>NC_087514.1:146488688-147213323 GCF_963921805.1 Phalacrocorax carbo | reverse complement strand
CTGCTTTGAGAATGAAATGATCACAGAGGGTGATCTTTCCACAGTTGCAGTATGCGTGGAGGTGAGCCCATGGCACCCCTGGAGGAGGCAGTTGCTTGGGTACTGGGAAATTTTGTCCAGTTGCTGCCTATCTCTGTTCATGGATGAAGGCAGGCTTCTTTCAGGGCTGAAAGCCTTTCACAAATGCTTTATTTACAGTAAAAAAGAATTGCTACATTGCTAGGGGCACATTGTGGAAAATGAAAACAACCCTGTTCTTCTATATTTTCTATTCTGTAGGTAAAATACAAAAGAGACTTTGAAGAAAGCAAAGGAAGAGGGTTCAGTATTGTGACCGATACGCCCGAGTTACAAAGACTGAAAAGGACTCAGGAACAAATCAGTAATGTATGTGACTGCCACCTAAAGTGATTGTAGATGGAGAAATAGTGTGTCTAAGAAAAGGCGTGTTTGTTGGTGTTTCTGATGAAGTCTGTGAGAGTGAAGAATCTGATTTTGGTGACCGATTTGTGTATGCCAGATTTTGAAGTGTGTGTACCGTGTGTACCATGGACTTGTTCAGCACATTGGCAATGTGTGTTCACCTCTCCAGCTTTCAGCAATTATGCTCAAAATATTTTCTATACTAAAATGATTTGACACTTTTTGCTTTTTTAATAGATTTGCCAGCAAGAAAGAATACGTTTGTAACTTTTTATTTACATGTAAACTATATAAATTATACAAGCTATAATGTTCTGTCTTTTTTTAGCAGGGGCTGTCAAAATTAGCCTAACTGGCAAGATGGAGTTTTCTAGAAGCAGATAAAATGTTGATACTGAGCTTTAAAAGAAAAATACAGGCAAGGCAATGTTCTGCAAGATGAATAAGGAATGGCAAATAGCAAAACTTAACCACGTGTTTCATTAGCTTAGAGCTTGAATACAGAATGCTTTCAGGAATGGGATTTTTCAAAATGGGACTTTTCCTGACTTATGTTTTCACTAGGAAAATTATTTTTTTTGTATTTTATTCCCGTGTAGTATGTTTAACTCACTGAATGGTGGAATATTGGGTGATATGTAGTGCAAGTTATGATATATATGAAATAGGTAAGAACGAGAGGGAGCTAGAAATGATACAGACTCAATACCATTAGCTTGTCCTCGCTTCCTTCCTGGCAGTTCTTCTGCTGCGAGAACTTGTCTCTGTAGATTATTTTGTGATTTTCTTTTTTTAATTATTCCTTGTAGTAATAAAATAACAGCATGGAATCAGAGGCACCCAGTGTAAGTATGATCAGAAGAAAATGATGGAGTTTGTTTACGTGAAAGGAAAAACTTTTTTTCATGTTGGGATGTTATTGAAAAAAACAGAGTCACTAAAAAATACTAGTTTATCACAGCAATGGAGACGTACAATTCTTGCTGGAGCTTCCACTAGTTAAGATTTTGATGTCCAGAGCTGGTCTTTGAGGTGGAAAACTGGGGCTCATTTCCTGGAGCCTTGGGCAATGGGGAGGACAGTTAATTTAAGAGCTGTGCAAATGGTCCTGTGCATAGATAAGATGAGAACAAAAGCTCACATCTTATGTTAATGCTGGGGCTAACTTAAATTTCTGGTTTGTGAGAGAGAAGGATGCCAAGCAAAAAGCATGGCCATTAAGACTTCCGTCTGGGATCTGAGAAACTTGAGTGAGTCCCTGGTTTTAATCAGCTGTATTTTTTGTTCAGACCAGGAACTTAAATTAGGTCCTCTCATGACCTACATAGCTTCCTCGAGCAAGAGTGATTCTTTTGTGTGGGGTAGTTCTGGAACGCATCAAGGAGATGAAATGAGCAGTGCTCTGATGAATACTTAATCCCTTGCATGGGTCTGCTCTGTTAGGAGAGGTTGAGAAGAGTACCCTACAGCAGGCCTACAGTACTCAGTTTTGGATATTGGCGTGCCAAGGAATTTAATTACATCTCCCCAGCCTGGTACCCTCAACATCAGAATATAGAATAATATGACACAGCTCACTTGCGTACTCTTTCTCTCTCTTGTTCAAAGCATATTGTGTTTTTTTTTGTTGTGGGAAAGGGGGAAAATAAACAAGTAGTTTTGTGAAATGGGAAAGTCATTTCTTCAAATCTCTATTTTTGAGCAGGACAAGGGGGTTTCTCTTCTAGCAGAAGACCTTGTTGCACAATTTATAAGTCTGTCTGGCTCTTGAACCAGTGGTATCTATCTGCCTTTTCAGACCCTGAAATAGCTTTTTAAATGTCAAAAGTTTCTTTCTTTTTTATTTTTCTTTTTTTTTTTTTTCCCATAGTGGTTGGATGTACCACTCCTGTCTCTTAATTCCTAACCACTCAGTCTTAACGATATAGATTTTTTCCATCCAGTCTTAACGATACAGAGTTGTTCTCTTTTCTTGATGTACGTAGCTAACAGAGATTCCAAGTCATGGAATCTATTAGAAATAATTAATATTGAAGAGTAAAATGGAATTTAAGAAAGTGTGTGGTAAAAGAAGTCGCGTATCATTTATGGTTACACTAAAATAATAATTTGATTTATAGCATTATATCCTAGAAAGATAATTCTGCATAGGCCGCAACTTGAATCTTATTAGAAAACTCCTGTGTTATAGAAATGCGTTCCACAAAGAGTAGTTTCTGTATTTATCAGATAAACAGTACACGTCACGGACTAAAGCTCTAATTAAGGTTTCAAGACACTGAAAGGTAAGCACTCTAATAAATTCTAAAATAATTTTACTTTTCATATATAGCAAAATGGAAGAATACTAATAAATATATATTTAATTTTCAGTTTTGTTTTGATTTCACCTTGAAGTATTAGAAACTTCTCAAAGAGCCTATTTGAAACAAAATTGTAACAACATCATTAAAGGGGTAAGTGAGCACAGTTAAGTATGTAGCTGTTCTTGATAAAGATAAACAACAAAATAAAACTAACTATAATATATGTTATTTAGCAGAAATCTTTGTAAAATACTTTTTGTCCTCACATTAAGTTTTGCATCATACATGAATATTAGCACAGTGCTTTGATGCTTTAAAGAATCTCTTATGCTATCAATTTAAACCTTGCGAATAAAAAAGGATAGTGGGAGTGGGAGGAGAGTGTGTTGGTGGAGGGAGTTGGATTTCTGCTACTATTTTGGCACCAGCAATCCTGCCTCTGAAGACAGACCAAACTCGTGGAATTTATTTTGTGACTTGATGGATGCATCAGGACCAGAATGGAGTTTCTTAGAAGAGAAAGAAATTTACCCCAGTGTCTCATGTTTTTTAGCATTAAATACCTAATTCCACAGATGTACAACATGCTCGTTAGAATCATGAAGCCTCTCTGGGACATTCAGGTTCAGCTGCCCCAAGCTACAGCTGTTACAGCTTCTTAGCCTTGAGTTACCTTGAAAGGCGCAAACCACACATACTAGCATGCTAGTCTGGACTCGTGTAGAGAAGGCTGCATAAACTAAGCAGCTTTTTTTACTGATGATTTTGCAAGACTTCTAGCACCCATTGCATGGCTGAGCAGGCATTTTAAAATTTAAATAAATGTTACAAATTAATATTTGTGAAAATGCTTATAAGTATTATAAAGAGTATATATGTTTATATGTATTCTAAAAGTTTATTAGTATTTTTTCAATTATTCTGAATACAAAAATTCCATCACTTCTGCTGCAGATGTCACTTTTGCTTGGCATTGAATATGTTAATACACACAAAATTTTTACTGTTCACACAGAGAAATGTGTTAATTTTGTAAAAAGACCTTGCATTATTTTTTGTCCATCTTGAACTGTGGGAGGATTTTCAATATGAATGCAATTATTCTCAAAATGAAAAAAATACCACTTATTTTTATAGGTGATTTTGCAAATAAGCTAACTGTAAACTGATTTTACAAGGCAAAAGGTAAGGTGGTGAAAGGAACAGAATAATTAAAGAAGATGGCAGAAGTCTGTTTATTGATCTATCATGACACATGGCTCAATGAAGAAGTGGGAACTCAATCTAATAATATTTCCTTTAGGGAAATGGAACACTTTCAGCAGTTTGCAGCAATGAGCTGCAGCTTACTGCCACTGCACTTTTATGTCTAGATATATGGCTTGAAGCATGTTTTATCCTATGTGAAATAAGTTGCTCTTTCTTAAATCTGTTCCTGGTAAATGTCTGCAAAGTATAAAGGAAAACAGGTGTCCATACAAATTGATGGAGTGAGAAGCTTTCATTAAGATAAAGGCCAGTGCTTGGATAGTAGAGGTTGCTGGCTTGGTTGTATGGCTGGAGGGGCACATGGAAGCTTTCATAGTGGTTGCCCTCATTACACTGAGAGCCCTTGTAAGCATTTGTCACTTCCACATTCATGCTGTTATGAACTTAAGTCATGTGGGAGCAAGAAGCAGCAGCGCACATCTGTGTCCTTCTTCCCTTTGAGAGCTAGCAAAATGGAGTCATGCAGTTCATTTATATGTATGTGACTCGTTTTCCAGGAGGTTTGGATTGTATATGAAATGAAAACTATACTGTTATGGTAAAAAAGGAAAGTAAGAAACCAGATTAAGTTTGGTTTACAAAGCACATTTCCAAGATACCCTATATTGGTGAACACCTTAAGTTAGGAAGGGCAGTAGAGCTAGTAAAGAGAAGGTCACTGAATCACCCCTGGGGGAGGGGGGTGTCTCCCCCATATATCAGGAGTTGAACTCCTCACTGAAGTTAGTGAAGCCTGTATTGGATGAAGAGAGAGAGCATGAAATCCAGCTGATTTTGGAAAAACTACAAATAAATTCAACCAGTCTTTTTTTTCTCTTTTAAAACATCCTGATTCTAAGAAGTAAATTAACAGAGCTTTTTGCTTATTTGTGTGAAAAGAGTGTTTTAAACATTCATTGCATTATTATGTAAAATTTCACTTTCTTTAGATATATTTTTTTGATTATATACAACAGAATTTTCTTATAAATGAAAATCTTGTAACATTCTCAAAAGTAGTGTATGTGGATTTGAATGAGAAAGGCTATGTATTCACTGTCTTGAATGAAATACGGTGCGTGAGTTTTTTTAAGTATCAAGGGTCACATTCTACCTCCAGTTAAGTTTATACCGCTTCAGGGGAAGCAGCAGAAGACAGGATTTTTCCCATAATTTCAATCAACTAAACACCTGTTTTCTGGAGAGATATACAAATGACAAGGAATTGGGTACTACCTCAGATGTGATATAAATATGTCTTTGTGTAGCAGCTAAGGGAGGAAACAAATGACATTGCTGCTGTATTATGTCCCTAACAGACATTGAGCCATGGCTCCGTACTGGGAAGCTGTTGGCACAGTTATTCAACCTGTTTACTTGCTCAAACATAAAATGGACTCTTAAATTGCCAAAACAGATTGTAGAGAAAATTGGCAGGAGAAGACGTTAACAACAAGGCCCTGAGTTCCATTTGTAGGATTCACAGCATAAACCTGCAGATCCTTGTCTCTAAGGGATTTTTTTCCCTCCATTGAATTCAAGTGAAGGAGAAGAATAGCATGAGAGAGAACAAGAAAAACTGACAGCAACAGCAATGTCTACATTTCACAAAACCAAACATGGCACAGCAATGAAGAGACTGGGTAAGCATGTTAAATTGCATAGAAAAAGAGCTTATATTGTTCTAGGCAATGCTGGGATTTTTACTGTTTCTGAATTGATTCACACTTTCTCTGACTGTCTTTATATTCCCAAGCATCATTTTTTGTTGTTGTTGTTTCATTTGGAAAATATGCTTTTAATCATATATGACAACTGTGTCTACTAACATAGAATAGCACTTGCTGACCAGCTTATGAAGTGCTGCATGCCCGTAGCAGGAGTGGAAGGCTCGGTGTGCAACAGTACCAGTTGGCTTCTGCTCTTGTGGATTCCTCTGATAGTTTAACATCAGCTCCCACTCCAGGAGCTGTTCACTATTTAGTATGCTCTAGGCTCAATTCCACACAACTGCGTTTCAAATATGCTGCATATAATTCATGTGATTAAGCATCTACCAGTTGCATTCAGCAGCATTTTTCTTTGGCTGGAAGCTAGGAGGTTGAATATGTCATTCCTATTGCTCATACAAGCGTATCTCTGCAAGAAGGTAGAGTTCCTACTGTGCTTCTGTGCAGTGAATGTACATGCATAGAGTCTTGTCCAATCTTGTCCCTTCTCTGAATTTATCTTCTAAGCTTGCTTTGTGTAGATACGTAAAAATGGAAATTCTGAGAAGCCCCAGGTCCTTTGGTTTTCTAATGTTTCTGTGTTGAAGTTTTTTGACTTCTCATTTTAACTAAGCAGAAGTAATTCTGCCTTGAAATGTAGAGTCCTAATAAATGCTTTAGAAATGACTTAGCAAAAGAATCACATTGATTTTCAATGACTATGAGTATTTTTTGCAGATTTTTATATAGCTTTCATATACTGTACAGCTTTCAGAAATTTATAAAATGACTGAAGACATGCTTAAGAAATGATGAGTCTAAGGAAATGTAAGTAATATTTTAGATAGAAGTGCTAAGTGCGCAACTGGAAACCTTTGGGAATGCATTTCAAACCTCAATGTGTATTCTACTTAAAAAAGAAAAATCTTTTTTTAATGATCATTATCAAAATATTATGCAAAGTTAGAAAAAGACAGTGTTAAAATAGCCCCTATGTATATGGATTTTTTACCTAGGCTTTTGGTAAAAAGTCTTAAGTTATTTAATGGCGTGCCGCTTTGTCTGCTTCTTCCTGCTTTGATCCCCATGTAGAACAATAGTCACCAGGCATTCAGCTTTATAATATTTTCTTTAATTTACTGTTTATGTACTGCACAGTATGATATTCCACACACTATAAAATGTAAAAACAACCATTAACTTCTTTGTGGAGTTTTCCTCAAAGCTTCTTTCTCACATCTTTAACTATGTTGAATGAAATGGTTTTCAGAGTTGTCTAAGAAATGGGAAGGTATTGGAATCCCCTTTTATGCAGTCCTTATTTACATGAAGAACTAGAGCACCGAGATTAAAGTATTCATGCTAATCCAGTAAGTGGCACCTAGAGTAAACCATTATCTTCTATGTCAGCCTTCCATTAGAGGTAGAGGGAGGCACAACCTTTGCTAGGGAGTTTTAGAGCTGTTTGGGAGGAAAAGATCACTGAGAATCCAGAGCAGCGTGTTCATGATTCATCAGGGGCGGCGCTGACGACTTTTGCTGTCCCTGTAACTTTTTCACATTCTCTTTGGTGGTTTCCCTTTCTTAATCCTTGTGATGTACATGACAATAGCTCCCAGCATGTGGGAAGAAACAGTATTTTTAGACCTTCAAAAGACAAGTTGAAGGATGCTTTATGGAATGTCACATACTCGTTGCAGTTGTTATGTATGAATCTGTCAGTACAGGTGGAACTGAATAATTCAGTTGACTTTAACTACTGGTAAAGTTCTCTTGAGCAGGTGGACTTTCAGTCTGTGGCAGTGTATAAGAGAGTCACATGAGGTCATATTCCATAGGGGTAGTAAAACAGATATCTCCTAACATGATGACATTCTTCACCTGCTGAAGATCAGCTTCCTGGTCCAGAGCAGGAAAAGCATTAGGGTCTATCGGTGCCATTGTTATATGACTGCTTCTTTTGTAACACAGGTGGAAAGATGCATAACTCTTCACCAGAAAGAACAGAAGCATTTTATCAATGAGAAGCTGGAAAACAAACCCCTGCCCAAGAGAGGCAACTGCATTTGGAAGAACTGTTAGCATTGGAAATAGGGATTTATAATGGGTGTGAGTTGTTTAACCTGTTATATCCCGTACTGCCCACAATAGCATTAGATGTGTAAATTCAGATAGGCATTTGGGTAAGTCCATTGACAAACTAACCCCAAGCCTATACGGAAGTTGTGGTGAGCTACCAATGTGTGAGAGACACACCACATCAGCAGATTGTATAAAATGGAATTGCTTGTCTGTCAGATGTAAGTCTATTTGGACTTGAATGGTATGTGACCTTGGGACAATTTCTGCTTGGGGAAGGCTCCCTTTCAGCAGCCCCACGGTGAGGGTGGATAACTGACCTCAAAAGAACCCTCACAAATGTGAAGCTGAAACTGTCCTCAGAGAAGTAGGGGGAAATATTTTAGGTTAAGTGGATCTCTGGCAGTCAAAGCAAGCAGATGTGACGCCTACATAGCTGCCTCTTCAATGGTCTTATTCCATCTGGCTTCATTCTATAGGCTTGGTTAGAAAAAACTATTTTCTCTCCTTTTTTAGCAAATATAATGTGATATCGTAGTTTATTATGTTTTTTTTCTAGGATTTCAGGTGGGTTTTTTATAAGTTTATAGAAAAAATTGCTTTAACTATTGCTTATTTTCTTCCATATCACTGCTTTCATATGAAATTAGCTGATTACAGAAGTTATAGAGCCTTTATGTTGTTAAAATATATCTTGAAGTTTCAGAAAGTTTTCAGTGAAGTTCCACAGGGAATAGTATAGTCTTTCTGATTCTAATTTAAATAAATACGTTTGACAGGATGGCTGTAACCTTGCTCACCATATTGACAAAATAAAATGAATTGTGTGGTGGAAGTAAAACAAGCCGTCCAGAAAAGTCCCCAAAGGTATGGATTTACTGCATTGTGTAAGTGGGTCAACTTATGCATGAGAAATGAATGCTAATTGTAAACTGGTTGCAAAACTGCAGACTTTAAGTAGAATTTAATCAAATGATAACCTAAGTATTTTGATAGGGATGCCCTATCATGCATCTCTTTAGAACACAGCAACAAAGCTGAGCATTACAGAAGAATAATTAAAATATCTATTTGAGATACATTACAACAGTGTCATTCAACTCCGTAATCAAAAGCATTGTATTCATTTATGTCACTGGCACTGGTAAATTTTAAGTTGAACCTGCATTTGGTTATACCTGTATTTGGGTTGATTGCTTTACATGCGATACACTTTAATTCAGTAAAGAATGGTCTATTTCTTGATGATCAAAACATTAAATCCAGTCTAGAAAAATACCTCTTGGGCTTCTTCTGATCTGGGCTTTTTATAATAATAAAATAGAAATATCTAGTTAAGAGATACAAGAGAAAAAGATAGAATTTTCTGTCTTACTTGTTTTGTCTTCTATTTGTGGTATAACATTCATACTGCAAGGCTTATATGAAAGACATCAGTAATTTAAGAAACTACTACATAGTCTTCAAACAGGTAACATAACATTTCATGGACTTCATTTTTAATCCACAGTAATTACCATATCTTGTCAACAGACGCATGTGTTACAGATAAAGAAGTAAACCTCTAGGTCAGTATGTACTTATTTAAAACTCTGAACTTCCTAATTGGAGGCTAAAAGAGCTATGTAAATGTGAGCAATAACTTGGTGGTTATGCTATTTTCACATTTTGCTGCAGTGTTGCTCATACCTCTTTGTACTGTAGTTTATGGAATAAAAAATTCCAAGCTGTAATGAAGACAGCTATAAAAAGTGTTTTGTGGCAAATGCTGTAAGCACTAGTCTGTCATCTGACTAAAGGACTTGAGTCTCTAAACACTAGTGACTTCAAGACTTAACTTGGAAGGTTTCTGATGTTTAAATATAAGGCTTTTTCTGTTGTGGTACTAAGCTACTAAATCATGACAAAAAACCCGACTCCTTTTTCCTGTGTCACTTGAATATATTTAAGCACTATCAAAATCACTCATTATTTTTAATGAGTACATATTTTTGAAGCCAGTATTTTTTACATATACTAAAAAAGAATTAAAATAAAAACTCTTCATAGTAGCTCAAATTTGGGAGCTGATTAAAATGAAGCTTTTAGAATGAGAAAAAATTAATTAGCCAAAAAGTTGAGAACCAGGAGTTAGCACCTCCAGAGATCCTTGAGTAGTTATGTGCTTGCAAGGAAAAGATAATGTCTAATTTCCTTGTTTTCCTATATTGTCCATCACCCACTTATCATTCCAGCTCTTAATTCTGTGATTCTGTGATGCTTTTGTACTATCCATCAGTTGCTAGGGCAGCATCTTAGGCAGTAAACCTCCTGCTGAAGAAAAAGATGCTCTGCTTCTTCTAAAGCTCATACCATCTTTAATCTTGATCCCTTGAGATTTGAATATGTCACCGCAACGGTGCTCACAGATTTCATTGACCTTGACAGCAGGTGTATCTGGTCCTCTATGGCACTCAGTTGTTTTTTTTTAATGTTAACACATATGTCTGTGATTTCCTTAGCCTGTTAGTAGATACATTAGTTGTGACAAAGCCAGCACTGTAGTAAGTGTAATGATTAAACTTTTTAACCATCCTAACATGAGGCGAAGTAGCAAAAGTTTGCATATGCGTTTCTGCTTGTGTCTGCAAAGATCTTGGAGGATGTTTACTTTTCCAAGTAGTGAATTAGAGTGACACAAGTATTACTTTCTAAACCTTTCTACTCTTAGTATTATTTCAGTAATGATTTAGTTACAGAAACGTTTGTGTAGTTTTTTGAAAGGTTCTTTCTCTGGCTCACACCAATGTAATCTCACTGTTAGCAACCACAATATTTTAATGGAAAACTGAAGTTTTGTTTTTTTTTTTCCAGATCTGCCTTGAGTTTATTTCTGTCTCTCTTGTCTTTTCTCGGTAAGTTAGTGACCTTGTTCATACCTCATCTTTCTAAAGGACTGAAGGGGCAGATACTGAATATTTCACTAAGCAAGCCACAGGCAGCAAACAGAGGGAGGGGGTCTGAACCTCAGTCCCTGTAGTGACTTGGGAAAGTCTACTCTGAGGAAAACGTCAATTGAGAGGTGGTTGTTTTGAACTGGTTGTTTTCAGCCTTTCTGAGCTTCGCTCCTACTGCGCCCCTGCTTTATATCAGCTTCCCCCTTTCTTCTAGGGAATGATGGTGTAAAGTGAACCCCTACCTGGTTTGGCCAGCCCAGCCCTTTTCCAGCCTTTAGGAGAGAAATATACCCCAGACTGTGTGACTTATGTTGCTGGGTTAACTGATTTTTATAGGGTTTGGCATAATAGGGTAGCTCTTCCCAGTTTCCAGAATAGTAAGTGGGGAAGCAGCTGAGGAGGATATTGTGGCTGGTGTGGGTTTTGGCCCAGAAGAGGTGGTTTTGGGGGGAGAAGGGGAGGATTGGCTTACAGGGAAGCTGTGGCAAGCCCCAGAGTTTGTATCAGGGCAAGGTCTGGGTGTCTTCAGGATGTGCCTCAGCATACCAATACTGAGCAGGGATCCTGTGCCCTCCTCTTCTCAGCTAGTGGGACAAAGCCACTTTGTCCCCTTTCATCTGGAATGATACTGGCTACCATTTTGTTGCCAAGCTGGAGCCACTCAGTAGTGCTGCTCCCTCAGGCACCACTGATGGGAAATGAAGGATTCGGAGAATCTGGGAAGGTGCCTCCATCTCATCTCTCGTGTTTTCTTGCCTGCTCAGCAGGGAGACCTGCTCTGATGTGGGTTGGGCTGCCCTTGGCTGCAGTGTTGTGAGCACAAGGGAGATGGACAAAGGTTTTCTTTGCCCATTCCAGGAGAGCTGTAGATACGACCAGGGCAAGGGTAGCAGGCGTGGAATGAGGTCACTTGTTTGGCACTGCCTTTTGTTTAGCATTCCTTTCTGTGCAGCGTGTGTTTCTGGCTCAGATAATAGCTGGCATGCAGTCTTGAATTGAGAAGTTCAGTTAGCAGCCAGGTTCCTTTTCAACAGAAGTGAACTGGATGAAAGGCTCAAAAAAGGTTGTTGGTGATAGAACATTAAGCGGAATTATCAATGAAGGTGTCAAAAAGTTACAGAAGGCTCTGAAAGTACTGAGGGATTGAAGATTAAATGATCAGCCTATATTGAAAATAGGTAGAAAAGATACTGAGAAGACACAAATAAGGATTGAGCTTTCAGCATGAAAAAAAAAAATAAAATCACATGGAATAAGTTTATAAAGTCACAGGTAGGATAGACCTGGAAGAGTGAGTGTGATTATGTCCTGTTTCTTGTAAGGCAAGAACTAGGACCAGGAAGTGTAGCTGTCAGGCATCATACTTAAAAGAAAAACAAATATGTGGCATATAATCAAACTGTGAAACTCATTAATATAGGAGACAGTGAAGCCTAGAAATATAAAATTCATTACAAGAAGGATTAGGCAAGCATGCGAAAGTTAAATCCATCAGGAAATATTAACAGTTGTGAACCAAATCCAGCCACAGGCTCAGGAAGGCTCTGTTATGCTGATAGCAGGAAACTGGAAGGTTCTTAGCAAGGGGAAGCCTGTTTTTCTTAGGTACCTTCCCAAAACATGCATTACTGAGCAGTGGCAGAGCCATGATGGTGCCATCAGTGAGACCAATGATTCCATTGGTGAGCTTAGTACCTTGTGCCATTTGTAGCCACAGCTGTGGCTCAGCCCTACCAAGGAGTGACCAACCCATTGCTTCCTTGTTTATACATAGCTGTGTTGAATTTATGGAGTTAGGGTTAAAAAGGATTACTAATTATGCACCTGACCCTAGATCCTCTCTGACATCAACAGGCTTTATTCATTACATCTGATTGTCTTCTCAGCCTTTCTGTTACAAGCCAGAAAGCCTTTCTGAGCCGTGAATGGCAAATTTTTGAAGAGGTGGCTGAGGTGCAAAGGTAACCGGGATATCTGTTCCTTACATACATGCAAGTGTTCTTGCACGGCCATGGCAATTGACAGACCAGGTATTAGTCAAGAGTAAGATGGTTTTGGCCCCACTAGCGTTTTAGTTGTTTTCAGGTGAATCTCCTGATCATCCTACCACACTTTCCTTGGCATTGCAGGACTGTCTTGGAGCACGCAAAGTAGATTCATTCCAGATGAAACTAAACTGAATGATGCACTCCAACGACCAAAGTGTATCCAGTCCATTGGACCAGAGTAGAGCTAGACCATAGCTACTCCCCCATGCTGTAAAACACAGACTTTATGTCCCAGAATAGTTTCATTCTAAAGATCTGCTCCTATTGTGCTGCAGTTCTTGCTAATGGAAACATTATTATATCCTGCTTAGAAACCAATTGTCACTTTGAAGCTGTGTTCCTCTGAGACTGGAGAGTGATACTAACTACAGCTACAGGCTTTAAAATTCATAAAGTGGAAGGGTGGAAATAGTGGGTGCTGAAAATCAGCTTGTTGCATGACCTCTGTTTGCCCTGTCAAGGGGTCACTGAGACTTGTCTGGTCTGTGCACTAAACTTGTAATTTATGTTTGTGGAGGATGTCAGGAGGAAGATTCATGTCTGGGTATGCATTAGGATATCCATTAGGACTTGGGTAGACATGGATTGATTAGGTGGTTATTGCCACATGCAAAATTAGCCTGGTCAGAGACCCCTAACAGGGAAGCTTAGTGCATAACCAGTGAGCCAGGCTGCAGCTGATAGAGCCTCAAAACGTTAACGGTAGATAACTAAGATAGCTTTGGGAGTTATCACATCTGATATGCTGGGCCTGAACTTTGCTGATGACATACTGCATCTGTCAGATGTGGGAACTGACGTTTGCCATGATTTTTGAGTCCGGATCAGCAGAAGATAGCACAGTCCTTCTGTGTGTGTGTGTGTCTGTGTGTGTCTGTCTGTGTGTGTCTGTCTGTGTGTGTCTGTCTGTGTGTGTGTGTCTGTGATACAGGAGGGAAGGCAGATAGCCAGAAATGTAGCGTTGCTGTTGCTTTGGGAGCAGTGTATAAATATATGCCAGATGTATACATGAGGCTTGGGGATTAGGTACATCCCACAGGTATAACTGAGACTTAGGAGTTAGCTGGTAGGCTTGTGTCTGTAGGGAAGGATATTCCTATGGTCCAGAACACCTTGAGGAACTCAGGCAATCCAAGGAAGTCTGCTCCATGTTAGCAACTTGTTTGTATTTTGCCACACGACCTTTTCTGACACTGACTCCAGATAAAATGAGAGTTGAGAGCTGAGGCACACAGTCCTTCTCTGTTAAACTAATAAAGCTGGCTGTTAAATTGTATCCTGTGAGTCTGGCATTCCTTCATTCAGCTGCGTATCCTGCACTGTGTTTGGTTTCTGTTCTGAGATGTGTACTGCACAGAAATGGGTCCATTTGCTCAGTCCTGTTTCTTATCGGTTTTTCAGGACTGGGTGGGCAGAAGAGAGGGGTTTCAGGAAGCTTTTCCTGTTGAATGAGCACTTTGACTCACTCCAGTTAGGAACATTGCATTATAAGGGCCACTGAGTCAGGTCCTCAGCTGTTGACAGCACTTCCTCACAGAAGTCTTGTCATGCATGTTTTTAGCCTGATCTTGAAGGCCTTGAGATTTTTGGCGTTCAGTGTCTAACCAGGTGTTAGGTGTTTCTTGTTAGACAATTTCTCTTAGACATCGTTGAATGCATGGATCAACTCTCGCTCGTTTGTACTAAGACAAGGCAGTACAGCTTGTTACACCTCGATTTGGAAGGTCTGCTCTTTATTCCTAACCTTGCTGATGGCATTCTTCATTGCCTCTGGCAAGCTACATCACTTCTGTTTCCTTTTCTACAAAATGGGGGTAATGATCCTGAGGGCCTTTGCAAAATTGTTTAAAGATATAATGAAAATGACAGAACAGCTGAATGGTACGGCTGCTGGTGGTTGTTACTTATGTGTGCAAACTTTGTCAGTGGTAATTTGGGAACATAGGAAACAGTATGAGAGGGGGTGTCTTCAGTCATCACCTCTAGTCCTCGTTTGTGGACAAGCATATCATACAAACTTCTCAAAAATCAGGTCAAACTCCATAAAGTTAAATCAGGGCTTTAATCCATTCTTTTTTAATACATTTCTTCATGGTAGGGCTATGTCTGTTTGTGTGCAAGCATTGTCTTTTTGACTGCATGGCACTTCTACCTCCGTTACCTGTTTAGAGAGAGATGTCATTCTCAGACTTTTGTTATAGATGCTGAACAAGCAATTAGTTCTCATGTGCCTGTGCAAAGGTTCTCACTATTCCACAAAGTCCTGCTTCTACCCATTCCGATGGGAACACACTTCTTTCGAGTACAGCGGACAAGTGTGTTTTTCATGCTGTTGTGAGATTTTAAAAATACCTTGCATGATTAATTTCAGGATTATGTTTGTTTTTCTTCACGGTCATTTTGGTGGCCTGCAGTCACTGTGTGATTGATTCAGATATGCAAGTGCACCTCTTTCCAACTATCAAACTTATAACTTGCAGCAGAAATTCTCTGAAGAATGTATTTTTGCATTAAGTAATATTAAATTCCATCCTATTACTTCAGACCTCAAGCCTGATCAGTTTTTCATAGAGAATTTTCTTTACAGCCATACCTCATTAATAAAATGGTTTAATAAAATTAATCCCAATAAGGCCATTGAGATGGTTCCTCTTGGGAGTCTTTCAGCATTGCAGCATCATTCTGCTATCAGCGCAGCTTGTTGAAGTATTTGTGCAATCAGCTGATCTCTTACCTATCTCTGAATTGGCAATTCTTAGATCAATCTCCATATTTTCTAAATTAATACACAAACCTTATTCTTTTGTATTTCTTCTCTGTGTTGCCATGCTTGATTTGATAGATTCTTAATAGTCCTTATTACGAGATTTGTGATTTCAGAGTGCCAGGTTCACTGCTCTCGGTTAGTTATTTCCAGATTCTTTTAATTTGGGGACATAAAAATCTGCATTTTAATTTGGTTTCCTGTTTGGTAATTTCCTTTACAAACTCCATTAGCTATCTTTCTTTTTTGTTGTTATTTGTTTGTATCCCTCTCAGAGTATCATAATTTTTACTTAAAACTGATGAAGAATATAGTTCTGGGTTGAATGAATTCTTTCTGTCTTCTGTCTGGAGAACAGCTGCTTTTTTTTGTATTTTCTTTTTATTTGCGTAATTAGGGGAGTTTTAATTTCTTGCTTTCATATACTTCTAAAATCTTACTCTGTTTTGTAACACTAATCTTGTCCCTTCCCTTTCTAGTCTCCAAGACACATTTTTAAACTTTCTGGGTTTTTTTCCTTCTAGTCTCATTTGTTAGTCCTAATACCTCTTTTTGAAGTGGATATTCATGATGTTGGATATGGAGGCTTTCTTTTGAGGTTTTTACATTACTTTGGATGGGGCTTTATGAAAAAATATTTTTAATGTCTGAAAAGAAATTCCGAAGCTCTTCTAAATTTATGTCAACAGGCTTATCCTTTCAGCTGATTTTCTATCCAATTTGTTTAATTTCTCATACTGTATTCCTTTGGAAATGGAAGTAGATGCAATAGTAAAATGCTTTTGTTTTTCCTTCAGGTTAATTTAATCTGAACGCACTGGTGATTATTCAGTACTCTGTTGCTTTCTTGACCAACTCGTCTTTCTCAAAATTGTCCTAAACTAAGCCAAAAGAGTATTTTCTCTTTGCTGTGTGGAAAAAAAAAAAAAAAAAGTGACAACTAAAATCTCTCTACTGCTCTTACTATCTTTACTATTATTAGCATTTGTTCTCTAGGCTTTATTTTGATAATTACGATTTTACAATTCAATTCTTAGACCTGCATACCTTCAATAATAGAAAAGATATTTCATAACTGCAGTGGTCTAATCTTGCCAGTTTGCGGACTTTGAATTTTATTCCTGAAGGCTAATCGATGTCTGCTTTTCCAAGTAACAGGTAGACGTAATTTGCCAGGGTATTGATATATAACAGTGCTTGACAATTACGTGAGAATGTCCATGTAATGTTTTAGGTGGGCTGATGAGTTGGAAGCTCAGTGGAACTAATTTCTGTGATAAAAGTCTTTACATTTGGCTCTAGATTTAATGTATTCCACCTTCATAAAGCTTTCTTCACTCTCATCTTTCCCCTCTGCTCAATACCAATGTGACTGACAGGTCTTTTAAATAGTGAGCTTTTCATTCCTCTCTCTAGCAGCCCTGTTCCCACCAATATTTATACCATCACCACTGGATCAGAACAAACTTCTCCATCATTGCCTTCTGCAAAAGAAATGGACAGTTCTTAGCCCTTTTTATTGGCTTACTTGCATTGCAGTCTCTTAGTGTGCTCAGGCAGCACAGCCTACTGAGAAATCCTTGTCTCTTCCTGTTGTTCTTTCTTCCCCTACCTCTCATCGTCCTTGGTTACCTACCTCTGTAGCAGACAGCAGGAGAAATACTGAGTTAACCCAACCAACTGCTGGTAGGGAAATCTGTAAAGCAAGTATGGCGAAAGGAAAGCAAAATATTAAATACTAATGCATTTTGCTTTAGCCACTGCTAAACTTGGCAGGAAACAATGAACAGATTTTGAAGTCCTCATAACCATGAACTCCATAAAGTGCTGACAGAGATTAACCAGTAATTCACAATTTTTGCAGGGTCTCTGCACACTCAGACTTCATTTTTAAACAGTTTCTCTGGTTCCCAGAGAGCTAAAAAACCCTTTTTTTTGTTTTTAGATGAAACCTGTGATTTTTGGAGAACAGTTCATAGGCAAGAATTGGAGTCTAGGAGATTCTGGCGTTTGGTGTGGAACTGAGGAATGCATAATGCTCTACATTCTATCCTGTTTCCAACATTCATGTTTCCAAGAGTCATTTAAAGTTGTTACTTTGACCCATAAAGTCCTAAATACCTTGGAGGCTGCCACCTCCTTCACAGGTTTGTGGATGTTAGTTTGAGCAAGAGATTGCTTACTCCAGAGTTGCACTAGAAAACTTCTGTCA
Source organism: Phalacrocorax carbo (assembly GCF_963921805.1). Lineage (NCBI taxonomy): Eukaryota > Metazoa > Chordata > Aves > Suliformes > Phalacrocoracidae > Phalacrocorax > Phalacrocorax carbo. The sequence continues at coordinate 147,195,598 of NC_087514.1, read as the reverse complement.
GGTTTTCTTTGGTGGTGTCACAAAAATCACATTTGGAACAGTGCCAACTTATATTTGCAGAGTAGTTCTACACATTCCTCAAACAAAAAGATTATTCAGGCCCGAAGGAGTTCAAGAGTATTGTCTCCTTTCCCATTCTGCAAGGTGGACTGATAAGCATTTTAAAATAAGTTAAATGCATACTTTTTTAACTTAAGTGACAGGCATATGTTTTAGGCACTGCAGAATTTCAATGGCTCTGTGGTGGATTTCCTAAACAAAGACAGACATGATGGAAATCTAGGAGACTATAGAAAATACCAATGGAAGACTTTTATCACAAGGAGTTACAGTCCTTTACTTGATACAAATAAAAGATTGAGAAAAGAAGATCATATGGGAATACAGGCTTTGAGAAATTCCTTGCCTGTTGGTTTCATGCAGCTTTTTGTAAAGTTCAGGTATTGGTATTTCTTTGCTTGATGTGAATATGTGAAACAGTATAAAATGTAAAAGTTATAGACCTTGTTAAAATTCTTACTATCATTATTGATAATAATTGTACTAATGGCCATATAACTATAGATGTGGATGTAGTTCTTGCATTTGACCTATTGCAATAAGAGCTTCCTGGATACTTTTTACTTTGAAAGGTATTGAAATTTCACAAATGCTTTTGCTGCAACGTGGAGCCTTTCAAAGTTACTCATAACAGAAACAAGGGCAATCCTTTTTCTGTGCTCAGAATAAGTGATAGTCTCTTGTGTGGGGCACTAATTTCAGATGTAGGTTGCTATGTCTCTGTGCTGCCTATGTATCTCTGCCATTGGAAAAGTTTCACTTTCAGACCTTTTTTTCATAAAAAGTTGGAGGAAGCAAGAAAGACAAGGAAAGTAGAGAGAAATCAGAGTAGCTAACATACAGTTACTTTGAGCTAAAGCAGAATTCAGATCTGAGTCCCTGTTTTGCCTGAAAAAGTTGAACATGGATCTTGCACCTGTGTATGTGATGCTTTAAATCAATTTTATACAGAATTTTATGGAAATAGCATGAAAGCTCTCAATTTTAGAGGGAAGTAGCGTGCTGATCATCCTTTTCAGTCCTACTGGATAAACGGTTAAATTAGCATGGATTCATAAACAGAATGAATGGTAGGCAGAGACACTTTGATTTGAAATATCAGCTGTAACTTTACGTGCTTCGTTGGTACATGCAAACCAAGGCAGCTCCAGGTTTAATGTGTGAAGAACCATAGCTCAAGATCTCCCAGTCTCCTGTATTTTCTACTGCTGAGATCTGGTATTTGGCTATTCTACCAGACCAGAGTCTTCCCTCTCTTTCCCTTTGTCTGTCTCCAACTCCACCACTGAAGCTGAGTTTCTGTGTGTCTCCCGTTCTGCTCATGCCCAGCATAAGACAAGAAATCTAGATGGTCGCAAACAGTTTGCCCTCACAGCAAAGTTCCTTTTTATCTTCTCAACTCTATCCAAACCATGGGTGGGTTGTAGAGTTATTTCTTCTCTGGAGGCAAGTGGTGTAAATTCCAGGTGAGACCTGAATTATAGACATTTTTGGCCGATTTTGCCAGTGAGGTGTACTGATGGCCCCTGACTGTCCTGCCTTCCTTTTTCATCTGGGACAGTCCTCTGCCAGCACAGTGGTTGGTGTCATTCTCCTGAGACTCTCTGGTAATATCTCACTGGGGTGGACTGTATTTCTCAGGTTGGGATTCATCTCATGTTAGCTTGTTATTTTCATTACAAAAATGCCAGGAAATGTAAAGGCACAACTGCATTCTCGTGTTGGTTTGCTGAAACAATAAATCTGCACACTTGTTCCAAAGACTTTTAGACATCAGAGTACAGGAGGCCAAGCCTCTTGGTAGATCTGTGTGGTCAACTCCAAATGCCATGCCAGCAGATTATTGCATCAAGGGAAATCCTGTGGCTTGTGTGCAAGCCTGAAAGCCAGGGGCCATCCTGCTACGCTTTTTGGTCTTATTTGGTCACACGTCCTTCACTGCTAAACAGGGTCCACATTGTTTCATCTTCTGTGTTCATTATACAAACCATTTTTTAGGGTCATATTAGGATTATGCTTTAGCAAACCACTAGTACTTTAAGCCTGGGTGTGTGTGCTTAGTGCTTTTGGTATGATCTAGGAAAGTTTTCCTAAAATGAACTATAGAATATTGTTAACATTTTTAGATTTTTTTTGAAGTTTTCTTGTGCTGATACAATAGGACTGTTGCATTTATATGATACTGAGGCAGTGTCAAACGTGATGATAGAAAGCATGATTAATTTTATTCAAATGCAGTCATGCAACCCTCAGTTGTGTGCAAGCAGACATATTTTTAATTGCTAAGCAAAGTTTATTTATGTTAGAGTCATTGCTCCAAATGACCTGGGCAATTTACAGTCCCCTGTAGCTAATAGCTTTCTGAAGGCAAACAGTGAAGCCTGAACTCTGTAGGTGCGTAAAGTAATGCTTTGCTGTGTCTTAAGAGGAATTTTCAAGTATGCTTTTTGTATGGTTTAATAACAATGCTGTACTAAAACCTATTTAATCTTTCTTATGAACAGTTAACCTTGATGTCCCCATAGACATTCAGCATTTTTTGTTCTAATTTGGTTAGTGTGATCCCTTCTTAAGTTAGTTGCTTATTTTAAAAAATTGTTTAGTTTTCCCTTTAAACATATTTCCTGATTAAGTTAGTTTTTTATCTAGAAGTGAAGTTGAGAAAGTAATTGCTTATTGAAATGATGGTTTATAAAGACTATTTAGTCTTTTAAACTAAATTTATTTTGGTATCCTGAAAGTCTTTGCCAACTTCTCTGCTTTGTCTGTGCTTTCCCACACAGATGCCTTGCATGCTCCCCCTCATACATCTGTAGCTTTGTCAGGTTGGTTAGAAACACTCTTAAGTCAACACAAAGGAAATCAAGGCTTTTTAAATGCTCACTTTTTTTTTTTTCTTTCCTGGATTTCCTGGCTCAGTCTTAATTCAGTAAATTTTGCTGGAATTCCATTATGGAAATGCTATGTTAGGTAATAATGATCTTGAATTCCCTACTCCACTGCTGTGTTGGAACCTGCTTGACAGAGTGTTAAAAAGTAGCCTCAATAAAAATAAATTAACACTATTGATAAACGTGCTAAAAGCTCGTGTGGTCACAAGGTGTGCTGTCTTGAAAAAACAACTGAAAAAACATAAACCATCATTTAATTCTAGCAAGGCTTTTTTATTCTGAAATCTATAAGCAGGTCTTACATATATGAAGAGCACAACATCGTGGATGAATTTTGCTTTGCAGGACTGAGAGGAGATTTGTGCCTGTAAGCTTCACTTTGAAAATGTGCTTTAAGAATAGAAACATGGATAGTGTGAGACATCTTTGAATAGTGAAAAAATCTGTGGTATGTTTTTAAAAAGTGATGCTATTGTTGATTTTTGTCTATAAATAGACTCTTACACCAACATTTGCAAACACAAATAACCGTTATGTAAGCTGTTTAGGTCAGGAAACTGGGTGTATGTAAGGTTGTGCAGAAAGGATGCGTGAAGGAAAGTATCAATCATCAGTATTCCATAGTAACTTCCTTCTGGCACTTTCATGCTGTTTCACCCATTCTTTGAATGATGTTTTTGGTTCTGGTACCTTCAACTTAAAAAAATAGTTGCTGGAAAGTCACCAAGGATGATCAAATTCAGTGGGAGGAATGAATGAGTCCAGGCTTAGGAGTCTTCAGCCTAGATGAAAGGTGTTTAAGAATTTGCAAAGGTGTTGTAGAAAGGTCTACAAAATCATCATAGAGAGCATAGGCAGGGAGTGACTCCTGTCCCTGTCCTCTAATGCAAGAACTAGGAACTAACAAAGAAAGCTTGTCAGAAGCACAGTCAAACCAAGCAAAAGGAGGTGCTTCTTTGTACAAAGTATTAAATGATTGATTTTTGTACTAGAAGATGATGTGAGTGCAAAAAGTTTAGATTAGTTCAAGGATGGCAAGCAGAAGAAAAATCCGCTGTGGAATGAGAGAAACCACATGAGGCCCAGGAAACACACCAGACTGAAAACACTTGGACTCAGGGAGTGTGTAAGTGGGGAAAGTATCATATATGTTTACCCTGTCCATACTGCTTCCTACTAATGCTTGTGGCCATTCTTGGATAAAGAACGCTAGGCCAGGTGGACCTTTGGTCTGAGCCAGTACTAGAGACTCTTAAATTCTTTCTTAATATAGAAGCAGTGATAAAACATTTATATAAAATATTTATATAAAAATATAAAATTTAAAACATTTATATAATAGATGGAAAGAAATTGATGCTGAATATAAGTTACTAGCTAAATACAAAGGATATAGAAAGGTGAAAGAGTCCATTATAAATGGCTAACAGAGTTAAAAATAATAAAGCTTTTAAAATAAAGGATCATTATAAGATGTAGTTTTTAGCTATAACCAAGGTAACTTCTGCCAATGTAACCTTATTTCAAGTCAATCGAATGCGGTTTCTAATCTGATCCTTTCCAGTTTGTCTTAGCATTTTGCATGTTGGATTTGTATTTGAAATCATTAGGCTCTTATTTCACATTTGGGTTTAGGTTTTTTTAAAGTTACAACTAGGAGACATAAAAAGTTACAGTATTTTTGGAGTGAAGCAGAAAGACGTGTCGATCCCACTTCCTCAAGATATCTGAAGCTGGACCACATGGCTGTTTAGAGAGTGTTTGTTGCCTGTGATTAGCGAGGCACGTTAGATTGCTGACTGGCAGATTTCAACACGTAGTTGTTACCAAATGGGTATCTCAAATGGGGATGCTTTTAGTAGCTTCCCCAGGGGCTAGTCCTTGGTCAAAAACTTGAAATATTTTTATTGGTACTCTAGTGAGATGAGATGGTAGATTATGCAGAGACAAAATTAAATAATACCAGAAGTAAAAGGGAACTTGGTGATCATTCAACAAGTACTATTATAGGGTGATTTCAGAACCTGGGGTCAATGGTCAAAGTCCAAAAGTACTTGTTTTTAATAGTCAGATGTAAAATGATAGGTTTATGGACTTGAAAGGCAAATGATACTTATCACAGAATGAGAGTTGGATTTGAAAACCAGAAAAATGTAGAATTCATTCTAGTTACTTGTTTCTCTTGTAGCACTGGGGCAAATATGCTAATATCCTTGGGGGTACAGTGAGAACAATGCTGGGTAGAAGGAGGAGATTGCCCTCAACAGAGGTTGCACAGAATCAGTAATGATACTTGAGTGTTGTGTCCCCATGGTGAGGTGGATTTAGAGTAATTGGGTAGAGTTCAAGGGAGGACAACAGAAATGATCTTGGGGATTGTAAAAATAATGTTAAGCTGTTTGAGTGACAGCTATTCATTCAGTTGTGAGAAAGAAATGCTTATAGTACTGCATATAGATATGTACATAAGGAAAAGATATCAGAAAAGCTGGGACTTGACAGCAGTCCTGACAGAGATATGACAAGGTCTTGTGGCTGTGGATTTAAATAACCCATAGCTTCCTAAAGATAGCTAAGTACAGTTTATGGTTTTATTTAGAGATGACATGGACCGGATCAGTGCAGTTAGATACTACAGAGAACTACTTAAATGCAGTCCTGTTGTGTCTTGCTCAGTGCAGCATCAGGCTGATTGGGTTTGGGGCCTGGAGATGTTTTCTCCCACACATATTTGTAAGGACTTGAGACCTTTTCACTTTTCTGCAGCATGGTTGTATCTTCTCATTCTGTGCTGAACTGCTTACCATTCTCAGACTGAAATAGCCCAGTACTTTGCATTCAGTGAAGGGTTTTGGAGTACAAAATGGAGTCTTGTGCTACACAGAGAGATGGAAGCAAGCTGCAAAGTGTCCATCTGTATGAGGAAGGCTTATGAGTACTGAAGCCTAGAGTTGCACCATCCTTGTATTCCATCTTGTTTCTATGGCTATTTTGTTGTTTTTGTGTGTCTTTCAAAGGTTTTAACATATGCCTTCTCCATGTGCTCCCTGTGGCTTGCAGTGTATAGAAAGCCAAACTTGCTCCTCTTCCCTTACTATCAATCCTTTTTGAATTAGGAAGGATTGTCTTCTTAGAGCATTGTTTTCTTAGAGCATCCCTAACATCCCTAGAGCATCTCGTCTTTAAACTGTCCAATTTGCTCTTGCCAGTGCTTATGCTTTACTTTCATTTTTTTATAATCTTTGCTGACTGCAAGGCCAGAGAGAACTGGAGAAATATATGCTATTTATAAGGTCTTCATACATACACTGTTGTTGGATCTTTCAGCACATACATAATTGACTTTCCGTTTTGAAATTCTGCTGACAGTGTAGAAGTTAAGCAAGGTATGAAAGGTTTGCACAGAGATGAAGAGCATCTGTGATGTCCAAGAAGTACAGTTTCTTAAGGCATCTTCAAGCAACCCGGCAGAACTGGGGCAACTGTAGAATCTGTAAAGGAACAAAAGTTAAGAAACTGCTTTTCAAAGTAATTTAATTGCTGTGCTTAGCCTTGCTGTGGTTGGTAACTCTATATTTTTTCCCTTAGATCAATTTCTCTTTTGATTTTGTGATTGACTTTTACAATATCTGTGAATTTGTTACTAGTTCTGACCAGTATAACAGCTGCTGAGCTGGCATTTGTTTTAGTTTTTGTTGCAATGGGGAAATTGTTATTTTTTTTATTAAGCAGTGTTCATGGCATTCCAGTGGATGCATGTTAATTATAATATGTCTCTCATAATTTATATTCTGCTGTAAGGAGTGGTAAATATTGCAGAACTACTTCAAGAATATATAAGTACCTGAAGTTCATTATTATTGCCTTATGTCCTGGGTAATCTGCTTTTGTCCTGTGATTGTTCCCTTATTAGGTATTGGTAGGATTCCTTAGATCAATGGATATTGCCTTCCTTATCATCTTGGCTAAAATAAATTATTCAATAAAGCAAAGAAATTGTGAATAAAGAGATTCAAATCAGCTTGATATTTCTATGATTTATTCTTATATAGATGTCATATTATTTTATCTTTCTTACATAAGCGAAGCAGGCAGATTATTGTGAAATACCTCTTTCTTTTCTCATTCACTGTTACCTCTACTTTTTAATACACCTTTTTAGGATTTCGGCATTTAAGTTATTAGAGCTATCCATTTCCCTCAACAAAGTCAGTTGCTGGAACAAACACCTAACAATATGATGCTTGAATGTGAGTTGGGATGTAGCTACTTCAGGAGAGAAAATAGTAGAATTATATGCAGGATGGGCATCAGCTGTTTATGCAGTGACCGGAAGAGTTAACGCAATCCTTATAGGTATAAACCTATAGAAGTCATTCTCTCTCTTTCTTTATCAGTATTAATATTCCTCTGTAGAAGCAGCAGTTTCAGTTCTGATGGGTACACTTGAAAAGCCCAACAAACTAGACAAGCTTTGGAGAAATGCTAAAGGATTGATCTAAGGCAAGATTTCAGCCCTTAGAGAGGGTAATCCTTTTTATGTTGTTGTTAAATAAAATACTGAAAATATTTCATTATTTTGAACGATCTTATGAAGAAAGAGGATATTTGATTGGAGAAAAATTGTATGTGTTGTAGAAAACAAAATCAAGATCTACTGTCTGGAAGATGAATTTAAGTTAGATATTAAAGTGTATGCTTTCAAGAGTAAAGGTAATTAACCATGGGGATTGTCCAAAAAAGTTCACGTTTGTTATTGCTAAGGCTAAGTCATGCTTATGTTTCTCTGAGGAAAAGCTCATCTTTTACAGCAGTTTGGGGATTCATGGCAAGAAAATGGGTCCAAATGTTGCCAGGCAGGTAGATTCAAGAATGGTTTGCCTAGACTTGCCAGGAATTAGGGGTGACAAAGAACAAAATTTATACAAGTGAAACACTTACTATTCTGCAACGGTCATTATGGACACAGGGTTGATGGTTGACCAGAAGGCTGTGGTGTGACAGTCATCTTGAGCTGATCTAACATTATGTTGCTCTTTAAAGAGGTGCTACTGCTGTCTACTCTGTCAATGCCAGATACATCCCCATCCACCTGTGCTGGAAGTTAATGCTTGCGAGTTGTGTGGCAAGATGGGGAGAGGACAGGATTGCTCTTTTAAGTGACAATGAAGTTCTGAATTGGTTTAAGAGAATTGTGAAACTTCACTTATATGTTTAATATTAGCTAGAAGAGGCTAGGAACCTAGTGGAGCAGGGTAGCTCTTCTCATACTGCTGAAAGTGATTTAAGAGCCCCCATGTAAAAAGTTTAGCTGACTAACTAAATTAGGTTTTAATCAGGTTTAAACTAATATAATTGCTGTGTGTCTGGAGACAGCTTCACCAAAGGCATGGCTGAAGAAGATGATCTAGTCCCTTTCTGTATAGATGCTGGGAGGCCTAAGAGGCATATCAGACAAATAAATAAATGTTTACAGCATTTAGTGCTCCTCCACCCTTAATGTTCATCCTTGATTCTTCTGTTGTAGAGAAGTTGTATTAATGCCTTGAGAATTTTGGTTTAAGCTGTGCCAAATGTGTGGTACATGACTGTGCACAGAATTAATGCTGAAAGAAAGAAAGGTGTCCCCTCACACAGGGTACGCAGCGAATTATCCTGAAATATGGTCTGGTCCCTTTTCGTTGATCTGTACATAGGCTAAATGTGGATCCTGCTTATAAGGACTGGGAACTCTTAAGAGTTTTCTAGTGGCCTTTCTCCTGCCTTTCTCATGTAGGCAGAATTCTGCCCCAGGGTGGAACTGGAGTTCTCTGATACATGCACTGAGAGCACCTTGAAGTAACAGAAGACTTTACATTTTTGACATTTCTGCAACTTCAAAGGGCTTTTTGGCTTCCAAGCGCCCACTTTGTAGTGGGGATGGTCAGTACGTCGGTGAAACTGCTTAATGCTACAGGGGATATAGAGCTGTACAGGTGTTTGAGGCTGAAGTACTTCAGGCAATTGAGACCAAGACATGAGGAAGTAGAATCAGGCCACTTAGGAGAAAATGTCCTTTGTAGCAAAGTCATTAAGGATTTCAAAGGGCTCTAAAGGTGTAAGTACATTTTCAAAAAAAATCCTAGTTCATTCTGTTAGTGGAAAAAAATCACAAATATTTGCTGATTGCTCAATGTCAAAGAAGTTGCTCCTATTAAGTAAAGATAGATATTAAAATATTATCTTCATTGTGTTACATCTGTCATTTGTGCCTGTATTCACTTGTCTTTAGTATTGGATTATCCCATTCTGTTTGCAGAAAACAACTCCATTTTTTCTACCTGAGTTTCTAAAGCTGCAGTTAAAAGAAAAAGGTAAAATTTAGGCTTTTCCCCCTTTTCCCCCCTTTTCATGAATGGTGCAAATAAAGGAGACAACAGAAATAGAGAATGTTTTTCCATATTTTTAAGTAGTAAAGTTGGAAATTTTAAAAAAAAGTTTGCCAAAGACATTGTTTACACAGTTCCTTCTTGCACTTTTTTTTGGTGCCAGTTATAATAAAGAATAAAAATGAGAAGAATTTTACAGTTTAATTGGTCAGTTCAAAGATAATATGTGTGATAATACTGAAACGGTGTTAAACTTCTTAAGTGAAAGTTATGCTGCAATTTCAGTGCATTTCACTACAGAGAAAAATTGTCCTATTATAATCTGGTTTTATGTAGATAATGGATGAAATTAATTTTGCTGACACTTCATAATTCTGTTTTGGTATATGAAATACCACTTTGTATAGGCCTTTTGGCATTTTTCATGCAAATTACCTTTTCATCAGATGTGGTTTTTATAGTACAAGCTCTGATTTTCAAGATTAACATTCAGAGTAAATGGATGCAGAAGTATTGAATTTGTGCGATTAGAATGTTCTCCAAGAAGAGCGAGGAAGTGGTTTAAGAGTGTGTTGAGATACTTATTGTGCTTATAACTGTTACAATGACAATAGATGCTTGTGTTGACCCTCTGTTATAAATTTAATTGCTCATAGGGATATAAATTTTTCATTAGAAAGCAATAAAGACAGTGTTTTTATAGAATCAGTGGCAAACATTGAGACTCCCATTCTGTTTTGTCCATAATGTAAAACATTCCCTCATAGAGATTAATAAAAATCAATTAAATTCCATATGGTAGTGGCTGAGGCTATTAGTTTTTTGTGAGCCAGAATCAGAAGTGGGCATCAGGCTTTTATTTTCTGCACTGTCGGAGGATGCCTGTAAAGTCCCTGCGGTTTGGCACTTTGGCTGTTTCATGTGTAAATATTGCAAAATGCAAGTAATAATTTTTGAATCATGTCTAACCTGCTAGTAGTTTAAATTAGTAGAATATGAGTCCTATATTTTTTGAGAGGCTTAAACCAGGCCTGTTTCTATGTCTGGTGCAATCTCTAGATTATTAAAAATTATAGAGACAATTTCTAGTAAATACCAATAATAGACATGTATTTTTTTCCTTCGAATTAAATAGCTAATTTGCATTTATCTTTTCCTATTGCATACAATTTGATCATAGCGTTAAACACTGCTCCTGTGAGGAAATCATATGGGTGCATGATTTTGCCTGTACTGTGAAGTCTTAAGTACTTTGCATAACGGCAGATCTTTACCTGCATGGAGCTCATTGCAGGACTGTAGCTGTAAAGACTATGTTAACAAACCTGGAAGGTATGAAAACAGAAGTCTTGTATATTTCCTGGGAGAAAATAATATTTTGCCACCTTCTGAAGATAAAGCAAAGTAGTTACATGCTTTAAGTTACTCTAAAGATGCTTGGGCTGTATTCTGTTCCTTCATACTTGTTGATGTGATTAGGGTTAAGTAGAAATACCTGTAATTAAAGGTAATTTGATCTCTGCTGATCCATGCACTTCTATATAAGAACATATACTTATACTGTGCTCTACTGACAATGGTGGAAATCCCTAGGGATGTGAAAAGCTGTTATACAGAATTCCAAGCAGAATTAGAGCCTTAAGTTCAGTTTTCTCTTTATGAAATACTTTTTTTGCAAAGAAAATACTGGAAAATGAATGGAAATAGATTGAGATTGCTGGAAAATATGAGGACCATGCCACAAGAAGTAAATTTCTCTTGTTCTTCCCCCAAGCAAAAGCTCTGTAGTAATTGAAATGGACAGGATGAATATAAATTCCTCAGCCCTAGTATTTTGTCTCACAATGCCATGGCCCCTGTCACTGTCAGGTCAAAATTTATTAAATGATAACAAAATAAACGTAGATTAAGGCTTTTCATTTTTCAGTGTAGTTACAGAAAAAATGCATTTGCGTATTTATGCTATATACTGTGGTACAGGAACTACTATATGAAATTTTATGAGTTTTCCTAGGCCAAAAGTTAAGAATATGTATCACAGTGGTCTTTTGGCTGAAAATTTATTATTTCAGGATTGGTTTCTTTTAAGTTTAACTGTGACTCTGAATATTCTGTGATTATATTTTATGTTGGGATAATTGGAACTATTATTGTTCGGTGTTTTTTTGCCTAATCTCCCTGAGAAATGTGGACTGGGCACAGCCTTGGCTGTTCATTGCTTAAGTTGTGGATGGGATACGGGAAAGGTTGGGGTAGGCCCAGAGGTGCGGGGATGGTGTGCAGAACTTTGGAGAACTGACTTCGCAGCTGGCAGGGTTTGCTTGTCTGAAGAACAAAAGTCAGTGGGAAATCAGACCTTATCTTTTCTGGGACTGGTGAAAAAATCAGTTAACTCCTAAGTTACTGATACAAACTCTCAGTCATAACTCCAGTTTAATACAGCTTTGCATGGGAACCTGAGGTTTTCAGTGTTTTCTTCACTTTTAAGGAGTCCTAGTATTTTCTGCTCCAGTTACATACATTGACAGGAGCTGAGAAGACATAGTACTGTCATTTCCATTGCTGGCTGAAGCTTCATGAGTCAGTAGAACAGCCCCCACATAAGTATTTCTTTAATTTTATTAATGCATGCTTACATGTTGGACTAGGTGACCTCTAAAGGTCCCTTCCAACCTAAACCATTCTATGGTTCTATGTCTGTTTATCATGCCTGTTACATGAGCCCAGGTTGCTCTTGTAGAGGTTTTCAAAACTTTGTTTAACAGCACAGTGAAGGAAAAGCAATTACTTTAAGGTCCATCTAAAACAACTCAAATAAACATAAAAAAAGGGAAAGTATAATTCATATTTGTCTTTTCAATAATGTTAATGTTAACCATGTTTTTCTAATCTTTTGAATTACAAATGAAATGGAACACATCTTTTGCAGTATTTTCTGATTTGAGTGACCTTTCAGTTGAGTTTGGCAGTCTGTGGTCACTTATTCAGTGTCATTTTGGCATCAGTTAGCATTTCTATAGAAAATGTCATTACCAGTGGCTCTCCTCACTTAGACAGATGCCTAGAGGGGAAAGTGAGCCTGCATTATAACTTAAAGAGATTACAGTGATCAATACAGAGTTCTAGTATCAGTGTGCAGTAGTGAATATTGTATATGGTCCGAATTTGTTGTTCTTGGACAAAGCTTGAGACAGGTTCTATTACTAAGGGGAAAGGCTCAACTGCTTTTTGGGAAATGTGTGTTACTTATGTGTAACTGGTTCTGTGGAATATTAATAAAACTGCACCTCCTACTTGGGTGTTCCAAAACTGCTGATATGATAGTTTCTGAAATTAAACAGCACTTTTGAGACCCACAGTTTACAGATCTTCATTTTGAATTTAACTTTTGTGACATTTCTCTGTTTGAGTTGGGAGATGGTTTTTTATATATACTTCATGGGGGGAAAAAAATATGGTGTTACGTGGAATTATGAAAGAAGGAATTGGTTTCATATGCCAGTGCTTGTATGGAAAAATGTTTCAAAAAATGGAACCTAGTCAGCAGAGACATGAGGTTTATTCTGACTTTAATATGTTAAGAGTATCTTCCTTTTGCCTTGTTTTTTCAAGGACACCAGTAAAATGCTGAGAAGGCAGAGAGCTCATAGTAATTTTGTTCCATTGTCTTTTTTTTTTTCCCTTTTTTTTCCATAGACTTTATAGAAGTTTAGAAATGTAAAAGGAGTGTAAGTGGCAGAAAGCTTGTTTCAGAACCAAATCAGAGTTAGGACAATAAATTAAAAAAAGATCCAAACTGGTAGGTAATGGGAAGCACACTGATAGACTTTGTGCTCTGGGATGTTTTGAATACAGCTGTAACTTTGAATTTCATATACTGTTGGCCAGAAAGAATACACTGGGAAAGACGAAGCACAGTCCCATGTTCAAGGACTTGGATATGCTTGCTGGTCTTCCATGGACTTTTCTATGGTCTCGGGCAACTCATAATCTCCTAGATGAGGAAAAAAAACCCATCTGATACAGAAGCTGCCATTCACATCTAAGATGAGTTGGCATCCTATGATGAGGAATGCTATAGACATGTAAATGAATTATTATGCTTCCATGTTTATTCTTAGCAGAACCCAAATTGTGCAATACAATTACAGAGTACAGAAGATAAACAGTGGTGGAGTTCAGGATTTGATAAAGGCTGACATCAACTTGTATTTAGAATATAAACTGTTCAGGCGGGAGGGAGTTTTGGCAGCTCTTAGGACCTAGCACAGTGGAGACCTAATTGCAGATCAGGACCACTCAGCAATGCCTCAGTAAAATCTGAATGCATAGTTTGCAATTCAGCCAGATAGTATGATATAAGTTAAGAAGACTATAAAAATAATTAGAGAAATGGGGGTGCCAATGTAGGAAAATTAACCATATCCAGAGATACTGTGGTGATCCGGTGACATTGAAGCATTCTTGATTCATAGCTTTCAGACTTGATTCTTTTTTTAATGGACAGAAATAAAAAGGAGAGTAGTTAATGAAAGATTCAGAGAGGAAGCAGAGAGAGTAAGCTGGAGGAAGACAAAAGCTACTGAGTTAGAATTAGATTACTGTGACTCTGGTCTCTTCCTGTCCTAATGCTGCATTTGTGCATTGTAATAGGATGTACCCAGGAAGCACTAAATGTGACCAGAAGTGCAATCTTCATTTTCTTTGTTTAAATTGAGAACAAGCATGTTGTTAACAAGGAAAAGTACTTGTGTTTTTGTGTTTTTGTTTGTTGGTTTGGGTTTTTTTTGTTTAAGAGTACATCGTGATAAATTAAATACCCCTAAATCACAGTGTCAGTCTTACTTATTATATTTTAATATACCCAGTGATGACAGGGTTTACTTTTATTCTCTCTGAGATTTCATGTGGTTTACTAAAAGACCTTGAATGAAGTCACAGTACTTGCCAAGATTTTATTTTCATTGGAAATAATAATGGTCAGCCAAAACAACATCTATTACTGTTGGATATACTGATCTGAATAGGAATAGACTATAGTCATCGTCGTAAGTCAGTGAGAGCTGAAGACAAATACTAATTTCATTTCTTTGTTTGTTTTACTGGACATAAAGTAATAAAATATTTGTTAAGGAGTACGTTTGTTTAAAACATTGGTAAGCAAGTTCTCTTCTAAAACACAATGCAGATGAAAGGAGTATAGCTCTTCAGTAACGGTGGCTCCACACCTTTTCCATGTGAAAAGTTATTGGTAGTTTGTAATTTTTCATCTTCAGTCTAGTTTTGCTATAGTTATCTGTTTCCATTGCTGGTAACTCTCCCTTCTTTCATTGTCTAGAGAGTTTCTCCACCAAGTACAGTATCTTTTCAGCAGTACTTAGAAGGGAGTTCAAAGGTGAACTCCGAGGCACAGGTTTTGCTGTTCGACCCTATGGAGCTGTCTGTTGCATTGTTTGTCCACTACTTTCTATTCTAAATGCCTACTTTTGTCCAACTTTACTAATTGGAACTGAAAACTTCCATGTCATTTGTCAGCCTGAAACAGCTCTTCCAAAGGCTAAGGAAAATATATATTACTTTGCTTATGTTTTAAAAATTTATCTAATTTATCTTTGAATAGCTTCATTTTATTTTCTGCTGTATTTGCTAGTGCTGTCAAAAAAATGGAGTGCGGCAGGAGAGGAGGATGATTTATATGATGGATGAGTGTTTGTTGATCTCTGTCTAATTTGCTTTAGTATTATAATATGGCTAGCATTTGCTCTCTGATGACTATTCAGGATTGCATCCACATTTGCTGCTGGATGTTGGGCTGCTGCATATCAGACCAAGCTGAAATACCTGAAATATGAATAGGGAAGTTCTCCCTTCTGTACCATCAGTGCCTCAACAGCCTACAGGCTGCAGGTGATTCCTGTGTGAAGGAGCCAGAAGACATAACTTGTGGGAAGATGTGAAGTGATAATTGAAGAAAGCTGAGAAGGAAGAGCATTGAAATTGGGACTAGCTGTTGTCCAGTGGAGATGAAGGAAAGTAGGACAATCTGGACAAGGAAATTGGGACAAATCAGTTTGGAAAGAACTACTAGTATTTGGGGAAATACAAGGCAGAAATGCTAATTTTGACAGGGAGCTATTTTGAGCCTGGCAGGACTGACAGGCTGAGACGTGTGGCAAAGGACATGACAGTCTGTTCTTAGTTTGTCAGCTCAGGTGGCAGAGATCTGTATGGGTTTAAATGCTGCAACCTGGGTAGAGACCACATGAGCACCAGTACAGTGCTATTTAACGGAATTCCTGCTTTCTCCGGTGTATTGAAAATAAACTAGAATACATACAAAGGACTGTAGAAACCATTACTGTGAATGCAATGTCAAACGATCATAAGGTTAGGTAGAAAATGACAAATTTCAGTTTGTCTTGGTATCCTCAGTAAAGACAATATGTAAGGTAATGTAATCTTAAATAACATAAACCAATATTTTTGTGTTTAATATTTTAATGTTTTTAATAACCTAACTACTGTATTTGCTGCATTTTTATTGTCAGACACTTGTCTTGCCACCCCATGATTATGTATCCAACACTGAACTTCACTTATAAATATGAAACATGAAGTTCATTCCAACTTCTAACAAACACATCTTCCTCATCTTGGCACATCAAACTTACAGTCATAAACTTCCTGCTCTTGGCCTGTAATTGTTCCTGTGACTCCTTACCTGGAAGACACTTTTTTCTTAATTCTTGTTATTGATTTTGTGTTATTTCATATGAACTTATTTAAAAGTTTCCCTAGACCTTTTAAAGTTCTTCACAATGTGTAAATTTTCTGGAGAAGTATGTTTTCTTTTCACACTGCTTTAGTGAAGAATTTTTTTTTTTGTGCTAAAAGTAGAGCTCTCCGAGTGACAGTGTGAAACTGGCATCTTGAGATTGAACACATCTGCTTTTGTCTACTCACAATCATCTGTTGGTTTAATTTGAAAATGAATGTATCATATCTTTTGTGGTGGTGTTGACTTTGTTTTATGAGGTAGAAAAGTATGAACTCAGCTGGGCACCATAGAGTGTGTTTCTCATAAGACAGCCTGCTCTGGTCATGGTCATACATTCTTTGAAGGGGCAGTTGTTTTATTATTGTATCCATCTGTTTAGGGACAGTCTGCAAAAGGTCATTGACTGGAATTAAGTGGAATTAAACTACCCTGGTTGGCTTTGCACAGGAGCATATCTGGCATATAAAGAAATATTAAAGACTGTAGTCTTTAAACTCTCACATGCCCAGAGAGAGTGTGCTCTGGCTCACATGTAAGGAGACTTGCACATGTGTCACCAGTGGAAGGAGAATAGCAGTGGGAGATGAATGGGGATGATGCAGGACCAGATGAGAGGTTAGTCTGTGGGAACACTTGAAAACTAGTTTGCAGTTTTCACTGTGACTGTCTTCCTCTTGGCAGTTTTGTGAGAGCTGACCTTTCTTCCCCTTCACCGTCCTCAGCCCCTTGTCATAGAAACCTTGTGTTAGTGCAGACAGTGTGCTCATGATATTACCATTGTGATGTGTTAGACCAGCTGTAATTTTCACAGTATCATGGGATATGCAATATGTTTTCTGTGTAGGTGGTCTCACCAAAATTACCTCTGAGCTGGTGTATGGAGCTGTGGTAATGTTGTCTGAGAATGGACTAGTATGGCATAGCTCATGAGTTATGTTCAGACTAAATGGACTTGGGGAAGGGAAGCATGAAGTTGACGGTTCTTGAGGTTCATCCAGCCTGGCCAGGAGGAACTTCGCGTTCTTTAGGGTATCCAGAGATTGGAGGCAGGATGAGAGGGCAGAGGCAGAGGAGGTGTAACAGTCACTCTGACATCTTGAATTGCTTTTGTACCGTGTCCTGTGCAAAGGTAAGTATGTGGCAGCAGTCTTCAGTAAAGATCTGGCTGTAGGATTTAAGTAAAAAGCATTTTTAACTGCACCATACAATACAAGAACATGTTTTTGAAAGTATCAAACAGTGCTGTATTTTTACAAATGTTTTCAGCTTTAGATTTGGAAGAAGAATGGATGTTCTGTGCTGCCAGCTTTTCCTTCTGTTTGTTTCTTCCATAAATCTGAAATGATAGTGGGGGCTTTGTGCAGCCAAGCACCACTGGTGAATGGATATTGGAAAAAAGAACGAGAAGCCACAGTGGTATGGAGGAAATCATGTGGCTACAGCTATCTGTAGGAAAAATAAACATCCTTTTTACCACTTCACCACAAAAATGTTTTTGTATCTGGAAAAAATATGGAGCTAAGGCAGATAGAATACTGAAAGGAATTAACATCTATACACAAAAGGTATTTGCCTCATGCAAATACAGCATTTAACAAACTCTTTCACCTGAGAGAGAAAATCTCTCATTACAGATGAATTTGGGAATTAAAATGAGTCCGTGGAAGGGAATATAACAATATGGCTGAAAATTAAATTTAAGTTAAATTTCTTCTTTTTATTTCTGCACTGTGTACAGTCTGAAAAGTATTGGCAATAATGTGTGGAAGGTAAAAGGAAAAGGATACATAAACTTACGGAAACAAAACTAAACAGTGTATGGCTGAGCTGAATGTCTCTGGTTATGAAATATCTTTGTTTCTACATTTTTTTTATCTGTGGATTCTTTCTTTCTTTTTATGCAATAGTTTGTTTGCTATCCACAATCATTCTTGTCTTAAACTGTCTTTATTTTGTATTTTTCCAGTTGAGTTTCCAGAGTAGAGACTGCAAAGAGACATTTTCAAAATCACAAGGCTGGGTCATGGAGGCATGTTATTTAAGCTTACCATATGAAAGACTTATTCAGAAGACGAAGATGCACTTTTTAAAATGTGTATCAATGTAGCTGTTGCCAGCTTTTGATTCAGCAATGACATGAGTACATCTCTCCAAGTGGAGCATTTTTTCCAATAACTTCGCATTCTGAATGAATTTTTGATGAAAGACTGAGCAGGAGTCATTAATATTCACTCAAAACAAAAGAAGAGCTTTACTAATGTCAACTCTCACTCCATTTTTCTCTTTAGTCCAAAAACGTCCATCATTCTGAACACTCATTCCACCAGACAGCCCAGAGTAAATGCAAAACAAATTCTTCATGCTGATATGTTTTGAACAAACATTTCTTAGTTATTTAAAAAGACAAAGGTTTTTTTTTTTTTAATTTATTAAATGAAAGATTAGGACACCTAACCTAGGTGTCCTGAAAGGAGGTGATGGGAAACTGAGACCATGTGGAAAACCACAGGGCTGTCCGATTAAAACCAAGGTGTACACTCTGATTGGTTCTTCAAATGAGTGACATGGAGGATGAAATTTCTGCATCCTTATGAGTCTTAAGTACTGGCAGACAATATTTAGCATACTTTGACTCAAAACCTATGCATTCTCTTCTATAACGAGCAAAGACATGAAAACCATTTGTCTTTTTCTGTTTAGATTTTAATTAAGACAAATAATGTGTATTTCAGTATATAACAGGTGATAGAAGAACATTGTTCCATCCCAAATTATTTTTTCCCATGGATGGAGAATATATGAATAGACATTTTCCATACCAATGAGTACATTTACTGGTTTTGGCAGGGTATCATCTGCAATTCAGGGTGTAATAAACTAAACCATACTGTGGATAATACATCCTGGAAAAGAAGGAAACCTGGGTTTTAGTTGTAAACTGAGACTTACTTAATGAGCTCATCTTCTATTTATCCCTAATTGATTTTAAAGTTTAGCTAACTTTAGCCTTTTTTTCCAAGCTCTCCCCAGCTCAAAAAAAAAAAAAAAAAAAAGAAAACCAATTTTTGGACTCTGGAATACCTATATTGATTGTATTGGTAATCAATACATATCACCTACTGTACCTCTTTACAGTTTGCGTCATCTTAAGGTGTTCTGAAATTAAGGATTATCTTGATTATCTCAATAAAAGGAGACAAGAAACCTTATATAAAAGGACTAAATCATATTAAACAGATACTTTCTGAACTTAAACAGAACTTTCTGAAGTCTTGTGTTCTTCAGGTTACTGTGATCTGAGTGTGAGCTGTTTCAAAGCTTGCATGAAGCTAGCCTGCTAATAATGAGAATTATTTTTCACAGATAAGATTATTTTTTAATGAACTCTTGAAAGCATTTATCTTCAATTTATGACAGTCTATGAATAGGTCAGGTAATGTTAAACTACAGACTGAATTTGTGATAAACTTTAATAGTAACACTATCTTTGCATTGTACAAGTAAATATTTATGTTTTTGACTAAAATAGATATTGAAATACGGAGAACAACTAAACTATTGTTTCTTCAAACATAATGATACAGTTGCATAGCCAATTACGGTATTTACATTGCTTGGGAATACTTATATAGTGGGTGCTGAGCACCTGTAATATTTTCTACTAGTTATGGATTCTGCCATTTTCATACATGAGAATAGTAAATGACAGAGAATTTAATGTATATTTGGTTTTAAACGTAACTCTGATTTGGCAGAACTGGACCCTTAGGGATTAATTTTGTGTGGTCCTTATTAATGGAAAGATTATGGCTGTCTACATGGCATTAAAACTGATGTTGGTGGGTTTTTTTAGAACATGGTGCATGTTTAGTTTTAAAGACTCCTGTCTTCCTGTTGTGGCTAGAATACAAGGGATGAGTAGTGGATTACAATACATCTTTAATTTCAGTCTCTAGAAGAATGAATTTTAATTTGTAGGGGAGGGAAAAATCTATGAGGAAGGTCCATATTCTTGCATTGCCTGGAAGTAATTTTACACTAGAGGCAATGAATTACAGCAGAAATTCTGCTTTTCAAATGAAAGCAAAGCAGTGAAGACTGATAGGCTTGAGCAGGAAGTAGAACCGAACCAAATTTTATGTAACAAACTTGATTTTGATTAAATTGGGCAAATTGCAGATTCATTTAGGTTTCTACATATGGGCAAAATTCACTTATCTGCTTGCATAATATCTGTACATCTGTACATCTATTAAGTTATAGCCATTTTTGCTGTTAAAATGCAAATAGAAGCAGCCTTCAAAGAAAAAGCTAATTGAAGTTTATGAAGGTAAATTTTAATATTTGTTTGATTCAAGACGAGACCGGGAATATGTCTTTCAGAATCATTAAACCTGAGTGCTGACTTAGTATTCTCATTATTTTACTTTTCTTTTTTGAGTCTTATGTTTATATGTAAGGATTTTTTAAAAATTCTATGAGATTCAGGAGTTTTGTCCTTAAAGTGGCCCTATGCTTCTTAAAAATTGTGTCTCAGAAATTAAGGGTTTCTTCCAGAGGGGAGTCTCACTTTTCTGGATTTGGTCTTGACAAAATGTTAATTATTAATTTTCCTTTTCAAGATTGTTAGATGTTTCATTTAAGGCAGTTTGTGTTGCCTTCCTGAAAGCAACTAACTACTATATAAATCTTTCATTTGGCAAATGACTGCTTTTATTTTAATTTTTTTTTCGTCTAGCAAAGTTCATGGGCACCTAACGTACACTTTTTAAATTTTAGTCTTTCAATTTGACTTTAAATGCTGATAGTCTGGTAAGTGATATCTTCATCTACCTCTGTGTCATTATGAAGTTATCCAAATACTATGCAGAAAAGCTACTGAGGCCAGTCCACTGGTCCATCATTGTAAGAGTTTTGATATTAAAAAGATTCCATCTGCAGTTACATTTTAAGATAATGTCTGGTAATATGACTTCTTAAATTAAGATTGTGGTATCTACAAAAGATTTGCCCGCTGAGGTGAGACTTGCACAGAATGTCATTTTCAGAACTCTGTCTCATGACGTGTATGAACAGAGAGTAGAGTCTGAGATTTGTTACAGCATCGTGCAGGTATTCAGCACATTCTCTCCAAATGGTTCCTCATCTGCCCATTGCCTATATCCCATGAGAACACCACATGCAAAGCCTTTAGATGCAATTTGGAGCCTGCCTTGTGACACACAACTGCAGTGTGTGTGTCACAAACATGGTTGCTCAGAAAGGGTTTAGAGAGGGGAAGGCTGATGACCATTTTCCTGTTAGCTGGCATTCCTCTAGGAAGTGATAGATACTGCTTCCAGTCCAATGGGTGTTTGAACCCACAGCTGAGTGGCCTAATCCAGACTGTGATGGGGGTCCTGACAGGCATTTTGCTGAAGCTGTACCATGGTGTAGACAAGAACAGAAGGTTCATGGGCCAGAGAAGGATTTCGGGAGGGAGCAGGGCTCTCTGGCTGAGTCCTGTGGTTATCACGCAGTAGGGACAGGGTGGCTGGGTTCTGGCTCCTGCTCCAAAGCCTGTTAGTATGTTTAATGATGGTGAAACAATAAGATTAAACTCATTATTAGCCTTGCAGACAACATGAGATTAAGATGACTTGTGCTCTGAGATTATATTTTTATGTTAGTTTGCTTTTTAGCTGTAGAAAGTTCTGACATCTTAAAAAATCCCTGTGGGTAGCATTAGTCAAATACTGTGCTGTACTGGGTGTTAATATCCTAGGATTTAAATATAAACTTGGGGAAGCTGAGTCTGACATATTTTGAATGTCCTCACAGAGCATATTATAGCTGCATCATCTTCTTGCAAAAAGATGGTTTAAAAAAATGAAAAGGAAGTGAAGTGTGTACTTACTTTTGGGGCTGTAGAATAGCATCCATATATGTAAGATCAGGCACTTCCCACCCCCAGGTTTTGCAGTTTTGTATTACCGATTATTGTTATTGCGTACAGTTTTCTGATGAGATTGAGAAATTTCTTTAGCTGTAGTGTAAAGCTGCCAAAATATATTTACTGCAGACCTGCCAGCGAATATAATTCTTCCAGAGGCAGCCTTGGGCTTTGGAGGTTTTTTTTTGCTGAAAGGCAGGCTCAGACTTCCCATGAGATCATCAGAGAGATAAAAAGACTAAAAGCTCTTCAAAGCTAGGCCTTAGGCCCTAACATAAATTAATTTTCTGGTGATGGTTTATGTATGTAAAAAAAAAAAAATTTACAAAAATGCAATTTAAATAGAACCTTACCCAACTAGACTTGGAGTTAACTTTTTAATATCACCCATTCTTTTGAATTCAACATAAAACCATCTTAATATAACTTTAATTTAGATTTCAGAAGGTGAGCAAGGAACACGGTATTTTCTCTCTCCTTCTATGTGCCAGGTTTCAGAGATGTTATCTTGCTTTTTTCATGCCAAATAGTTGCTACCTGTAACTCAATAGGCATTGAAATTAATTTGCATAACAAGTAACTACACTGTTATTCTAACTCTATGCTGCGTGTTAACCCAGTCGTTTATAATTTAGTATAAGGTCCTAAATGAAAGACTGCCCTGTGTTCTGTTCTCCTCCCACTTTTTCCTTTCTTATTTTTTGAGTTATATTAACACTAAAATTTGTTTAACAGATAGCAAAATGTTCTAGAAAAAAACCATCTTCAATGCTGTAAGCAGAGTATTGTAAGTTAAGAGTTAGTTTATGCTGGAAATGACTTAACAGAAATATCACTGAAAAAGAGCCAACAAAAATGCCGCTGAGAAGCTCTAGGGTATCAGCATTAAAACTGTAGGGCAGGGAGTCAAGAAATCTTGATTCATCACAGGCTTTCGTTTTTACTGTGGAGATGCTGCTTTACTTCATGGCCCCTTGTTCTCCACCTTGTAAAACAGAATTATAGGATGATCATATATCTTCAGGTATATAGCAAGGAGCAGTTCTATAGAGTAGTTGTTTATCTTGCTCTGAATTCTCTTTGCAAAATTCCAGATGTTCAAAGGAGACTTAAGAATAGCTTGTTCCCCAAATCAGATCTGCTACACCTCCCAAACCTCTGGGCGTACTGTGATTGTCAAGTAGCAGTGAGTCAGCAGTATGATCAGGAGCAGGCTTTTCAGTTAGGCTTAATTAGAGCTACCCATGGCTGTTCTTCCTTAAGCCTGACTCCAGCCTAGTCCTCAAATGCCCAAGGACAGGGAGAGGTCTTGGCTTGCTCTGTGTCAGTATCCTGCATCAAAGGCTTTAGCTCTGTATTTATAAAATTCTTTAAAACCTTATCCATAAGAAACTGTATGAATATAAGGTAGTTATTTTTCTTTAATGTTATTAACAGCAACAAGTAATCATGCCCGAAGGTGGTATTTCTGGATAATTTGTTGTGTACAAAACATTGCTATATTACTTCTTTTGCCTTCCTCTTCTCAGAAGGTACTTGCTGCATTATTTCATGTGGTGCAGGCATTAGCTTTCCTTGATTTGAAGAACTGTGATTCAGTGTGCTTTTAATGTAGTAATTTAGATGTACTGTGTTATGTGAAGAGCACTGTAAGGCTAAATTTTTATTATAAATTTATAGGAACTATTTTTTCCTATAGTAAAATGTGAGAACTGACATTTTAATAAGTATTATGAGGGTACTTTATGGATTGAGAAGTACGCCCACCTAGAAGTACCAGCATTGAGATAACTGCAAGCTTAAGTTCCCCTGATGTCATTGGAATTGCTTGTTTTCAAGGGTAACCAGGTCTCAGGAATGACTAGGAAGTAGCTGGAGGAAGAAATGCCAGTTTTGTGTCCGCTACTGTTTTGAAGAAAGCAATTCAGACTAGAAGTATGGTGATACTCTAATGTGAAAGCAAATTATGTAACTGATAAAGCAGAACTGCTTTATATATTTTTTCTTATTTTTTGTGAATGATGGAGCAAAATTAAGCCAATTTAAAAATAAATTTGCACTGTTTCTTGGGGAAATGCTAGATCAGCTTTTATTTGATACATACAAAAGAGATTTCCGTGGGGCCAAAAAATTCCAAAGCTGAAATTTTGCAGCTAATGTATGGACAATGACTAAACTAAAAGGTAATGTTTTATGTAACAACTTAAAAGACTAAAAAAATCAGATAATGAATCATTTTCATCTACTTCAGATATTCAATTAAATCCTTTAAAAATATGATGTGCATTTCTCTGAATATAAAAATAAGTTACTAAATGCAAGTTGACATTTCTAAATTAGGTGCTTACCACTTCATCAGTGATATAAGCAGAAATGTATTTTTCAGTGGATGATAGAAGAAGATGTTTTTATCATCTTGTCACTGTTGTCATGGAAACTTGTGTCTATCATTGTTAAACAGAGTGTACATAAGGATCTAACATTCCTGTGACTTCTTATTGCTGGCTATTGTATTTTTAGTGTATTTTCTTCAACACTGTAGTCAATGCTTAAGAAATTGTAAGTTGCTCTCCTGAATTACAACCATGAACTCAATTACAAGATTAGGCTGTTCAGAGAGCCCTTAGTATAGGGTTCTTTGCTATAAGGTTATTATCAGTACAGGGTTATTAACAGCTGCATTTCTAAATCCATTGTAGCCTAATATAAGCACTTCAAAAATAATATTTACTCTGTTCAAGCAGACTGTTTTGACACAGCAGCTTTTCAGACAGAATGAGCTATCCACTAGTCATTGTAAACTCTCTGTCTTGGAAATTATGGATATTTTCTGAATGTGCATTTTATATATTAAGTGCTTTGTTTTCAAATACACTGCTAAATTAATAGTACAGTTCTTGTGTATAGTTGTCTTAACCTGTCATGCATGGAATGGTAGGCTAAGAGGGAAGCTTGGCTAAAACAATCCAGATTTAAATTGTCCTGGACACAAAGTATGTGTAACTCGTTTTCTTCTGTAAATCTTATGACGGGCACAATTCACAAAGTATAAAAAAAGGTAAACTAGTGGTTTCTTTTTCTCTAAATGAGAACAATTTAAGAATCAGTAATTTTAAGCTCAATATAGGTGTTGTGTGTTTTACATAATTATGGTTTTATTTTTGCTTTTTTTATCTGAAGATATTTCAGAATATACCTTCTCCAAATACTTATGACTTTAAATTATTTGTCTTGATCAGAAAATGAAGTTACTTGAATAAATTTTTCATTATTGAACAAGTGACTTCTATTACTTCAAATATGTTAATTATATTTCTTTTTTTATCCTGACCTGTTTGGTTTCATCTGTTCTCTTTTGGGGAGTTTTCTGAAGACTATTCTGAAATTTAAAAGCTGTGATTTTAAATAACTGTCAATGGAGAACTTAGTTTTTGTTTTAGCGTTAGCTGTCTGTAGCAATTTGATGCATATATAATTTACTTGTGTATCACAGTAACATGAAATGTTCCTATGAAGTTATAAAGGTTTTTTTAAAGGTGTGTGTTACTTATGGTATTGTTCCCTGCAAAGAGGGTATGACTGAAGTTCCAGTATTAAGTCTACGAAAAGACAAGAAGTGCAGAAATATGAAGAAGAAAAAACTCAATTAAATACAAGGAAAATAAACCGCTGTGGTTTTAGTTTCTAGAAGAATGCATTCATTAAGTAAGTGAGGGTTATAGGCTGGTGGATGTAATTACAACTGAAATTAAATTTGTAGGAAAGGTACAATTTTCTCTTCCTGTTCTGGGAGATTCTGTCAGTTCAGGCAGTTGAATTTGAAGTAATACCACAAGAAAAACTCCAGGTAAGTACCTTTGCCCAGCCTATATGGCTAAGAAAATGTGTGCAAAAGTCTGTATATAAGCCAAATATATCCTTCTATTATTTCAGATTACAGTAAGCTGTATGTGAATATATAGTTACCGGAAGGAGAAAGGGAGTATGTTTAGCTTTTTAGGATTTATTGAGACAAAATAAAACTTGTTTATTACTGATTTCATACCTTTTACCTACAATCATTGATAATTTTAGCTGTGATTTATAGCAAGGTAAAATTTCAAAAAATCTTGTTATGTAGTCCTGTCTCTTCCTTCCGTAGGATTTAGGTTTGGATGAAATGACAATTTTGTGAGTTCCAAACTTTGATCTATTATCTAAACGTTTCTCTGCTTGAGGAGCCCTAAGAGAAAAGCTATAATTTCCCTGCTGAGTCCCTCTTCTGCTGAACGTGATTCTGCTTTTATGTATACCTCACACAGTAACCCAGTCAGCTGATAATTTAATTTTCTAGCCATCTTCTGTAGAACAGCTGTATAAAATCTGAGCCACAAATTGCAGGGCAGAGGGGTTGCTTGGATGTGTGCTACTCTCCACCAGCTACAGGGGACTAGTCTGCAGTTCTCTCGGCTACTAGCACACAGGACTAGCATCAGGGCTCCAGTTTCCTAGGTAATAGGAATAAATATCTTGACTATTCATTGTTGTTATGGCACTAGTAAGAGGTGGGGAGTGCTGAAGAGCCTCAACTGCTACTCCCCAGAGCTATTAGCTCTGATGGACTCCCATACCTAGTTGGACACTTGAGTAAGGGGAAAGGGGCTTTATGAAACTTGGCAGTAAAGGGAAATGCCATAGATATGTCAGGTAGAGTAGATTAAATAGTTGCAGTGCAGTCAAAGGTGGCATCCCAGTATCAGCTTGTGAAGAGAGCTGTAGGAGCAATAGGTTTTTTTCGGGCTTCTGGTTAAACTGAAAATACTGGGGCGAGGGGTGGGGAAACCACCAAATTCCTTCATTGTTGAGGATTTCATTGCTTGAGAAACAAAAAATTAAAAAAAAAAAAAAAGTTGAAACTGTATATCCCATTTAGGAAATACCATCTTTGAGGGTTTAAAACTATAGTGTAAACGTAGTAGGCAATTATTAATATTGTCACAAAAACGAAGCTGAGGTTTTGGGTTTTTTTAGAATACATTAGTATCTGAAGAAGCTTTATGCTGGTTTATTTCAATGTATTGTTGCTTATCACAGCTAAGGTTACATTTACATGGCAGAGTCTTGTGCCCCGATAAATACTCCCACTTCTGATTGAGTTCATTTCTCAGGATAATTAGCTGTGTGGGAAAGAGTTTATTTGCTGAGGCAGTGTCGTGCTAGCATAGCTACACTGCTTCTGGTAACTAGATTAGATTGGGTGTTATTATGTGAAACTGGTTGTACCATACAGACATCGTAAATGATCTGTCATCAAGATCCAGTTGGGCTAGACAACATCTCCATGGGTATGTGTTTGCAAAAAATGTCTATATTTATGTATTTATTAGGCATTGAAAATTCATTAGGTTTTCTGGGATTCATAAATCAGTATTCTAACGTCTTGTTTGTATTTGTCCTTAAAAATACCATTGCCACTGTCTGCTTTACCAAAACTTTAAACAAAGTAACTTTCATTGAAAGAAATTCTTAGCTTAGAATCTTGTGGTTTTTGCAGGTTTTGAAGTGTTGTTGATAAATGCAGTGTTAATGATGTGAGCTTGTACCCATACAAGCTTATGGGTAAGCTTTTTCTCTAAATAGAACCATCTCTTGAATTTCTTTTGTTAATGTTAATAGATATTTCATGTTCAGGAGAGGTTCAAATCGGCAGGCTGGAATCCCTCGCTTTCTTTCTGTTTGTGATTGTGGTGCTGATAGCCTAACTATGAACTTCCTTGTGCAGGGCCACTAGTAACTTCCAGTCTGATAGATGAGTATTTCTAGAAATGAGAAGTAATTGAATCTCAGCGCTTACAAATGCCTTGTGTGCTTTTTGAAAAGAGACCACCAGCTGTGTCACGTTGAATTAATTGTATTTGTTTCAGTGATGTGTGTGTCTGTCCAGTGAGAACAGAAAATAACATTTTCATTTCAGGGATGTCTATGGGTTGATTTTTGACTCATTGGAAGTAGGATAGTTAAAGCACTAAAGCTCTACCTGTGTTCTTACTGGGTTTTCAGTGCAGAATTGAAAGGAATATATTTATAACATGTATATACTCTCACTATAACGCTGTGCAGATTTTCCAGCTGAAATACTTCAGTCCTTAACTTGCAACCTATGTTCAAGTACCCCATGAGAAACTGCATTAAATAGGTTTGAGATTGTGATGTTTCTGGTATATTTTCTATTACAAGCACAGTTTCTGCTGTTCTGTGGAGTGGGAAAGAAGTTCTTTCAGCTCAGCAGTATATGCAGATATTGCAGATCGCAGAAGGCTTTTGGGGATTATGCCAAAAAAGTCCAATGGTATTGCTTGTTCAATGACAGAACTGAGTGTCACTGCCGAATTGTTATGTGTATCGGGGCCAAAATGAGATTAAGCCTTTTAACTCTTTGGGTTAACATCTCCCAAATGTATTTCTTGAAAGATTGATAAAGGGACAAGAAGGTGGTGGGGCTTTGGCCAGATGTGAACACAGCTGTGTGTGATCAAAGCAGGGTAGCTGCACAACTGAGCGTCTGACCCATTCGCATGCTGGGCCAACTCGTACTCATGGGGACTCGGGCTCCTTTATACCCCATGTTTCTTCCCCTTCTGCCTCCTCAGCAGATATGCATTTAGACCAAGTACTCGAGTAATGTTCTGTGTCAAAAACTAGTACATTGACACAGTCGAATGATGGCTGTAAGTGTTGGGAGATTCAGCTGTTTCCTTTCATAGTATAAACCATATAGTTTACTTTTACAAGGCTTGTCTTCTCTATCAAAAGTTCATACACAGTGAAGGTTGTGGACTGCAAATACTGTGCTTCTGTGAACAATCTATACAATGGACAGCTATTTTTATTTTGTTACAGCTTCTTCAACAAAATAGCCTCACTTTTAAGGCTGAATTTGAAGTGAGATGCAAAACGTCCACGCAGGGTGGCTGGAAGTAGAAATGTGGAGCTATGCAGTATTCCCTTACAAAATTTGAATGAGTTCATACTGGGTCCTTCCCTGAAGAACTAATTTCTCCCCTTTGTGTGCATATTAAGATATCTATAATGCAATAATAAATTCTATTTTTGCCATGCCCTGTATGCATACAAATATTGTGAATACACTGCTCAGCAGTCCATTCCAGTGTTTTCTTAAAATTCTGTACAATGGGGTTTTGTTTAATCTGTGCTGTTTGATTCCAGAACAAATGACTATTCCGTTATACATACAGTGGAAAATGGTTCAGAAGCGTCAGTTTGGAAGTTTTGGTAAAAATGCAGATTTTGCAGGTGAAAAGTACTTCATAATTGTTTTGGGGGTGTAAAACTCAGCATTTTAACTAGGCCTTTATTCTGATTAGATTTAGTATTTTTAGAGCAGTTCTAAAAATGTTTGTAAACATACATGAACATTTGCAAAGCCAAACGTGCCTGCTAATCTTAGATTATGTATTGCCTGTTATGGAAGTAACCTAAGCTTGTTCTTGACCTGTAGGCTGCTAATAGAATCATAATGTACTTCTAAACCGTGCAACTCTTAAATGGTTATAACAAATTCTTCCCTGAATTATATCTGGGTATATTTGATTTTCAGTCTTGGTTTATTGCACAGTGAACGTTTTCTGACTATTCAGTGCTTTGAGGAGGGTGGAAAAAAGGGAGGCAGGTTTCTGTGTCACATAGTCTCTTACTGCATCTGTTATGTGAAGAAGGCCATTTTGAATAACCTGTGATTATTAGTTGATACTGTGATACTTTTTCCCTTACTCCCCTTGTGCATTGTATTATACTTTTCTTTAATATGGTTAGTTATAGCAACTGTCTTAAAATCCTTGTATTATGGAAGTTACATGGGACATAGCATATTTGAACACTCAGTTATGCCTGATCCAGACCATGCAAAAATGGGGAAAAATAAATTCTATCAAAGCAGTTAAAGATCATAGAATAGAACAGAATAGAATATTTCAGTTGGAAGGGACCTACAATGATCATATAGTCCAACTGCCTGACCACTTCAGGGCTGACCAAAAGTGATTATGCTGAAAAGAAAGCAGAATTGTATTCCACAGAAACCATTGCAGGAAAACCACTATTAATGTATAAATTTTGGTATGTCTAGGTGCTGAAAAACTAGCAGGTAGAATGTAAGCATGTTAAAAATCTGAACACTCCCCTTTTCCCCCCAAACCTGAACAGTTTTGACTTTGTCATTTTGACCATATTTGCCCTCTGGTGCAAAAACTAGCAAAAGATTTCCCTGTATTCAGCAAGGTTTGCAGCTACTCATAGCTCTTCTCTACTCCCTTAAATTTTTTTCAAGGTTTCCATTTTAAAAATTTATTAAATGTAAGAAGGAAAGGGAAATTAACTGCACTTGAAGAATATAGTATTTGCAATATTATCACAGGTACTCCGTCTCCTTAATGTGTGGTCCTTGAAATCTTGCATGAGTCTGTTGTTTAGGAATATCTTTGCTGTGACCATGAGCTTCAAAAATGATCTGTTACTGTGAATACCTATCTTATAAGACTAAACCATTTTTTTCCACAAGGATGAAACATCCTTAGCTCCAGAAGTAGTCAGCATAAATTACAGGTAATTCTCACCTATACAAACCAGACTTCTGGGTTTCAACCTGAACCTCGGCAATGCCAATCCAAATCTGAACTTCAGGAGCTTATATTTGAAATAGTGGAGTGGAAAATCTTGAAGCTTTCTGTACTATTAATGTATAAAGAATTATGTCTCTTGATTATTATAGACTGAAAGCAGTTTGTGCCTTTGTTCTTAATATTTTTTTTAAATTTCAGACCTTAACTAAGTCAAATGTTGTATTTTTCCTTTCCTCTGAAATGTTTATTTTTCTAAGGAAATGTGCGTATTTAAATAAGCTCTAAGGACATTGTGTTTGGGCACAAGTACTTAAAATTCTTTGAAGAGGTTTCTTAAGAGCACACATTCCTTGTCTTTGCCTGATTGCAAAGCTGTGTAGTGGTGAATCACTCTGCTAGATGAAGTTCAAAAGCATGACCTGTGTAAAATGAGATGTATGCAGGCTACAGTTTGGAAAGAAAAATAATGCTAAAATGCTGGTTACTCCAACCGCTCCTGTAATACCTCCTTGCTTGTTTTACAGAAGCAAACTGTGACACTATGTCCGTCGACATGATAACTTTCGGTTTCAGTGCAGCTGGAGTCAGTGACTTCATACTGAAAAAGGTTGGTTTTGAGACTACAGGCCATGACAGTTTTTAACAGTGAAGGAACATATATGCTTGTGTAAATACGTAGCCATATATGCTTGTAAGTATACAGACGCATTTGTATCTATGTATGCATGGGTTTAACCTGCAGCTGATCTGATGTGGAAAGCATTTAAGGAATTTTATAGGCTTTCTGGAAAAGGAGTATTTCCTGAAAAATATACTAGCAGTTACATCTACTGGAAAATAAGAATAGTGTGCTTTTTTAATGAAAAAGCTTTATTATTGGACCAACAAAATAAAGTTTTGTGATAACTAGTTTTGGAGTCATCGGTGTCTTGAATCTTAGAATGGGGCAGTTTCCCCATAAACTTAGAGTCAACGTTCCCCTTTTAAGCCTGTTAATTTTACTAAATTACTTATGTTATGAATTAACTGCATTGCAGTATTTTAATTGTGTTCATAGTTGTTTTAAAAATAGTTGACTGGGTAGGTCATTTAATTATATTTTATCTGTAAGTAAGCATTAGCTCTGCTGCGACTGATAGCTAGCAAGGCCATCTGCAATGCCTTCCAGTTCACTCACACTGAATTGTTCAGATAAAGACTGTCAAGTGCTGCCTAAATAAAGAAGGAGCCTTGGTAGAGTTAAGTGCAGTGGAGGACACAATTGAAGCATTGATTCCAGGCGTGCTGTAGGGTCTGAGCTGTTTCCTGCAGTGCTGAACCTTTTTAGAGTTTTCATTGTTTTCCGCAAAGATTAAAATGCGAGTATCTGTCATTCAGAATTTCAGGGAAGACGAAAATGAGGATGGGGAGGAAGAAGAAAAGGTGAGTTAAACTCCAATAGAATAGCTTTGAAAAGTACTTATTTCCTTCTGTTGTTACCTTTTTAGGACAATGAACCTGGAATGACTGCCTTTCTCTTACAGGTCTTCCTCAAGCCTGTTATTGAGGACAGAAATATGGAGCTGGCCCGAAAATGCAGTGAAATAATAAGTGATGTAAGTGATGGTGACTGTTTACATCCTTACATTTGCATTTCTCTTCCCAGCGGCTTTATATTTATGATATGGATTTTTTTCAGATATGTACAGTGCAGCATGTATCTATCCAAGGATCAAATATAAAAGCACACAAAATAATAGAAAAGCGCAGCCTACTCTGGTACCTTAAATCAGCCACAAAAGGATGAGCTTTTCAGAGCACTTGGATGGCGCGAAGCATAGCCCTAGGAAAGAGAGTGTTCCCAAAAGTGGGTCTCAGGTGGAGGGTGCCTCCCATGAGAACACCTTGACTGGTTTCATCAGGAAAATGAGAAAAATGCAGTATTTTTTTCCAGTTATAGCCTAATCCTATGAAGTTTGATTGGTTAGAACAGAACTGGGTGCCGGTATACATAGCTGTAAGGAGAGAGGATAAAAATAAAGCAGATGAATTTTGAGCGTTATCTGTTGGTCTGTGGTGGTAGATGCTCAAAACTGCTTAGCATGTTATTATTGATTTACACTTATAGGAAGAATCCACTGAAATGCTAGAATATCTTTAAAAATTATTTAGCTAGCAAATTCTTGACTTAGTTACTATAGATTTTAGAACTGTCAATCAGATATAGACATGATATAAACAACATAGATTGGATCCAATACATTTTAAATAGGAGTAGACCCAATTGCTTCCATGTAACAGCATCAGATTTACCTTGATAGAAGTTTATTTCTGTGTCCCTCTGGGAAAGTGTGTCTGAAAAGTAACTTTGTCCCTTCATGTGAATGGGAGTTGAGTGATATTTCTCCTGCAAGGATGGTGGCTAGCAGCAGAGGAGACATTACTGAGGGAAGAGTGACTTGCTTTAACAAGAGCTTCTAAAGAAACTGAAAAATGACGTCTGGCTCATGTTGTGTTGTAATCTGATATCGGGATGTTATTCAAGGTGAATAAGCACATTGATTTTATGAGAATAGAACATACAGAGTCTACACTGATGGTATACATTATTAGGTGTTATGTATCAGAAAAGAATAGGTAACTCAGAAAAACAGGATCTGGGATGTGTAGGTGTTACAGTGCTGGCTTGAAAATGTAACTTGACAAGGTCAAAGTTTCCTCTTTGTCCATATACCATCTGGTAATACTTTAATTTTCGCAGAAAGAGTGCTGAAAATTGGATAGATCCTTAAGAGAAGCTACCAAGATGGCTCCCTTGTAGTTTCAAGCTACTTTAGGAAGTAGTAGAGATTAATATTTTTACTGATGGTTACCTACTTGCTTTCTTTGAGAAAAGAATGGCATATGGTACAATAAGTGCCTGTCAACTCACATAAAGGCCAAAATGTAAATGGACCTGGAGCACTTATCTGACCCAAAATACATTTATTGCTTCCATGCAACTTGTTTCTAAACATGGTTGCTGTTCTTAAAGGAGACAACTCATTGAAAAATGCTGAAGACATATTTTCTTTAATTGAAAAGGAATTATTACGGTGCTGTATACCCATTAGGAGTAATGTTGGCTGTGGTTCTGAACTGGTAAATGGAGTTGGCTGTATTTTCTCTGATTTTCTGCAGGGGCTTGGGAGCTAAGGTGAAAGGTCAAGCCATGTTTCTGAAGCCTATAATGATTCAGGGATGTGGGCTTCTGCTGAAAGCTTGTGATGTGTTTAGCTGCAAGTGTGTTAGATTTTACTTGAGATGTGAAAAGCATAATGGCATAGTGTTGTAAATGCTTTCAAAGTAGCTGAAATATGTAATGGTCCAGACCAATTTAATTTCAAAGAGACCCTGTTTAAAAATGGCGTCCAGTTTTGGGGCTTTATTCAGCCTCTGCTGAAATCAGTAGGTATTTCTTCATTGGCTTGATTGGAATACGTGTACATTTAGGAGGTGAATTTTGTTTCCCAGAATTTTTGGTATAATTGGAATTTCTTATGATCAGTGTGCTGGGGGGTAAGTTCCTCGCCTTGCACACTTCATTGTGGAGGCCAATAAACTGCAAGGAGTTTGCGTTCTTGGTTTTGATTTTTGACTCATTAATGTTCAGAATTTTTTATGTATTCTTTATCCTTTTAGCATGAAACTTTGCACGAACTGCTGTTTGTGTGGATGTATCGTTGGTGTACGTCTGTACATTTTATGTGTGCAATGTCTTTATCGGGCTTGCAGTTTGGCCCGAAGATGACCTTGGGACAGCAGCCTGTGTCCTTGCTGACCGTGAGACTGGGTGATTGTCCTTTTCTGCCAGTGGAGCTGTCAGCACAGTTCCTCCATCAGAACGCAGCGCCAGGCGTGCTCATGACTGAGATACTGGGGTTGCATTATCGTCGCCCTGCGTTCTTTGCAGGCTGACTTTAATTTGGAAATATGGTTTTAAAAAAATGTTGCAATGGCAGTCCTTAGTCCATGTGTAACTGTCAGCCTTGAACTGTATGTAGGGGAAGTTGTGAAGTGTTTATGTGCTCCGGTTTTTTGAGGAAATCCCCATTTTCATTTGAGGTTGGCAGATGTTTGTTCTGTGGCTGTGATACCCCCTGGATTGTTTCTTCCTAAAGCCATTTCATTTAATCTCCCTCTATTATGCAATTTTATCCCACAGATGTTTTCAAAACTGTCATGTGTGTTTGATTTATATGAATTACCTTCCTTTCCAGGCCCTTTCTTTTCTGTACTGAAACTGAGCCTGTCCATTTGCTTGTATTACTTACATTTTGGTATATTTTCATCTCTTCTTTGTTTTGATTGTGTGGTGTGTTGTTGTGAATACTGTTATAAGCAGAGAGGAGGATTATACAAATAAAATAAACATTGACCAAACTATCATAATCCTTTTTGGTAGGGAGGCAGACACTCTGCTTCTAAAGATTCTGCTGCATTTTGGTAATGTATAGTACTGGTGCTTCTTTCCCTACAGCAAATAGTAGTACTACTTGCCATTTAACTGTCCTTGTATGGAGTCCATCTTTGCTTTAGCATGTCTCTTTGTTACAAGCAAGGGCCAAAGAGACCTGGAGTCAAGTACAGAAACACCTTTCCACTCATTCCAATAGGGTCGTGACCACCTAATTCAGGGTGGAGCTGTTCCTCCGGACTCACCATTACTAATCACAGCCTCTAACTCAGGAGGACTTTGAGGTCCAAATTGCTGGAGAGTAATAAAATACTGTGGGGCAATAATACTGTATGCTTGCCCTGTTCTCATGCTTTTCTCTAGCTTTCTGTGGCCACAGAGAGAGGATTTTGTATTAGATGGATCTGTGGTCTGACACAGCTCTTAGTCTTATGAGAGATTATAAATTAAGTAGTGTAAGGTCGGAAAGGGAATCCATAGTGGAAGAAAGTTCCCTTTTGGTCTAGCATAAGAACTATATAAGAAGGTTCAGACCTTTTTGTGGCTTTTCTAAACTTAAATGGGTCTTTGAGAGATGATAGTTCTATAATGGATCTTGGCATGATGACTGTCAACATGGTTACATCATTGATGTTAAGATATTAAGAACAGTTTTTCAAGTATATTCATATTAAAGTTAGATTAATGTGTGCCCCTGCATACAAAGGAAAGGTGGCTGCTTGGATTAAGTGGTTACTATCAGAGCCTTTCCTTTAGCCCAGAGTCTCCTCCTGTGTTTCCCCCATGAAAAAGGCTGATGGAACAGGCCATGGGCGAGATCAGTTTTCTTGGTGAGCCAGGAAGCTTCAGCCTAAAGGTTGGATGGCCTTGTTTTATAAAGTTGATCTTGCCATATAACATCCATTAAGAAAAAAATGCACTTTGAAGCTTACAGTTTTGGTGGTTGTCTAGGAATTTTAATCCTCTTTTACTGGATAGCTGTGCTGCTGGTCACAGTAGTTTTATGATGAGTCAGGTAGAAGAAAGAGACCAGGAGAGAGCTATTAAAAATTGGGCCTTTAGTGAGCTATTGGACTTCAAAAGTATATCAAAAGAGCAGTGGTGGCTCCAGGCCATCATTTGCACATTTTTCCTGTTGTGTTTTTTTTTTTTTTTTTTTTTCACAAGGCTTACCAGATCTGCTCAACCTAAACAGTGTATTTTATGGTGAAGGGTAGGTAAGTCACTTGCAGGCAAAATTTCCTATTCAGTATTTTAGACATTTGAATTTGTAACCCCAGACTTTGAGGAGGAATTTTAGCTTCTTTGCCTATTCCTTCCAGCCATTGGTTATGTTTAGTCATAGCCAATCTCTTAAGTCTCTTGCTTATGTCATTTGCAATAAATATGATTTTTATGTGCAGATGTCATGACTTCATTATACTTGTCCCATTTCATCTTCCATCTTTTTGATTCCAAGTGATGCAGATGCTTTTGTAGCAGAACAGAGTGTGTTGGATCAGACATTGACCACACATTTTGTTTTATGTCCTCTCTAAATTGCTCACTTCAGCCTGTGTGCATTTTGTGGCCTCTGCGGGTGACATGAAAAATAAAGGGGTAAGGAGGTGGCATTAGTCCTTTACTGCTTTGGTTCTTTTGAAAGCAAGACTTCTACAGCAGAACAGCTTTGATTGTTTCTTCTAGTTGTATTGTGTCATCCCCCCAATTAAAAGATACCTTAGGAAAATTTTGATTTTGATTTTTGAATGTAATTATTGCTCTGTAGTTGAAATGGGTATAATTACAGTCAGCTCTTGGACATTTGTGGGTGATTTATCTAAGTTGTGAGCAGCAAGACTCTCCTCCTCTACCAGAGTCTCAGCTTTACAGCAGTTTCTACCTAACCAGTAGACAGTCAGCTCTGTAGATTTCCCATGTCCTTTCTCAGCCCTATCACTGTGAATGAATACTTTAATTCCAATATAATTCTACAAAGCCTTTTTTTAAGCTGTTCATGTGCATGTACATACACGTGCTTGCACGTACATGCATGCACGTGTGCAGGTTGAACAGTAAGTGCCTGATAAAGTATGTTTATCATAAAACTACCCCTTTCATGTATTGCTCTATGATTACCTAGGAGTATGGTGTCACACACAGGTTACATGAACCATTGGATTTGTGGCTCGCTGAGTAAGATGATGACACACAGGGACTTTACAACCATTTTTCACCAAACAGTTTTTATTTAGAGTACACTGTAATCCACAAAGGCAGACAATATGATTTGGTGGTGAGGTCTAGATTTCTTCAGTAGTCCAAACATGGATGAGCTCAATAGTAACCAAAATTATTTCCTGTGTGAGGATTATGTAGTCATTGGTTTGAGATGAATTTGGCATTATCTAATCCATTTTGCAGTGGATAAAAAGTTTGCACAGAAAGTACAGGAGCTGATTCTGTGTAGGCTGCCATCCTTCTTATGAAATTTTCAAGTCCCTATAGAGGAGCGTAGACTAGAACTTGTGATATCCATTAAGGATTCAGAGAAAGAGGAAATTAAGACTGCATATTTGTGTAATGCTCAGATGCAGATCATATTGCTGCTGTCAGTGCTTGTCAGCAAGTCTTGAGTGCGTAAATGCAAGCTGCTGTTAGGCAGAATGTGAATATGAGGTTAGAAAAATGGTAGCAGATAATAACCATGAAAGCTTAATACTAAATAATTCAATTTGCAATTGAACTAAACTATTCTATGTACAGAGAAAGAAATGTCACTGAAAACATTTAAGGCTGTCCATGTATTTAGTCCGTCTTATCATAATTCACCATCTATCTTCGTGCACTTATATAATAAAGGTCCCTACACATTCACTGTGCCTGTAGATTTTATCCTTCTTGCAGTATCACCGAAACAGACAGTAACTCTGACTTCATCAACAGTCCTCTGATTATTATACCAGCCCGTATTGTTTGCCCCGTGGTAAGACAGAGGTCATAGAATCATAGAATCATTAAGGATGGAAAAGACCTCCAGGATCATCAAGTCCAACCACCAACCCAACACTACCATGTCTCCTAAACCATGCCCTGAAGTGCCATGTCTACATGTTGGCTGTTTAAAAAAAATAAAAATTTGTGGTTTGTGGGTGGGGTTTTTTTTTGTTTTTTTTTTTGTTTGTTTGTTTGTTTTCAAAATATGTCGTTGTGTTTTGCTTCAAAAACTGTTTCCTTTGTGCATACACATGATTTAAAAAATGGGACAATTTAAAATTTGTTTGCCTTTAAAGAAATTCTGTTATTTCTTGTACGTCGTGACTGTTGGTGTGCTTTGTAGGCAATGATTTGGTAGTGGCCTTCTGAATTTATTCATGTTACCCTTGGATTCATGAAGGGGCATTTGATTCAGTTATACAGACCCTGTGCTTGCTACGTCTGTGTTAGTAGTTAGTTTAACAATTTTATCTTTGAGATCAAGGAGAACAATTTTTCGATTCTCCTTTCTTTAGAGATACTAGAACATCTACAGCAGTGGAGAAAATGTGCTGTAGATGCAGAGAAAAATCATATCTTTTTCATCTTTATTATTAAGGAGTTCTGTGTCTTTTACATAGCCCTGGTACAGTGTGTGAGAACTGGTGTTACCCTGTATGGCTTAATTTGATCCAGCCTGTGGGATTTGCAAGCCACACAGCTTAATATCCATAAATAAATAAATAGGAATAATAAGAATTTATAATAATAATAAAAGTGCCATTGTTGATTTTTTTTTTGTTTTGTAAGAAAATTAAACTTCTTGTTTCTCCTTTTTGTAGATACACTATAAAGAAGAGTTTAAAAAATCTAAAGGCAAATGCATATTTATACCTGACACCCCACAGCTAAAACATGTGAAAAGTCTTGGTGCTTTTATTTCTGAGGTAAGACCTAAAAGACTGAGGAATTCTCTTTGTTCTCTATCCTTCCTAAAAACTCTTTCAATTGAATATGGTGTTTTTTAGCAGGGGAAGGATGGCTTATTTCAAATAACAGTCCTGTTTAAAGTGACTTAAAGCGCTGTAATTAGTGTATACTGTATATATGAGTAATAATAATTTGGAATTACACACCACTTTTATTTTGGGATTCCAAGATACTTTATTAATGGTTCTGAGGCAGTCCTAGCTATCCCGTTTTATGGATGGATAAACTGAGGAGTAGGAGTAGGCAGAGATCCGATCAGTGCCAGCTGCAGGTCCCCTGAGGACTTGCATGCATATATATGCACACCCATGTCAGAGTGTTTAGGTCTTTGTGTACACGCAAACACACACACGCAGCTGTAGTGACAGAGAAAGAATGGCAGCTTCCAAAATGCCAGAGCAGAATTTACTGCCAGCTTTTCATGTCCCAGGTACAGGGTGTCATGGGATTGCATCTCTGATTATCTTCCACAAATTATAACAGCGGCAGGAGATTTACCTGGCAGAGAGTTGCTTTTGTTAAGGTACTGCTGGTTCTGAGTGATTTTTTCTGTCACTGTGACCCTTGGAAGACTGAAATTTTTGGTGCCTCATTTTTTGTGCTACCTTTATGGTTGTGGTAAAAGAACATCCCAATATCCCTGTCTGGAGTTAAGTAATTTTTATACATACTGTATTCTGTTTCTGATATATATCAGTCTGCTGTGTGGCTACATTAATTATAAATGCATGTGATGAATATTTTTGTTACATTTATCTTCATATTTTCTGAAAAAGAGTGGCATGTCCCATGGGGCATAAATGTGATGAAATTTTGCTTTCTAAGAGAGAGAGACTATTGTAGTCCACAAAGCACAGTAGAGACAGTATTTATCAAATCCATCTGCCTGATCTGAAAGAAAGGGTGTTATTAGTCAAAGATATAGAGTTAGAAAGTTATTTCAAAATTTTAAAACCTGTATGTTTTATATTACTACACTGTTGAGCACTCTTTGCTTATTGCAGCATTACCTGAAGCCAGTGATGTGATGGATGGGTTATCTTGTAAATTACTGACCTCTAGTGTCAAACTACTTGGTCCTGTTTCTGCAAAACTTGAACAGTGAAATTCTTAACAGCATGTCTAAGGCAGTGAAAAAGAGCCCTCTGTTTTCAGAAATATCAACAAATGTTACAGCAAAATATTTATATATATATATAAAATATGTATGGGGAACTAGTCTGTAATGAACGCTGTATATTGCACAGTAAATTAATGAAATTAGATGGTATAATTTAAGAATTTTTTTATATTTATAATTACTTTCACAGCAGTATTTGACATTATTGTTTTATCAATTTAAAAAACTTAGATCTCAAGCAAAAACCTCCCAGATCTTGAACTACTATTGTGGCCTGTCTCATAAAACCCTTTTCTGAGGAATTGCTAGTACTGAACACTGGAGAAAGTAGAGGATAAATAAAAAGTAATTTAAAAATTGACTCTGTAGTATGAAAAGATTAAGTAGAAATTATGCCAGACATGGTAACTTCAATGTTCCTGTCCTTTCCGGTTATATTTAATTGCTACTACTTATTTACCGGTAAAATTTTTTGTTGTTGTTGTTGGCTTCACATTGCTCCCATTGTGCAAAACTCAGGAAAATGGAAAGAAAAAATATAATTTTGGTTTTTGAAAATGATTTTTAAAAGGATAGAAAAATAAGTGTCTGGCTTACCTTATTTTATACTTCCCCCCAAATTACTGAATTTAACTAGGATATACTTTGCGTTGCTTTGTGAATTAGACACATCCACCTAAAGTATTTTAAAGTTATTATTTAAAGATCTGTTTTTGCTTGAAAGTTTATGACAGCATTAGATTTTTCCAGTTCCAATGGCCTATGCCATTTTATTTAATAGGAAAAATACGTAGCGTGATTACTGTGTCTTAATTTTTGCGTTATGTGTCACCTTTTTCTCCCCACTAGGTGAAGTATAAAGGAGCTGCTAAGAAAGACCTTTGCAGTTCTCTTTATCAGCAGATGCCAGCCACAATTGACAGTGTATTTGCAAAAGAATTAACACAACTTCAGAGCAAGGTACAATTTTAGAATCACAAAACTGTTTTTTAGATTAATTTTGTGACAGAATATGACCAATCTGAACAATATATTTGAATGGACACTTGATTGCCTGCTTGATTTATTTGGGTGAGTTTATCATCCAGAGTTTGTGACCATAACTTCTTAACTTCAAGAACTACTCACCTTTAAAATGTTGACAGTCTTACTTATGTTCATTAAATAAAAATTTAAAAAATGGTAGTGCATTCATCAATCTGATGAAATTAATTAGAAATCCATGGATGCAATAAGGAATTACTGAATTCAGTGACATTGCACTGTATTTATAAGATAGGTGAATCTTGTATAACAACCGTTTCAATTTAGATGTATTAGCTTTATAAAATATTAGATGCTGAAGGGAAAAAAATACTTTAATGAGTTTTAAAAGCACTTACGGGTAGCAGTAAATGTTTTTCTGATGGTTTACATACTACCACTCACAAAACATTGTATAGAATTAAAAATATGAAATCAAGTATATTGAACAGAGTGTAAAATATGCAAACAACCAGTAAAATAGTAAATTATAGTTCAATTGCCTCCAGGGGTATAAAAATATGATACCTGTAACGTAGGGAGGTGACCCTTCACTTCCATTGATCTCAGTGGAAATGGGAGTATTAGGTAGGTGTAATATGAATGAAGTTACAGATTTTCCTTGTTACTCATGAGAATTATAGCTGATAGATGGCCACGGCTTTCTGTCCACCAAGCATTTCCACATTTTTCTTGTTTTGCCTTTCTCCTCTCTTAAAGATATTAACTATGTATAGTTTAATACAGCCACTCTGTGAAGTGAATACACTCCTAAATCCATATTATTGATTGTATCTCAATACGCATTCTTCTAATGCAGTGATTTTTTTTTTTTCAAACAAGGGAAAATATTCATAACAAAAGAAAACACTGAAATCTCAGGACAGCTTGTGGAGAAATGTTTTGATTTAAAACAACGTGTTAATCAGGGCTATATTAAGCAAATACAATAACATGAAGTATATTTTAGTTTTCATGATTTGAAATGGGACATATATACCCTCAAAGCAGCAGAGTAGCTGAAATGACATTAATGTGACATTTCATTGTAAGGTGAGTGATTAGAAGAATTACAGTAGAAATAAATTGGGAATTAAACTTGTATAACATTTTTAAACCGTTAGCTTGATTTATAAAACATTAGTTAACTAGTTTGCCACAGATTTACTCCTGGATTCATTCCAAATGAGTACATTCTACAATAGTTTACGCAAATGAGGTTAATTAACATCGGTGATGTGGCAGAAAAGATAAATGAGACTATAAATGAAACCATTTGATTAATCTAAAAAACCTTTTAAGGAAAAGACTGACGTTTTAATTTGATATTTTTGAACGTTTTCTTCAATCATGCAACAGTCACAGAGAAACAAATATGCATATAGGATGAGTTATATTTAAGCAGAAACTTCTTCTGTAAAATTCATACCATCCCCTTAGGAATAGATGCATTATAAATCATAATCTACCATAAAACTTAAAGATATGCTGACACATTTTTCCAACTTGTGGTTACTGTTGCAGTGGACCTGAATTTAATGCTACTTTGAGAGAGATCCTAGGGGATTTTCTAGTGGAAAATCTTCTCTACAGTACTCAAATCTAATCCATATTGTGTCTATCACTGCGATACCTAAGTAGCTAATACAAGGATTTCAGATTTCAACTGGGTCAGGATATGGCAGAGAGGATTTCTGCTGCATCTGTCTAGCTGGGATTGTGAATTTACAGGTCATCACTTCAGCAAGAGGAGACCAAGGGTGTGCCATAGGAAGGAGAGGGAGCAGTACCGTCTGGCGATTGTGCCAACTCTCCTGCGAAAAGGCTATTGTAAGCAAAGAACTGCAGTCTGTTCCTCAGTTGTAGTAATTTGATTTTAAATAGGTGCTGATTTCCTGAGAGGTGGAAAATATGAGTATGTGTCCTCCTCCTCATCCACATTAGAACAGATTTACATCTTTGACTCCCTTTTCATGCTTCTTTGATGCAAGGTCAGGCTTGGATGCTTTTGTAGCCAGATCAAGCAGGTGCTTTCTCGCTCTGTGATGCCATGTTCCTGGCAGAATATGTAGCCTTATCTGCCAAGCAGGTGTGTCAGGACTAGGGGATCACAGTGTGGAAGAAAGAGCGCCACTAACTCTCTCTGCTACTGCCTTCTGGCACAGGACTGCCAAGGCTGGTACGCCTCTGCCAGGTGATCTCCTTACACAGGTGTGTCCTCAGCAAATGGTCTCTCCCATGACTGGATGTTTGATCATGAAATGGTGCTGCCACACTGCGGATGCCCAGCAGCTCTGTTTTCAGCCTGCCTAGATCTAGTCCAATTTATTAATTTTATACATTGTTTCACATCATACTCATGATTTAGGAACATGGAGGCAACCAGGGGAAATTTCCTTTTTCTAACAAGAAATTATTCTCAACCTACAGCTGCCCTTCACTGTCCTTTCCAGAGCAAACAGGCTGCCATATCTATCTATCATATCTATCACTTCTGCATGCATACTTTTGCATGCTAGAACTGATGCGGCAATTGTCATTGACTTCTGCAGAGCCACAACTTTGTTCGGCAGGGTTCCAGCCATACAGTGTCAGCACTGACAGGTTCTTGCTGTAATGGAGACTACAACACCCTGACGGGGTGGTTCTCCTCCTGTGGAGCTTTCTCCCCACGTTGGCTGTATTGATTTATGCTCAATTCTCTTTTCAAGATACAGAGGAAAGACTAAACCAAGACCACTTCTGCTGGATTTGCATAAAGCCCACATTTTCTCTTTTGTGTTTTATGTAGAACTGGCACAAAGATGGAAATAAATACCCATGGAGAAGGAAATCCATCTGAAATTTTGACAAAAAATCATTACACTATGGGGAAAAAAATGTTTCAGGAGAATGAAAAAGGCGTTTCATAGCCCCACATTCTTGGGTAGCTTTTATAAATTTCATTTTTTCCTCTCCACAGAAATTTTGACTGTTGCCTTCTAAATAGCTTTCTTGAGGGTGAGAAACCAGATTTTCTTCCCTCTCTCTTTTGTCATACCTGTCCCCAGGGTAAGCTAGAGAGAGCAGAAGTCCTTGTCCCCACCATATAACTTCACCCTCCTTGTTAGCCTACAAAGCTCTCGCCAGTTTCCCTGCTCCCTGTGATAAGAAAATACAGTTGATGAGAACAGTCTGAGCAGGGAGCCGTCATTTTGGTTTTCCTGAGAGGAAACGGACATCTTCTGGAAAAATTGCAATTTTCCTGTGGAAAATATTTCTGACGGTAAATTTCTGATCGTTGCTAGCTTTGTGCCAAATCTTTTTCTTGTCTGAAGACCAGTATACTGAATTCTTCCCTACGCAGAACATTTTTTTAAATAAGGTGTCACAAACAATGATAAAGGTATTTAAAATTGCTGGGGGGGAAACAACGTTGGGAAAAAAGTATGCATTTCA
The DNA here is from genome assembly GCF_963921805.1 of Phalacrocorax carbo. NCBI lineage: Eukaryota > Metazoa > Chordata > Aves > Suliformes > Phalacrocoracidae > Phalacrocorax > Phalacrocorax carbo. The sequence continues at coordinate 147,150,990 of NC_087514.1, read as the reverse complement.
TCACTTTTTTGATCACTTTATTTCTACTGTAAGAAGAGATTGCACTGTTTTTCTTCTTATCTGAAAAGAATAATCTAAAGCAAACTGAAGGCAGTTTAATTTTCTCCTTTGCACAGGGCAATATCTCAAATAGTAACTATATGTCAATGCCTCAACGGTATTTTCTGTTTGTTTTTAAAGATGATGAACCAAGTGAATCTTAAGCAATATTTTCAACTTCCACAGAAAATTTTGATGTTTTTCTTACTTGTGTGCAGAACCCTCCTTTTGCTTTCATATGTATCCTTTTTTACTATGATAAAGTTATATTTGTGGTTTACAGCATCATTTACAATCACATTACACATTTTCAGACTGTTTTATGTAATTCTTCATAGTTTTTTATAGTGTCAAATCTCATGTTCAAGATTTCCTCTTTTTTATGGCAGCAAGTATTAGTCTCCTGGACTTCTCTAGTTTTGCTTTACACAAATACACTGGATAATCTAATTCTCTATCTAGAGATTAATATGGCATTTTCTGTGTTCATGAACATTTCCTCCTACAAAAAACTACACTGTGGATTTCAAGTTCAGAGCTCAGCTTACTGACTCTGAAGGGAAATATAAAAATAAAAATTAAATAGTATTCCAAAACAGAGGGTCAGTCATAGTCAAGTTAAAAGAACACAAAGCCTTCCATAATCCAGCTTCCTATTGACGCACTGGTATATGAGAGAAATAAGTAAAATAAAAAATGAGTACTTACAAATGAGTTCAATCTGAAGTCATACCTACTTAAATAATTGACTTGTATTTCAGGAGTTAATAAATGGTGCCGCTACAGTGTAGAGGTTACGTCAGTGACCTATAATACTCGATGTCTCTGTAGAGTAGTTTCATATGTAGATTTGATAAAGAAAATTGTTTTGCTAAAACTTGAAAATTAACATGAATGAGAAATAAATATACGCATGCTAACATGTAAAATAATGGTTCTAAGAATACTGATGAAATAATAATTTTTTTTTTCATGCTTTCTTGGAACTGATTTACAGATCTGGGAATAGTTTGCACTGAACTGTCCGAAACTAAACTGGACAGCTATTGAACTACTCGTAGCCTGGGATCGCTTCAAGGTTACTTAAGTCAGTTAATAAGAATAATGTGAAAGGGTAGGAAGAACACAGCTGTCAAATAGCAATTAAAATATTCCTACATTAAGCTAAAGAAACAGTCATCTTTTCCCAAGATAGTGGACACTCAATTGTAATTTCTGTTAGTTTTCTCATGTTGGAAGTTGATATGCTTTTGTTTTTTGATGTCTTGGTTACATAGCCCATTCGCCAACAGGAAAACAGATGTTGAACCAGCAAAATTGCAATGTAATAAAATAGCTGTAAATCAGTATATTTTTGGAAGAAACTGTACAGGGCTGCTTCTCAGAATGCTATGAAGTGGGGAACATCTTAAAAGTGACAATGTGAAGCAGGAGTAGTAGTAAAATAGTTTTTGTGGCCTATGCTCATATAGTAATTATACTTTTTCAGGGGATCATTTGTTAGGGCTGCTTCAGTCTTATTAAAGATTATTTGCTTTGCCAATTGCAAGGTGTAATCAGCATAGGGATGTTATAGACATTTCTTTGTTTCAATTTAAGTTGTGTTTCCCCAGAGGCATGATCATGATGGATTTACACTGTATAAGGAGGTGGCACATTTTGAGCTTCATAATTTGATACTTTCATTCATATAGTAGCAGTGCAAAAAAAAAAACCCAAACCCTTTTTGTCTTAATCTCTCAGCCTATATATCATTTTGTAATCTGAGATAGCCAGGGCAGATATTAATATATTGCCTTGGGCACCCTGATCTGTGACTCAGATGCAATCTTGCTGCCTTAAACACAAACAGATACAACATTTTCTCACAGTTCTAGTATCCTGTCCTGAAGGAGTCCGAATCACCACAGTCAAGAGTTCCCATCTCAAAACTTTCACAGTATTCTTTTATTGCTATTGAGGGTTTTAGTTTCAAATCCTTCTCCTCCTGATCAGCTTTCAATCTTATTTAGTATTTGCTGTTTTCTTGGGGATCATTTTAATGCTTGCTCCTGAGAGCTATTAGAAAATGAATTTTCTTGATACTTGCTGCTTCTTCAGGCATCAGAACCTGGTGAATTTTCTTAATGTAAGCCTAAAAGCTTCTGTCAAGGATAAGTGCAAGATCAGCTTTTCAGGCAGTTTTAATATGTGAGTGTGTGTATATGTAAGTGTAACACTGTACAGTGAAAGCTGGATGAACGCCCAACATTGAGCTCAGTTTCTATTATAAAAATAAATTTGTTTATAAACTCACAATCCAATTCCATTTTCCTTTACCATGATGACAATTGAATGTAAATATTATTTTCCTTTGTGAAGCTGGGGGCTAGTCAAAATGTGTATTGTGCTAACAGTGGAAGAAATAGATGTTTGGGCTATGAGTATTTCATGTAAACCTGTTTATTTATGCACAAAATGCACAAAATTTTTTCTTTTTTTTTTTTCTGAAAACACGAAAAAATATGAAACCTTAGGAAATATTTATTTAGCTGATAGATTCAAGTGTGCTTTGAGCAAAAGGAACTTTCCCTTATGCTTTTCCCTGGCCTGTCTTCTCACCTTGTTAAGTTAAATTTTTGTTTCTGTTGATTTCTTTTTCTTCCTCCTGTCTACTCATACCTCTGCTGCAATTACAGATTCAGATAAATCTCTCTGCTGACTGTGCCTCATATATCTCTGTTTTGGGTAGAAGCTGCTCTTGTTTCATGGTTCTGGTTCCATTAGAGGAGCTTAATTATTTATTACATTTCTTCCTGAATACAAGCACACTACGACACTAGGTTTAACCCAGCTCATATTATTATACCTGCTCGGCTGAGATCACAGAAGTATAATGTTGCTCTTCTCAGGTGCTTTATAAACAAAAACATGATGCAGAGAAAGGAACTTCAGATTATGCACATATGAAGGAGCCTCCGGATATCAAGCATGCCATGGAAGTCAATAAATACCAGAGTGACGTAAGTACTCCTCCATCTGAAATTAGTTCTCTTGTTTTGGGTAGGTACATCTACTCTAGCTAACTGAGGTGAATAGGGCAGGGAATATTTTCATTTTTCATTCGCTGGTATTTTTTTTCATTAGTTGCTCTGAAGTAGTCTGGGACACGATGTGTGTTTAAAATATGCTATCAGTAATGGCACGTGACTCCTAAACTGCAGGGGAAAGCAGTTGTTATTGTTTATTAGTAGTGATTGTTATTAAGTGCTATCAGTTTGAAATAAAATTACAAAGACAAGTTCTCTGAATTCATGTGTACCTACCTGTACTTTAAACGTGTATAAAGCTCTTCGTTCACATGAATACTAGCATGGTTTCAGTGTTTTACACTGTCGACATTTGGGTAGTTCTTCAAGGGTTTTGTTTATAGGAGAGATGGGGGCTGTTTCTGCCCTGCTCTTGCACACTTTTATGCACTTTGTTCCCATCTCGTAAGTACGTATCAAATGAGTTTCAAAGAACAATTTATGACTTATTGTACAGAATCCGAGCTATAGAGTTCAGTTTGATGCCTGGCACTAGTTGATGCTATTGACCGAAGTATTTGTTCTTGTAGTTTTACTTAAATAATTTACAAATAAATTCGAGTATTTAGAAATATTTTTAAAGGTTTGGGTTTTTTGTATTGTTTTCTACAGCTGGTTATTAACTTCCTGAAGTTCTTTAGGTTTTCATGATATAAAAAGCCTAATAATAGTATTTAAATTTTTTATTAGTTTCAAGTCAGATTTGATTTCATGGCTGAGCTAGCTTATACTAGCTCAGTGCACCATTGCTAGGGGTGGAAATGTTATCAAGATTAGTGTCTTGAATTATATGAATACAACTTTGAAGAAAAATGTCTTAGGTTTTGTAAAAGGTTACTTTTGAGAAAAGTAAATTTTAGAAGATTGGCTAAAATAGTGAGGCCATTTTAAAGGGTATGCAAAACCAGTAAGAGCAGCTGACATGTAAATACCTTTAAAGTTATGATCCATTTCCATTATTCTTAGGTAAGCGAATCATGTCAAGTAGCTATGCGATTTTATAAGTCTTGTTTCTCAGATAAATAGGATATTTGTTTGCTGCTAACAATATGGAAATGAAGCGTGGGTGTTCATTTTGAATTAACTTAAGTTTACCCTATCTTCCCTACTGACAGTGTAACAAACATTCTTAGTTTATGTAGGCTGAAAGCTAAATGTCAATGTTAGATGTATATCCATGTGTGCAGAATCCTGACAGCTGGCCGCTGATTAAAAGGCTGCTGGAGAACTTCAGGGAAGCATTATGTTTGAAGAATAACTACTTCTTCTGCTGGGAAATACCTGCATTGGAACTCCCAGTGGTAATTTGCAACCTGCCTTGATTACAGAATTCCCTCTTCCTGTCAAACTCTGGCCGTCTCTGCTGTTGGAAGCATCAGGATGTCAGATTGATGGAGGGTAGGAGCTGGGAACATGAACTTCTTTCCCCATAAGCAAGAGGTTTTTGTACCTAGCAGTAGGAATGATGGTGGATTACTAGGGAGAGAAATAATATTGGGAAGAGAGGTAGGAATCCCTCTCAGAGAAGGTGGTGGGACCAGGAGGAATATGAGACAAGTTTTTGAATCAAATTTATCATGGTCTGAAGATTAGTATGCTAGTGCAAAACCCCTTCTACAGCTGTACATCACCTGCTAACAGAATTAAGGAGAGCAGGGTACAGATGTGAGAGTAAATGAAATTTAGTTGTTTTATCTTCTTTCACCCTTAAAGCAAGCAAAAAAAAAAAGGAAATGAGGGCAAACATAGGAGGGAAGGATGTTTTGATAAATGAGAACTTTTAACAGCATGTTAAAAATAATGAAAAAATATGAAGGAAATTATTTTCAGCCTGAGAAAACTTCAAAAAAAATCAAACCAACCCTCCATGTCAAACATAAAACTAACTTGTTAGTTTCATCTGCTGAAGAACAGATTCTTTCTGGTTGTTCACGGGGAGCTGCAGTGCAATGGAGTTATATCTTTATCACACATAAAGAAGCAAGTTACGTAAGTGCAGTTATTGTTCAGCAGAGTTACACAGCTCCTGCAGGTAATTGTTTGGGCACCCTGGTGAATAGCTGTGGGTTTCTTGTTTTGCAAGTACAGGTTTAATTAAGAGCCACGTGATTTTCGTCTTTGAGTCAGAGTGTGGAATAGTGAGCATCCCAAATGTGGAGGGTTTGTCTTTCTGAACTATTTCAGGCTATTTTTAGAATCACAGCTTTGAAAGTCCAAGGAAAAAGGAGGTAAACTACTGGGGGAGTAGAAGGACACAGCTCTTTTATCCACCACTCAGTACAGTATACCTATGGGAGCAGAATGCATGTTTACCTACAATGCTCTGCCAATTCAATTCAACCTTTACATGCAGGGTTTGCATCTAATAGGATTAGGATGTGTTTAAGACTATTTACTCAGCCTTAAAATAAGGCTGACATTTATACTCAACTCTGTGAAATGTGCGATTTCCTTTAAAAATTAAGACTGTATTCAACTTAGAATACATTGGTGCTGACATTTTGAAACTGTCATGTGCTGTAGGCCTTCACACCACTTTGAATACCATTAACACTCTGTATAACTGTGGGCTGAAGCTGCATAATAGGGAAATACTGTAAAATCTCCCGAACAATGTGATCATGTATAAGAAAAATATTTTCTCTTCCTCATACTTAGACTGAAGAAAATTGATCTCAGAAGAACAAAAGTGACTTTTTTAATGATAGGGAATTTACTTGAAAAACTATTTAAATACTACATAATGCTTGAACGAACACATTTATCCAAAACAGACTACTTTTCTCTATAAATTGTGTTTTGTGAAGTCAGTGTTAATGATGTGACTTTGGCACACAAAGGCATTTGGAGAAAAAGTGAAGTAGGGACCGTCAGCCTACTTTATGCCTGTCATTTACCTGATGTCAGTTGGCTCGTCTAGAAGTTTCCTAATTTAGGACTAAAATTAGGTGGTGGCTCTTAGAAAACCATCAGGTAACAAAGTAGTGGTTCATCTTACGTGTGGCTGAGGATCGAATGGATGGAAGAACGTAACTAAACAGTGAAATGACATGACAAGTTTCTAAAGCAAAGAAAACACTTGCTGCATTGTTCCTGGGTAGAAGCTGCCCATAGCATTTGATGAAGATACTCAAAGCTGTGGATCAGTTTTGCCTGTTCCATGACCTGGTCCATCACTGGGCATTATGAACAGCAAACCAAAGTTAAGTATTTGTACAACAATTTATATGTTCTGCTCAGTTAATATTATTGATTCTCCTCACAGCATTACATTGCATTAAATAAGGAAACGGTGTTCTGATTTTACAAATAAGACACCTGCAATAGACTCATCTGTAGACATTTAAAAGGCAGTTTGCAGATCTGAGGTTGGAGCCCTGGTATCTTCTCCCTTATGTATGAAACAGTGCTGCTTTTAAAATGTTAGTTGATGGTTGGGCAAACTTTTTGTGTATATGTTTTCTCTTTGAAGTCTGTATGATGTCAGTAGTGGTAATATATAATGTTTCATTGACCATCTAAATTTGAATATTTAAGAGGTCTGTATTGTCTTAGGCGTAAGCTTTTTTCATGTTCAGTATATTGTGCAGTCATAATCCATTAAAAATACATTCTTTCTGATAAGACCAAATCAGCAGATCTTTAACTTGATGTGCTTAAACACCATCAATAACAAACTAAAATGTTGATGTTTGTTTTGATGCAGATCTTGTTAAAGCCAAGCTTCTCCTGGCTCTCTGTTCAGCATCTGCATTAGAAAAATCACCTTTCACTGACTAACTTTCTGCTGACAGTGGTTGTCAACAGCAGGTCCCCCTGGACCACCTCCAACCGGTGCTGAAAATTGTGTTTACTCCTGAGGTAATTGGGACCAATCAATTTTCAAGCCTGTTACTGGAAAGGATGACTGCATCAATCTGCAGTTGGGCCAGAAATGTGTTCGTGTCTTCTACACGAGCTGGGAAACAGTTTTCAACACCATTTGAGGTGGGATCAGAAATGCTGTTGCTAATGATGATTGTCACCAGCTAGTCATTTTTTTAGTGTTGATGGACCCCAAGGTGCAGATGTGAGAAAAGGGGGCAGAGACACACCTGATAGGCCCATAGTTAGTGGACTTGCAGCCCTTAGAAAACACTAAGCAGGGGTGAGCAGTTAAGAGACAAATTCTTTTGCAGGTAGGTGTGCCCAGCTCTGTGCTGACATCTGTGTGTGCACCTCAAGAGGGCAAAATGTGTTCATAGCTGCTTGTGCATGTTTTAATAATTTATTATATATAGCTTGGAATAGTTTTGGAATTGGAATAGGGGAGAAGACAAGACTGCAGGAAAGGTTTGAGTCTCTTAAACCTATGTGTGCTTGGGTCACCATGTAGCAGAAGCTTGTTGATTGACAACCTGAGGTGTTTTGCAGCCTTGTTAGAAATGTATTTACTTTGCAGCATTGTAGTGCATTCCACTGCACTGGCACCATCATGAAAGGTGAAGCATCTTCAGGACCACCAGCTGGTGTAAATAGACTGGCACACTTATCCTCAGTGGACCTTATGCCTTTTTATAAGAGGTGGAGATGTGACCCTATTACAATTAGTCTACTAATTATGAGCAAGCCCTGAATGTTTTCCATGCGTTCTGAAAACTACTGGCAATTCAGACTGTGTAATCACATTTGGGATTAAAGATGAGAAATGGCTTTTGTTCCGATTATAATTGTTTTCTAAAAATATTAATAGAATCATAGAATCATTAAGGTTGGAAAAGACCTCTAGGGTCATCAAGTCCAACCTTTAACCCAACACTACCATGTCTCCTAAACCATGTCCCAAAGTGCCATGTCTACACATCTTTTAAACACCCCCAGGGATGGCAACTCTAAACAATGTGTAAATACTTTTTATTGTAATTTCAAATTGGGGTAGAAAAATCCTTTAAATTTAGTTACTATTTGTAACGTGCTAGTTGCAACCTGAAAACTAGAGATGGTATAGTTTTTTCCCACTTTTGTCCAAGCTTCTTACTTGTATTTCACACTGGTCTGCTGTAACTCTCCATTTAGGTCTTTCATTCTCAAGCTGTCAGTATCTCATTTACTGTTTCCTATGCAAGGCCAGTTTGTACAGATGTTTTGTAGACCTATGGTCCTCATAAAAAGGAGTACTTCTTGAGCCTTTGGTGATGTTTTTTGGTAGAGCCTGAGCAATCCTTTGGAGTGAAGGTGGAGTAAGGGCATTGTGTAATGCCTGGAGGTTCCAGCCAGGGCTTGAGCCTCTTGGTAAGGGGCTGAACCAACTCAGGAGAAAATATGTCCCCTTCCCTGGGTGCTCCTGCTGTTTCCTTTCTTTTGTTGCTTGACCAGGCTTCGTTTTCTCTTCTCCCCTCTCATAGGCTTCTCTGCTTTCCATCTTCTCGGGGCCTATGGGTACATGCACCAAGCTGGTTGCTTTACCCTGTCTACATCTGTTCCCCTGCTCTCCCAGAATAGCTCTGGTTTTACTGTTCTAACATAGCACTATTAAACAACAACAAAAAATCACTAGATGGAATAGAATAGCAGCTGTGTAATAGAGGCCAGCCCCCTGTCCCAATGGGAAAGGGTCAGCATCCAGGGACTGAGGTTATTCAGGAAATGGGAAACATATTTTTTCTTTCTTTGGCCTACCTCTGACAAACTACTGTTCAGCTGCATAACATTTTTATTCTCACCGGAGTATGACAAGCTGCAGAATGGAGCAAATATATATTGCAGACATTTGTAAAATGCTAGATGACTTTCCTTCAGACATAAGTAATAGGTATACTGGTTTAGGTGCAGGAAGAATAATAATTCACTCAGGAAAAGCTATAGCAATTGGCCTTGCATCTCATATAATTGAAAATGGTGAAATATAAAGGACTGTCACTGTCTTATTCCCCCCGCCTTTCCCCCTGAAATTAACCACAATCCATTATTTTATGTACTATATGATCATGTCATTTGGGAGCAATAAGTGACCACATTTCCTCAACTTTATCACCACTATTCTTGATTCTCTGTTGTTAAATTCACTCCATTCCTAATATCTATTTTGAGCACATATGCTGGCCTTTAATTTGCAATTTACATGGATGATAGGGTGCCATTCAGAAACCTGTTTCTTCTGCCTTTGTGGTTTTCACCTCACCTCATGTGGTCATTAGGATGAACAGCATATAATTAAGTAAATTCATGTAAAGCCCTGAATTGCAAATGCTTGTCTGTACATCTAGTTTCTTAAAAGATTAGAGGAAATCTAAACCCAGCCAAAACAAAACTTCCAGTGGTTTTAACAAGCTGTAAGAAACAGTTCATATTTTCTTGGTAGGTGATACTTTGGGCTGTATTAATCCAACCCATTTATTTATTTATTTATTTTATCAGTGATTACTCTTGTACATCACTCATTGTAGGTTAAAAATTAAGATCTGTTTGTGGGCAAGCAGCCAACAGTGAAGCGAGTGAAGCCTATTTAGCTTGTCTACTTAGCTGAAGCCATATGGACGCAAAATTACTTTCCTGTTGCCTGTAAAATATTTGCCAAAAAGTAAGATTTTTTAACTTTTCTTTTTACAATAACACTTGTACAAATTATATTTGTTGCTGGGTGCTGCAGTTTGAGTTTGCTGCATTGTACCCAGAGTAAAACTTTACATTGGAAATAGGAGCTAAATGTGGAGGTTATAAGTGAAACTTGAAGCTGAAGACTTTCTTGATGGTGAAATACAATCTTGAGAGGTTGATTAACCTTGTTAAACAACAGAAGAAAATCTAAAAGGCTTCCAGTAAAGCAGGAATTATTCTGATACTTTATATTTCCTGTAGACTTTATTTTATGTTTTCTAACTTTTGCCTGAAACTTTAATTTTTCAGACACTTTTGAATACCAGGGATGATTTTCTTAATCATTCAGAATAATTCAGTAAGACAGCTCTTGGAAATCAGCTTAGATTGGCACATGTGCTTCAGCAAGGGAGAAGAAAAAGTCTACAGACCCTGGAGAGGGAGAAGGATAACTTGTGGTCTAAGAGCTCTGTAAAGTCCCTGAGGTCTATGCTGTTCCTGTGATTGCTTTGCTAAATGGAGAATGTTTGGACTCTCCGACCTGTGGTTTAGCCTTCTGGCCAAAGTTTTCTGAGCCTATTCATTATAGTAGTGGTTTTTGCACAAACAGAAATATTGTCTTGTACTCCACATGCTGGAACACTCAGCCTTCTTGTTCCCATGATTGTGCAAAGGAGCAGATAAGTGGAGTTGTGGGGAGATGCTGGGTTGGAGTTGTGTCATTGAATTACATACCGGCTACACGGCTGCCTATTGCTGAGAAAGACGTTCACTGTGGTAGAACTACAGTTCCTGTTCAGTGCAGCTGCAATCTGCTAGGCTGAGGTGCTCAGTATCATAGCGGGGGAGTTTACATTAAGAAAGGGTACAGCATAGAAACAATGCTGTACTCTTAGAAGTCCTGTGAAATTTAATGATAAAACCTAATACTTAGGTCTTTGCAGCGCTTTCCTTTTCTTCTGTGCTTCTAAGCAAAACCATTTTTCATTTTAATATTGTATTTTTTGCTTCTGAATTTCTTCCTTATCCTGTTAACCTGTGTGTGGGTCTTACTAAATAATCCCTGTCAAGCAGGACTGTGTTGGAATAAATTAGGCAGAGTTCTATTGAATTTGATGGCTGAGTTGATAGGTCATTCAAAGATTATTTATAAACTTAAATAATTTTTTTTTGTTTTAAAATAACTTGTTCTTGTTTTTTTTTGTTTGTTTGACAGGTATTCTATAAGAAGGATGTGCAAGATACTCATAGATACACTGAAGTGCTGAACAGGCCAGACATAAAGATAGCAACAGAGATAACAAAGATAATAAGTGATGTATGTTCTCCTGTTACTCTATTTGTATTTTAGGCATGTTATTTTATTTATTCCAGTTTCAGTCAGATTGTTCAGAATGCTGCTGAAATTCTCAAATGTTATGAGCAGAAAACCTGCAACCCCAAATCTGATATGGAGGTTTGATTAAAAAACCCCAAAGCCAACAACCCCTCCCCCCCCTTGCCTGTTATAGTACAAAGTTATGGGTTTCTTCTATTCTGCCGTTGACAGTATGACCTTTGCAGTTTTTGACCATTGATCGAACAACAGCATGAAGCTTACTAAAGTTGATTTTGTTTCAGCTTTATTCGTGATAAGCATTTTTGAAATAAGCCATATGCTATACTGCACTTCAGAAGACATACCAGGCCTTTTTTCACCTCAGTATAAGAGAAGGCTCACATCCCAGGACTTCCCTTCCTCCTCCCATCTTGGCCAGCAGTGACAGGGAAATGCAATTCCCCACTGTCCTTCTGAGAGCTGTGCAAACATGCTGGCTCTTGCATGGGGTCTCTCCTCCCTGAACTCCCCTCTCAAATTCTTTTCCCTCCCACTGTGACATTTGCTAATGGATAGGTCAAGGAGCAGTTTAAGAAGCAGCAATGTGTGATGCAGTTTAATATTTTATTGTAGATAACTCAAACAATACATATCTATCAGAAGTCCTGAGCCAAGATTTTAAATAACTGCTGATAGTTTCATGTGAGACTGACTAGGAATCTATGGAGAGACAGTTGTAAGAGACCTGATTTGCCTTTTGAATATTCAGGATTTTCTGAAAACCAAGAACTTCTTCCAAGTCTTATATTCAACACCTGAATTTACTAATTGCTGTTGAAGTCCCCTTTGATTCAGAGTGGCTTTGAGACTTTTATTTCTCTCATTCTGTTGTTATGATGTGTCCTTGCTGATTCACAGTGCTTGAGTAATGCAAGAAGCCTATTTTCGGCAATGGGTAATTTAGTCTGTGATATCGCAAAGCACCTATTGTCGATTCATCTGTGCTGTTTTCTAATGCATTGTGGAAAAAAATTGCAGCAATTTGCATGGGAGGCAGTTCAGCTGGAAAGATCACGTAACACCAGCCCTGTGGGACTAATTCCGCTCTGTTACACCATTGCAACCTCACTGACATCCAGCAAGATTGCAGTGGTAAAACTGAGAGTGGAATTTGACCTTACATTTCAAAAAAGCTGCCCCTCAGCCTAGTTTTGTTTCAAGACTAGTTTCAGCTGCTACAAATAATCTTGTGTAAACTGCAGACTGTTGTAAGAAATGCTGAGCCCCAGTAACTCATTCTGCCTTGATTGGGAGAACAATATTTCTCAGGCTTAAGCTATGCATTTGGTTAAAGTTGAATTTTGTGAATGCTGTGCATTGTGTTTACAATAAATAGATATTATGTTGTTAAGGAGCTGAAGCCTGAGAAGGGCTTTTTTTGGAGCTGATTAGAACAGCTCTGAAAGTAGTGTCAATGCAGATAGCTAAATGAGACTTTTTCTACTAGCTTTAATGCTTACATTTCTTTTGGTAAAACAAAGCAAACAATTTAACAGTGATTCATATTCATTTTTTGTAAGGCTGAGTACAAGAAAGGAAGGGGAGAGATGAATAAGGAGCCTGCTGTGCTTGGAAGACCAGATTTTGAACATGCTAAAGGAGTTTCAAAACTGTTAAGCCAAGTAAGATCCTCTGTCATTTTACAATGACTTCATTCAGATATCTCGTTCCTAGTAATGCAAGAAAATATTTAGGTTTTTAGATTATTATCTCTAATTGCATGAAGATTATGTTCTCAAACTCTTTTAATACAGTATTGCAATGACCAGTAAATATAAGATTCTTAGGAAACAGAATATACATTTTTATGCAAAAATACAATGAACCTTGACTGTTACAACTCGTCTTTTGTGGAGATGGTGTATATTATACAGATTATCTAGGATTTCTAAAATATTGACTGTATGTAATTTAGAGGCAAATTTTGCTACTTGTTCAGTTTGAGTGGAACCTTACCCTGTGATTAATCCCACTGAACTAACTGGGGTCTTTTGTGTAACTGCTTGCTAATGTGAGTAATGGGATCTGAATTTGGCCTGACATATAAACCACCCGCCTACCTTCCCCCTGAAACTGAACCTTTTATGTTCTACTTTCTGTTATATATTAACCTAGGGGAAAAAAAAAAAAACCAAAAAAGAAGAAAAATGGAGGGATTACATTAGTCCATAACTAAAAAGAAAGCTGAAAACACAAATATTCCCTCTTTTCCTCTTATGAGTCTTTACTCATAAGGTCTACCCATAAGATTCGACTCCAGATCATCCTGACATTGTGAGAAGGGATTTTTGCCGGCTAACCTGTTTTTTTTTCTCCTTTTTTTTTTTTTTCTTCTTCAGGAGTAGTTCTTTAACAGTGCCTTGCATAATCCTAGCTAGTAATCCTGTCAGGCTGCACTTAGAGCTTTTGTAAACCCAGGAACAAATTCAGCCCTCCTGTAGGAGGAAGATAACACCCTTTGATTGGAGAAGGCTGTGTCAGTCTTCCCAGAACTACAAAAACCCCCAAGTGTAGTAGTGTATACACTAGAACAGTCTGAAAAATCAGTGTTGTGTAACAAATACTTGTGATTTGGCTAGATAGTAAACATCACCTGTAGAACTAGGATAAAATGAGAATAATGTGTCATAGATAACAAGATGCAAAACAGTGCAATGTCTGCTTGCAAGAGGTTGAGCTCCTTTTGCTGTCACCAAACGTTGTCCTTGGATATCTGCAACATGATTTCCTGTTTCACACTGAACTGTCATTAACTTTTGAAGCATTAATACTGCAGAAAAGGAAAAAGAAGAAAATACGTGGGGTTTTATTGCTTTGTTAGTGATGTGTGCAGAATTAAAATTAGTTTGTGTTTTCCAAACAGATATCTATCTTTCATTTTGTAATGGATCATGTGCTCATTCCTCTGCTGATGGGCAAGTCTGCTAAGAGATTCTTTTGTGTTTAGCATTGTGCAGGCTTGGAAGTCAACCTGTGCTTTCTAGGAAGAGCTAGTGCTACGCTGCTGTCACTTATAGGAAAGGGAGCTGCCTGTCATTTAGCAAACATCTTTAGTGGTTTTTAAAAGTGTTCGTATATAAATTTACTGTGTGGTATCCTTTATTTCTACTCAGTGGCTGTCTACACACTCCTTTCCTTGCAGCCTATTTCAGAATCTAGTGGGCTTGCAGCTGCCTGTCACCACAAATGGGACCAAAGTGGATCACTTTCCAATAGCCCTCTCCATCTCACTAAGCCTGGCACCCCTGAGGTTGTGGCCAACAATCGCAACAAAAAAAATACCAGCTGGATCATGGCATCTTGCACGCTGGTGCTGAGCCAGCTGTATCACAGGCTTCATCAATGCACTTTTAATTTCATTTTTGTTAGATGTGCTTTTCCTGTTGGACAATGCGTGCTGCATCTGCGAAAGCCTTATAACAGAGTCTCTTCACCGCCATGGCCTGGGATGGCAGCAGTTCCAGCTGAGATCCTTCTGCGGAAGAGAGCATTTGGTGTGCAATTTTAACTTCTCTAGAGAGTTCAAATAGTGCAGAAGGTGTGGCAGGAAGAGAGGAGCAGTTGACAAAATGAAGCTTGCTTACAGTTTTATTTGCAAAGAAGATTCTTACTAAACTTTGGTGGTCCAAACTCTGCAGTCACTGCACCTGGATCTAGGTTTTAGGATCCTTCTTTCTCTCGTCCTCTTCTCACTCTACACTTTTCTGGCTGCTTGCAATGTGTGTGATGGGCCATGTACTTCTAGAAAGGGAGGGAGTGCTTCAACTTGACACTCCTCTGCCAGTCATCTGCAGACAGCAGCATGGAGTCTGTAAATAACATGCTGATTTCAGCAGTGGGGAGGTGCACTCAGCAATTCTCCACCTCCTCCGAAGGAAAGGCAATGGCCATGAGTTGTCTAATGTTTTTATATATTATTTGAATCATCATAACACTTAGACACACTGATCATAAATCAAGAGCATAGAAAAATGAAGATGACCCCTGTGTCCAAAGAGCAGGGTGGTGGGGCAGGATGAGGAATGCACCTGTGCTGTCGAAGAGGAAGAGCCCCTAATGTTGGGTCAGTCATGTCAGTCCTCTTCGTGCAAGGATTGTGAAGCAGGCTTGTAACAATTACGAGATTTAAAAAACAGTAAGGTTAATGATCTCTTTATTGTCTCCAGACTTTCTGGCTTTTAGGGTTTCAATTTGTTTCTCAGCAAATGGGAGCTTTATAAACTTTTTGTGCTGAAAGTTGATAATGTCCCTTAATAGCATGAATCTGTAAGCTGCGACATGCAAAGAAATATTAGTTATTTGACCCTCACAGCAAATTTGCAAAGTTGACAATTCTGATGGATGTAATGGGAAGAGAGGATGATAAAATGTTTTAATGTGGTGCATATGGGTAGGTAATTTAGGGAGTATAGAGAACAGGAGCAAGAAAAGGTCAGGCAGTGTGGGTGTAACGAAGGGAGAAAGCAATCAAGGCAAGCAGGAAGGCAAACAAAGTGAAGAAAATCGTGTTAATGTTTGACTGGCACTCAAGGCTCTACAAAATCAGTGTACCAGTGCTTGCTCTCTCTCCCTGTCCTCCTTTTTTCCTTCTCTTTTTTCCCCCTACATTTTTTTATTTAACAAATCTTTTGACAACAGCAGCAGCAAAAATAATAGCTCCCAGGACTAGTATATTTACCCACAGCACGTGGTAACCCCTTTCTGTTGATTTTTAAACCAAATTTAAAACAGAAAGTGTGTTAGCCCTTGTGAAAACATGAAGCTTGTCAATTTGCTGGATGTACATTGTATAATTTGGGTTATTTTTTGTAACAACAAGCTCTTGCTTATGTCTTCTTTATGTCTTCTAATGTATTTTATTAGCTTTTTCAGAGAGCTGCTGATATGAAGTATTCCACTTATGGTGTTCAATAATTGATTTTATGATGAATAATTTTGGATATTTGTATTTTATGCTGGATCTGGTGCTTATTGTTTCAGGGATAAAACTGTTAGACGTAAAATGTTTTTCAAAACATACCTTCTAAGAGATTATATGTAACAACACCAGGAGCCTAGGATTTTCCCAGTCTTCCTTTTCTTTAAATTCTGCTAGTGCTTTTAGCAACCAATATTTTAATTTAGCTCTTCGTTTATGTTACATTTCCTTCAATATCTATGTGCTCTGACAGGTTTTTCTTTTTTTTTTAATATGTTTTCATATGGTCATGAGGAAATGCTTTAGCTGCAAGTGTCTGTTTCATCCTGGGATCCCAGTGGTTGAATGATTCAATTTTTGTAGTTTCTTTGTAAATCTGAACAGTGGGTGATGTCATCCACTTTTGAAACTGAACACTCCCTGTGTGAACAGCTTTGAACTACAGATTTGATTTAGGAATGTTGCTGCAAAGCTTCAAAAGACATTGCTCTGTCCAGCTGCAATTCTGACTTTTATAGGTTTTGTGCAAGGCCGATGAGAAGTTTGTTTATCCAGGCTTTATTTAATTCCAGTTTGGTTTTTCAGGGATGTTGTTGTGTTAAAAGCCTGCAAAGTCTGATCTTTCTTCAGCGAGAATTAGACAGCAGCCTACACGCATTTCTTTTAAATTAACCCCCACTAAATGCCCTCTAAAAAAATAAACAAACTTAAGACTTTAATTAATATGGTAAATAAGTAGCCATCATTTTAAACCCTCATTAAAGTAAAGCTTTTGGTTAAGGATGAAACTTGTAGATAAGCTTCCACTAACAACTGTCATTTCTACTCCCACTTTTTGTTTGCTCTTCCAGCATTGTTATAGCATTGTTAAGACCTTCCCCTTCAGATGTTTTAGAAAATGCTGATGAAGTATTTTTCCTCCTTGTTTTTAATCAGAACCCTTTCTCTCAGGTGTATTTTTCCCCTTCAAACTGCATTCATAACTTTCTCATGTTCCAAAGAAGAGTAAATACCATGTGTGTTACTTCACAGTGACTCATCCATGGGCTTGTTCTTCTTTCTTCTCCCTCTTCCACCCCACGCGTTCTTTCAAAAGGGAGAAGGAAACAGGAAAATACCGATAAAAGAGAAAGTGAATGTGTGCGTAGCTTTCAATGAGATTAATCCCCTATGACAAGTCAGAGTTAAATTACTGCTGGAAGTTCTCTTGAGATACTGCCAGGGTCATCTGATATTATTGTGCGGCCTCCATTTTGCCCCAGAGTGACATTTGCGGGGGTGTTGGGGAGGAGAGTGAAGGCAATAAGCAGAGCAGCCGGACAAGGCAGCAGGGCCTAGAGGTACTGAGACATCCCTCACTGCAATGGGAACATCTGTGGTTGGATTTGTGGGCAGTATCCTTAAATTTGGGACCCTCCTGCACATTGTGACCAGGACACCAGCCCTGTGAAGACTGGGTTTGCTGGGTCCCCCTCTTTCCTTTGGTGGCAGTGATGTGATCTGAAGTGACACTAACAAGGATTTATTACTGGAATCTCTAGATTGAAATGTATTGCTAAAAAATCTTTTAAAAAATGGCATGAAATGGCTGCGGCTGGAAGATGGCAAGCCAGTTGCGAGGAGAGATCTCTTTGGCGCTGATGTTTTCACACTTACCAAGAATATCAAGGACCATGTTGTACATTTGGTCCACGTGCACAGTTTGAGGCCATTTGCTGGCTGGGCAGAAGACATCCTGCAGTAGCTGGAAATTTAATCTCTTGTGCATGATGTTATGATGAGAGCTGATGCCCAAGGAGTAAAAGAAAATTTAGCTCACCATGCTGACTTGATCCCTGGTTTTGGAGGCTTTCTGAATCATATATTCCAGCACTGCCTGATTTGTATTAGAAGGCAAGTTTTGGATACACCTTTTAAAAGAGAAAAGTCCTCTGATTTATTCCTTCACTGCTTGTACAGAAATGTGGATTTGCCTTTGACAAAGGCAGTGTCTTTGTATTCAGATATATGCTTTTGCACTTGATCCAAAGCCAAGGCAAATATCAAACAATACGAACCAGATGAATCTACCAGAAGGCAACAGATACTCTTTTCTAGAGTTAGTGTGAAAGACTATGAAGTTCATTATGTGTTCAGATAAAGGTCTCTTAAAAAGTAACAATGTTTTAGCATTCCCTTCCGTTTAAAAATTAACATAAGTGCTGGAATCATAAGGTAGTTCTTGAACATATATGGTCAGTTTCTGTTTGGGTGGCTTAGTTTTGTTTTCTTGTTATCCTGATTAATGAAATATTGGGCATTGTGGCTAAACATAATGAGGCTGTGTAAGCTAAACCATGTTGAGAGTCTTTTGAGGCAAGGAAGAACTAAAAAAGGAAAAAAAAAATCTTCCCACAACTAAAGCTGAGAAAAAAATAATTTTTGAAGGAGATTGTTTGAGGTGGTTTAACCACTTTATCAGACATTCATGTGGGAATAGAGAAAAAAGGAGTAAGGAAAAAGCCGTGTATTTATTTAATGCAGAGTGTGGTAAATGATAATGGATGTTGCATAGGCTCAGATATCAGGTGTCTGACTAACATTCATGAAAGCAGCATAATTCAGACTGAACTTTATTCTCTTCCATTATGCCCAGCTGTTGGAATGAAGCAAGGCATGTGTGCAAAGTCTCCAGATGTTTGATGATCATGCACAAGGCGGGCAAAGGAGAGAGATTTACAGCTTCTTCGATTTTGTATTTTCAGATTCTGAATTCAGTTCTTCAGCATGTTTTACGGGATTTTTGTGATTTTATTTACTTTTAATGCCATTGTCTCAACATTTATGTTTTGCTCATTTCCTCTTACGTATCTTGTCATTCCCCCTTTTTCTTTTGAACAAGAAGAAAAGACAGTGAAAGTGATGGCAGACAGTAATTTAATTATGCTTTCTAACACTGTAATGAGGTGGATATTGTCCCCCAAGAAGGGACTATACTACAGATAGATTCCTCGGGGTCTCATGGGAAATTTCTGGCAGAATTAAGAATAGACCTGGGGGCTCTGGTGATAGACGAGCACAGAGCAAGTGACATATGGACCTGGAAGTGGGAGGGTGACCAATTGGGAGGTTTGAGTGTGATTTCCCACTTTCAAGTGATTGAAAAATTTACAAGTGATTTATTTTACAAATTTTACAACTTATTTGTAAGTTTTTCTTTTATTAAAAACACATTTTTGATGTTAATTATGAATCGAATGATTCTTAGCAAGTAGATTATTATTACTAGTCAAACAGTTCTGCTTTATTTGATTACTCAGGTGAGTCATATGGTTTTGTTTCTCTTTCGTTTTTGTAAATCCTTCAGCACCAGTAATTGCATATGACAATCTTAAAATTATTTTTTTATTTTAGTAAAATTCAGATACATAAAAATTACTTTGAAACCAGCACAAGACAGTCACAGGTGTGGCTAAACTGAGCTTCTTGAACATCGTCATTGTTTAAAGATTTATGGATAAGGCAGTTGCCTTTAATAAGCTTCTTTGTAGTCTGAATTTTCTGTGCCTTCTTTAAGTGCTGCATGTTAATATTAGATATGTTTGTTCTGGTGGAAGGTGAAATACAAAGAGCAGTTCAGTAAGGAAATGAAGAGCCACCGGTACAATCCTCTTGACAGTGCTTCCTTCAAGCAAGCACAGATTGCATCCACCTTGGCAAGTGATGTGAGTGAATTTGCTTTGTATTTTAACATGCATTTATATCCTGAAAAGCCTAACATTTGTTTTCAAGCAGAATTTCTTTTTCCATCTTATGAATTACTCTAAGCAGCAGTCTCTGGTATACATTGTGTCCGTATAGCAGGTACAGCATGTTATCCATTTCTTCCTCTGCTGCTGACAAAGCTCTTCTCCAAGGCCCAGCAGTTTTTTGTAACCTTTTTCGATGAGATTCATCTTGCTTAACTTTGTGTGTCAAAAGGTATGAGTGTTTACTCTCAGCTAATTGCCTTGTATTCAGTCCCTTTGTTTTTGGAAAAGAAGTAAACAGGTCTGGAGGGCAATTCTGAGCTGTTGTAGATGCCTGTCTTTAGAGGAGTGAAGTGCTGGCCTCTCTCCAGTGATTGTAGAAGGAGGTTGCATGCGCAGCTTAGATTTGGATGTCTATCTTTTAGACTTCATTCTGCTGGTGGATCTTCTAAATGATATTACAAAGTCCAGCAGTCACTAGATTCAGCAATGGGTGCCTGCTGCTGGACCCAGATTGGAGAAAACATCTATATCTACTCATAAAGCTGCTGGGATGATATATTTAACAGTGTGTCTAATGCTAAATATGTGAGCTCTTATTTGAGGCCATGATCCCAGCCTTCTTTCTGTAGTCTGCTGTTTCCAAAGCATGGGGCGTCACCCAATGGGAACAGGAGAGGCCAGGTGTGGGAAGGGCCAGAGTTTTTTCACAGAATATGTAATTGTTTCCAAAATCGCAATGTTTAGTAAAAAATTCATTGAAGTAAATAATAATATAAGAGATATTAAAATGGAGTATTGTTGATTTGAAGTCTGCCTAAATCAGTGAAGAACAGGATATATATGTTGAGGTGCCTAAAGGTATTGGTTTAAAATATTTGTCATCCAAGATAGGTAAGGTGGCTAGTCTTCTTCCTGTAGAGATTGGCATCCAGCCATCTGAAGTATGGAAAATCCTACTATGGGCTAGTAAATTGTTATCTTCTGCCAATTCATGAAGCGGTGACCTTTTGCCTTATGTGACTATATTGCTTATCTTTGCTGAAAGCAACCTGCATTAAATAAAATACCCAGGAGAACTTCCCTTTAACTGTTTTATGTACAACTTCTTTATTTGGACAGTTAGTGTAATTCCTGAATCAAGAGAAAAAGAACAAGAATCAACAGTGATTAAAATGAGTAAACTCAAGGTATTGAAGATGATACTTTTGATTTAAATTTTCTGCAGAGGGGGAAAAAAAGAAAAAATTAAAAATAATAATTCCTTTCTAGTCTGAAAAGTCATACAAAGTGTGATTTTGTTGTAAGTGTCCTTTTTGAGGAAAAGTTTGAGTAGTTTCCAAATATTTGCTCAGTAGAAGGTATCCTTTATTGATTTTTCCTTTTCCTCCAAATAATAGTAAATGACCACCATCTAGTGGCTGGTAGAGATTGTTCAGGCAAGCACTTAACGCTTTCTCTTTCTGGATGGCCACACTGTAATACATTGCTGTGAATTATTGTGTTAATCTTTATTTTACATAACCTGAATTCTTTTTCCAGGTGAATTACAAGAAAGATTTGGAAAGCCTACATGATCCAGCCTCTGATCTACCAAACCTGCTATATTTAAACCATGCTTTAAATATCAGCAAAATGCATAGCGATGTAAGTTGCCTATACAAAAATGATCTGAGAAATGTATGTAGTAAGGAATGCAGTATGTATTGTCAGTGCAAAATGCATAAATTTTTGGTACTTCCTTCATGGTCTCATATGTAGTAGACTATACTGTTGTAACCATGGTAGTTGGGGGGTGTAGTGAAGAAAAAAGGGCTTTTAGGGAGACATATTTCAGTTATTAGAACAACTAATATACTGGATAAGAATCACACAGACTTCTGGTACTTGAGCATTGCTTCTTATGTGTCTGAAACCTTGTCTGTCTTTTTGTTGATCTAAGATACTTCTTTCCTTGCAAATCTTGTTTTGCTTAAGGTCTTACTGCTTTCATCTGCGAGTCTCTGTACAGAAGTGACCATAATGCTAGTTTAATATTTGGACTTCTCCCATCAACAGCCTCTCGAGTGCTAGCTTCCCTTAGAGTTTTTCCATCTAAGCCTTTTTTCCTTCATCAGTGTCTGAGGCTTCCTACACTGGGTCAGGAAATAGGCACATATTCCATTCCGGCACATAACAAGACATAGACATGGCCCTCGATAGGGCTGGTGGTCTGACACATGATAGTAATGGGGGTTGAAATGGGGAGGAAGAGGTAGGAAACCCCTGGCTTCTGTGCAATGCTGAAGCTTCTCTCCCAGTCCAAGAGCACCTATGCTACATGTGCAGTGCTTATAGGCTGGTTAGCTGCATTTGTCATCTTACTCCAGAAACAAGAGAAGGGCTGCAGAACTGCTGTGGAAAGGTGTGAGTGGGTGGTGTTGGGAAGGAAGGTTGTTCACAGTCAGCAGGAGGCGAGCACTTCACACACAAAGCTCTAATGACTAGGAGCATACTGGGTCATCTTCTGCTTGTGGAAGCTTTTGTCTAAAATAATCCAGCCTTCATGTCTGTATTTTTGGGTTGCGCTTTCGTGAATTGAAGCTTGCTTTTTATCTGTCTCACTCTGATATGTGAAGCTAACATTGACTATCCCCTTTTGTGTGGGTAATAAATGTGTTCATAGCTTTCACTTCCTGCATTCTTCATGTGCCTAATTCTGGTTTCCTTCAGTGTAAAGTAAGATTGGCATTCTTTTTGCTGATTAAATGGAACACCCTCAGAATGAACTTCATCAATTTGTCATCTTAACTCTAATGAGATAGAAACCTGGTATTTCCCTTAAGGCAGCTCACTTCTTGCAAAATGTATTTCTTTCTGCTGCCCAGGAAGGGTTGATTCATGTTGTCTATGCCCTTTTTCTGAGGACTCCATAAATACTAAGCCTCTGATTTTTGCATTGTCCAGATGCTGGTGGATACTTTTTCTTGCTGTGAGCAGGAAGAAGAATGCTTTGTCAATCCCTAAGGCCTCCACTAGCTATTTTTCTTCTACAGAAATCCCATTTTCAAAATCCTTTTCAGATTTGTCCTCCCCATGTCATCTCTTTGATTTTGACATGGCTTAGTCTCCTGTCTTTCTCCATGCTTTTCCAATACCTTCTTTGTGTTCTCCTCCTTGTCTCACCACGATCATACAAATCTTTATTGAAGTTTGCTTCCACTGTATGAAACAGTCTTTCTGACTGCGCGATTAACTGATTTCCAAAGACTGATTGCATGGTCTGGTTTGGGTTTTTTTTACCCTCTGAAACACAGAGCTTCTTCCTAATTGCCCAATTTTGCTGTAGTATACCTTTCTCCCTTGAACTTTATGCTTCTCTTCATCTTTTGCATAACATAGCCACACCTGCCCTGGTGTGTTACATTAATTAACCATACAGGTTACAAACTCATAAACTATATATGAATGATTGAACTTGTTTGCTGATTGACCTAGAGTGTAGAAATGTGTGCAACTTTATGAAACACACATACTATAATACCAATACCCAGCTTCCATGGGAATAAATTCCAGCACTTACAAGGAAAGCTTGATCCGCATATTTGGACAAAAAAAGACTGATTCTGACAGGTCAAGGTCATCTGGTTTTCTTTATTTTGATGAGGAAGAGAGTTCGCAAGGTGGAGCTTTACCCTCATATGGCATACATGTAATTCTCTTTGTAAAGAACTATGAAGACTTAAAATTTAAAACTTTGATATATGTACAACAGCTAGTTCATTGTTTTGCATATTTTAAATCTGTTTCTTTTGTAGAGACTTTGAGATGCTAATGAACTACAGGGTATAAAAAAAAAGAGGAACTTAGATGTGTTTCATTTTATGGCACAGGGTGAATAAATAGGACATAAGAGACTGAATCTGGTGCCTGTAGTTTAGTGTAGCAAAAAGTTCTGCGATTTACCTAATTTTATTTTATAGAATTATTTTCTGTTCCATTAGTTGAGGAATGGAGTAGAAATATGAAGTCCGTATCTGTAGATGGAAGTAATTTTCATTTCCACTACAGAAGTGATTTTGTTCTGTGACGTTTATAATTATTTCCACTAGGAGGCAACCGCAGACCATCATATGTGTTCCTTTGTACTTCAGATGTAAATAATAATGGTTATTTTCTAGCAAACATAAACATTTGATTTTCGGATGAGCGGGACATGCATTTTCTCTAGGAGCTTACAAAAGTTTTTTTTTTTTATCATGTTCTTTTCTCATTTCATCACAATATTCTAAATTCAAATTTAGCGGTAGAACTCCTGAGTTGGGAGGCCTAAAATATAGTTGCTTTTATGCTGTTTCTCCCATAGTTATTTTAAATGGTATTTAAATTGCAAAACCTTCTGGATTTTGTTTTTGAAAACATTCTTGGATATCTTTTGTTTCAGTATGAATATAAGAAATCATTTAAGCAAGGCAAGGGCTTCTATCATTTCACCCCGGATACAGCTGAACAAATCCATCACAAAGAAAATGCAGTGCTTCAAAGTCAGGTATATGCAATCATAAATACATCTTGCAGAGAGAAAAAATGCAGCATTCTAACAGTGATTAAATCAGGCACAAAACTGCATGACAAATTGAATATGCACTGTACATCACTGTAATCAGAAGCATCCCATGAGGGCAGAGGAGAGTGTTTTTGCAGGACCCGAACCTAGTGCAGAAGCCTGACAAGGAAAGAGATTGACACTTTTCTCAAATTCAGACATTATTAGTTTTGAAGAGACAAATAAATTGAAGTGGTACTTATTCTGAATTTGTACTTGTATACTTTGATTTGTAGCTATTTGCTTTCCTTTATGGCTTGTGTAGAATAGTCTACCAAATCACAGGCTGATTGATTGAGCTAAATAATGTGTTTGCCCATCTTAATCAAGAGTGGGAACAAACAAGTTCTGATGGTTTCTCCAGGTTTCCAAAATGTATTTGTTCTGTGAGTTAGAAAAAGTTGTATGTTGGTGTCTTAACCCTCTGTCCTTCAATGTGATTTTACTACTAGCTTTAAGGTCATGGTCATCAGTAGCTGTGAGGGGAATGTTGGTGCAAGATCAGTCTCTACTGAGACAGTAGTTTTCCTTTCCACAGGAACAAGCAAAAGTGCATTTCAGAATGGTGCTCCTGAGCTTGAAGGAGAGACCTGTGGGGCCTGGCTGCGAAACAGATTTTGTTGTTGCTACAGTAAATATATTGTTTAATGGAAACATAATGGGATCCTACTGAAAGCTGCCAACTGTTCAGACAGGTCATTCAGCCAAAATCATGCAATTGCTTTAAGGATTGTGACTGATGCCCCTCACTCCTGCTGTCTTCAAAGTTCACCATTTTTAGGTCCAACATTCTGTAGCAAAGGAATAAGTGACTCCAGAAAAAATTTCCTTGTCTAGCTGCCCTATTTCTCCAACAGGTTTAATTTGGTAGGATTCTTCCAAGTCAAAACCTCTAAGGAGTACGGCTAAGACAGGATATGTCTGTCGCCATAGCAAGCAATCAGATCTCACATTCTCTCAGCTGTTAACAGCATTTATTTTCCTTTTCATAGGTCAAGTACAAAGAGAATTATGAAAAATGTAAAGGCAGATCAATGCTGGAGTTTGTGGATACCCCAATGTATCAAGTTTCAAAGGAGGCTCAAAAGATGCAAAGTGAGGTTAGTAAACCTGTGTGCTTGAACTAGCAAAATTTAGATCAACAGAGAAGATAACAGACATCTTGTACTCAGACTAAGAAAATGGATGAAGCAGATTGTAAAGGTTTTATGAATTGAGGATATGGTAGAATTAGAACTGAGTAGGTCTCTTTGCTATTCTGTAGCTCAGTTCTTCCTTCAAATTTGTTTTTTTCGAAAGGCCATTGGTGCTAACAATAGAGGTTGTATGTAGCATCATTTAATTGAGAAGAAGCTCAAGAGGTCATCTAGATCAGAGATTACTAACTTCTTAACTTTTTGCCTTTAATTCCATCTTTAATGTGGGAAGGTTCTCAGCTGGGAGTGAGTGAAGTTGCAAAGCCCAGTCTGACCCCGTGCCTTAAGTGAAATGTGGTGCTGCCTGTTCAGCCTGGGGAGCTCAGAAAGGGGGAAGGACTGTTCCTGGACTCCAGAACAGCACTGACTAAGGCATATTTTTCTAGCTTTTTAATAAAAACTTCCAATGGCGGAGGTTTTGTGACCTCCCAGACAATCTAGTTCAATGCTTCACCATCCATCCTGAGAGAGTGTATTTCCCTGTCTCCTTTGCTGCAGTTTGATTCTGTTATTTTTGCTGTGTGCCATGAAAAACAGATGATTTCATCCTCTTGGTAGAAACTTTGATGTGTTTAAAAACATCACCTTGTGTGCCATTTGTCCTCACTTTTCTCTACCAAGCAAGTATTTCTTTCATAGATCAGGTTAAACGTTCTTTTTGGGAATATCATACATATTTTTGTCTAAGTTGTGTGTGTCTTGTATAGATAATCTAGGTAATGAATTGAGTAATGAAGTTGCTTATTAATGTGATAACTAATTTCTGGGTCTGTTTACAGTGTTCTTTCTGAAATATGCTTGGAAATGCACATGTATGTACAACTACTTGTTTTTGCTTCAATAGAAAATGTATCGCAAAGATTTTGAAGAAGGGATCAAGGGAAGACCCTCAATGGATTTAGACAAGACCCCAGAGTTCTTGCATATAAAAGAAGTCACTAGCCTTCTGAAAGAGGTAGAGGACTTTTTTTTTCTGTTAAGATGTAATTGAGCAATTAGCGGCATTTCTACAAGCTACTTCGTGCTGAACGACTTACAGTTAACTTGGTAGCTAAATACAAAAGTGACTTCATGAATAAAAATTGCAGCATGTAATTTTATATTCTAAATAGTCCTGTAGTAAGAATTGATAATTTTGAAGTTTACTTATAAATATAAGGAAATTATAAAGCTCAGCACACCTGAACCAGAAAACTAGAGTAAAATGAACAAATCAAATGACTCCATAGAAAATGGATCTTTGGCAGGACATTGTTTCTGAGGCCTCAGATTTAGAATTTGTTCCTCCCCTGGGCTCAAATAGCCCCAATTTGGTGACATTCCAGGCATGCTGCAAAAGACATCTGTTTGATAGGGTTTGGAGAGGGCCTGGTGTTTGCTTTCCAGAGAGATGAAGGGGTGGAAAGGTAGATTTCTGTTGGTGTCCAGATGGCACTTTTTCCTTTTAGTACTTACTTCAGGTTTATGGTAGGCTGTTGTAGTTATATGGACGCCTTGAGCTGTGTGTAGTCACTTTTAACTAATTTAATTGAAATAATTGTCTATCATACATGTTATGGATGAAAATAAAGAAGACCAAAATTCCATAATACAGCTGTGATACTACATAATGTGCTTTAAGCAGATTTTGTTAGAAGGTGCAGGTTTTCTCTATGCTAGTCTCAAGCTAGGTCTAGTTTGTGCAGTACCATTCTGTGTGTACATGTCTTTTTCCCTAGTCAGTAGGCATAATAATGCAAATACTTGCATTTCATTGAGTTAGTCTTGCTGCCTGCTGAATGTCCACAGAAGTGGTTAGTGCATGCGTAGTTGCAGATGTGCTGTAAATGTTCATCTTTGAAAATTTTGATTTAACTTCCCTCCGTAGCGCTATGAGCATTAAGATGTTCCCTAATTCTTACCTCAAGTTTAATGACTCATCATTTAGGGAGGAAACCATGCTTGTAAGCCAGAAGGGAAGAATATGAGAAAACAGAAACGGTATTTTAGTGCATAACTGCATGAATTTCAGATGATTTTATATCCACGTTCAAGAAGCAGATTCCAAAACCAAAGATTACATAGGTCAGATTAATTACTGTCTTTCAAGATCTAGCAAAATGGTGTATTTCTTCATAGTCAAGGATGTAGCTCAGTATTTTTGTGCAAAGGTTCATAATAAACTTTAGATAGATACTGCATGAAACATGAAGGAGAACCTGGAGTTATATTTGTTCAATTACTTTTTTTTTTCTAACATGTCAGCTGTGTTCCAGTTTATTCTGTTGCTTTCCCACTGTAGAGATTCTGTAGTTATTTCACATTTTGTAACAATAAGAACTTTCTTCCCTGGAACCACATTCACAACTCCTTCAGAAGAGATAGCTGAATTTAGTAACTCTAAATTAATAGCAGTTGTTTCCTGCTTGTTGTAGGACATGAGGACATGCTTCTGATGATAAAGGGAAGCTTCTTTAAAAATACCTGGTTTCCTTTTGTTTAGATAAAGAGCTTATACAGAGACAAAGGTACTCACTACTGCATATGAAATCTAATACAGGATTAGAAGTGTTAATTCATGTCTATAGAAATAGTTCTGAAAAATATTTTCTTTAATTTTTTTCTAGTTTCCTTGCTTAAAAAAACCTAACCCAAACCTAGGGATGGGAAAATCCATTAAAAGTCCTTACAAAACTTCAAATTCAGCAGGCTTACATCAGCTTTCTAAGAATTGAGAAGAAAAAGAACCAAATTTCCATGGGCACATTCTAGTGTGCTTTTAATTTTATACTGAACAGTGGAGTACTGGTGCTGCAGTTGCTAAATGGTGATAGATCATACCAGTGCAGTGTCTGAGGGGCACAGAAGTGATATGGTAGGAATATTCCTTCTGCATTATAATTTGTCAAGCAGTCACTTTAACAGGTCTTAGTATAGTGTTCAGGGCATCCGTCCTGATTGTGATGCCATTAGTGGAACAGAGGTAAAACCTGCAGCACAGCATATATTTTTCTGTAAAAGCAAATGCTACTGCAGTTAAAATGTCTGTAGAGAGGCAGCTGAGGCCCCTAAACAATGTGCTAGCACTGTATAGGAGAGGTCTATTTTCCAAGAGCACAACGCGAAAATACGTGGCTACATTAAAACCTTTTCACTCTTCAACATTGTACCTTTTGATTTCATAATTTATTGTTCTAACTATGAAACCTGTACTTCAGCTAATTCATATTTCATAGAAATTTCAAAGGGACCCTTCAGATATTTAATAAGTGGAATTTCTTTTTATGATCTTGCACACAATATTACACGGAGAAATCTCTCTCTCTTTTTTTTGTGTGGTGAATTTTTTTTTTTTAATCCTTAGAAAGAGTATAGAAAAGATTTGGAAGAAGGGATGAAAGGAAAAGGAATGACAGTGTTTGAAGATACACCAGATTTGATTAGAGTGAAAAACGCAGCTCAGATACTGAATGAGGTATGTTACCCAAGTCAAGGTTATTGATGTCACAGAAAGTTCACTCTTTGTTATACTCTACTGAAAATATACCAATTTTTTTACATGATCTACAATGAATTATATAAGTATTAAAACTAAGGCTATTTCTGTTTTGCTTTAAGAATATAGAACAGCTCTAAAAAAACCCCAACTTACGAAAAATGTTTCAGGTTTTCAGGCAATCAAAAGGTCAAAAGGTGTAACTCCCAGGATTATCTTTTTCGTGGTGTTTTACATAGTAGAAAGCTAGGAGAAAACATCTGCCATTCCACCTCTAGCAGAGAGGGAGAAAGAGATTATGTCTTCTCATGGATTAACTTACACTTTTTGCAAAAAACAGTAGTTTGGGAAGTAGAGATATATTTTATCACATATATTTCCACATCAGAATGAGATAGAGATGGAAGGCTGAAAGTCTTTTTGCTCTTTTTCTTGTAACTTTATGCGGCAAGTAATAAGACCATTGCTTTGAATAGAAGGATATTTTCCTTCTTTCTAACTAATGTACAACCTAAAAAATAGTTAATTAACAGGAAAAGTAAGAAGAAAATATTTTTATTATATTTATTGATTTTGGGGGAAAAAAAAATAAAAAAAATACTTATTTTCCACAGGCAGAGACAAACCCTAATAGAAAAAAATTAGTACTAATAGCAATAGCATTGCCTGAGAAACTTTTAATTTTTTATTAAAAAAACCCTATTGTATACAATATTTCAGTATTACATTTTAATATCATTTGCTGATGAACAAGGAATGTATCGTTGCTTGGATAAGCTGAAGATGAAATATTAATTTTGTTTCCTGGTTATTGGTTATTTATAATTTATGTTGTGGGGAAAAAGCAGCAATCACGGATGAGTACTGGCACTTGCCTAATGGCTGTGGTTCAGGAAAGACCTATTAAATGAATAAATTACTACCTCCTGCTCTGAAAGTTCACTGGAAAAAATTCTGTATGGTATTAAATTTCTAACATGTAGTCTTTTCATAAATAAAATATTTTCTTAAAAGTAAAATGTGTTTCAATTAGGCTGGCACCGAGTACCAGCTTATTACACTATGTTCTGCAGAGCTAAACTTCCCGTTTACTTTAGAGGATAATTGTAGCAAGCTGTATGGACTGACTTCCCCCCACCCTCTGCCAAATTAAAAATTTAGTGGTAGAGTTTTGTACATTCAGTGAATATCTCCTCAAATTTTCCTCGTGTAGTTTGCGATGTGTTTTTCTGACAAAAGCTTGCAAAGACTCTTGAGAATTGTGACTCTTGAGAATTTTGATTGACTCTAAATCTTAAATTAGATCTCTTGTGCAAAAATCTACCTGTAACTCTCTGGCTATTGTGAATATAATGTATGAAGTTTTTTCTTCACAGAAACAGTACAAGAAAGACCTGGAAACTGAAATTAAAGGAAAGGGCATGCAAATTGGTCCAGATACTCCTGAGATAAGACGAGCCAAGAAAGCTTCTGAAATCGCAAGCATGGTCAGTTCTGTACCTGGTGCATGTTTTCTGTTTGACAAAATACAAGAAATTATTGTCATTGGGAATTCCAGGTGATGACCAACCTAAGGCAGTATCAGTACCACAGGTTTCACCAAATACCTAATCCATTGAGCTGCATAGAGTCTAAAAGTTACATAATCAGCATATGGGGGAAAGGTAAGACTTCCCAGAACCTTGACCTTTCTGTCGTCTTTTCCAGGTGGTGCTTGTTCCTCACAAACCACCCCTGGCCTGGGCTGTGTTCAGTAGCTGCGGCCCCTACTTCCTTTAGGCAAAAATAGCTGCTTGTCAGGGCCAAATGATAAACACAATAAGAGAGATGCTAAAGCCTTATGACCCCAGTGTTTTAAACCACAGCCAAAGGAGAAACTCTCATCTTACATGTATCTGTGATTGCAGCTGCCAAAGCTGCAAAGGCAAGTGGATGTGAAAGGCTACATCACATCTGAAGTAAGCAGTCTGTTAAAAGAAATTTTATCTGGTCAGCAGCTACAGCATAGGTGTCTCCAGGTTAGATCCTAGAAAACTAATGCTGTTCAATCAAAAGTTACTGGGTGTTTTAAGAATGCTGTTCAGTGGGCTCTCGCAGATTAAAGTAGTAACAATTTAAGAATTTGTCTGCCAGGCATGTGTGTATTTCCAATGCCATTCTTTTCAGAAAGAATACAAGAAAGACTTGGAGAAGAAGATTAAAGGAAAGGGAGCAGGAGTGGGCATGGATACGCCTGATATACAACGAGCCAAAAAAGCTTCTGAAATTGTAAGCCAGGTGAGTACAGAATAAACCTCTTAAGATTACTTCGGAAGTAAAACACAATGAGGTGTTAAGAATACTTCTCAAACATAACTGGGCTATAAGGAATCAGCAGTGCACAGTATAAAAATTAAACAAATTGAAGAATTTATTTCAAAGTCTGAATTTGAAGACAGCATGTACAAATAACTGTAGAATTATTTATGGTGATTTTTTTCCTTCTTTTTTTCTTCAGAAAGAATATAAAAAGGATCTGGAGACTGAAATTATAGGAAAAGGGATGCAAGTGGGCCCATATACTCCTGAAATACAGCGGGTCAAAAGAGCTTCAGAAATAGCAAGCCAGGTAGGCATAGTTCAAAGGCTGAATGTTTTTAATATTGTGTGACAATAAGTGCTTGACATACATCGCTCAAAATTATTCTCTCACTTTGTAGAGGCTTTCAAACCCATATTAAATTAATTTAGGTGTAGTAAAAAATTGTACTGCCTGATTCTTGCTTGTATTTAGGCCTGTCCTGCCATGTAAATTGACTTTAATTGTTTACATCTACTTGTGGGTCTTTTTACATTACCTAATAAGAAGGATATATTTATCCTGACAGTGAAGGGGGAAATGTATAACATATGTGAGAAGATGCTTTATATATATATATAAAAAATATATTTTCAGTGTGGGACAGTGTCAGGTGTCCCACACAGACAATAATGATACTATGGAGGAGAGAGGTTGAAATAAATACTGTACAAGGATTTTGAGACTTGTCAGTAATAAGCATCTTTTGTTGCAGTTTGGATATTCTGAGGCCAAGAAAGCAGGAAATAGACATTTTGAAATTATTTTTCAGAAAATGTACAAAGATGAAGCAGAGAAGATGCTCTGTAACTATTCTGCTGTCCCAGACACTCCAGAGATGGAAAGGATGAAAAGTACTCAGAAAAACATCAGTTCAGTGAGTAATAGTGCTTCTCTCTTCACTTGCAAATTCTCAGATATTTTTCAGTTTAAATAGGCTCTCTTGTGCTGCAGCATGAAATAGGGAACTTATGAGTAAACGTCCTTTGAACCATTTGCATAATTTTCCTGGCAGAAGCTGTATCACTCATTTTTTAAAGTAAAAAACAAAACCAACCAGCTTTTCTAGGTGTGACACTGTTATTTTGAATTGCTAAACCACTTATACTACCTTGCCAAGCCACAGTTATTTTTAAATGAAGCTTTTTTTCCTTTTTTCCATTAAGCCCCAGGAAGTACTTTATTTAAAAGGATAAAAAAACCTAAGGCTTGTTACTATGGATATAAGATTTTTCATCTGTTTCCTATCATATGTACAGAACATCAAGACTTGTGGATAAAATTAGATCAGGTCGGGTTTCATAAACGTATATGTCTAATGATTTTATGTTATACTGGATATATTTTAAAATTTTATGCTAGATTTAAGTTTCAGTTTATCCCCAAATATAAATTATGAGCTTAGTTTTCTAAAATTGCCCAGTTTGGGATGCATGCAGTTCCATTTCCTTTTAGGCCCTTTAATTCTGCTGTTTATAACTCTGCCTCTGCTTGTGATATAACACAGAAGAGAAGAGGAGTAAATACAGCCTCTGGAACCAAAGGCTGTCCAGTTGGTGTCTGCTTGTTATGGCAGACTAAGTAATACTAATAAAGACAATGATTTGAGAAAAAGGAATATAAGTTACTTAAATATTTTAGTATTATCTGACACAGATATTGTTCTTTAATTTAGAGATACTCTCAGCTTCTCCAACTCTGCAGGAGTACAAGGTCAATTAGTTTCTCTCAGACATGTTTACCTGCAGCTATCCCATATCACTGCAGCTTCACTAGGGGAGTAAGAGCCTGTGGGGAGAGAAGTCTCTGAGGCAGTGGTTTCTCCTGTAACATCTTCCAGCCATTACCTATTCCTTTTCTTCATTCATATGAGAGCAGCTGAAAGCTACATCTTTCTAATAGGAGCTGTTGACAGGCCCACTGGCCCCAATTTTGTTTCTTGTAATCTGTTGCCTCTTAGTTTTGAATGGTGCTCTGCTGCACAGTGTGATGGTGATTAGCACCGTATCTCCTGTCACTGGCATCCTAACATGCTACCCTGAAACCCCATGTAACAGAGGGGATCCAAGCTAGCGTTTACTGATCTGCTTTCCTCCCTGCTCCATTCGTTGAGAGCTTTCGATTGAGTCCTCAATAGGACAGTGGGCCTGCCAGTACGGACTCACTAACAGTTAGATACCAGGCACATAATAACCTTCCACTACTTAATTAAGCCTTGACAAGCCTCTGATGCATCTGAATGCAGCTGTGTAGGCCCGTCTGACCATTCAGTGCCAAGGCTGATAAATATACTCTTTGTTATTGTACTAGGTAATATGAAGTAAAAGTATTTTATCTTTGATGTGATTTGTGTTTGCTTTATTTTGTGATCATCCTTTTTCTGTTTCTGAACTGGATCTTTCAAATGTAGGAAAGGAGTTTATAGCTGTGATTGAATTAGCATTTTTTCTTTCTCTACATTTTAATCTTTCAGCATTCTGTGTAATTTAGATTATAAAGGTAAGTTACTTTTTACTAAAGTAATATATAGCTGCAAGCAGCCCCAGTATAAAAAAATTAATGACCCCTAATAGGCTTCTGATTTTTCGTCTCAAGTATTTTCCTGCCTTAGGGGAGAAAAAAAGTGGCTAGCTCTGCAGATAAGATCAGTTCTGCTTTTAGCTCACTAGCTCATTTGGCAGATGTTTTACAATAGGATATTTAGTGCACAGTCATCTCTTTCATAGAAAAATTCCCAGCTCCAACATTTTTTACTTCTCCCTCCTTGGTACAGAAGAAAAGTATATTTTAGTTCAGTCCACTCTGTAAATCTTTCTACCTTGTACTGACATGTTGGTACAGAAGAACTTTCAAGTTCTTACTCATAAGCTGTCTTTGTTCTTACATGGTAAAACAAAATTCTAAATCCTTGAAGATTTTCTGAATATTTAAAAAATGAGTTATGATGTAAATAATTAACTCTCCCCTAGAATATTTGGCAGTACTGGTCACCCTAGGTCACACAGAATTTCAAGGAAGTAGGAGACATGCATCAAGAACAATATTTTATTGTTTAAGGTTTACTGATAGGGAAAAAAAAAAAAGTTAACTAAATCTTGGTTTAAAAAGCCAGAAATACTAAATGGTAAAGGTTTATTTCAGGACGTCCAGGATCAGAATTGGTTATGCACTACCAGCCTGGAAATACTTACTGGAATGGCAGCAGCTGTGACACCAAATACTGAAATTCAGATAAAATTTGTTTAGGAGTTTTGTAGCGGGAACTGGTGCTCCATAGTTATTTAAATTATAGCCACATTTGGAATTTGTGGAGCAGTTATTTACTGTCTGTTTCAGTAACTTTGAGTGATTGATTTTACTGATGCACTTTGTGTTTTATCCTTTACTGAAACAATTGAAATAGAGAGGATGATTATATAAACAGCACATGTATCTTTTCAGAAGTGAGCTTTGTTTTTAGATGCAGTCCTCAGCATTCTGGCTTGAACCCAGAAATGAAAATATTGCGTGACTTGGATTGTAGCTCTGGCTGTTCTGGTTATTTTGTCATGAATATGTCAATTTTCTAGTTTGCTAAATTAGAAATAATAATATCTGTTCACTTCTCAGAGTATTTTAAGATCTGAAGATCAAAAAACCAATTCAAATCTTGCATGTACATGCACGTTCAAATACATTGAAATGAGTGAGGTTACTCAAGCATAAAATTGCATTTATAAATGTTTATAGATTATGATCTAAATTTTAATGTTATTTCCAAAGTTAAAACTATCATTACAATTACTTACAAATGTTTGAGGTCAGTCTAAAGGATGATAATAGATTATCTGGGTTACAGTTGAAAACAAACAGAATGTTATAGTTATTGATAATTGGCCTGATTTAAGAAAAATTGAAGTATTTGCTTTCTTAGCAAGATTTATAGTCAGACCAATATGGAACTTGGAAAATTGCCCAGTCCTTTTATGAGAACTTGTACTTGCATTGCTAACAGTCTCATAATTACTTTTGGGGAAATGAAGGTGTTTTATAAGAAGGAAGTAGGAGCTGGCACAGCTGTAAAAGAGACTCCAGAGATTGAAAGAGTAAAGAAAAATCAACAGAATATTAGTTCGGTAAGTGTTATTAACATTAATTATTCTTATGTAAGTAAATGGTGGTAATTTTTTTTTCCATCTTGTTTACTAGAAGTTCTTTGTTTTCATATTACATATCTCATTCAAATACTGCTCCACTGGATTTTGGATATAGACCTCCATTCTAGTCGAGGTAGAGCTCCACTCTAGTGTAATTCTTCTGTGTTCAAAGGTAGAGTTTCAAATTGAAACATCATGAAAAATAGGAAACATTTTTAACTAAATATTTGAGGAAAAAGTTTTGTCTTTCCAGAGTGAGAAACATGAAATGTATTTCTGGATATGCCAGACTGAACAGCAGCTGTAATTTGCAATTTAGAAAAATATCATACCACAAAAAAGAAAATCTGTAAAGTTCCTGTGGAGTCCATATGTATTACATAGGGGTTGGTACAGTTTCCACTTCAAGAAGAGGAAAATTATGTCCAGACTCGAGCTACATGAAAGGAGGAGGGTTTGTGCTTTTTACATGCTGGTGACAAGTTGATCTGTGGATCTGATGAGACTGGTTCTGAATTGATGTTGTTTATGGATACCCAATGTCTTTGGCACTTCAGTGGGCAACTAAAAATAAAACATGAAAACGAGAGTTTTCTACAAATAGAACATGCTCTTCTGATAGATATGTGGCAAAACTTGGAAAAAAAGTGGAAAAGTGACTGCCAAATAAGAAAACACTTGTAGCTGCATTGTTCACTCATTTAAAATTTTTGATGTGGAGTCCTTTGGGGCCATTTTTAACTTAGTGATGTGACTTTTCTGATTATTAGATACTTTTTTAAAAATGAAGTTTGAAAGTGAGTCATAGACATGATGTTAGATTGTATTGAAATATTAGTTGAAATCCAAATTAGGCCCTCTGGACACCTATTCTACTAGAATTTCCTTGTTTACCGAGTGGTGTTAAGTACTGTATTTCCCACCAAAGTAAGGTCAGGGAGGGAATTTCCATAAAAGTCCTGAAAGATTTGTATTTTCCTTGGAATTTTTCTCTGTTCCACCCATGACTTTTCATCTTGGCATTTTGAGACACAATGCAATTTGAAGAAAGATTCAATGCAAGCTATCGTGTGCCCTAAATCCTGAAATAGTGTTTCAGGTTGGGAAGCTGTAGGTTTTCTTGATTTGAGGGCGGGTTTTTTTTTCTTGTTTTTGTTGTTTTCATTTCTGTGTTCCCCCCCCCCCCCCCCCCCCCGCCCCCCCTGTGCAATTATGGTTTTGGGGTTTTTTTAGCCAGGTTTGTACTGGTGTTCAAGAAACAAAAACCCTAATCTCCTGTTACCTATTTGATTTCCAGTTACCACAGACATTTATCTTGAGAGTGGACACACACACACACACACACACACACAGAGGCGAATTAGAAGTAGTCTTACTCTAATACTTTTTCTCAATACCTTTCAAAGTGAAATGGAATAATAGTTTACAGTGCTCTTGCTGTTTTAGAAATCCTAAAAGGTGGTGAAGAGGAGGAGGTGAAAGGTGGTTCAGTATTCTAATAAACACACTTGAACAAAAGTATATCAAGAGAAACGCAAAATGCATTAGTAGTTTAGTAGTATGATGTAAGTAGCATGGCCTTTACCTTGCTAGTTTGTGTGTAGAGTTAATATTTTACCAAAGATCTTTCATTACATGTAGTGTACTTGAGATTATTAAAGTCTTGTATAATATTTATTAAAAGTGTAGAATGCCAAATTTAAAGAGAATGTGCAAGAAAGTTTTAAATTATATGTCAGTAAGAGGGAAATTATATTGTGTAATTTACAGGAGTCCCAAAAGAAGGGTAAATTACACTAATTTTTACTCCATTAGATTTAAACATTTTATACCTATCTTTGAGTTTAGCTAGAAAGACTTAGGACAGCTATAAAACTATTTGCTGAGCTAAATGAAACTATGGAATATAAAGCACACCTGCAGTGCAAAAAATATCAGAACACCAAACCAAAATAACACTCACTGTGCAACCAAACTATGCAAAAAAGTCCATTGCATCATGTTCTGAAAGTGATCAAATTCTTCCAGATGACATAATTTGGAGACAACGATCAGAACAGTCTGTTTTCAAATCCTAAAAAACAAGGTGGTGACAGCCAAGGGGGTTGAGCTCATCTCACCTGTTGTGATGATTGGTTTGGAAGAAGCAGCCTCCTGAATAGTTGGAGTCAAGAACCCACACCACTTTAAAAACAAACATCACACCATGGACTGTAACTGAATCTGAACCAAGAAGCTACAAATAACTCAGGGGTTTTTTTTTAATACTTGTTTATATTGAGGGACAGGTGGGGCTGGACACAGCACTGGGAAGAAGGCTTTTGGGGCAAGATTGTAATTGTGTTTTTGTTTGTGTGAAATCCATAGGGAAACCCTTGTGATATATCAGTCAACGCCACAAAACTGGGGTCTGATTAAGACTCAAGCAATGGGCATTTTAAAGCATTTTAAGGACTGGTAGCACTGCCAATTCTTAAGCTTACCTAATAGTCTCTATTAAAAGACCCTTGTTTCCAGTCCAGTACTAACTACCAGTAGTTCCAGTCCAGTACTCATTTCTGCCAGTCCTAAACTGTCTTGACTCAATTTTTCCATTCCTGGTCTGTGTTTTGGGCTGGTTTGGCTTTATTTATTTATTTATAAATTTCAGCCAAAGCAGCTTCCAAGTATGAGCTTAGAAAAAACCAAGTTTTGTCTGTGTTAAAAGATTTGGTACTCTCTGGAAGTACCACGTCTTGGAGAAGAGAGTTGAAAATTCTCTGCTAAGTGACAGTTGGTACAGTGCATTTGGGAAAAAAGACACCAGGAGAGAGGAACTGAAAGTGCAAAATGGCTTGTTCCAAGTGGGTTGGCCAAATATGGGGAAAGACAGGCAGAGTGATGTGCTCCCGCACATAGGTGCTTCATTCCAGAAGAGCTAAAGTGGAACCCAAGGTTGTCTAGACTCATCACTCCCTTGCTGTCAGTGTGTATCTGAGGTAGCCTTGGTCAAAAATTTGCCCTCTATCTAATGATGGTATCCACAGAGGTAACAAACTACAATTGTTCTCATGGGTTTGTGCAGTCAATCTAAACAAACCACAAGGAGCTTAAGATGAAGGCACAAAAAGGAACGTACGTTTGTAGGTGTTTTTAAATCATGAGAAATTGCCTCCCCAAAAGGTACCTTTATGGAGCATTATTAAGGTCACTAAGTCAATATTCAAAAGCAAGAACCTGAATTCAAAGCCCTGCGTCTAGACCTGATAATCCATTGCCAAAGTATATGGTTTTATACTTTGCCACAGAGGTGGACCTGCTCTTGTATTCTGTTTTGCAAACTGCAGTTCAATGGGAATTCTCATCTGAATGCTGGTGCTGTATAATCATATGTTTTTTAAATTATGTAGCCAGATTAGCTGTTAATTGTCTGTGCTCTCTAGTAAAAATAGTACTTTTCCTTGTCACAATTCCCTTTTTCCTCATTTCACAGCAAAAATAGTGAATTAATGTGTGTGAAAAACTCAGATGCTTGAGGGAGGAGCAACATAGAGAAGTTCCTCAAGAAATCAGTAATTCTGTGATCAAAGCAGGACCTTAGAGCAGTTAAAGAAAAAAAAATTATCAGTCATGGTCCTCATGCAGACTACTCACTAAGTAAGGGTCATTCATTATGTGTAATGAATAAGGCAGAATTCTCCTGAGAAAAACAGCTTTTGGTAATAGATAAAGATGATTATAAGGCACTTAGAGGAATAGAATGAAGTAGTATAAAATGTATTAAAAGCTGTATGTGGAGCATATTTGAACAAGGGGCAAACCTAAGGTTATATTTAAGCTAATTGTGTCATTTTCTGATTTTTGAGTCCTTGATTTTGCAGCCTTGAAATGTGTTTAACAGGAGTTTTGTATGCCACATTAATATAAAACTGTACAAATTGATTAATTATGCTGTTTCCTTGTTCTTAAAGTACTTTTCCTTCTTTGAGTCTTGCTAATGAAAAATGTTTCCAGCTATTACATATCACCGCACACGCAATTTTGAATGTTTTTGTGAATTTTGCTGTTTTATTACCATTGTAAAGAAAAAGAAAGCATGCCACATCACTGTAAAGGATGGCATGGTCAAAAGTATTGTTTATTTTATGGTGGCATAAGAGATTTGAAGATGAATGTGATGAATACTGGACAGATATTTAGTAACAGACAGTAAGACAAAGGCAATGCACAGATTTTTCCAGGATGACCCTTTTGGATAGCATATGGAAAACCAGAAAATGTGATGTCTTTCTTTTTAGTACCACATCCATTTACCCTTACAATACTTTCTCATTAAGTTGAATTCCAGTTTTGGTACATATGGTGTATAATTGAAGAAATTCTAGTTCTGTGCATCTTTCAAATTATGGAGTCTACCATATCCAAACACAGTGCTATTTAAAAGGGGTGAAATGTGGCAAAAGCAAAGTGAATGTCTGACAGCATCTTCAAAGGCATCATCCATCCAAACATCTGCATTCTCCATGAAGTGTCTGTTTTTCAGAGAACTTGGATGACACTTTGAAGTCACAAATGCTTTTAAGAACACATCTGTGAAATGTTTGGTTTCTGAAATGGACTGGTAGACTCCGTAGCAAGATAATAGCAAGACCAAGTCATTGTCAGAGTGATATAGATCTCCAAGTAGTATATGCAGCATCCCAGTTGTCGTGAAGATAGCCACAATCCCATGTGCTGTATGTTCCTGCTGTAAGAGTTTTAGTATACTAGGCTTGTTCTAGGCACTCTCTGCTGCCTTGTATCAAACAATATGCATTGGAGACCTTAGCAGCCAGTTTCACAAATGAAATATAACTGTTCCTTTTCAGGTCAATAGTGTTGATAGGTGTGGTCTAGTTGTGCAGTATGTGTCAGAGATTACAAAATGCTTGTTATGTTTTAGTGCTTATCTGCATCTTCTTTAAATTGCTAATATTTCGTAATATTTATTGTGCA
This sequence comes from Phalacrocorax carbo, assembly GCF_963921805.1. Lineage (NCBI taxonomy): Eukaryota > Metazoa > Chordata > Aves > Suliformes > Phalacrocoracidae > Phalacrocorax > Phalacrocorax carbo. The sequence continues at coordinate 147,110,579 of NC_087514.1, read as the reverse complement.
GATTAAATACAAAGAAGAAATTCAGCATGCAACAACTATTTCTGATCCACCTGAACTAAGGAGAGTTAAGGAAAACCAGAAGAATATTAGCAATGTGTGCCCCATTTTCATTGCTTGCACACTTCTTTCTGCTGTATTAAATGTGTTTGTGCCTCAGTGAATGTGTCTGTGGTGTTTGTGCTAGTTCCTGTTTGGCCACAAAGACTAATTTAATCAATTAATGGTAAAACGATAACTCCTTAGCCTTGCACTTTGATTAACATCAGTGAGAGTGAAGTGTTCCTGTTGAAGTATCAATTGTCTGTGTCTGAAATAGTACTCACCCTCTTGCAGTTCTTCTAAGTATTGTGTGGAAAGATGTGGGTGTTTATTAAGAAATGGCATTTCCCACCCAAATGCAGTGTGCTTTTTAATGACGTATAGTTTTTCTGTTTTGGAAGTCTGTGTAATATCTTCTGCCATGTTTGCTAGGTTCAGTACAAAGAACAGCTCTGCAAAGCTACACCCGTGAACGTCACCCCTGAGATCGAAAGAGTCAAGAGGAATCAAGAGAATGTCAGCATGGGAAGTTGCTCTTATTTAATCCTTTGTATAATTTTTGGGTGCAGAGATGAGTACAAAATTCTGCTTCCAGAAGCTGTACCTTTTCTTTAGTTAGGTGCAGGCTTAGTAATGGAATTACTTGAAAACCCTTTTTTAGGAAGCAATTATGAAAAGCCATTGCTTGGTTTGGGAAATGGCATGTGAATCACCACATATTCAATTAAAGAAATGGCTGTGATGGTTTGAAATGTTATTCCCTGTCTTGGATATTTGCAGGAAATCTTGACAGATTTTTTTTTTTTTAAACATAGTATCGTTTTCCAGCCTTAATTTTTTTCTTTGCTTTGTGAAAAATTGGCTAAATTTGTACTCAAACTCCAGCTCTTATTTGTCTCTTTCTGGTTCCTCAGTAACCTTCCTATCAGACTTTATTATTTAATGGCTGACATAACCATTAGAAAGATATACTGTTTGCAGGAGCACAGGGAAGAAGACAAGGACTTTTGGAGCACGCTGCTGCCTTCCTGCATTTGTTGTAGCTGTACCCTGTTAATGAGTCTTTGAGAGACCACCCATTCTCCTCGCTAGAAACTTCCATCAACAGCTGTATTTCATGGGACTACAAATAGCTGCAGTGTTTCCCTGGGGTGTTTTCTGCTGCATTCCCCAAATCAATTTAGAGATAAAATTTTCAAGAATACTGTCCTTCTAACTTAAGTGTATGGTATTTATTCCTGGATTTATGCTGACAAATCGAGCTCTCCTAAATGCACGCTGTTCAAACAAACCTGTTTTCCCAAATGATTCAAGCCAGTCTGTGTAGTTGTTCTGCTCTCATCATTGTTTACCTTTCATCAATTTTTGTGTTGTGCAAATTTCGTTGGAAAGTTTAAATTATCTTTCAGGTCACTGGAATAGCTTTGGGTGACTATTCTTTAACTTCAGATGTTTCTAGAAACACTCTTGAATAATGAATAATCATTTTACCTTTACAAATGTCAGTTTGCAAGCTTAATCCATTTGATAGCTTACCATCGTTTTTATAAGACGTTAATTTTTCAATTGGAACATGTTGATACGGACCGACCAAAACTGTGTTGTGTGGGATGACAATTGCTTGAATAATATATACGCTGCTGCCACAGTGCACTGCAGAATTATAAATGCAATGTATCAGCACAGTTATTCTTACAACTCAGAACCAAGAACTTATTAAAGAAAGAAAGGTTTGTATGGAAACATTTATTTTACATAAAACTATATGGATTGGCATAAATCATGCAAGAGTCTCTAATTATTTACTAAATGTTTACCATATCTGACTTCACAGTATTTGGGGCCAGGGTTAACATTGGACTGATTGGTCTGTCAGTGCCACATCCTATCCTTTATCTTCTTCAGATACTGATCCTGCCTTGAGTGTGCACTTGGTTAATGCATCATTGCTACAAGTGTATTTTGTTAAAAAGTGATAGAGGGGATATCCCTACAGTACATCTAAATAAACACATGGTGAAATTTAGGCAGTTAGATTCAACTAGCAGTTGTCAGATGTCTTGCACCCACTGTGTTTAATCACCTTTGAATATACAGAGTATAAAATTTAGAGCATGGATGGTGTCCGTATGGAATCTCTGTGTCTGGATTCACAGGGGACATTGCTGAAATTCAGTTTTTCATGTGCTCTGCTTGACTTTACCGCATTATTTGTGGCTTACCCTATTCTAAATATAAGATATTTCTCTATCCAGCCAAGGACCAGTGTGGTAAATGTCAAGATGTTGTGTGCACATGTGTGTATATATCCCCACAAATGCATTAATAACAAGACTACAGAAAGAATTCAAGGTTATGCTTAAAAAATCAAGCTTTATAAGCTTTAATAAACATCAGATGCATTTTAGATTTTCAGTTGTTTCCTGGATGACCTTTTAAATCGTACATTTTAATGTAAGACAATGTGATATTGCTTTAGCTGAAATAGGATGTACCATTTTATTCTGTTAAATAATAGGTTCACTACAGAGAGCAGCCTGGCAAAGCTACTGCTGTGAGTGTCACTCCTGAGATAGAGAGAGTCAAGAAGAATCAAGACAATATCAGCTCGGCAAGTTGTTTGAACCTTTATGTCATTTAGAATTTAAGTCATTGTAGCAATATAATGAGGATATGCTTTTCCATTTAGATTTTGTATGTCAAATGAATCCAACTGCCATCATCCACTGAATGGATTTTATTTTTATCCTTTGAGTACATGCGCTGCACACATGGGCAACAAAAATATTCAGACTTGCCTGATTATTCTTGCAAAAAAAGTCTGTGGTTGTGTTGGCCCAGTATTTTTCAAGGAGAGAGTCAGTAAAGGTCAGTCATTCTTTCAAGAATCTTTGTCGCTTTTTACCAAGTTTTAGTTGCTAGATTGCAGGAGTAAATTACAGTAAAGAACAAAGGAAATGAGAATTTAACTTTAGTACAAAATTTTTTTTGTTAATGATTCAAAGCATGGAAGCATATTGTCATCCATTCCACTCTGTGACATGCCACCTGTGTTAGAGCTGAGTAGTCCTGAATGGATCCTATTACCAAACGCTAGAGTAAAATACTGTGTTTTTCTTGGCTTTTATAATACCTACCTTTTCTTTTTCTTTCCTTTTTTTTTTTTTTTTAATTGCCACTACAGTGGCATAAGAAGCAGCAGACTGTTCTAATAAGGAGCAAGGAAGAAGTCAACATAGTGAAGTAAAGGACCAGACTAATTACTTACAGTCTGTGTCCTCAACACTGAAACACCATCAGCTGCAAAGCCCCTGGAGATGGTAAATAGAACAGGTTTCACGCAGAGCCACTGTTTCAAGGTGGCAGAAGTGCATTAATAGTAGTGACCACTTCAGAACTCAGCTTAGGGGTGAAAAGTAAAGTAAGTTGGATTTGTCAGGGGAATTGTCTAAGGACAGAGAAAAAGGATCTGACCTTATAACTACATATTAATTAAGTACGTTCTTAAAATGATTATGCATATGTGCTGAAGTCAGTGAGTTTTGTGGTGCGTAGTTAAAAATAAGAGGAAGACTTCTGAACAATTCTAGACTTTGAATAATTTTTTTATTTCTGAAAATTAAGCTTTTCTTCCCCAAGTGACTCCTTCACTTTGTTTCTTAAGATTTACAGAGATAAATACTCCTCTATGTTATTGAGCAGGAGGTGAAAACCAAACTATGTTGGCTGTAATTATTCTGTCCAAAAAATGCTTATATTCAAAGCATATATAGCTGCATATATTTGCTAAGAAAATTTATTGATTAATTAAGAGGGGCTTGAATAACATGCAGTACCATATATTCTGTTTCTCGGTACATTACTAAATTTACCTATGAAACATAGACACCAAGACTCATATTTTCATAGGTATGTTGTGCTTAACTAATATGTAATTTTAAGGAGGTTTAGACAACTTCAGTACTTGGTTCCTCTCATCACAAATGTATTTTGAAATAGATTTGCACAACTGATTGAGAGGTAATGCTTTGAGTGTGAATATATAGGTAAATCTGAGATATTTACTAACACTCAGTGCATGGGTGATAATGCGATGTAGGAACTAAGGGAAGCCATTAGTAGAGGAATTCAGCCAGCCAGAAGAAACTGTAAGAGTGCTCACTCTAGAACCAACATGTAGGACCACTACTTTTACTGTTTTAGAATTTTTGAGTGTGGGGTTCTTTTTGCCCCCCCCCCCCCCTTTTTTTTTAAAACAGATAATTAACCTCACATCTTTACATGTCTGTGAAATGCCACAAAAGAAGCTAATTAGGGGAAATGTGACATAGGAGTTTCTGTACTTACTGATGCACAAAACACAGCCCAAATGTTCTCTTTGAAAACAGCATATACAGATTTGTCCCAGACATGTTGCTTTTGTGCTGCTAGCAAAGACAAGCTACCAAACAAGAGTAAGAAGGCTGCCAAAGGTCTAACCTGCTTGTAAGAGTTGAATTCCATGGGGACCCAGGGGTTCTCAGCTAATCTCCCCAACCTGGAAGCAGACTGAGGACAGAGTCTGGGTCTGTCTGGTTAATAAGAATATAGCTTATCATCAGCCGTACGAATATGTTTTAAAGATATCCAAGTCACAGTGGTGTTTTCTAATATTTTTCAGTTGATCAATGAATTATTTCACTTATGTTATTTAAACAGTCAAGAGTTTCAGCTTTCAGGTAATTACTATTTTTTGAGTGATTGGTGGAATAAACGTGCCCTTTGGCCTTACCAATATACTAGGTCATCTGTACCCTCCCTCTGAAACAAGCTAGTAGAAAATGAGTGTAAAGAAAGAAGCAAGACGGTTGGTCATTGTGATTTGGAAAGGATACTGTTGCATGGTGTGATTCTTACCGTCCTTTCTACAATAAACAAAAACTTCATGTGTGCTGTTGTTGCTGTTTTGCAGGTCAAGTACAGCAGTGATCAGAGGCAGATGAAAGGTAGACGTAGTGTGCTTCTAGACACACCTGAGCTAAGGCATGTCAAAGAAACACAAAACAACATCTCAATGGTAGGGTACTTTCTTCCTATAACTAGAGTATGCTAAGGAGTGGCACTTGACCTCCACTGGATTTTGCCTTCCATTAATATAGGTAACTAATGAAACTCTCTGCTCCTTATGGAAGGAATATTTTCTTCTCGTGCCTGTTGAGGGACTGTTTGCTAACTGCATATGACTGTACTGAACATGTTCAAAATACTAATAAACAGTTTTCTAACAGTTAAATGTCTGTTCTTTTGGGTTTTTTTTCTTTAAAAAAGTACACACCTCATTTGAGCATCACACAGCTTGACTGGATTAGGTGACACACTTCCCCTTGTGCCTGTGCACGCTCCTGGTTTCTGTGTGACTTTTGTTCTTGGAATGAGTTGTTTTGTGTGCATTTGCTTGTGTGAGAATGTTTGTCAATTTAATTCTTTGATGATTAAGACTCTTTAAAAAGCAAATATGCATAATCAGGGGTACCAGCTTTATAACTCTTACTAATACTGGTTTTGTTCCAACACTTGGTTATATAACACTTTCTACCCTAATATACTTGTTCTTGTTTTTTTTTTTTTTTGGAAAGCAGGCTGCTTAGAATAACTGCAGTTCTTTCTAAAAGCCTATGTTTACAGTCAGCTGGCATATGATAAAACAAAAGAGCAAAAGAGCACCTTTTGTATGAAACTGTGCATATAATCAAAATTCTTAGTGAATGAAAATGCTTGAGTTCTAAAGAACTGTTACTGCTGGAACATTTTTTTACTGACAGATGTAGTTGTCTGTATCAGTAGAGAGCTATCCTATCTTAGAGAAGAGGGGAATGGACCAGATGACCTCCTGAGGGCTTTTCCCATCCTGTGTAGCTGTAAGATGATGCTTTGCTGCTTGAGTTAATGTCTAATTCAGTGGAAATGGAAACAAGTTAGGGAGATAGAGAAGACTTGGCTGTCCATCTAGCCTATCTCATGTGTTTAACAATTCTATTATGGAGCAAACCCCAAAGAATTTAAGTGCCTCATAAAACAAACACATATGCATTCCTGCATAGAATAACCATTTGCTATCAATTGCAGCTTGGGGAAAAGTGTAATTATTCTTGTTTTCCTAGGTAAAATACCATGAAGATTTTGAGAGGACAAAGGGCAGAGGCTTCACCCCAGTGGTAGATGATCCTGTAACAGAGCGTGTGCGGAAAAACACCCAAATTGTGAGTGATGCAGCATATAAAGGTGTGCATCCACATATTGTTGAAATGGATAGAAGACCTGGAATAATTGTTGGTAAGTTGTTAAATACTGTTGCTATTGAAAACACTGTGGGGAAGGTGAAAGCATCTGCTTGTGTTCTCCATTAAAACCAAGAAAAAATACTCCCAGATCTCATTTTTGCTCTTTTCTCAGCATGAAACTTGTGTTGAACTACTGGTTCAATTCCAGCTTCTAGCAAAATAATAATGGGAATGAATAGGAGATAGATTATCATTTGCTCTGTAATTTTTTTTTGAAGTATGGATAGTCATTGCTATTACTTTGAGTTTTCACCTTCAAGAACGGCCAAAATATCTGCAATAATCTTCATTTTGCACAGAAGAGAGATGACTAAAGCTGTGATTCTCCAAAATTTCGATGTTTAAACGTTGCAGACCAGTTTGAGATTTCCCCTTCTGTCAGTCAGCAATTTCTCCAGAGCTGCACATGCTCCATTTACCACCTTGTTTTAGAATTTCACACAGCTTTCAAAATATCTCAAGGTGTAATTCATCAATAACTCAGTAGATCTCTGGTAAGCCAAACATCAGTGTTCAGAAGTGATGTTCTAAAAGATGGTCCAAGACCAGGTGTTCAGAGGGTAGAATACAGATTGGTTTTGTATGTAGAGACAGAGCATGGCATTAAGATGTCATTTGGTGTATTCATAATAAACACTATTTCAAAATCAAAATGGATATTTGAAGTCTCTTAAAAGTTAAGACTGCTATGGCAAAGGAAATGGTAACCTGACTCTTTTTTTTCTCATTTCTTTTTGTTTTGGTGTGTCCTTTTTCTGTTTTTTCTGTGCTTTACAACATTGTAGACCCCAGAGGGTTTACATACAGAAAACCATGCTGAGATAGCACTCTGAAATCCTTTGTACATAGTAATAATAGCAAGGGTTTACTTTAACTCTACCTCTCTAAAATCAGAGAAATCGCAGGTCAAATGGACTAATCGGTGGGTCATAGAGTCCATCCTCCTGCCTAAAGCAAGGTTAACTATATCTGTACTGTTCCTGGCAGATGCCTCTTCAGTCTTTTCCTTAAAGTCTCCAAATAAGTCTCCACGACATAAAGGAGTGTATTTCTTTCCTTTTATATAGCCACCTTTTACAAGTCTGTAGCTACAGCCTTATGTCAGAAGGAATTTCTCAGAAGTGAGTGTTTAGAGCTCTGCCTAGGGAAGGTACTGATGCTTTTAATACCGTGCAAGTCTCAGAGGGTCACCCATTCTGGATCTAGGGCAACAACTTGTTCAGAAAACCATTTTCTGTGGAGTCCCAAGCACTTGTACCCACTTCCATAGCTAGAAGTGGTGCACCCAAAGAGAGAGAAACGCTCCTGCAAAACTGCAGTTTAATATACAGTTTACAACATGCTGTTTAGTGCGCACTTCAAACCTCCTACTCTGCACTGCGCTGCACGTGTGCTGTAGCCCTATGTAAGAATCGTGTGCAGTCCTGTGTTCAATAACTGAAGGCACAATCAGATTAAGATCAAGAACATCCCTGAGATAAATCCTTGAGCTATAAGTGACTGAAATATTAGTACTGTTTATCACTGTAAAATACTCCCGTAGCAAAACACACAGGCATTCTTAACTCCCCATGCCCACCAAACAGCAAAAATACTGCAACTATTTAAAGGAAAGAGGCCATGACAAACCTGTGAGCCTAATATCCAGTGATATTTCAGCTAATGCTTTTTCAGAGTGAACTGCAATTATACTATCTGCTTGTTTAAAAAGAAGCAGTGAGCTCCCCGCTCATGGAATGTCCTTGGCAGCTAGAAAAAAAAGATTGCAAGACTGAAAAAAGCAGCTATGACTCTCTTGAGGTTTTTCCTAGCTGATTGTTCAGACAGTTAGGAAAGGTACCTCTGTGTTAGAGTCCATCTAGCTGGTTTTTAAAGTATTATCAGTGAAGCTGTAGCAACTTTTTCAAATGCCCAATTCCTAAAATTAATGCCTCTGCTTTGGAGAACAGGCACTAGTTTTAACCATGCTAAAGCCATTCTAAACCCATCAAGATAAATTAATCTAACTGAGCTTTGGATCTGTGACTAAAGAGGCTCCATAATTCTCACATGAGAATAAAGATATTTTAAATTGGCAAAAGTTACCAGGAAGTTAAAATTTATTGGGGCTATACATTTCCAAGATTCTGGTTCTATGTAACTTATATTTAAGATTACAGAGATGGATAAAATCAGTACAAATCAATGGCTGCTGCACTGATGCTGATCTTGTTATGTCTTTACTTACTACGGCATGATCAAACAGGAGAAGATGGGCATTCACCAGTTCTCCCACCCATCTCATGCCTGTCAGTGCTTTATGTAGTTGCATAATTTATCACTGTTAGGACTAACACACAGTTTATCTAAAGATTTTGCATCGGCTTTTATTCATCTTGTCAGGAGGGAGTTAGTGCTATGCCTCACCTTACGCGAGTTGCAGTAGGTAACACATAATGTACGTACATTGAATGTATTCTAAAGCCATGGGATTTATTTTATTAGCTCTGTCTGTTCTTTCCATTGCCTCTAGGCTATTAATCATTTGAATCATGACATATCTGGGGTCCCCACAGTCCTACTTTACTTACCAACCCATTATTTAGCTTGGTACCACTCAAACTAGTGAAAGGACCAAGTTGGGAAGATAATTATTTTTCCCACTTCCAATGCATTGAGTAAATCTTGCAGATGGGGCTGCCCAAGAAGCAAACCACTCGTAAAAAGGTGTGAACTGGTAGATTTGTGCTTTAACTGATTGTACTTTACATCAAGGTTTTATTTTTAAACTTCTTAGGAGAGATGAAATGATTATTACATTTTTAGACATAGCAGATATGAATTGTATATATTAGATTGATGTGGGTAGATCAAGAATTTACACTATAGCTGCTTCTGTGTTTGTTATAAGCCTCTTAACTTGTACAACACTATTTGTTAAAAGTTTATTAAAAAGATGATTGAATCTATATTCACTTCTCTGCTGTGATTATAACTTAAATTCAGATATGAAATTAATTTTTTTCTTATGGGCTCTTTTTTATCTCAATATCCAGTTCACACTTGTGAATTCAAGAGATATTAACAACTTACTTGTATGAATTAAAAATGAAGATCTTACAATTACTACTGTTACTGAATTCATACACTGAATTCCAAAAATGCTTTTTGATAGTGGGATAGTGGATCAACAGTAATCTATGTCCCAGGAAACTTAGGTATTTGGAATACAAAGGGAATTACTAGTTAAGATCAGGAGTGGGCTTCAGTTTACCCAACTCTAAATGTCTACAGTGTAGATTCCTACAGATGAATTTGTCACCCTAGTCCATTTTTTGTATTAATTAAGAAAGATGGATACTTTTGAGTTTATATGAATTGAGCAACTTGTAGAAATTTATTTTGGATGAGATGAACTATGCCCTTGATTCTGCTTATTAGGCTGACTTGATCTCTACTGTATGCAAAGGAGGGCCTGTAATGCCTCTGTTAGCTGTAGAAATGTATACTGCCAACTGTCAGCTATAGGAATATATACTGCAGCATCTCCGTGGAGTAAGGATGCTGTTGGTGGACTGGGGGAAATAATCTTGTAGCTTGGATGATTTTAGTTCTTATAGTGAAGAGAGTTCTGGTATGTGATATTTAACTTGTTTCCATTTATTTAGACTTAATAAAATACTATGGTCGTGTTTAGAAAAGGAAAATAAAAATTGGGAGAAAAAGTCTTAAAATAATTTCAATGCTCGAAATGAATGCACTAAGTCCTTTTAAGCAGGAAAGTAACACTTTCTGGTCCTTTCAGGTGAATATCTAGATCTTTTAGTTAATTTCTAGCTGAGGGAAGTTCATTGCTGATTGTTAAAACTCATTCCTTTCATGCTTTTACTTCATTTGTTGTTTGTCTGTCTTATCATTTCTGTGCTTTGGGAAAAGATCTTAAAGTTTGGCGCACAGATCCTGGCTCCATCTTCGACATTGATCCTCTGGAGGACAATATTCAGTCTAGGAGTCTGCATATGCTTTCTGGTATTGCTTATATCCTGACTTTTCCCCAATTCAGCTTTTTATGTTTATGAATCTAAGTTGGTGCAGTGAATTTTCAGGTCAATGTGCCAGCCATATGTTTTATAAATATGTTTTTATATATATATAAAAAATGTAGTATTTTTAAAGCAGTATTTTATAGGAACTTCAGCTGTAATCACATGTGCAGATAAGAAATAGAGAAATAAATCTTATCCTATACAACAGTTATTCATACCACTTACAAGTAGTCACTTAAAAAGCATTGACCTACTTTGTCCTCACTGTAAGTAGAATTTTCAAATAGTTGGACTTTACTAAAATCTCAGAGATATAGAAGGTGGCCTATTTATGAAATTTATTTCTTTTCCATGCACATTTTGCTTATATGGCACATGATGTTATGCCTTGTGCTATTGTTTGCAACTCCAAGCTGTTAATAATTTAAGGGTAGATCGAAAAGGAGAGAAAGTAATGTAATAATAAGCAGCAATGTTTTGGCTCTACAAGTTTTTTTGATCCCCTACCCCCCCCCAAGTGTTTATTTTGAATGTTTAATTTTGTACATGTATTTTCTTTGCTGCTAATAGTGGAACTTTAAATATTGCTTTGAATGTCATAGAGCAGTATTTCCACATGCACTTGTATGCATGCTGGGATAAAGGAACATTTTGATTTTCCATGGGAAATTTTCATATGCTTCATCATCATCCCTTTTTTTCCTAGTATCTCAATCCTACCTTCCATTTCTGCTATTCTTTTAAAGCTGAGAACAAGCTTAGTTGCATCTGATTTTGAAGCAACCTTTTGAACTAATGGTGTTCAAAGTGGATACAAACTCACGAACAATTCACTATTCTCTAATTTTAATACCATCAGTGTGTGAATATCAATGTTAGCAGTACTGCAGTTTTTGTTGTTGCTTGTCTTTGCACTTCTGTCATCTATTTACTGTGATATTTTTTCTTTCTACCTTTGTAGAAAGAGCAAGCCGTTACAGTAAGCAGTATTTACATTCTACCAGTTTGGGAGATTATAAATCAGATGGCTCTGACACGAACCCTACCTTTTCTTACTGCAGTGAGATAACAAGGCCATCTGACGGAGAAGGTACCCCTTATTCCCACCTTTTTCACTAATGACACTGTCATAGTGTATTGAGACCTCACAGGCCTATATTAACTCCATATCCTTGTATAGTCACAAGTGATTAGAAACTGTGTAAGCTATTGCCTGATTAAGGAATCAAAGCAAAGTCTCAAGACCGCACAGTTTCTTGCATGCCATATTGCTTTATTGTGTATTCTCTTTTACCATTTTGGTAACACTGTCAGTCTGAAAGCCCTGCTAACTCCCATTTACAGTGCTTAAGAGAAGGTGTGTTGTGTTTTTGCCAAATGTACATGAATCTGTTATTTTTTTCTCTTGATGGACACAGTGTAACTGGAAAAAATACACCTCTGTACTGGAAAAAAAGTAAATTTACCTTGTGCTTTTCAGTGGCAAATCAAACATATAATAGTGACTGAAGTAATTCTTCCGGCTTGTGGCTCTGTTTCCGTCCTAAAAAACCAAGAGTATCAACTGGCAACTTTCTCACATGAGAAAGTCTTCTTATACTGTCAGCAGTTTGGGAACCAGAGTTAATATTCAGCTGGGAAGCTTATGCAGTCTGACACTGTTTGACATGGATTAGAATACTTTGACAAACCTGCATTCCCAGGTACAAAACCACATCTTGCATCTGTTTGATGCCATAGATTACAAAAAAATTTACAAAAATTATGAATAAGTGTCTAGTCATCCTAGTGGCATTACAGTGTGTACTAGACTTGTCTGGTGAATTGTAAATATTCAGAAACGTTACATTCCAAAGATATGTTTTTAAAAAACAGTGATTTCTACTTCTCAGTTGTGAACGAAGGTGTATTGAAAAGGTTATCTAAAGGGTTGCTATTGTTTTGTTTTGTTTTTGTTTTTTCAAGAAGGTATTAAAGATATTGCTACCATTTAGTTGCCTGGCATCCTTGAATTACCCATGTTTTTAGAAGATTTTAAGGCATCTTAATTGCAGAATGCGCCTGTTCTCCCAATCACCAGAGGAATACGTTGTTATAGTGGCTAGTGTTTAGGGAGTCTACATTGTGTTAGGTGCCATGCAAATACATACAGGCAGCTCTGATTAAGGCCTGGTGAGGAAGAAAGTGTTCAGACTGAAGAACTGACTCTGAACAAAGAAAGAAGCACACATCTTTGACAGAACTGTAATCCCTTCTATCATATCTGTCCGTCTTTATTTGATATTTTAACTATATTCCCCACTCTTCTAATAGATGATAGCAATAATGCACATCATGCTGGTTTTTGTCTCTTCCTGTGATGATGCAAAGTGGGCTTCTCAGACCAGTGCATATTATCTCTCTATATCTGTTCTGATCTTTTTTGGCTCTATTCCAAGCCATTTTAACATTGCTTTGTCAGCTTGGTTTGATTGTTAACAGATAGTTTTTATTACATGCCATATTGAGAGTAGGAAATGGGCTTTATTTTCCCGGTTGTTTTGGCACTAGCAAGCTTGATTTCTGTGTCTCTATTTCAATCTGTTGTTGTGGTGATGTGTTGAATAGATCCTTGCCAAGATCAACATATTTTAGAAAGATATTGTTTCCACTTTTGACCCAGCTGGCTAGCCAGGGTTTGAGCACTTGCAGACAGCTCCCATTGCAGGGCAGAAATAAATGCCAGAGTTAAGTAATTTGACATAATCCTGATGATTTACAAGAAAATACCATTTCTGTTAACACATTCAGAAAAAAACAGCAGAAGATAGCATCTTGGTCAAAAATACCAACCTTTTTCATGGCAGCATCCCATCTAAAATGTCATTTAGGACATAGCCTCAAGATAAGTTTGCCCTTGACCTTTATACAGTATCTCCTATGGCATACCACAGTAATTGAGAACTGAATCCATTTTGGTTTCTCATGGAGTTTGTACTTTTAGATCTAGCAGTGCATCTCACTGGAATTGTTCAATCTGATGGCACGCCAACATGCCATCAGCTGGGGACCCATGACCAATTTTACAACCTCTAAATGTCTTTGGCCTTGTCTTATCATCTTTCAGATAATTCTACATTGTTCAGTTGCTAATTTATTCTAGATACCTTTACTGATACTTGACTCACAATTCAAGTCTTCCACTGCCACTTCTGATGGAATTTTTCCTTAACCACCTCTCCCAGCCCATAGCTGAGTCCCTGGCTTCATATCAGATGTTAAAGGCATATTGAGATCTAAATAACTCTCTTGTCTTTGGGGTATTTCAGTAACAACATCACAGGGAGGCTACTAATGTTGTTCACTAGAATTACTTCTTCCTACTTGATTCCCTAACCATTATTTGAGATGGTGAGGTTGAGCTGAGCTCCCAGGGAGCTTTCCCTAAAAAATCAGTAGATTTTTGCATGAGGTAAGTTCAGGAAAATCCCTGTTCTCCCTTTTAGACTACAGCAGGTTAAACTGGATAGGAAACAATAGTTAACACTTTCCAGCAAGCCTGATGCAGGTGATGAACTTTCATTTTGATATTCTTTTTGAAATTATTTTTCAGCTTTGTCTCTCCTTTTTGCAGGTTCTCTCTGTTAGTGTTTTTCAAGTCAATTGACTTTATTACTTCATGGTATCATTGAATTTTGTTGCCATACTGGACAGAAGGTGTTGCACTAGAGCTTCTCACTCTGCCTAAATGCTTTGTAATTAATTACTGCCCTAACAAAGATTTCCTTTTTACCTGCGAGCCATTCTGTAGCACTTCCCAGAAACAGTTGGGTGCCACATTAGTTCTTGCAAAATTCTCAGCTGTTTTTCAAGTAGTTATTTTCAGCTTGGCTAAAGAGCAACAGAAGCTAATGATTTCTCTCTTTCAATCCTGCTTTTAACACTGGTTTTGCAGCTTCTCAGACATGGAGCTATTAATTCATTTTTGGGAAGGTTTTTCAGATGATTTTTGTCAGAAAGAGAAGTTGAGATAGATGGATGTCAGATTTATTTTTGTTTATAACGACAGACCAGACAGTTCCATCTTCATGGAACACTATAGAAAAAAAAAAAAGCAACAAGAGTCAGTTTCTTTGCTTTCAGTTCAGGTCTTTCTAGACAGCATTGTGCCTGACAAATTTCTCAACCACTTTATAAAAAAATTCAAAAAAGTCTTTTCTGTCTGTCCTGATTTTCTGTGCAGTCTTACGCACTGTTTTTCTCCCAGTTGTTTTCCCACTCACTCTCTTAATGCCCTTCCTCCCCCACAAGAAAGGTCCCATCCTGTTAGTTTGCATTCAGGCACTGGGAGAGGATGGTGTAGTTCATAGGGCTCAACACTTATTACAGTCTTGCATTATTTTGGACAGTTGTATTTGTATTTCAACCATCTACTCTATGAAGGAGATTAATTGCTTTTACATGTAACTCCCATATATGTATAATTATGGAGTTTTGGTGTCTGATCACAGAAAGCAACACAGGTATCACTTAATTGGACTTTCTGTATTCACGGTCTCTACAGTGTTTCTCAGAAGTTGTGCTGAAGCATGTATTTTTCTAAAGATACCTTCTCCTATTTTAAGGTCTCCATATAAAATTAATCTACCATCTTTTGCTAGTAACTTACTTCAGTAAGTGAAAATGGCATTTAGCTCACACCCTCATGTCTCAAGAATGTTTTTTTTAGTTCCATTCCCCCAAAGGCAAGAGTAAAAATGTTTGAAAATAGCACAAGTTCACAATATTGGAGACTTTGTTCTAAAATAACAAGCCTTTTAAAAAAAACTTTCTATATATATTATTCTCAGTAGTTCCACCTCCAGAGACTGAGGTGGGGAAAGGACTTTTTAACATGAGAGTGTTAATACATGGTACGATGTAAGATACGGAAATGAATTTGTGGTGTATGATCCAGTGCCAGTCACAGACACCAAGCTCAGTTGCTCAAAATCGTGTATGTGCAGGTATAGACAAAGAGGGCCAAGATAAAGTGAAGGCTGCAAGTAAACCTTTAAGGTTAACTAATATTTTTCTTCAGGCCTGTTGTTTGTCATAAGCAAAGAAACAAAATACTACAGCCAGAGGAAATTGTGATTTAGGATTAAAATGTCGAACAATAAGCCTTTGGGAGCACAGAAACTTGTCTTTAAGGGAGTTGTCCTAGTGTCTACAGGGGTTGCTCAGCTACTACTGGAAGAAATTCTAGGCTTTGCCATTATGGCAGGGAAATGACTGTGCACATTTGTGTACTACGGGAACACAGTGTCCTGATGACTGGCCAGATGATAGCAGATGAGCCATGGCACTGCTACTAGGGCTACCGTTTTTGCCACCTCTGTTTTGCATCTGTCTTTGACTCATTTTGGGGTGAAGAATTTCTCTTAGTGTTTTTGGAATAGGAAGACCCATCTGCACTGAAAGAGTATCACTGTTATTCTCATTTCACTGTTATTTATTCATTCTCTCTCTGTGCGACAATTTGTGTGCACATTTTGTTTTCATTATACTTCAGTGAAGGTGTTTTCCTTAGGGTTATTCCTTTTGTTTTAGTTATTGAAGTTACTGCTGCTTTCCTTCAATCCTGTTTCAACTGCAGAATGTTTTCATTTCACTTTCTAATATTCTTCCTTCTCTTAGGTTTTACTTTTAATTATCTTTCAATTTATTGTATGTCTGTGGGGCTTTCTGTTTAGCTCTCTCCTGTTTTTCTTTGATTCAAATCAGCAGGATTTTATTTAATAGTACCAAGTTTTGCTTTCAGTCTGAAGGTTTCTACTTTAAAATGATCTTAATGAACATCCTGCAATAGATGAATTTAACTTTTTTGTCCCTGACAAACCCTTTCTTTCTTTTTAGTTGAAACCATTTAGGTTGGTTTTCTTCCCTTTTGCTTTTGAACTTCCCTATTTTTGTCTTCTATTTCTTCTTAATTTCTAGTTTAATTGGTGTGCATCAGCATATAGACATGATATATACATTTTTCTTTACCATATGTTCAGAATTTTTCAGTGTATTGAAGTGTGCCTTTTATCCTTATTTTAAATTGAGTATAGTCTGTAGATGGAGAAAAGTCAGAAGTAAGTATCAATTCCATTCAGTCATGGATATATTGTTACTCTGCTGGGAAAAACTTGATTTCTTGGTTGTTTTCTAAATTATCATCATTACCTTAAAACCTATATAGAAATTAGTCTGTAAGAGACAAATCAGGTTCACTGTACTCCCAAAAGCTCATATTATGTAGGAAACTATAATGGATATTAGGAAAGAATTTCTAAGTGCCTTTTGTTGCTTTTTAAAAATGAGTATTGAAATTTTATGTGTTTGGTTGGAGCCACTGTGTTACTGATTGGCTGCATGGTCACTATTTATGCTTGTCTCCTTCAGCCTAAGTTCTTCAAATTCAGTTCACTTGCTGCCACCAGACAAGTAGTAATAATTAACATAGAGGCCTTGATCTGAGGTTTAAGATTTTCCTTTCTTTATTCTGATTAAAAGGGTCTGCCACTAACACTCAGGTCTCTCACTTTGCCTTTGCCTGGGAAGCTACCTTCTTTTACTCACACTGGCAATCCAAATACACAAATTTCAGCAAACCATAGAATTCCAGTTACATCTTGATAGTCTCTTAATTTTTTTAATCAACCTTAAAAATAACCTATAGGTTGTTATGAGAAAAGTGAGAATTCATATTAGATACTTCATGGATACTGCATAACAATTGGTCAGATCCAGAAAAGATTAGTGCAAACAACCTTTGAGGGATAAATATGGCAAATGGGCTTGCTGGCATTTTGACTACAAAGTCTGAAGACTGCAGAACACACAGTACTGCAGTATCTTCCTGTGGGATATGGGTACTTAAAGTTTTGAAGTCTTTATATAGCTTAGAGTGGAAGTAAAGTCAATGAGAAACAGTAAGTCCTTTCATCTCTCTCCCTAGTGGCGTGTCCTCCTTGTGTGATATCAGCCTTCTGTAGAAGAAAGGCTTCAGAGTAGCTGAACATGCTCCCCTCCCATTCTCCAAACTCCAGGGGTTATCTTTCTCCTTGCGTCCCTAAGGCAGGAATGTGTTGTAGGCCATTAGAAATGCTACTGTTTGAACTGCAGCCTGAACACAGCCCTGCAAAGAGCAAATATAGATTTTATGAATTATTGTATATCACTGGAAACATCCTTGCACTGTGTACCAGCTCATGGAGAGGGCTTTTGTTTCTCAGCCTGACACTGACATTTTAAAGATTGATTTCAGGGATGTCTCCTTCTCTCCCCCAAGCACACACCGATATCTGTGGCTCTGTATCTAAAATGTTTATTTGTAGGGTTTGCCTGAGGCGTTGACACCCACCCATACGTACCACTGAAAATCTTAGAACAAGAACTGCTGCTGCTGCTTCTACTCCTGGTTAGTCTGGTCAGAAGACAAACTTGTCGAGTGAAATAGAGGAAAAAACCCTCTTCATTTCACACGCTGGAATTGCAGAGATGATCCCTGGTATGTGGGCCAAGATGTCTGCTTGCACTGGGACAGTGGTAATACTCTTCTCTTGTGCCAGTAGATGGATGGAGAAGAGGAAAGGAAATGGGATTTAGTTCCCTTCCTTGCTCTGTCCTTCCCATAATTTTTTATAAAAAACCCGCCTTTCTTGAGGATGGAAACAATCACCATTAGTAAAAGACAAGTCAAAGGAAAAAAGAGGGAATTATACCTGACTGGTCTTTATATTGTAATGTAGAGATCTGTCTTCCATCTCCAGGTGCAGCTGGCAGGAATACAGGGCAGAAATCCTTCACCTCTCTTCATATTCATATTCGGTTGCTAAGCTCTGTCATTTTAAGGAGGTCAAGCAGGATGACACAGCAGTTATATTTTCTTCTCTGGCAGCCGAGGAAGAATGGTTCTTTTATGCTAGGTAGCCGAACTCTGTTTCCGTAACTGTGTTCCCTAGAGTCTGGTAATCAAACATGGCATCTGGAGGGAGAGGAATTGTATATTTTACAGGAAGAACTATGTGTTTTTGTGGGTTTCTTGTCCCCTTTCAAGTGTATCAGCAGGCTGCGCTGTCACAGAAGGCTGAACACATCAAAACAACTCTCTATGTACTCCTTCTTGGTGAGGGTCACATCCACTCTTCTCTTATCCACCAGACTCTTACATTTGTTTCTGACTTTTTTTTTTATTTTGGACTAGATGGTGCTTTGGCTTTGCTTCTCTTACATGCAAGCCCTGAGCAGGTTTGCCAACCTGAAAGCTAATGTGTGGGGAAAAAATAGTTGTCTTCTGCTCGACAGCATCATGGTAAAATTGTGCTTTCGCATCTTGGTAATCACATGATTTTCTGTTCTTAAGTGTATAATGTGGTAAAAAATGCTTGCAGTTAAATAATAAATACCTCACCCATAAACCTCTTGTAATATTTCTGAACTCGGCTGAACACTTCTCTGTGTATGTAATATGGGCACAAGTGCATGAGTATGTTTACCTATGCGATACCACTAATTATTTAGCATGAACAGTTTTTGTTGTTAGAGAGCTTACACTCCTTCAAAAGTAGTGACTCGTGGTCTTCCGTTCTCAAATAGATTTTTGCTGAAGTGATATCGTTTCCTTTGTAAAGGTTTGCTGTAAGCAGACTGTACCCCAAAAGGACAGTGCTTGTTCAGGCAGCAAGACAGAGCTCCCTCCCTTCTGAAAACTGCACCTTTGATTTGAAGGAGGTGTATTTGGCTTTTTCAGCTTCTGCCTCCAGTTTTGCAGTGATTCCTAATGCTCAAAAGGGCATTTTCTTTTTCTGATTAAAAAGAAGGACATTACAGAAAGAGGAATTTTTGAAAACAGTGGGAAGTTTCATGGTATTTGAAAGGTGATACCTTTTCACGTCTAGATTTGAGGTAAGAAGGAAAATTAGATGCAAGGTTAGTTGTGAGAGTTCAGATTTCAGCTAGAAACAGGTTGGATGCGTTGCTTACCCATGGGCTAAGTTCTGCATAAGCGTGTGTGAAAAGATTTCTGACGGCTTAATGTATAATTTGGTCTCCTCTGAATAATCCATTTTAGCCTTTTAAGCCATGTAAGTCTAGGAGTCCAGAATGGCAATGGGACCACATTTATGTACTAGTTTCAGCATTATTGAATCTGTCTGTCCTAGTCTGGACTGGACTCTGCTGAGTGCTTTGTTAATGCAGAACATGAGAGAAATTAGTCCAGAAGATTAGATTTCATTCTCTTCCGTTACAAATAGGTGTGAAGTATCTGTAAAATCTTATTTTTTTTAATGTAAAACTTGAAACTTCATACGGCACTCCAAGTGAGGGCTAAGTTAAGTTTTGATTAAGGTTTGATTTAGAGCTCTGGGAATAAAACTAAATATCCCACAATGGTTTTAATACATTAAGATATAAATTGTGATTAATCTGAAAGCATATTTTCATTCAGTGTGTGTTCACTAAGGATGAGTCAATGTTCCAGGGAGAGCTTTACATTTCACACTTCCAAAATATTTTTGCTTAGATTTCTTCTGCCTGTCTTTGATTCCCATGCTTCTTTCCCACACCCTTGACATCTGGCAGCATCAAAGGGCAATTCCTGCACATCCAGGTGGAGGGCAATCCAGAAGAGATCCCGTTTTCAATTTCTGTAGTGTGGCAACAGTTCAGTGGATCCTTCTGTTTGCCCTGCCAGCTGTCCGAGTTTGATGTGCCCTTTTTCTTTAAACAGTTAGTGAGCAGAAGGTAGAAGGGAATTTTCCAAATGTCTCAACAGTTGCAAGTGTTAATGGCTCCCCTGGCAAGCAGTTGTTTCAGTTGTTCAGTGTGGTCCCCTAGAGCAGCTTTTGATACACTTCAGAAGATTTTATATCCAGCAGACAATAAATACAATTAGTAAAATTATGTGCAGTCACGTACTTGATCCTGGTTGATGCTATCCTTTCACCATTGCTCAGGCTGGTTATACCCACTCTGCAAATAAATAGCAGCACAGAAATCAAAGCACAGCTTCTGTGAGAAGAACTTGCAGGCTTCTCTCTTTAATGCAAATGCAACAGTTGATGTTTAGTAAATGCGAGTTCAAATTGTAATTGGAGGCATGTGGGTAGCGTAACATGTTAATGTAACTTTCATTTTACTAATTCTTTCCATTTGTGAGGAAGCCTAGAGCAAAAACCTGCCTATTCACAACTGAAGAATGAATTGCAGCTTCCTGTGGTACACCGTGGCCCTATTAGGTCCAAGGATGCCTCAGGCTGGCTTTCAGACATTTTGTGCCTTCATAAATAAAAGAATGTGGTGCAGTGTGTGAGGAAAGGTAAGGTATATTGTACTCTGTTTTCTCAGCTGAGGTATACTGCAGGTTAGGTAGAATATCAGGCAAAAAAAGTCAGCTGGCAATAAGGTTGGTTTGTCAGTGGCACCAAATCCTGTCTGCAATTCATATTCGGAACTCCAGAGCAGGATGCCCTGTGATTTGATTACGTCCCGGTTAAAATACCAGTAGGGGAAATGGGGGTACGTACAAATATGGTATACCAGCTGTTAATAGATACATAGGCTAACCTCTTTGGACTGTATGGCTACCAATGAAGACAAATTCCAAAATAATGCTCATAGTGGTTTCTGTTATAATCCATATAAAATGAATGGGGGTAGTCCTTTTATTTGAACTGCTAGAAAAATTCCTAAGACTTTATATAATGTAGAACATATATGTGGAAACACATGCATTAAAAGTTGTAGAGATGAGTGGAAGACCTTGTCTTTTAGAACCTATAGTAAAAAAAAAATAAATTTTCACAATCCACACAGGTCAATGGATCTGCCCAAGCAAAAACAACCAGCCAAGGCCCTCCCCACTCCCACAGCATCCCTATAGACTGTGCTCCAAATACACAGTCCTGTCTTCTTTAGTCCCAGTTAGTAATTCTTTAGCCCTTAGGTTGCAATAGAGTATTTAATACATTAAATCTGCTTCTGTGAGGAAAAAGAGTGAATTAAACATCTAGAAAAGATTTGGTAGTTGAATATTCAAAACATATTTTTTTGGCAGTTGCACTACGTTAAAGTGGTTTAGAATATTCTGTGTTCATCGTAATAACACTGAAATGACATTTTAGGATTCAAAACTGGGGACAAATAGGATTCCAGTTTTAGGGTTAGAAGCCAAATCGTTGAGGTAGTTTTATTTTTACAGTGCTATAGTAAGAACTGGTCAGTGGGACTGGGAGGGCGATAAATGGTTTGTATTTTAAGTGAATTAAATTGTAAGTGAAGTAGATTGTTTTAACTGCCCATAAAATTCTAAATGTCAGAAATAGAATGTATACAGTTTTTAAAACCCCAAAACCAACTGTTCATAGAAGTTGGGTGAGGACAATAATTGCTGTCATTCATTCTAAATTGTAATTTTGTGTTGTGTTCTCTTCCGTTTTATCCTGTTCTTTAGCAAAGGTTATGTGTATTTGTGCTAGTTTTGGCTGAGAAGGGGTTAATTCTCCTCACTGTGGGGGTCGGCTACCTTTCCAGCTTCCCGCGCTCTGCCGCGTGGCGGGGGTGGGGGGGCTGGGAGGGGCGGGGCCACGGCGGGGGCAGCTGACCCCGACTGGCCAATGGCAGGGTCATTCCATACCATGTTACACCATGACCAGTATATGAAGGGGGAGCAGTTGGTGGCTCGGGAGCGGCGCGGCGTCGGGTCGGCGGGCGGCTGCGGCACGTGCGGTTCATTTCGGCGGTTCATTCCCCCTCCCCCGGGGCTTTGCACCTCTCGTTGTTCTCCTTTACATTGCATTTCTGTTGTTGTTTCTTTTAATTTTCATTATTAAACTGTTCTTATCCCAACCCACGAGCGTTACCCTTCTGACTCTCTCCCATCTACCAGTGGGGGAGTGAGCGAGCGACTGTGTGGGGCTGAGCTGCCGGCTAAACCACGACAGTCTTTAATACTGTATAACTCTGTGATGCTTTACATTGACAATAATGTAATGATCACAATGGCTTTTGAGCTGTGACTCAGTATTCTTCACCCCCTGTTCCTCAGCAGAAATGACGCTCTAAGGAGTATCCACAAGCACTTCCTGGCAAAAATATTCCTTGCGTTATTGTCTTTTGATGAAGAGGGTGGATGCTCAGTTGACTGTCCTCTTTCTTTCAATGTTGAAAGTAGAAAACAGGACATCCTGGGTTCCTTTTGTTTTTCTCTAGAGTATGACATTTAATACCTGCTTGCAGACATGGCTTCTGGAGACTGTGCCAGCCTGGGCTTTCTCTGAATGTAGCCCTTTTTGTGTAGTTCCTCTCAAGGGCAATGAAAGCCATACTACTTTTATTTGAGGAAAAAATGTCCGTGAGAGATTGGCTTTTTGCAGTACAGAGATTTAGACCCCTCAGAGAGGCTGGAATGGACCTCAAGAAATAGATTGCCCTGAAAAAGAATATAATGGAATGGACTGATCCACCATTCCTCAAAATATGAAGAGTTCAGGAGAAGGCCAGAATGACCAGGCACACACACCATGATGTATTAGGGAGGTAGTTAGCCAACTGTTCTTCCATTGGACCAGCTTGTACTTCCCAAACTCCCACCCCATATGCTAGTGGATGTATGATGGACTTACACAACAAAGACCAGTGTAACCAGTATTAATGATATTGGCTGTTCATATAAATCAGGAATTCTGGAGCAGGTGAGTATGTTTGCTGTCAGGAGTAACTAAAACATGAAATAGTCCACCCCTAAAAGGAAAACAAATTATTAATAAAATACAGGATTCCATGTGGCATGAGCACATTAGACGTTCTTTTTGCCATTCCTTTCAAAATTTCTTTTTCTTTGTCATATGCTAAACAGCTATGTGTGATCTTCTGCTGTAATTTCATTCAAAATCAAATCTTAATTTCTTACACTGAAACTGTTTTAAAGAGTTATAATTGTATGATTCTGCATTTCCCATAATAATCTACTTCAGTTTACATCATGGGTGCATACAGTTAGGCTTAATTATTGCTAGCTGATAAGAGTGTTACAAAATTATGATGCTTAAA
This sequence comes from Phalacrocorax carbo, assembly GCF_963921805.1. Taxonomy (NCBI): domain Eukaryota; kingdom Metazoa; phylum Chordata; class Aves; order Suliformes; family Phalacrocoracidae; genus Phalacrocorax; species Phalacrocorax carbo. The sequence goes on along the minus strand of NC_087514.1, from coordinate 147,087,136 downwards.
AGAGTCTTAGTCTAATCATGACACTAATGAAGTTCAGTTTAAAACATTTAATATCCATTGTAGTATGTCAGTAAGTAGTCTTGAGAGTAGAGACATTTTGATTTCTTGCAGCATGAATAATTAATGGTAGTTATTTTAAATATAAGAGTAATAATTTTGTTGACAGCCACCCCCCCACCCCCAACACCACCTCCCATCATTTTTTTTTCCAAGCATTTGAAGATTGAATGATTTATTTCTTATATCTTTATAATTTAGGTTATGGAAACTTCCTACTCTTTTAATATTCTGAACTTGCCACTGACTCCAAGTAGTTCAGAGCTTCAATTCTAATGAGGTCAGTGAGCATGGCAGATATTTATTAGCACCCTGTGTGAATTAGGCCATACTTTCAGGTTGTTATTTCAACAACCTAATTATATCTGGGTTTGATATTCCAATTTACTAACTAATACTGACTCCTGTAATGGATAGTATGCAGACAAACTGCTGCTTCTGACAGCACCACTGAGAGCAACAAGCCTGGTAGCTCAGACATCCGTGAAAGCTGCAGTTATCGGCAAGAAGAAGAGGTGGGGGGGGAAAAAAAGAAATGAAGGGAAAGTTACTGTTACAAGAAAATATGCCAAGACGCCTTACGATGTTGTTTTCTACTGTTCTAAAAACAGCACTGTTCTGTATCAGGTCTCACCATCTGCAGTCTTCAGGTTAGTGCTGTTTATATGCTTATGCGGTCTGAGCTCTTCCCAGTAAATTTGACTGTGCTGTGCTACTCTTTCTGAATAGAAAATAATAAAACTCTATAACAGATAAGAGTTACAATCAGTTTAGAGTATGTTTCCATTTTCTAGCTTATTTGAAAAGTTAATGCTGAGGAATTTAACTTTGGAGATGGTTGGGAATTTTTCACTATTGTTCATCAGAAGATAGCATTTTAATGCCAAACTTCTTTATCGGCATGGATCACTTGTGATTAATGTCTCAATGCCAAAAACTCCCCCCCATTTTATTCAGTTTTGAGGTTGTTAAGGTTATAGCTTGCTATTTTTGAAATGAATCCAGCTTAATGTTGAAATATGTTTAATTTTGAGGAGTCACATAAATTATAATAAACATTGAAAACTACCAAAATTAAACCTAGATCTTTTGAAATGATCGGCATAAAATTGTTTCTTTACCGTTCCTTTAAAATTTCTTTTTGTGTGAACCTTTGATTTTTTTTTTTTTTTTTCATCCCAATTTGGGACAGGAGCATTCCTGGCAATCAGTTCTGCACTGGAAAATTATTACTGAGGTTTTTCCTAATGTTATCTGTATCTAACATGTCGGTATTCTTTTTGTTCTCTATACTCCTGTGACTGCTTTGTTTATGATTTCGTTTAAAGACTATCCCCTTGCTTTGTACCGTGGGAATGCTGCAGAAGTCTGTACTTCATCTCAACCTCTTCCCCATCTCTCTATCTCTGGTCAGTCCTTGCACACTCATTAAAGTCTCTAAGTTCTCTGATACTTGTTTTTACTGTCAAGTAAATGGCTCTTGCTGGCTGCATTAGGCTTTATATTCTCTAAACTGCCACTATGACATTTTTCAAGTACTGTGGAGACCTAGGATACAAGGAGTTGAGAGCACATAGGAGCATTCTGCATTACTTGGGATGCACTGTTTGGAGCTGGATGCTGGGACGTCTGGAGGGAAGCATCTGTGAGAGGCAGCTCTTTTGTGGTTTGAAGTCAGAGGGAGCTTGCACTGAACTGAGGTGCTGGGGGGCGGGGGCATGCCTTGGGACAGCTGGGCTGATCTAGCAGTTTGCTGCCTTCTGCTGCCTGTGGCCTTGGGTGTCTGGTCCTGCCTCCTTCGTTGCACTGCATCTGTTACTGGTCTGATCTCTTGCTGAGAAGCCAGCAGAAACACAACCCAGCTGAAGGGAAGAGAAAGGGTGGTAGGAGTGTTAGGTTGCCTCAGCAAACTTATGGAGCGTCAACCTCAAATATGCAGCAGGAATCAGGGTTGGACTGCCTATAGCCTCTTTGAGAGGTATCACCTCCTGACTCCTGATGAGTTCTTTCAAATCTCTTAACTTTAGCAGAGAATTATGTTTAGCTCATCATCTTTAAAAGTGCACTAAAAGCTCATTTGTCATAGCAATGAAACCACTTCTGTGTCTTTCACATCCTATTCTCATTGTATTTCTCCTGCCTTACCTGCTGCCAAAGTATCAGATTCTTGTTTGTGATTAGCCTGTGATATGGGCCACCTTTAAAACTTTAATTAAATTCTTGGTTGACCACAGTTATCCCTTTATCCTCCTGTTCATGCTTGGGCAGAATGTAAACTGCAAAACGAATGCATTAGGTTTCTTCAAATCTCTCCTTAGAACAGTTTCTCAGGATACTTGTATGGTTAACCCAGTGCTGGGCTGAGCTCATCTCAGGAGCTTAAACAGGAATATACACAGCATGGGAGATAAACAGGAGGAATTAGAGGGTGTTTGGTTGCCCAAAGAGGTGTACTGGAATCTCCATCCTGAACTCAAAATTGACTGGACAAAGCCCTAAGCCCAAAGCCCAAAGCCCTAATTGCAAATTTGGCCCTGATTATAAAAGGGAGACAAACCATATTACCTCTAGAGGTCTCTTCCAACCTTAATTGTTCTGTCATGACCATTCTTTTTTTATTGTGTATTCTATTGTCTCTTGTTTTTCACTTTGTTTCCTTTCTTTGAATTCAAGGTCTTTGAAACTAAACTGTCTGCTACTTACATATAGTACTTTTACATATTTTATCTCTAAATATATTTAAAATATAACTTTAAATACCTATATAAATAAATGTTTTTTTCATGTAGTCTACTTTTTTTTTTGCCAAGTCTGTTTGGCATTCATTTTTCCTGTCCTTGCTCAGGTTTAGCACCTTTTCAACAAAAGTCTTGCTGCAAATTTTGATGGAACAACTACTGGAGGGGAAGTACTACTTCAGCACCTAAGGAGAGCTGAATCAGACCGAGTGAAGTCAGGTGCATTACTGTGGAAGTAACTCTGTTATTAGAAACACTAAATTCACTTAGATTCAGGAAAGAGGTGAAAACTTGATAGTGTTAATGTATGCTAGTCTTGGTAAGTGATGATAATGTGATTGGCAATACAAATTTTAACCCAAAACACTTTAAGTATTTTAATGATGGGGAGCAGCAGCCAACATCTGGGGAAAGTGATAAAAACCAAAAATATAAAGCTCCTAGCTAGAGTTTGTAACCAAAGTTGCCTTCGTGACACTTCCTGGAGAAAGGCTTTAAAAAGGTATCGGTTGTTATTATCCACCAGCTTCAATGCAGCAATAATAGTTTACCCTAAGGCTGTATCTCCTAAGCTATGTAGTCTTGTAACTTGTACTGGGAAGTGGTCAGGGCAGTTGTGCAGTTCAGGCAGTTGCCCCATCTGCATGAACAATATGTGGGGTATAGCCGAGTACCCCAGAAGTGTACTCTAGACCTGCAGTTTCCCGTCGGTATTTTGACAATGTTTTCTGCTGCATGGGACATAGCTGAGTAATATCTGAGGGAAGGGCAAAAGAAAGAAGGGACTGAAAGCTACGGAGAGACTCTAAGACCATGAGGGGTGCTCTAGATGTTGCAGCCTGTGGAAAAGAAGGCAGCAGCAAGGCAAAACAGATGAAGGACTTCAATACATGTGGAGCAACATGGTTCCTATAAGCAGCTTCAGATGACACCAAGCTGAGTGGTTCAGTTGACATGCCAGAAGGATGGGATGTCATTCAGAGAGACCTAGACAAGCTGGAGAGGTGGGCCTCGTGAGGCTCTTAACAAGGCCAAGTGCAAGGTCCTGCACCTGGGTTGGGGCAACCCCTGGTATCAATACAGGCTGGGGAATGAAAGCACTGAGAGCAGCCCTGCTGAGAAGGACTTGGGGGGTACTGGTGGACTAAAAGCTGGACATGAGCCAACAATGTGCGCTTGCAGCCCAGAAAGCCAACTGTATCCTGGGTTGCATCAAAAGCAGCATGGCTAGCAGGTTGAGGGAGGTGACTCTGCCCCTCTACTCTGCTCTGGTGAGACCCCACCTGGAGTGCTGCGTCCAGCTCTGGGGTCCTCAGCAGAAGAAGGACATGGGCTTGTTGGAGCGGGTCCAGAGGAGGCCACAAAAATGATCAGAGGGATTAACACCTCTCCTATGAAGAACGGCTGAGAGAGTTGGGGTTGTTCAGCCTGGAGAAGAGAAGGCTGCGGGGAGACCTTATTGTGGCCTTTCAATACTTAAAGGGGGTCTATAGGAAGGATGGGGGCAACCTCTTTAGCAAGGCCTGTTGTGACAGGACAAGGGGAAATGGTTTTAAACTAAAGGAGGGTAGATTTAGACTGGATATAAGGAAAAAAATTTTTACAGTGAGGGTGGTGAAACACTGGCACAGGTTGCCCAGCAAGGTGGTAGATGCCCCATCCCTAGAAACATTCAAGGTCATGTTGGACAGGGCTCTGAGCAACCTGATCTATTTGAAGATGTCCCTGCTTATTGCAGCGGGGTTGGACTGGATGACTATTAAAGGTCCCTTCCAACCTAAACCATTCTATGATTCTATGATTCATCTCTTTTGGGGGAGCTAATCATAGTGTCGGTAACATAAAGATGTATGTTTCTGGCTCTGTTGAACCTTTTGTGCTTCTCAGAAAATCTACATCTTCATCATCCTCTTACAGACACTAGAATTAAGTGCATAATAATCATGATCTTTCTTTTTACTTCCCGCTCTCTCTTGTTGTTGTTGTTACAAAATGTTGCAATATTCTTAGTGAGTTCTCTGAAGTCTTAGTAGCCTAGTAGTGAAAATATAAGTTGAGGTAACATCAACATGTAAAGTGAAATAAAAGCTTAAAACTGCATGATGTCTGTAAGAGTAAATGAAGTGATTATTATTTTACATCTGGTCCAGTAAAAGGCATGTATTGAGATAAGCAGCAAAAAATGCAGTAGTTAACAGTGGGATACATTGTTTTACCATGGATTATGGAGGTTCTGCTGTACAAAAGAATGAAAGAGAGTTTAAGTATGGTTTTCATAAAATATTATCTCTTAGAACCTGCCCTTTAAATGATTTTTCTCTTAGCAGAAAGTTTTTTTTACCTTGTAGCTATACAATGCTCTCTTAATTATTGCTTTCCTGTTTCCTCAGTCTGACCTTTTTCTTTCCCAGTGCTTCTCAAAGCATGTCCTGATCGACACACACTCTGCAAACCCCATTGTCTGCTGCAGCAAGTTGATACCTGCTATCATTCTTTCAGCTTCATCTTTTTCTTGGAGGCTTCCTCTCTGGTTGCTTTTTATCACGTTCATTCATTTTTCTCTTTCTTTTCTCTGGGGAAGCCTATAAAGATAGAGCAAGAGAAATATGAAAAATTCCTTCAAGTAGATAATTTAAAATGAGTATCTGGCTTGCTTGGTAAGTGGGACAAGAAAAAAAGTTAGTTTTGATACATCAGAATGCATCTGGTAATGTCTTAATGCAACAAGAAAAAACATCTACCTGTACTTCTGGGAGCAATGGTCAGCCCTCAGCTCCCTCAGCAATAAGTCTGGCTTCAGCTAAATGAATTTCATGTTCCACCACTGTGTTTTATTGTTCCCTTAGGTTAACTAAAACCATTGCTTTTGCTGCTGCTGCAGTCAACGATGTTATAGAACTTTATACTTTGGTCTGAGCTGAAAGATTGCAGTTAACTATGGGTAGTGATGATGAAGAAAGTCAAACTCTTTTTCTGCATCATTTAATCTCACCTTGAATTATCTGTATGTCACCAGAAACACAGCTCAGATCTGTTGTCTCTTCACTAATCTGCTTATTTATGTGACTCCCGAAATATCTCCCAAATAAACAACCATCTGGAGATTTCTTAACTATTTTTTGTAAAAAATTGTTAAAAACTATTGATCACTTTTTGCAGCCCTACTACAGTTTTCTTTTAATGGAAAAAAAGGGTGAAATTACTCAATCAAGTGTCTTCAATACTAATATATGCTGATATATATGCTCATATATATGATACCTAAATAAATGACTGGAAGATAATTAGCAAACCTAAACCCTAGAAATTCCTTCTTTTTGTTTGTATAGGATCTTTTTCTGAAACTTTGGCTTCTAATGCTTCCCAAAATTTCTCTTGCTTTGGAATAAATGCTTTATTTCCCTGGGCTTATGGTTTCCATCATTGCAGGTAAATTAGCAAGCAGGTTCGCTAGACAGTTTGACAGAATCCTCGCAGCTTGTGAGAAGCTGATTGCAAAAGAGAAAAGCACGTCTCAGACAGTTGTCACATAGGTGGGAGGTATGGGTTATCCTCTCCAAAATAAGCCTGTTGATTGGCAGGCTATAATGAAGCTGACCGTAAGTAGGCTTGCTGCCTTACACTGACAAGGAATGATTGGGAGGAATTGAGGAAGATTTGCTCTGGGGAGGAGGAATCAAGAGTGAAAAGTTTCTACCAGCATCCTCATTTGTCTTAGGACGAAGGGGGCTCTGAGGGTGTCTGCTCCTGGCAGGGACCAGGGAAAAGCTACCAGCCCTTTGTTGCTGCAGAGCAGGCAGGATACTGACTGATCTGTGGCCAGCGTTGGCTTGAGATACTACTTCCTATTAAGTTAAAAAGTTCAAGCTGTGCTCAGTTTTCAACCCGCATGACCAATTTATAACTGGCATGAGGAGATGAGACTCCGTTTACTTCTGTGGACTGACCTATGTTTATGCTGGTGGTGAATTAGGCAAAATATATTCATTATGGCTTGATCACAGAACCTTTGATTAAATTATCTTTTTCTCTATTTTCTTATGAAGGGCTACATCTGGTCATGAAGGAATAGCTTGTAACAACACTGAAACATAAATTATTTGATGAAATACTTAGGACTATTCACTTAATGCATGATAATCCTGTGAACATGTTAACAAGCAGCAATTCTCTGATGATTAAACTGCTTTAAAAATGGCTTTGTACTCATGTCATTAGAATGAACTTGGCACTTATAAAACATCCATTATTCATCATGTTCCAGTGTTGCATCTGACTGTGTATCACTTTAATTTCACTCACTTAACAAAGCAATCTATTCATTACAATAGTTTGAAACATGTTTTCTAAATCAGAAAAGCCCTAGTTAAATATACGGCATTACTTGTCTTTACAAGTACAGTAGAGCAAAAAATAACATCCCAAATTGTAATTACATACTTAGTACATTTAAATACGCTAACTAAAACTAAATGGATGTTTTAAGACAAAACTTCGTTGAAATCAACGATATTGCTATTTGGGGGAGCAGGATAGGTAAAACACCTTGCTGAAAGCACAAGGTTTACCTTTCTTTCTGAAACAGGTCAGCAAACATTTTCTCAGTAATCCTTTTTCACACTCATTTATTGTCCTGATCACTCAAGAAGCAGAGAATAGCAGAGTATTATTTGCATTATTACTGCAAATATGAATACTACTTATATATATATAATGGTTGTTTCCTGCTTCTCCTGTATCTTTTCATTTTACAAGTCCTGGGTCCTTCCATACATTGTGAACCCCATTAAATCCTACATTAGCTCTGCTCCTTTTTGAATCTTTGTCTGATGGCTGTTCCAGAAGTGGTCCTTCACTTCTTAGTGAGCCCGTGAGATGTATCTCAGAAAGTATCGGACTGCTGATTGACTCCCTGTTTGAAGATTTTTGACTCATGGGTTGCATGGGCTCCATCTCCTGTAAGCGGAAGAGGGCTTTTGTCAGAGGAGTTAGACAGAATACCGGCTAAACACTTGAAGGAGTATCAACAGAAATGTGTTTTCTTTTAAGTGTAGCTAAATAAATTTCTAGTTGAACTAGTAAAATTCTGGTAAAGAACAGTGGGATGTGGGCTAATAACCTCCATACAAGCCAGAAATCTTTATTCTCAGAGTGCATGAGTGTCTTGCAAAGCATGCACAGATATGTGGTAACTAAACTTTTAATCATCATATTTTGAAAAGCACTTCAGTGTGGGAAAATAGTGGATAGTCATCTATGCTGTGCTTATTTCTCTCAGATTTTTGATCAAACATGCTTTTAACGCATTCTGATTCAGTCTGATGCTGAAGTAGGATGTTTGAACAGCTGTGGAAGGTTTACAAACATGTTCCTAGTAAGCAATAGAGGTAGAGAGTCCTTGTTGATTGTATTAACTCTCAACAGCTCTTGGTACGATGAAAGTTAGCATATTAATGATTAGCCTATGGAATTGTTAAAACAATGTGAATAAAATATGTGCGAAAGAGATGGAACAATTGTGTGGTAAGAGGAAAATACTGAAAGAGGTGGACTTGGAAAGATTTCAGTGACACAGTTTGGCTAAGAAGGCTGATGGAATCAGAATAAACTAAGAAACCCACTGTGGGCTCACTTTTTTTACGTTTGTGTCTCTTCCTGTGAATTACAGTCCTTCTTTGTTCATAGCCCAATAAATAAGAGTTAGTTTGCAATGAGTTAAGAATTAATTGCAGAATTTCTACTGAAACATTTCAAAACTGTATTAGTATATAGCTTTTTTTCATCAGTCTTTCCTTAAAAAATGGCAGTTTATGGCACATGGTATTTAGCGCGTCATCTATGGCAGTATCAAAATTGAGCTAGTGGTGTCTGAAGCTTTTGTACACCTTCTTCTGGTCAGACTTCTTAAGGTATGGTAAGCTTCTCCTTACAACTGACCTTGATAGTGTTTGTGGATATATTGCCATAGCTTTGGCTACATTGATCTGTAATTCAACCTATGAAAACCCTTATGTTGTATATGGAAATCATTCTGAACTGTTTCATACTGAGGAATTGCTGTTTACGATGCAAATAATCTACTGTTTCTACAAAATGCTAGATAAGATCTTCTTTTTAAACTTAATTGATGTGTCTGTATTTCTTTAACACACAGCCCCTGTTCTCCCTGGGGCATATCAGCAAAGCCAGTCCCAAGGATATGGGTACATGCACCAGACCAGTATGTCATCCATGAGGTCCATGCATTCACAGCCTCATTCAGCAGGTCTGGTGAGTACTGGATGTAAACTATTTTATTTGGTAAAAATCATCATCAGCTGTTGTGTAATCTCTTAAATGTGAGTGAATTGGTCCCCTTGAATGGTACAATTAGACTGTTAGACTGTCCCAGTCCTAAATGTGATAGTCCATGTGTAGAAAAAAGATTAAGTCACTGAGGGCAGTGGAAAGAACTTTTATGTCAGAATACATTAAAAAATAATTTATGATCTCCAGAAGGCAGAGAAATAACTGAATCTTCTACCTGCTAAAACAAATAGTAAATGCTTGGACAGTATTTCACAGGCTGAGCTTTGATGTTATGCTCTGTGATGAATTCAGGCTCCTACAGTGCTGGATGAAAACCGCTGATCTCTTAAGATCACTCTGTTGGTTTAAACTCGTTTAAAATCTGTTGACTTGCTGATTTTGTACTAGCAAGCTTTGTGCCTATCCATATTACTCATCTCTGCTTGTATGAAGCTAGCTCAGACTGCATACTGGTTTGCCCTTTCTAATTCAACAGAACAGTCATGTACCCACTTGTGCCGGATCCAAATTGAGTTACATTCCTGGGCGACAGAGAAGCAGTTTTATCGTGAAACCATGGCCACAGTCATGAAGCTGTTAATTGTGGTGAATGGGAATGTAAAGCTGGAGTGCATACTTCATTTTAGAAGTAACTGGTCATGGAAGGAGAGCTGAATGGGTATTCAGCTGGGGTTTTTAGGAAATTAAGCTTCTTTTTTCTTTTTGAACTCCCTATATATAACGCTCAGTTTTAATGGTAGTATTTTTTAATCATATTACTGCTTAGAGATTTCATACTTCAGACCCAGTCACCTTTTACCCTAAAAATATTGACTTGTCGTTTTGAATTTTAAACTATTTTGAATGGATGTATATTTACTACCTCTGTCACCTTTTTCAGAGATGAAGTATTTAATAATGAACCAAACTTAGGGTTTACTGAGCTGAAGAAAACTGTTTTCAAGATCAGCTGAAATTTGTATTTTTCTTTAAGACTGAAACTCCATGGTGTTTTCTATTGTAAAGATCATGGCATTCTGGGAGGTTTGGGTGCTTTCAGGCTTGCCAGTTTCTCAGCTGCTTGGGGGCTGAGGGGGCTGACTTGCTGGGAAGTCTGGGATCCAGATATCTGCATCTTTGGGTGAGCCAATAACCCAGGTAACTCTTTGGACACCTGCAAGACAGCTGTGAGGCAGCTGATACTGGAATCAACCATTAATTTCCAAGGATATCGCAAGGCACTTGGGGAGATGGATGTTTTCCAAAAGGGGCAGGGTCCAAGAAGTGGGAGACCTGGAAGCCTGGGCTTTGTCAACGGATTTACTAGTCAGCAGAGAGCAAAATAACAGCCTTCAAATCTCGTATACAGGTAGTGGAGATGCCCACAAATATAGAAATGCAATTAGCAGCCTTTGCAGCTATCTGGACAGGTAGATGGCTACTGTTTCCCCTGATACCTCTATCTCCCAGTGACTTACCTGGTGGGCTGCCTGTTGAACCAATATCATCTTGAGAATCGACATTTGCCTCTCCTTCCAGAACTGGGAATGCAAAGGAGATAGGAAAATGAAGGGAGCGAAGTTAAAGCATTTAAAAAATAATGGGTTGATTGAGTGTGTCCTTTAAACAGGATTTCTTATCCCTTTTGTGAAACTGTTGTCATTTGGCATTCTTTTAAGTGGTAATAGCTGGTTATCATGGGGAAGAAAGGAAGCAGCAAACATCAGAGTTTGGATCTTGTTGCTGTTAAAAATTGAGTGGGTTTCCTTGAAGACAATAAAACCCAAACATTTCCAGAGGGAGAAAGTCAAGGACTGCTGGCCTGGTGCTGACTGCTAACTTGCCTGTCTGGTGATGAAGACAGAGTATGATCTTATCACCCCCCAGGGTCAAGATTCTGCTCCAAAAGAGGCATCTTGCATGCAGCTAGAAACCTGGCATGTTCCCTTGTCTTTCCACCTTCACATCAAAAGACTATATTTTCTTTAGCTTGTGCAGCTTATCCAGCTATCCTGAGCATGTTACACTGAGCTGTTGGGATGGCACAAGGGGTTTCCAGTGTGTGCTGGAGGAAACCTCTGGTTGGGGATGTATTTTAAGCGTAGCGATTTGCACAGACTGAAGACGGCAGGCAGCCGTGGGGTGCTTTGCAAAGGCAGTGTGGGCATGCCCTCGGAGATCTGACAAACTTACACAATTTAGGTTTGTTGCTTTCAGCAGCCTGTTCGGTTCTGGGCTTGGAGCAGTGCTGCCAGAGACGTAGCCTTGTCTGTCTAAGCTACGCAGAGGGAGGAAAGAAGTAAGAGAAGAAAGTAAGAAGGGAAAGAGATCAGAGGAAAGAAATTCCAGCCTGAATACTGGTCTCAAAGCACAAGCAGTTTGTGAGACTTAACTAAAAGCAATGAAGGTGACAAAGTTTGGCCGGGACATTTCTAGGGTGAGAGTGGTGAAGATCCCATGGGTTATATCAGGGTGCAGATGATTGGAGAGTTAGCTGCTATAGTAAAACCTACTCCTTGCAGATGGTTTCTTGCACTGCTATCAAATCAGGGTCTCCCAAAAGACTTAAGTTCATTTTAAAATCACATCCACCAATTTCCTATACTGAGAAACAAATTTTCTGATTTCTAAATTTTCAAGTTCTGGTTTATTTTATTTTGAGCATGATCCTAACACAGTCTCTGGGTAGATTTTTTCCTAGATAAATTGTGTTATTTTCTGATTCTCAACTTTTGCTCACTTTCTATGATCAGTTCTGCATAATGGGCTGAATTAAATTGCTGCTTAGAGTACAGAGTGTTTTATAACACACCCCTGAAGGCTCTTTGCCTCTTTGGAAGATATCAGAGGGTGTTCTCACGTCTTTGTGTAACTAAAAGTGGTAGGAAACCAAAACCTAGGTTGCAAATTCGCTTTCCTTGATAGATGTTCTGTGCAAATGATGCTGCAACAGGTACTTTTTCCCTGCAAGCAGCAATTGATAGAATAAGTGTAAACTGGTGGATGAAGTGGAAATATGCATCTGTCAGCTCACATCTGGCTGGGGAGCTGGGAGTATGAGAGCTGGGTTTCAGTACTTCATATGCATAATACTTACTGTTCAGTCTAAGCAGTAGCTGCAAGTTAGACCTTTGCTGAAGTGGGAGGATAAGTGAGTATTTGACTGTTTCACAAAACCCCAACCTTTTCTTATACCCTCTTGTGCTCTGAATACCTGCTAAACTCACTACTGACAGAGGAATAATTCACTAAAATGCATTTTAAAAATCCCTGCTTTGAGTCCTTTAAGCATTGTAATTCTCAATTATATAGCCCAGACTACACTCTGAGGTGATAATTAGGCATTAAATGCTAACAGGATTATTATGGAGATTTCTCCTGACAGCCATTTAGCACCTAATTAGGTGTTAAGGCCATAAATTTAGGTTTCTCAGCAGCATTTAGGGCCCTAATAAATTTTTTTAAAGTTTGAAATTACCAGCTTGTCTTCACAACTGTGCCACCACAGTGATGTAATCAAGCTGCCTTAAAGGAGACAGCAGTAGTATGTCCTATACCATGGTGTTCTAAGGATGAGTGAGCATCCGTCTGGGTGATCAAAAACTTGTCTGTTTTTTTCCAATTATATGTTAGTTTAATAAAACATTTAATCTCTTCCCCCAGTCTTTGCCTATTTAAGGGAGGCATGTAAGCATGGCTCAGAGGAGTCTATTCTCTGCCTTACGCCAGATATGGATTTCCTACATTTTTCTTAAATGAACTTTTTTTTTTTTTTAAATAAATTGTTTAAAGGACTAAATGCTGCTGAGCTTGTTTTGACAGCATATTTTTTCACTGTTTTTTGGAGTTATTTTCAAGGCTCGGTAAACAGATTGGTTGAAATAGTTGGAAAAAATAAGATTCTCAAAGGCAGAGACCATTCCTTACAGGCTTCAGACTGCTAGTTTTCTAGTTTGTGAATCTTTGGTGATAATAGAACTGTCCCAATTAGTTGCTTCAATGTAGCACATAAATAATTATGTGTTTTTTCATCACCTTCCATGAATGCTTGGAAGACATTAAGGAACCACCAAGAAACCACATACCTCTGGTTGCAAAGCGCTCTTGGTCACAGCCTGTAGGGCAGCAACATTACAAAGCATGGCAGAGAACAATTATACAGAGCAAGACTCAAATACATTTCAGAGTAGGCTTGTCAGGAAAGGTAGTGGTCACCAGTGTTTAACCAGGAGTTGATTCCTCTGTAGCATTTAATCTGCACTGCTACTACTAAAGGCAGAATCAAGACAAGAAGTGTATTTCTAGCATGGGAACAGTATCAATGAGTTGCCTTACAGTGTTTGGATTAGTTGATCCTTCATTTCCAAAATGTGACTATAGGCCTACTCGCTGTGTGTGGAAGAATCTCCATATTTTCTGAAAATAATTTCATTAAAACCCCTCAAAAAACCATATACGAGATGGACTAAAACTAATCCAGAGTTGTTTTCCTCAGCTGGCAAGCAGAACAAAGTTTGCTGTCTCTTAGAATGTTCAGACAATAGTGCTAGGCATTAGCTCAAACATTGACTGTTTGTACCTTTTTTTCTCTTCAAATCATTGTACCAGAAAAATTCAGATAGATATAGTGACACAGCAAAAATTGCTGGTAGGGAAAATGAATAGTATTAACGATGTTTGAACTGCTCTTGACTAATGTTGAGAGACAGCTAAGGAAAAGGAAGTATTCCTGAGAATTTTCAAATGAGCTGGTTTTGTTCTGCTGTTAAGATAGAAGGGGAGATTGTACCCATTGAGTTTGAAAATACACTTTGAATCCCAGTAAATAATAGCATTTTATTGATTATGAGTGGAAGTAAATACTCTGGAAAGAAAATGTAAACCTTAGCTTACAATGAACAGGGGTCCACTGTAGAGAAATTGGGCTTAGCTAATGGTAGGACTTCGTGCCCTGTTTAGATCAATCTTTTATCTGAACCTGCAAAAACCAGTACTCATAAAATTATTATTGCGGGCTTTTTGAAATCTTGTTTGTCTTTTCTTTCTTTAGATAATAATGTATTCCTAAGTCTTAATTTGGGATAAAGTCCTAATGAAACGAAGGACATTCTGTGAGATGGCAAAGTTAATGACCTAAATGAAGACTGTTTCTTTTCTGTAGTGAAGACACAGGAGAAGCTATTTGGGAATCATGCAAATAGGGAGCAGAAGCACAGCTAGCCATGGCTGGATGTAATGAACTGTTACTAGTGAATATATGAAACAACAGTTGGAATATTTCAGGAGTCAGTGAATGGCTTGAAATCTGTTTGTATGAGGACTGTGGACTGTGTAGGTTCACAAAAATAATTCTTTTGGTACTCAGAAAATGGGGCTGTATTCACTATATTTGACAGGGTGGAGGGTGTACTGTTTCTTTTAAACAGGTAACTTGTGATTTCTCTCTGCCTTGCTCCCTGTGTTCTTTTTCCTGCTCTTTTAATTTTATTTGTGCAAAGAATAGAAGAAATCTATCTTTGTTTAGGCTTGAGACTTTACAACCTTGTTTTCTTTCCTTCAACAGAGAACATACAGAGCTATGTATGACTACAGTGCTCAAGACGAAGATGAAGTTTCCTTCAGGGATGGTGATTATATCATCAATGTGCAACCAATTGATGATGGCTGGATGTATGGTACTGTTCAGAGAACTGGGAAAACTGGAATGCTTCCAGCAAATTATATTGAGTTTGTTAACTAATTTTTGTCTCTAGTCCTTTGAGCTTTATTATGATTTACTCAAAATCTAACCTTTTAGAGAAAATCAGAAAAATCTTTTAAGAGTACATGTTCATTACTTTATCACTACTATAACAGTCTGCATTCTCACTCAGAATCCAATTTAGTCCTTTAAAGTAAAGATAAATGATCAACAAGAAGCTCAGAGCTTTGAAAACAGCATTGCTAATAATAATGTTCCCTCAAAATGAAAAACATATATGGAAGCCTGGTGCTACCAATCCTATAAAGATTTCAGTCAATTAGCTATAAAGGGGATATACCTTTTCCCTACACCTCAAAGATATTCTTTCTCTTCATAATAACAACCATAAAATCAATTCACTTCTTATGCCACTCTGAAGTCACAGGAGGTTTAACACACTGAGTTTGAACACATCTTCAAATTATCACGGAGGTGTTTAATGTTTGAGCAGTTAGCATCCCAAGAAAAATAAAAATGTTGAGTAGGTAATTCAATCTCTTGAAATAATGACAAGTAATATACTAGTAAAAAAACCCCACAAATAAAAAACCCTACTGCCCAGCATCCTTGCAGTAAACAGGTCTATTTTGACAGCAAAAATATCCTGACTTTTGCATACCCACATTTATTTCTGGATTTACCCATTTTCTCTTATTTCCAACAGTGACCTCTTCTATCAGCTTTGCTTGCGTCCCAGTCCGTCAGTTAGATCCATGCCTGGATTCATGGTTCCTTGGTATCTTTTCCACAGAAAATTCCTTGCAAAGACTATCTAGAATATAAAAGCTGTCAACTCTTCTGTTTCCTTCTAATAATACTTAGCATTTAAATAGAAACCTCCACTAGGGCAATGTACAACCAATACTCCATGTTAGTTCCTTTACCTTCACCTGTACTGCTGTAAATAAATAGCCTGTATGAGGCCCCAGTGCTGTGCAGTCACACAAAGCCTGCAGTCACATCCCTCCTTCTTCACAGGTAACTCGCTTAATGGCTGCTTTGCTGATGAGCTAATGTACCTACCCCTGCTGCAGAAATACTTGCACCTCCACTGAGGAGTGGAGGAGAGCTCTGGTTATTGTAGTGCATTTCAGCTCAATGGCCTGTTGCTTCAGTTTCCTCCAAAAATCTTGGTGATCCAACAGTGGGTTGTACGCTTGTGAAATGATTAATGATGGAGTAATATTATGTTTTCTTTTAATGACTTAGTCTTTCTCATAACTGACACCGAAGGGAAAACTAACCAAACAGAAGTCCAACATACTCTATGCCATCATGCTTCAGTTTAGCTATCTGTAGAAGACAGTAAAAGTATTTTGCTGACAAACCTTCACATACGCTATTTGGTGTCCACTAACTTATGATCAGAACTGAGAGATCCAAGCCTCAGTCTGTGAGGCTGAGGAGAGGATCAAATAACTGGTGACAAAATGGACCTGTAAAAGGGACTGTGTCAGCAAGCTTGGGTCAAAGGGAAGTTGCTTTTGCTTTGATTGGGTGCCAGGAGAGTGGTGTGTTCCCTCCCAGGTAAAAACTGGCAGGAAGGACAAAAGAGTTAAAGATTCACATGGGAACTTACTCATGTGGATGCCTACATGTGTAAAGAAGAAAATGTTTTTGCTGATAGTATAATTTGTGGTGTTCAGCCATGTGCTAGAGAAGTTAATTTTGTAGTAGCTCTCAGAATGTTGAGCCTGTGCTGGCTTTCTTCCATTTCTGAAATTTTTAAAGTAGAATTAAATATAGAGTTTATAAAAAATTTTGTATTTCTCATTTCACAAAGTAAGCAAGCCTGCAATATCTATTTAAAGAATAAAGAAGGAAGGCAGTATGGATTTGTTATGTCAGCTGAAAGTTGTTGATGAAAATACCTGCTAGTTTAACTTTTGCATACCATTAGGAATTGGAAAGCTTATGCAAATATTTTAGGTGTTGCTAACACAGGGCTGATCCCAGCTGCCAAGCAGGGTGGAATGAATGCATTAAAAAGAAAAAAAAAAATTTAAAATGTCCATGATTGGAATTGCCTGTGCTTTCTTGTCAGCTGCCTTGAAATTATTCAAGGCTAAAGCTGACGGGGAGCATCTAACTTCAAAAAACGTGGTTTAAAACCAGGGATGTGATACTGTAAATATGCAAACTGTATGGGTGACACTGCTGTCATTTAAAATTCTTGAAAGTTTTGCATACACATCTTCTGCTACAACAGACCCTTGTGCGTTACTGGTAAATGCCACATTAAATTAGCAAGCTTTGTAAGTCAAATGGCTTTTTCAAAAGGCTGATGTGGTAAGCTGGGCTAGAAGCTCTGAAACAAGCAGCCTGCTTCTGTGTTGGTTTTCATCATCAGCCATCAACCTCAAGGAGAGGAATCCCATCTTATGATGGCTGGCAAATTTTTCGACGATGCCTGAGGCAGAATTGGCTATCACTTGCTGCTGTGCTGCTCTATTAGCTGTGTAATGCTGACAACAATAAACACAAGTTGTCAGTTTGTTAATCAGATGGGAATAAAAAGAAATATAGGGAATAGATATATTGCATCAAGTTGCAATTTTTAGTGACTTACAAAAAAGAAAGTCTCCACCTATAAATACACTAGCCTTCTTCCTAAGTGAGGAGATGGCTTGCAGCGTTGAACACTGTATGCATAGTGGAAAGTAAATCAGAAAATGAGCATTTGATGACATTAGAGGACTATCTTATGCTAAACAATGGAAATAAAATTTACTTTATGATTTTTGAATATTCATTAGCCTGGCAAAGCAGCTAAAGCAATTTGCAAAATAAAAAAGGTCAAGAAAACAAAACAGTATGTGAATTGTATTTCTCTTGAGAACGGTATGTCAGCAGAATTATCAAGATCTGTGTTAAGTTAGTTATTCATGCAGTCAGGTTTTTATGTTGTATATGGTTAGTAATTCGTGTTCATACAGAGTGGTTTCTGCTTTTTGATATAAAACAAACTTTAGTGTCATTATGCAGCTTTGTTCTAAGCAATGTATCAAAGGCCCAAAATTATCAGACTGCAATTATAAAAATGTTTTTAAGGTCTAAAATTGTAAGGTAGGGAAAGTAAGTCGGCAACTAAATTGTGCCAGCACAGGTTTTACAAGGCATCTCTTGGAGCCTGGTACATGCAGTGGAATATAGGGGTGAACAGATGTTATATGCTGTCTTGTCACCTTTAAAGTATATATTCCTTTTTAACACAGCATGTTTCCCTCACTGTACTTTCTTCCTGTAGACAACATTTTTCTGGGGAAAGGAAAAGACTTTTAAGGATCCAAATTTCCAAAGGTGTTCCAAAGTTCAAGTTGGAAGTTCATACATTCCCATTTTAAGCATTTTAGAAATAAAGAAGATACAATGTGCTGTAATTCCTGTTAACATGAGTATAAATGTAGAAAACAACATAGAGCATATTCATACATATATACAAGAACTAATAGGTGCCTTGCTTTTCATTACTCTTTCTTGCCTGGCTAATCTTCATTTTCTAAACAAAGCTACTTACAGATACTGCAGTTGTAATTTTTCATTATGGAACATTAGCATTTAATCTTGATGAAACAGGGTTTTCTTGATTACATCTGACATAGCATAAACCACTTCAGCAGATTGGGATTTGACAGAAAATCACCTCCCATGGATTATATTTTTGACAAATGTGTCCCTACCGAGTGTTCCTTGGTGATATGGAAGGTCTCCAATACTTGGGAAAGGTAATAATTCTAGTTTTTATTGTACAGTGATTGCATGTCATCTTGTACAATGAAAAAGAAATGACAAATGCAGAAGTGTTTGGCAGAAAGTGGTACAGGGTATAAAATGTTATATTTTAATTATGTTGATTAATACTCCATTTAAAATACAGAATATGCTTAAGTTAGTAAATGTTTAAATAATATACTGAAACAGACAAAAGATGCTGTTGAAAGAAGATCTCCAAACTGATGTGCTGGCAAATGCAAAGTACTGGTGAGCTGTAGAAGAATAAACCCTTTTGCAATGCTTTAGTGATTTTTCTCCAGCTTTATGCCATAGGAACCCCATCTCTCCTTTTGAAAGGAAACCCGAAAGCTGTATTTCCTAAACTGCCTGCACTACAACAGTATATTCAAAGGAATTTCATATGCTTCTTGTGTCTGATAAATAGAATTTGCATATTGTACTTCAGTTGTAATCCAGTTGTTGTTGAAATTTGTTTAATTATTATTATTTTAGGGGGGAAAATAAGCTATACTGTAGCATTTCAATCATGTGTATTTAATATTACTATTAGAAATTGCTAGACCATTGGAAGACAGCAATGACTGTATTGACATTGATTAGCATGATGTGGAAACCCTCTCAGCTGTTGGTTTTTGCAGTGTGATATAAAAAGCAAAAATGAACCGCTGTGCAGTTTGGCTTATGTTTGCTTTGAAGTGTGTAAAGTTTTAGTTATTTTGCAAAACTGTACTGTATTTGGGAGTATACAGTTATGAAGGTAACAATTGTTTTTCAAAGGACAGATATACTTACTCTTGGATCATATGATGTATCATCTTAATTTGGCTTTTGTTATGCAGAAAGTTAACACCAGCTATTAAAATATATTTTAGTAGAAATGCTTTAATTCCTGTTTCTTCCTCTACACTGTGAATATTTAAGCCTTGGTGGACTAGAGCAACATCATGCTGCCCAAAGTACTAACCTATGCAAACTAGTTCACATTTCAGTTGATGTCACAGTGGATGTAACATAACAGTTTATTTTGCATAACATTAAACGTCATTCAAATAAAATATTAAACCCAGCACTATGTATGTATTATATTCGTAAACAATACTCTGCAAAGCTACCATACCCGTTAATATAAGCTGTCAAAGATGTGTATTGTTTTACCTAAGGACACTTCGAGTTTTCAAACTTCAGCAGAATAGTAGCACTATTATTCTTCAAGCTTGATCTCAGAATAATGGTTTCCTAAAGGACCATTTTATTTCAGAAGTGCCCTGTCCTCAGAGGGTTACTTTGCTTTTTCAGTCTGTATTTGTAACCCTTCAACAGAACAACGAGTTACATTCTGTGTCCCTTGGATTGTTTCAATAAGCAAAGGTAGCGAATGAAGGAGGTCCTCTGACTTGACTGATACCAATTTGCTGGTCTTTGAACGGGCATTTGTTTAGGTGTGCTCTCAGTGCAACACTAATGAAAACAGATTGCATTACTGGCCTCTTTAAGACAATTTTATGTACAAATGTGGTTCTCAGATTATCTTTATTCACTTACACAAGTAAACTATTTTTACAACATTGTCAGAAAGTTTAAGTTAAAATAAAAACCAGAAGTATTTTGGAACTGCTCTGCCTGTAGTTGAAGAAGATTATTATGCTTAGGGACATGTTTTGTTTTTATTTTAGCGTTAGGCGTACAGTCCAGTGGACTGCATTAGAATCTTTTAATATTTTTCAAGTGTTAGCTTGAAGAAGGTTTTTAACAATGAATGAGGACATATGGCAGCTGCAAATGAAGCTGGTTATTTCATTCTAGGTAAGTGACATACAGTTGCTACCACACTAATTTTCTTCTTAGGAAATACATTTCCTAATAGGAAATAGCATTTCCTATGAAGTTTAAATAGTTACAGAGCTTTGATTCCATGTTCTGTGGTACTTTTACATACTGAAATGCTGCCAGTATAGTAAAATCCAATCTTTATATATACTGTAGCAAACAGAAGTTTTCAGTAAGAAAAAGATTTAAGAGCTGTCAAAATGGACCTCCAGCACTCGGAATGCCTTTTATTTGTAAATTCCCCCATAATCTGCTAGAGCAACTGGAGTACTTGATTTTCTATTTCTATCCTAAATATATTTTTCAGGTGAAGGTTCTCCTCCTGAAAGCTACCGATGTGAAGTTGTTAGGAGATGTCTGTTCAACATCTGAAGGATTATGTCCTTATTCAATAGCTGTGTCAAAGCTAAGAAATAGCTGAAATGAAGAAGGCTTTCCTGTCTTTACTGTCCTCATAGAGTATCATTATCAAAAGGATCTATGTTCTGGTGCTTGAAAGTCCTGTGGAGACCCTCCACACTCTATATTGGATAGGTTGAGAGTTTCTAGCTATCACTGCTTTTACGATGCCCTCATTTCTGCTTGGTCACAGAACTGGGCTTTTGATTTTCCTGGTTGTGTTAATTAGCAAGGGTAAGCTAATTTTACATAGAGTTCTCTGTACTGAGGGAGTAGTTGCCCAAGGCATTGGCTGTGACAAGTACACCTGCCCTCCCTCCTCCCACTCAAACCACCAAGCCCAGCCATGTTTCCTGTCCTGTCCTGCAGTGTACCTCTCTATTCTTTCCATAAAGCTACCTGTGGGACACACTGAAGTGATATGACTAAATGATCTGGATTCCTTTTTATCTTCCAAATGATTCCTTTTAGCATCATTCTTGCAGTGATTCAGTTTATTGCACAACCTCAAAACCAGTAATATCATTATAAGGGAAGATACGATATGGGTGGGAAGGCATGGCTGAAGTGAAAAGCCACAGATTTCGTACTCAGGTGTTGCTGCAGAGGTTAGTACAAGTCAACCATATGTCTGGGAGTGCCAGCTGAAGAATAACCTGTAAGCTGAGCAATATTGTGTAGATGTGCTTATGTCTGCTGTACTGTCAGAAGTGACTATGGGGTAGTGTGCAGATACCTAGACCAGCTGTTGAGCAACTAGTCTGAACTGCAGGCCAGCCACTGCCATATGGCGTTCTTAAGGGCAAATTTATCCTCCCAGAAAAAGAGACTACAGATAATACAGAGGGAACAAATTGTCAGTCGGTTAAAACTGCATGTTCTCATGCCCTGTGGGAAGGAAAACCATTGTGTACAGTCAAAAGATTGAGCTCCATGGCACCGCAGCAAGTTCCTAACTCTGTAAGTTCCAGGATGAGACGATGTGCCACAGAGCTTACCTGCTCCACAAATTTGATACAGCATGATGTACTATGTGCTGGACACATGATTAACAATGACAGCAGAAATTGGAGATTCATATTTATGCACTATTGTCCTAAACAGAGTCTAAGCAGTCCTTGATTTTATATATCTTAACTTTGGTTTCTTTCCCACCTGCCTGCTGTTGATAAAATCTACATACGAAGAAACCTGTTCTCATGCAGAAGACTGCTGGCTTGTGGCTATGACCACTTGTGCCTGCAGAGAGAGATGTTCTCCAGGAATTAACATTTGGCTCTTAAAACATTGCTTGGCATATAAATATCCATTTTCAATGATTTCACAAACAGCTGGCAGCTTTTCTGATTGTTCTTTGATTCAAACCGTAACTTTTCTGTGTTTTTGCTCCTCTTTGATCTTTCCTCTCTTGACATGCTTACAGTCTCCGGGACTGCATTGCTTTGGACAGCAGCTTAGCCAGGACCTGAAGGCTTCTCAAGGCACTGAGAAGAATTTAAATTGGTTGAAAAATATTAGTGTTATCTCCCCATTAATGTCTCCCATTCCCAGCCACAGCAGTTGTTCTGTACCCCCATTGTACATCTTGGCCTTTTGCCTCCTCTTCTTTCACCCAGGCTCTGACATCTCTGGCACTGAACCCAGTGGGTTTGGGACCTCTCCAGTGGGGCCTTCAGGCCACTCACTGGCTTCTATAGTTTTTACATTCAGGATTGAAACTTCAGCATGGCTCACCTACCTCTTCTCCTGTAAGGCCTTTGAGCAGATTTTCAAAGAATAATGACATGTGCCCATTTACCACAACAGGTGTTACTTTTCTGTTGGCTTAGCTGTGAACAATTCTCTGTGAAGAGTCCTCTTGACTGTGCTTTCACGGTCCCTCCTTGCCTCTGGGTGACTCCTTACAGAAGGAGGGTCAGGGAAATACAGGGCTGTCAGCCTGACCTTGTGCCATGGAAGATTACGGAGCAGATCATCGAGTGCCATCACACATCACGTACAGGACAGCCAGGGGATCAGGCCCAGTCAGCATGGGTTTCTGAAAGGCTTGACCAACCTGATCTCCTTCTATGACAAGGTGAACTGCTTAGTGGATGAGGGAAAGGCTGTGCATGTTATCTACCTGGACATTAGTAAAGCCTTTGAAACTGTTTCCCACCCACAGCGTTCTTCTGGAGAAACTTGTCTGCTCACGGCCTGGTTAGGTGTACTCTTCAGTGGGTAAAAAACTGTCTGGATGGCTGGGCCCAAAGAGTTGTGGTGAATGGATTTAAATCCAGGTGGTGAGTGGTCACAAGCGGTGTTCCCCAGGGCTCAGTATTGGGCCCAGTTCTGTTTTATGTCTTTATCAATGATTTGGATGAGGGGGTTGAGTGCACCCTCAGTAAGTTTGCAGATGACATCAAATTGGGTGGGAGTGTTGATCTGCTTGAGGGAAGGAAGACTCTAGAGAGGGACCCGGAGAGGCTGGATCGATGGGCTGAGGCCAGCTGTATGGGTTCGACAAGGCCAAGTGCCAGGTCCTGCGACAACCAGTATGCAACGCTACAGGCTTGGGGAAGAGTGGCTGGAAAGCTGCCTGGTGGAAAAGGTCATGGGTCGACAGCCGCCTGAACACGAGTCAGCAGTGCGCCCAGGTGGCCAAGGTGGCCAACAGCATCCTGGCTTGTATCCAAACTAGTGTGGCCAGCAGGACTAGGGAAGTGATTGTCCCCCTGTACTTGGCACTGGTGAGGCTGCATCTCGAAGACTGTGTTCAGTTTTGGACCCTTCACTGCAAGAAAGACGTTGAGGTGCTGGAGTGTGTCCAAAGAAGGGCAACAAAGCTGGTAAAGGGTCTAGAGCACAAGTTGTCTGAGGAGTGGCTGAGGGAAGTGGGGTTGTTTAGTCTGGAGAAGAGGAGGTTGAGGGAAGACTTTATCCCTCTCTACAACTACCTGAAAGGAGGTTGTAGTGATGTGGGTGTCGGTCTCTCTTCCCAAGTAGCAAGTGATAGGACAAGAGGGAACGGCCTCGAGTTGCACCAAGGGAGGTTTAGAGTGGATATTTGGAACAATTTCGTCACCTAAACTGGTCAGGCATTGGAACAGGCTGCCCAGGGAAGTGGTTGAGTGTCCATCCCTGGAGGTATTTAAAAGACATGTAGCTGTGGTGCTTAGGGACATGGTTTAGTGGTGGAGTTGGCAGTGTTAGGTTTACAGTTTGACTTGATGATCTTAAAGGTCTTTTCCAACCTAAATACTTCTATGATTGTCTTCTATGAGTCTAGCTTCTTCTGAGCTCAGCTGTTGATTTCAGAAAAGAGGGAGATCACATTTTTTTGCTGTTTCATCAATACCCAAATATGTTCTTGTTCATTCTCTTCTTCAGAGGATTAGCATCTTCATCGGTTATCCCTGATTTTGGGCTCATCTCTTGAATCAGGAGTCTTTCTCTCTCCATCAGTGTTAGATCGAAGGTCTCATGACATGTAGAAGTTTAGTGTTTTTCACTGTGGATGCTGTATTGATAGGCGCTATGCTGGTTTCTGGAACCTTTCAGTTCCTAGATCTGCTTATTCTGAATTCATCAGGTTGGATCTCTGTGAGACATGATTATTTGTACCCAAATCCAGTCTTTCTATAAATAAATATGTTTTTTATAAAATAAACACTTTTTCCTGACTTCTGTTTCCTCTAACTCAAGATGACATTGATAACTTCCAATTTTGTAGCTTGTACTGATGTCAGGGAGCATACACATAAAATAAGTTATATGAATTAAGCTCTAAGGGACTGTTCAGGCTGACCTTGATGACTGCAGCTATTATATAATGTGGATATCTCAAGTTAAATGGGAAAAATAGCATTTCAAGTCTTGCTGGCAAGCGTTTCAACTGAGAACTAGTTTGTATATTTATTTGAGTGGCCCAGCTATTCAAGAGACTGTCATTTTAACTCCTACCCCAGCAGCTGAAAACAAATACAAGAATTAGATGACAATTATTTATAATCAGCTAATTAGTTGTATAGCTTAAACAATTTCTCCATCAACACAGAAGTGGAGAAAGTGAATCGGATAGTTTTGGCAAACTACATGCAAGATGGAGCAAACAAGCAGGCTGAATGGCAGGCTCAGCATTTGGGTTGACATTCAGTGTGCTTGCTCTTCTAACCTTTATCTTTCCTTCTAACTTCTTCAAAAAAGTAATGGGAATGCTCTGGTCTTGACAGCACGACAGCGTGCTGTTAGACAGATTAATCTTTAATGGAAGAATAGATTTAAGGCTAGGGGTGAGGTCTTGGAAGACAACATTTTACAGTCATGCTTTCAAATCTTGACATTTGCAAGATCCTGTTACTTAAATGAACTTTTTTGTTGGTCCTCTGCATTTTCTGTTGGCCCTCAAAACCTACTAAAATTATTTTACTCTGCTGTACTTTCAATGTTGCATTGCTTGTGGTAGTTACCTTTGTGAGAAGGGAAAAAGACCAGAAATGTTGGAGTACTTTAAATAACTTTCTCTTCATATGATTTTTCATTGCTATACTAAATAACATCTGTGAAATATCCTCCATTCCAAGGCCCTTTATTCCGCCCTCAAGCAACATATCAAAACAAGTAACATATTCCCTGTCCAAATGCCACTGGCCATGATGCTCTGTTGCGTAAATGTGATTATTACGAAAGGGAGGACGTGCTTCAGTGACAACAGCTACAATCTCGACATTGGAGCAAGCGCCTAGCAAAGAGTCCTGTGAGAGCTTTCTTAGCTCATCACTCCTTTGAAAAAAGAGGCCATCGCCGCAGTACCAGTGCTCTGTTACATAAGTAAAGCTGCAATTTTGCAACTTGTTTTTTTTTTCTGGATTTGCTCAAGTAAACACAGCTGCAGCTGCTTTTGGACAGATTGATTTTAAATATTGTTTTTACTAGTTGCTGCTTATGTTTTTGTTGGTGTTCTACTGCTTTCTTTTTCTACTTCTCATGATATGATGGCCAAACAGAAGAATACATCAGACCTGCTCATGGGAGGGCCTTCTGCCAGTCTAGAGATGTTTGTTTTTGTATTTTAAGGCTTTCTTCTTTTTCCCAGCACTGTCAAACTGGTTCTCAAAGATCAAGGATATGTGCAGGAATGTACTTGCCCTCCTACAAGAAGGCCAGAAGTGTGATCTGAGCTGGAACAAAATGACTCAAACCAAAGGCACATTCTCTGGTCACAATCAAATTAATTTGGCATCTATGTTGAACACAAGATCCATGAAACACACACAGTCCTATGCCCCTGAAAAATGTTCCTTCTCTAAATACTGCTCATCTAGTGACTATATATTTTTGGATTACATGAATCCTGTCCGAGAAACACACTTTCCTTTTTGTAAAATAACAGCAGGCTTTTCATGTCTTATTACAATATGCTTTAACCCTTATGACCATTAGGAAACTTCAACTGGACCAGAAATTCACAGCTTAATAAGGTAGGTGGAACAAGCCTACCTAGTCTGTGCATTAGTTTATTTTGAAAAGCTTTTTCTCATTTGAATTCTGTATGAATATGCAGTACAGGACTGAACAGTTTTATCTCATTTTGGAAAGCAACATTGGGAAACCATGGATCATATCAGAGTTTGTCTGGACTTTGTTTCTTAGTCCAGACTAAGGTTTCTTAGTCTGCTGTATTTCTTATGTGTATCATGCTTTGTGTTTAGCTGAGGCAAAAACAAGACAGCTTTTGTAATATATCTAGGTTCAGATGAGAGACAAGTGAGATTTTCAAATCACATCAGAAATTGGCAGCATTGATTGCAAAGTGATGCTGGAAATGTCGCTCAACAATTTAACACTCCAGTGTGCTTTAAGAAATCAGTCATCATCCTTTAAGGACTTAAATATAAATAGTGAATTGTTCACTGAATTAGGGATCATAAAAATTTTGTTCACCCTTGAAGAAAGTATGTAAAGATCTAGGCTAGAGCTATGCTGACTCTTCTTCCATCTCTTTAGTCTAAGTATTTAATTAGCCTATATGAAATGGGACAGGATCAGTGAAATGGATGTCAGTTCTGAATCCTCCTTGGTTTGGCAGTTAGAATGTTATTCTAGGATGAGATGATTATTCAAACCCCTTTGACAGTAAGAAGAACAAACAAATCCTGGATAAGAATTTGAGTTAATGGATTAAAAGAGAGATAAATATGTCTGAAAGACCATCTCTTCCTGGTTTTCCTAGTAGGGCTGGGATAGACTCTCAGCAAAGTGTTCAGCACTGCAAATTGTGGGTAGGGAATGGAAGAGTGCCTCTGCCATCCCAGGTGAGGTGCTTCAGCCTTGGAGATATGAGACCTGGTTTTGGTCTCAGCATTTCTTACCTACTGTCAAGAAACCATGAAGAGGCAGTATATAGCACATAGCTCTGACTCAGTGTGTCCTATGTGACTGGGACACATGGGTCATTTTTAAATCGTGTGTGTGGAATGGGTATGAGAATGCTCATGTTGGCCTTTAACAGATGGGAAATCCTCAATCAGAAATGGGCCACCTGGCAAAAATTAGGGCCAAATCCTAATTTTGTGTTTTAGCTTTGCTGACGGTATAGGTGCTCCTCACAAAGCTCTGAGGAAGTAAGAGATTTTGCCCCCAATGAGCTGGTGGTGCCTCACCTCTGCTGGCAGCAGTGGCTCCTGAGCACAGACCTCCTTGGGGCAAGTCGCTTGAGTGGGTGGCCTCACAGGCACCTTTCTGAAAACCTGCATTTCTTCAAGCTCAGCTGTGCCATTCAGCATTGGCTCAGTACCAGCAGATTTCAGAGCCATTCTTTTTTTAAAACTATTTTTCTGTAAGTTGCTCTTTCTACTTTGTTGCATGTTTTTATCTCAGGCAGCAGAACCATAGCTGTGGCAGGAGGGACATCGGGACGTGTTATTTGGAGGTGGGGGCACAGCTATGGAGGTGGTGGAGCTGGCATGCTGGGCGGGGGTACAGACCTGGGGGAGGCAGGAGGAGATGCAGAGCTGGAGCTACCCCAGTGAGCTGGAAGAGACCGAGTCGCCTGGGAACTGAGGCCCACTGCTCGCTCCTGCTTGTGCAAAGTGGGAAAGGGTGGTGAATGTTCAAGGACCATTTCTCCTAAGTGGATATGTGAGCACTTGTGATGAATACTTTCCATGATCTCCGGGCCATAGCTTACAACTGAAAAACCTGGAGGAACAGGAGGATTCCTGGAGTACAATTTAACTTTTTTGCTTCAAATCAGATTATCCTTGAAAGCACTTGATGCCTCCCTTGGCCTACCATTTTTACAAACATGGTAGGATTTACCATGAAAACCAGCCTTCATAGTTTCTTATTTTCCTTCTTGTTGATGTGCAGAGCAAGCTTCCTCTTGTTTCTTCTTCTATTTGGGCAGTTTCCTACTGTGATGGGAGCAAAGGCCTCTTCACCTGTTGCAGCTGCAGTGATCGGTGAAGACATTCAGAAACTGCCACTGGTCACTGTCATTTGCTGTAATCCTCCTGACACACATACCACTGATAGCTGTGTCTATCTGCATTTTTCTAAATATCTCAGATTTTTAGAAAACGTATGTCCAGGAGCTGAGATGGAGATGTACGACAATATCTCTTTTCTTCTTTTGTACTGTATGCTGAAAGGGAAGCTGAGGACCAAAATACCTGCATGTGAGCTTTTAAAATGGCCTTACAGGACTGCACGAGCCATAGTTCATTAGTGCCCTTAGCAATAGAAAAGGCAGTCATGTAAAACTGGCACAAGGGGGCAGATGTGCACCATTAAAAAAGTCTTCATAGTTTAAGATTGAAGTTGTGTTTATAAATAATCAGAATTAGCAGCAGGACATAGTCTGGTAACTGTCTTCTTATGTGCATAAATGGGTACATTAATTGTATTAATTAGAATGAAAACTCGTATTTCTACATAAAAAGCATTAGCTATACAAATTGATTACAAAATTTGATATCCAGTGCAGCTGAATAGCAGACATAACTAGGGAATAAAAATGTTTCATTAATTATTTTTTTACAGGATCATATGAGATGACCCATTCAGCTGTCATAATTCAACACTTAAAATATAAACATATTGACACCAAATATTGCTGTGGTGCTCAAAGGTGTCCTAGTACTTAAAAATGCCTACATGTTCCCTGAACACTGATAATTATGTAGAAACCTATGGTGGTGCCTGTGGTGGTGTCTTATGAGTCTGTAGAGATAAATGTGTGTACAAAATGCTGCATACAACTGCAAGAAGAAAGCCAGTGCAGGAGGCATGGTCAAGGAAACACTGCAGTAAGAGATGCTACAGCAACAGATATTTTGTTATGCTATAAAGACAAATTAATCTGCTGTAGAGACAACTACTCATGCAGTGACAGGATTTTCCTCCCCAAATCTCTCCTTGCTGTGATGTATACTGCATCTTCATTACCTGATCAACATGTTCTACATTTCATCCAAAGTAAATTAATATTTTTGATACATTTTTTTAATAATTAAAAGACAAAACTCAAGTGCTAGAGATAAAAGCAGTAATTTTATTTCATGTGATTCCATTAAAAATGAACTTTTATTGCTGGCTTGACTTGGACTTAACATAGCACTTTGTTGCTAAAGCAATGCCAACTTCAAAATGATCTATTTAGATTAATCGGAAATTTTTCAATATGCAAGACACAGAAATGAAGCTTTGCAAGGACGGGTATTTAATGAGAACTTCACTGTGGCTGTTTTGAAATGAATACAAGAGAATAAGCTATTTACACATGTATACAGGGTGAGTCTGCAATTCAGTGTTCATTTGGAAAACTTTTTTTCTGTGGAAGGAAAAGGCACTCAAGACTTTAAAATTTCACTGTTTTATTGTTATAATACCATTGTGTCAGTAGATGATTAAAACTTGCTTTGAAGCAGTGGGGGCTCTGTTCAGCTGGAGACAATTCAGAGGTGAGTAGATGATGCTTTCCTGCTGCCTTTCATGTTTTCAAGCACATTTCTCAGCCTTACTTGGATTGTTCCAGATCAAAAATGGTCCAGGTCCTTTCCAAACTGTTGATACCTGACTGTCAGAGTCATCCCTGACTGACGTTCCCTAAATATTTGATTTCTTCATTTTACCTACTGACCTGTATTACTGACATGATAAAGCAGTTCCTTTGCCTTTTCTTTATACAGGTGCTTTCTACATGAGCATAGCTTTAATCTCTCTTCTACAGTTGCCAAATGTATTATTTTCTTAAAAATTTCTTTATATGCCAGTTGCAAATAATTTCAGTTCTTCTCTGAATTTCTTTCACTTTCTCTTTGTTTCTCTCACTGCCTAAAAGGAGTGCAAGGATTAAGAAAGGTTCAGCAGAAGCACAGAAAGAAGGACAACTTCTGTAGGGCCTAGCTGAGGTCCATGAGTGTGATGGAGAGAAGAGCCTGGGCAGCTCCTCCATCAGACACTGCTAAGACTTGGCTTCTGCTCCCCTTCGGCCTCTGTAGGAAATCTGCTGGTCTTATAGCTCCACTTGTTTCCTCATATTTATTAGTTCTGCAAAATTATATCTCCTTTACTACTTTCTTCCACCTTGGGTGCATGTGCCTGCGTCCTCTGTGGCTATTCCCTGCACTGGGGTATCCTGGCCTTGAAGATCCAGCTGATGTGCTCTAAACTAGAATTAGATAACGTGGCAGTGTAAAAATAATGTTGATGTTCAGAGCATTTGGGGTGAAAGTGAATTCAACCTCAGGGCAACGGGGAGGTCAGGTGTGGCTGTGTGGGTAGCTCCAGCCTCTGGGAATGGGCCTCTGGGCAGCTGGGCATTGAAGGCCTCCTTCTAGCTTTAGATATGGCACCATACAGGCCCCTCTCCTTTATTTGAGAGTGTAATAAAGTGTCTGCTAAGTGGTTAGTTGCCATGATTGCCCTTTTCTGAGTGTAGATGCCATGGTTACTGTTAAGGAATGTCTATGGCCTTGAATTTTCAAAAGTAATTGCCTGTGGTTCATTAAATTCCTTAGTTACGTCCCTAGCTCCTTAGCCTGAATATCACTGGGATACATTTTTTAAAATTTTTCTAAGCATTCTCTTCTCCAGTGATAATAAGTATCTATTTCTACATAATTTTACTAGTAAGAGTTTTAAAGGTGCTTTCAGCTTGTATTTTCATTATTTTTTTTCTCTACAGGCAACAATTTACCTAATTAATTCTGACTGTAGAATTGCTGGATTCCTCCACTGTGTTTTGTGAATGTAATAAAGAACAGAGCAGATGATATGAAAGCTTGAGTTTAATTGCAGATTTTTTATTTTGTTTATAGCTTGGTCATTGCCAAAATATTATAGAGACACTACGATTAAAATAAAAAAAAGCATTACTGAAAGCAGGAAGACTGGGTACTGAAATAAACCTATTTAGCATGTCATCATCTTTTAAATTCCAGTTACCTGCTGTGTAAACCTGGGCTAAAAGTAGTTTCTTTGCAATGTGATCCAGTCCCACAGGAAACGTCCTAACAGTATAAAAGTAATTTTAAACTTTGTACATTATTTACGCAATATGATCAAGACCATTTCCAACTACTTTGGTGAAGAGTTAATTTATGGTCTGTGAAGAAGAAAGTTCTGTTATTAAAATAATTCCCATGCTTCCTCTTTCAACCTGTATGTTTTCTCTCTCAGCTTTTAGTTGTTGGTAATTTTTAACCTACTTTTGACAAGATTGTGGGTACTGCTAGAGAGCTAGTTTCAGCCAATCCATCCTTGCAGGTTGATCATCTTTGCCCTAGTGTATTGTACAAGTTGTTTCTGGCCTCAGTCCTCTGAAAACATGGAAAACAGTAATTCCTAAGTTTTAGTGGAAGATTTGTGATAAACATTACTGTATTTACTGAGTGTTTGTAAAGCACCAAAGTATGTTCAGCTAATGACTGTTTAGTGCTGAAGTTCAGCACATCTCCCAGCTGGACATTAGCTAATGAACACAAGCTGGTCTAAATGTAATAGCTGTTTACCCTTTCAAGAATAAAACAAGTTTTGTTCCAGAAAGCATGGTGAAGCTTTTAAACCAGACAGTTTTACAGACATGTTGTCATTCCTCAAATTCAGAATATTTCTCTACCACCTGTCCGTGCTGTAGGAGCTATGAATGACTCAGTAAAGGACCAGCTTCTGTGGCTGGTTTGTTCAAAGGTCCTGACACAGAGTCCTGGAGAGCAATACTCTGTCATGCATAAAATAAAATAATTAAAATTGTGCACTTGCTTTTAAAGTACATTTTCAGAACAAAAGAAATACTATTCCTCGTATCCTGACAAAATATATGTTTGCATCATTTTTTCTGTTTTCATAATTCTAATTATTTTCTATTTTCACAATAATTTATTGGTTTCAGTGGAGAGGACACTGATTTTGTTGGTGTACAGTTTTGATATACTGTGTAGGATCCAGGCTGCTGCACTGACCTCCTTTTTCTGGTACAGAGTTGGGCTGTTGAGTTCTTATTAAACTAGAATTGCTGCTGCTTCCCAAGATGACTTGTTGGTACATTTTGTAAACAACAAGTAATTCATAGAGAATTTTTTATGAATTTTGCTTAAATAGTTGTCTCTGATGATGCTATGTTTTAGAAATCGTGCTATGAGAAGCTTATATGTGCAATGACTAGAAAATAAGTCTGGATAAAACAATACTGGGTTTTCCAGTGAAAACTTGGACATTTGTTTCGTGAAGATTTTAGTGTCTATTTCTCTTGTTGTCATATCTGTACTTTGAAAAGCTCTTCCTGAGCAAGCAGACAGGTGATCTTCTCAGTCAGCCCTAGCTTTACACTTTGAGAGAAGTGACAGGCGGAAGGAGAGAAAACAGGACAATAGGACATGTATCTGTCTTACACAGTTGAGAAGTGCTTGTGATGTTTTTTTTCTTTTTTTTTTGCCAGATCTTCAAACATCACCCGTCAAATAATTTAGAGGAATTCATTCTGGAACCCTTGTTGACTTTGTGCGGCAGAATTCAATGAGGATGTGACGGGTGTTTTGAAGTTGCACTGCAAAGCTTGCGATTCACCTCTTGCTTCTCTGGCAGAAAACATTGTCACTGCCGAACAAATATCAGAGGTGGTAACTAATTTTCAGGCCCAGAACTGAAAAGAATATTATGGCCCATAGATATCTCTTCCAATTCTTGTTTCTAAATATTCAGTGCTTCATTTTGCTCATGGAGTGAATTTGTTGTGGAATCATACCTGTACATCTCTACATTCTGACTGAGATCTTACTAGTAGCACTATACATCAGATGTTAAATCCAGTATCTACAATGGCATAAAAAGAGAATACATTGTGTATATTGACGTTCATGAATCCTTAATT
Source organism: Phalacrocorax carbo (assembly GCF_963921805.1). Lineage (NCBI taxonomy): Eukaryota > Metazoa > Chordata > Aves > Suliformes > Phalacrocoracidae > Phalacrocorax > Phalacrocorax carbo. The sequence goes on along the minus strand of NC_087514.1, from coordinate 147,053,997 downwards.
TCTGTTCTACATATAAAAAAGAAGGTGATCTATGTTGTCCAAAATGAAACCTAAAGTAATGCCAAAAAGTAAAAGGCAATGCCAAAATATGTTTGGATACCTACAATCAGGAGTGTCTTATTATGCCTTAGGAGTGTCTAATGTCAACTCTTCTTTGGAAGAAGTACTGGGAATTAGGAGAAGAATCACAATTAGCTTATTGGTGGCTGAGTAGCTTTTCTTGGCAGTATGTGTCATGCATGCAAAATAAATGACTAATGTCTATTATCCCTTATTTAAAATTATCAAGTGGTTATTACATGGTTGTCTGTTGGAAGAACATTATGGGGTGGAGTTTTGACCCTTTTACTTTTCTTAGTTTCTTGTTCCTACCAAGAGTTTGTATACAAGTTCGGCAAGTTGCTTACTTTTATATAAACTAGTGGAGGATGGCTCTTGATATTCTCACTTTTAAACAAGGCTGGTGGTAAAGATGCTGCTTTAGTTGCTACTTAGAAGCTCTCACTTCACTTTTTTTGGAAGTGTATTCAGGTATATATGAGTGTGTATATATGTACACCTACCTCTCACCATTATAACAGATAAATGAAAAACTAACTGGGACTTTGCTGTTCAGAATTTAATTTTGGTTGTGTAAGACAAATTGAAAAGCAGAAATAACCGCAGCTCTGTGGGTTGTTTTACCTGATGTGATCTATGCCAGTGAGAAAAGGAACCAGCCCTACCTGACCAGCCATTTGTTCTGCCCTGTACCATCCTCGCTATTATGCCAGCAAAAAAGTGTGTATAGCTATACGGTGAACAAAATCCAGCAACTGAGCATGATTACAGCTAATGCACAAACAAAAGAAGTTAGCTTTAACTTTGATCAATTCCCCATCCCAGGTCCTGGCATGGCTGATGAATGCAAGCGCTACTCAGTAGTAGAGGTCAGCCAGAAAAGAGTAAAAAACCTGTCAGAGCTTATTAGTGGAAGATAAATTTCTGGGTAGAGAATCTTTCTTCAGTGACATTGCAGTATTGTTTTCACTGCTGTTTCCCAAAGAAATGACACCTTCTTTTTTTTTTTTTTTTAATCTAGTTAGATTTGTGTGGTTTTGTTTTTTTTTTTGTAAAAGGTTTTTTCCCATCTCTTAGGATATTTACAATAAAAAGCAATGAAGTTTCAGTCTTGGTAAAGAACTGTAATAGAAACAGGAATAGTAAAAGCTAGATGTCCTGCCTTGCTAACACCACTTTAATTTCATCAGATGTGGACCTACAGGAAGCTTGGTGTGGTGCTTCACTGGATATTGTCATGTCGCTATCATGGTACATTTGTCCAACGTAGATGCGGTCTGGGAGGAAGCATGGCTGCTGATTCGCATAGTCCAATATCAGTAAGAATTTTAAAGTCAAATCTTGTGTGAAAGTAGAAACATAACTATTAGAATTTAAATTCTTCTGACAATGTTTTGAGCTTGCTTATACTCTATGAGCCAAGCAGCCTTCTGTTTGAAGGAAGTTTGTTAAGATTCTTAAGCTAAATATGGGATGTTTTGCTATGCAGCTTGGGTAAATGTGTTTGAGGTATGTTAAGATACCTAGCCTGGATCCTGCCAGATGTGAAGCCATGGTGTGTGAAGTAAAACCTGATCAAGGAGCTAGGTGAGAGTGTCAGTGTTTTGCTGTGCTGAACTCTGTGCTACCATAGCTGTCAATACTGAATTAGCTACATCAAGGCTAACTTATACATGTTCACCTGAACCGCAGGGACTCCAGCAGACATGCACATTGTGTACTTCCAACAAATACGAGAGAAACTATAATGCAAAGTACTCCTTAGAAGATAAACAACAATTCAGGTTCTGGCATCAGCAAAACTTGATGGGATTCAAGGGGGTTTGGGAAAGCATTGCGATTTGAAATGACAGTGTGCTAGTCAAAGTAGAGACTGTGGGTGGGAAGTTGTGCTTGGCTCTTTCCCTTGATTACGTCCAAGAGTAAAAATAGAAACAAAGGTCTAATAAACCCAAAAAGTAAGGTAGTCTGGAGTTTGATTTTACTTGACCTATACCAATGCCAAACACTTGAGAGTGAAATTCAGATACCATAGAGTTCACTGAGGAACATCAATTTCTGCCCTTGATTTGCTGGGCAAAGATGTTGTTCTGCGTGCTTAAGAGAGGAAGACTGAAGATTTTGTGGGATAAAAAAAGTCCACTTTGCTTTGCTTTCTTAAAAGGGAGAAACTTCCTGAGTTACCTGGAAAATCAGTGCCCTTTCACTTGACAGTCTTCAGCTACATCTTGAGCAAACTTGTCAGGCCATTACAGGAACCAGATGCATGTTTTATTAAGATCTGTCATTATGTATTTATCTATTCTGTATGTGTGGCCTTGCAGCAGAAAAATGTTCTGTACCAAAAATACCTGCATCTTATTTTTTAAAATCCCTATAATATTAATGGGATATTATTAGAGATATCTTTAAAAATATGTATTGTATCATTTCATGTTTGTGTTCATTGCTTTCAAGGTCTATCTCTAAAAACAAGCATGTAAGCCTCTTCTGCTTGGGCCAGCAGAGATGAGAACACAAGAAAATTATAAATGTTGGGTTGCATGTGTCCTTATTTCCTGTGCAGACCCCAAATAGTGCAAATTATAAGCCAGCTTTGGTTATAGGCGTTGACACACAGGTAGCGAGTTTCCTCTTTCTCTGATGACAATTCTTTCCCTTCCTTTTTCCTAATCTGTGGGTATAAACTCATTAGCAGTAATAGAGTCATTACCTTCAGTATTTTATTTTCCTCCACAGGAATCTAAATATAATTTCTTCACCAAAGAAAAGATCATGAATGAGAGCGACTACTTTATAAAACAGGACATTATAAAAGGAAAGGAAACATTGTTTGAAAGCCTAAGCTTTCTGCAGGCAAGCCCAATTAGCAATAAAGGAGCTTTGACTTTATGGGAAAACTATGATGGTAACTCTGTTAGAATGAAAAAAGACAATTTTCAGTCTTTACCCCTTTAAAAATCTTATGGCCATTTGCATTTTTTTTTACTATCGAATTTCTAACCTATTCATCAAGAGACAGACACTTTACACATCAAATTATGCTTTTGTGTGTCTATATTCAATAGGTCTTTTCACTCCTGTAAATCCACTATTAGTCCTATTACAATGTTTGCTTACGTCTTTTCTGTGTCAGGAAGCTTCTTTTTATTCAAGTCTGCATGAAGTAACAACATTTCCTAATTTCATACAGTCCTAGTATGTCAGAGCAACCCACTGAGCAGTTGTTTAGCTGGTGAATTAGCTGTTTGAATTTGTTGGTCCTTCGCCCATTGTACGTGCTTGGGCATTTGGTGCGGGAGAAGTCCCAACTTTCCCATCACAGCAACCCTGTTAGGTGCTCCCCTCCCCCATCCGCTCAGCAAATGGGCACATGCCTAAAATGTCTTTGGTGATGATGAAGGCTCCCTGTCTTACTTTTAAACCTGACACACCCGGTGTAGTGTTGTAATTCAGCCTTTGTCTATCACACACCTTATGTCCTGAGACACACAAGGGCAACACTTAAAAAGCATTGAGTTCTTCCTCTCCCCTCCACCACCCCAGCAAATAAGTGCTATGTACTCATGAATCATTTATGTTTGATTTATTTTTTCCTGTTAAGCTATGGTCACAAGAGCTTGGAAATGCATAAATTTAAATATACTTAAAGAATTTTAAAATTAACATACAAAGTCCCTTGAGAGAGGCTGAGTGAGGTTCTTTCTCTGAGAGATATTGCAGTTTAATAAAAGCACCAGGGCTCCATGCTCCATATGTATTTTATGCCTGAAATGTAAAGTTTCAAACTTACTGTGTATCCCCAGAATGACCATATGACATCATTAAAACTGAGCAGATAGTGAGAATTTATTTGTAAACATGACTTAAATGGATGCACACTACTGAGTCATTCTTTTCTTTTAAAGGTTTGGTGAGAAGCAGGCAGGAAAGAAGAGACTGAATGAGCTTAATTCTGTCAGCCAGGATTTTTCAAATGGAGAAAAAAATAATGAACAGCCTGTGCCTTTGCAAACTCAAAACATGTCGTTGTAATTCCTCCAGTTCATCACTCTGATACCTTATATATAAAAGGGTAGACTGGCCAAAGTTAGCATCTCTTGTCCTGCTATCAGTAGCAGCATTTTGTGTTGTATCGGGTGAAGTTCGTTCAACATAACTTTACTGGCCTTGGAGCTCAGGCAGCAGCTGGATATTTGAACAGCTGTTAGGGGCAGCGTAAAGTTTACAGACTGCTCTAAAAGCACAGCTTTGAATCTTGTGCAGTTTGGAAGCCTGACATGAGGCATAGTATATGAATCACAAAACCTCTAAACCATTTTGCAGCAGAATGCAGATTTTGAGAGATGTTTTAGGTAGCACGGGGGAAATACTGGCCTGAATTTAAATTTTGTGAAGTCAAAATAATTTTCAATAGCTCTAGAAGGGCAGCATGCTTTAGTATGATATTGGAACTATTATAATAACAATGCACTTTTAGATATAGTACTAGGTGATAGAGTCTGTAGGGTAAACTAAAAATGATAGGAGATACAACAACCTAAGATTTGATGCTGCAGCTCACTTCAGGGAAACAGAATTTACTTAAGTTCCAAGAGCTTCAGAACCAGGCACAATCTAATGTAGACAGCATTAAAAAGGAATAAACTCCAAGTTCTTTTACTGTTTTCATTATTCTGTTAGCCAGCACTTTTGACTTATGGCTAAAACATCAATATTCCAGGAATCGTCCTCCAGAAAAGGAGGCCTTTTCTGGACAGTTGTTTCCATAGCTTCTGCCTCATTGTGTCCTCTTCTGAGAGTGAATGGAGGTGGCTTTTGAAAGTGTGATAATTGCCACACCAGCTTAAACATGATAAAATAATAATAATGAATTCATTTTCATGCAATTGGATAATTTGGGCAGTACCGTGTGATGGTCAGGTATCAGGTTTCACAATACAAAAAGACCAACATCATTATAATGAAAACAGAAAAAATTACTGTGTCAGCGCCTGGAAAGTAAAATCACACTGAGGTTGTCACCTAACTGTTACAATTCTCTGACTCTGAACTTCTGCTTGATCAGTGTGCACTAATAAGCAAAGATCTGTTTTATGTTGTCACTCTGATCCATCGGGCAGCAGAGAAGCAAACATTTCTTCTCTCACAGTACGAGAATATAGTGGAAATGGCTGAGTGTAAATTATAAAATGTGTTAGTAATATTACTATTACAATTGTCATTCTCATTCTTTTGCAACTACGTTTAGCCTATGGTCAAAGTAGGATGACATTTTGTTGTGACAAAACCATTGGAAACAGAGTGTGAGGAAGGTGCCATAATTACTAGGCTGTGCTGCAGAAAATCAAACTAAACTTCGGCATAAACATTACAATTTTTAATGATAGTACTAATTACATTCACCTGACAAGTATTTTCACCAAATACAGTGGCCTTTGGTTCCATTATGTAAAACTGGTCACTCTAATAATAACACTTAACATTTTTATACATACTTAGTACTTTTTATCTGTCAATTAGTCAATACAACATCCTTATGAGGTAGATGGGTAGACTGTAGTACTGTTTTTTTACAGCAGATAAAATGAGTCAAAAGGCAAATGACCCAGGGCCATGCTGTAAGAGAGTTGCAGAATTGGGATTAAAGCTGTGAGGAATTTACGAACATGCTGCTTCATCGGTGATACTTGTTCTGCATAGATGGCTAATAAACTAAGAGGAATGCAAAGGTCCCTGTTGATAGGGAGATGCACTGTCAATTTTTTTTTTAAGAGCAGAATATATTCAGTGGAACTGTGAGTGCTTTATTTAAATATTTTAAAAAAGCCACTCTCTAGAATATATTACTTTGCCAGCTCAATGTAAAACAAAACAGATATAGAAGGAATAGTATCTAGATCATGAACCAAAGTAGACATATTAGTAAAAAATTCAGCAAGGGCCTTTAAAATACCTGAATCTGCATGGTGACTTTTTGTCTCCTGCCTTACGTGATGTATCTTTGAGTTGATGTCGAATATGTATTTTTCTTGACAAGATCAAAGCATACTTCTGAAAACTTCAATGGGAATTGTGGCTTCTTCATCCTCTGCCTTTTAGTGAGAAGATGGAGCTGATAACAAAGCAGAGCACTTGATGAACAATCAGTGACACAGGCAGTAACCTGGTAAATGTCCTGAAACCTTTTTGATGATCCAGCCAATCTGCACCTCTAGGGTGCTGTATTTTTATACATTTTTATCTTGTGGAATAAGGCATATCTGACTAATAGAACATCCCATAAATGAAGGGAAAGTCAAAAGTCATGTGAGTAAAGGTATCCATTTGTTATAAGGTATCTTAATATAATTATATTAAATCAATACATTTTTGCAAGTTAGTCCCACAGATTTCTTACGTGTTGTCTAAAATGTTTCTAGTACCTGAATTAACTCATTTACTGCTAACTGAGGAATCTGCCTTGGACAGGAGAGGTCTTGTCCTTTTGGGTCAGAATATGTTTCACTTTCTTAAATTGAAAGTTAAATATGCCAACTGGAAGAGGGAGGTAATGCTTTTCAAAGGGGCTTCTGATGGAAAAGCAGTTTGTTTGTGTCCCAGGCAGCGGCTCTGAGCATCTGTTGAAGTTGGAGCATTTTACTTGCCAGGAAATCAAAGTTGATGCATAAATGCCTCTCCTAGTTCTGCTGGTTTTCATGTTTTGGCTTGCCCACTCCTGCTGTACAGTGTTATGATCTGTAGCGGAAACATACCCTTACTTCCCCCATTGAAAATATTTGAGTCAGATAACTTTGAAAATGTCACTTTAAGTGGTTTGCTGCATACAGAGCACATGTAGATGCCATGGCACCTGTACATTACAAAAACTACAAACAGCAACAGCTATAAAAACATTGGAAGCAGGAGTCCTGTTATCTTGCACTGTGAATCTGTAAGTACTTGTGATGGTGGGAACGGGGAAGGTAAACATCTACGTCCTGCATGCAAAATTTGTATGGGGCATTCCCTGAGATTTAGGGAAGAAATATTGTTACTGTTCTCTTGTTACTATTACATACACAAGCCTATGGGAGCTGGGGGAACCGCTCACCAAACCACTTTCCATCATTTATCAGCAGTCCTAGCTAAGAAGAAGGGCTGGAAGGAAGATCTGGGGAACTACAGGCCTGTAAGCCTGACCTTGTGCCATGGAAGATTACGGAGCAGATCATCGAGTGCCATCACACATCACGTACAGGACAGCCAGGGGATCAGGCCCAGTCAGCATGGGTTTCTGAAAGGCTTGACCAACCTGATCTCCTTCTATGACAAGGTGAACTGCTTAGTGGATGAGGGAAAGGCTGTGCATGTTATCTACCTGGACATTAGTAAAGCCTTTGAAACTGTTTCCCACCCACAGCGTTCTTCTGGAGAAACTTGTCTGCTCACGGCCTGGTTAGGTGTACTCTTCAGTGGGTAAAAAACTGTCTGGATGGCTGGGCCCAAAGAGTTGTGGTGAATGGATTTAAATCCAGGTGGTGAGTGGTCACAAGCGGTGTTCCCCAGGGCTCAGTATTGGGCCCAGTTCTGTTTTATGTCTTTATCAATGATTTGGATGAGGGGGTTGAGTGCACCCTCAGTAAGTTTGCAGATGACATCAAATTGGGTGGGAGTGTTGATCTGCTTGAGGGAAGGAAGACTCTAGAGAGGGACCCGGAGAGGCTGGATCGATGGGCTGAGGCCAGCTGTATGGGTTCGACAAGGCCAAGTGCCAGGTCCTGCGACAACCAGTATGCAACGCTACAGGCTTGGGGAAGAGTGGCTGGAAAGCTGCCTGGTGGAAAAGGTCATGGGTCGACAGCCGCCTGAACACGAGTCAGCAGTGCGCCCAGGTGGCCAAGGTGGCCAACAGCATCCTGGCTTGTATCCAAACTAGTGTGGCCAGCAGGACTAGGGAAGTGATTGTCCCCCTGTACTTGGCACTGGTGAGGCTGCATCTCGAAGACTGTGTTCAGTTTTGGACCCTTCACTGCAAGAAAGACGTTGAGGTGCTGGAGTGTGTCCAAAGAAGGGCAACAAAGCTGGTAAAGGGTCTAGAGCACAAGTTGTCTGAGGAGTGGCTGAGGGAAGTGGGGTTGTTTAGTCTGGAGAAGAGGAGGTTGAGGGAAGACTTTATCCCTCTCTACAACTACCTGAAAGGAGGTTGTAGTGATGTGGGTGTCGGTCTCTCTTCCCAAGTAGCAAGTGATAGGACAAGAGGGAACGGCCTCGAGTTGCACCAAGGGAGGTTTAGAGTGGATATTTGGAACAATTTCGTCACCTAAACTGGTCAGGCATTGGAACAGGCTGCCCAGGGAAGTGGTTGAGTGTCCATCCCTGGAGGTATTTAAAAGACATGCAGCTGTGGTGCTTAGGGACATGGTTTAGTGGTGGAGTTGGCAGTGTTAGGTTTACAGTTTGACTTGATGATCTTAAAGGTCTTTTCCAACCTAAATATTTCTATGATTCTATTCCATTAATTGCTGCAAAACTGGCTTAGCTTGGTTGGACTTGAGGCACTGGTCTCTCTGCTTACACAGAAGGAGAGAAGGGAATAAGGTACATTCTGCTGCAGTTTAGGACTTGATTTGGGTGTTTACACAGAGTTCACATGCCCTGGAGTTTCCTGCCTGGCCTCCAGCTGCCAGTGCAGTGGGGCAAAAGGCTTAGATCCTCTGTCTTACCTATAGTCCTCAAGAAATAAACTCTGTCTTAGGAATCAGCCATGCAGACATCTGCTTCAGGTGAATGGACACCATAAGGCTCTCCTCATAGTCAATGCAAGACAGTGTGTTGTGGGGTGAGATTCTTCTGACCTGTTGTAAATACCTACCTTAGGATTAGAAGAATTGCACCCTGGAGTCTATTGAGCATCAACTCGTTCGCCATTGACTGAAGCAGGCTGGGAAGGCTAGCTCTGGTGTATTTACACTGGAAACATGTGTCATGAATCATATGAATCTTGTTGAGTGTGACTGAGCGCAGAGCAGCCTGGAGCAGTTTGGGGCAGCTGATCTATCACTTTATTATTGGTTTCTTGGGACACCACTTTGCATTATGTCTGAATTAAACTGCAGAATCCCTTCTGCACCCAAGCCGGAGTGCAAGGAGACTTGCCATGAGATTCCCCAGGTGCAGGATATTCAGTACCTCTGTAGGAAATTTTGATTCCTTTTTGCCCATTGTAGAACCGGAGGAATTTTTAAGCATCAAGTTCAGAATTGAGGTAGTTCTCCTGCATGAAGTTGGCAACAACCTCTAGTCAATTCAGCTGCTGTTTTCAGTTATCCATCTGTACCACTGATTAATATGGCTGTTGACTTAACCAATATTAACAGGCCTTGCTGAAAAGATATTATTACATTAGAAGTGATTAAAGATATATTCCAAGAAGCAATGATTCTCAGAACTGTACTTGTTATTGAAATGTAGACAACATTGATATCAGGATTTTAATATCCTGCTTGATAATTAAACTTCTGCCTGGCAAAAATTTCCTCTGGGTCTGCTGTATGGGAACCAGATATAACTTCTCAGTTACTGAAGAGAATTATATTCGTGTACTGGTCAGTGAAAGATTGCCACTAGTGCTTTTGTCTTGGTAATGTTTCACAAAGATGAGCCTAAAGTTACTAAGAGCAGCTGCCAGCTGAGGAGAAAAATTCAGGTTCTCTAGTCTTTGAATCTTCCAGCTTGTCTTCAGTTTCAGGCTAACATGCTTTAGGGGACTCTGTGCTGTCAGATTTTCATTTGACTTGGGGGGGTGGGTGGTTAGGCTAAAGAAAAGAGAGAAGCTTTATAAAAGAAAACAACATCAAAGAATGATGAGCTTCTAGCAGATGTCAGTGTTGTACGCCACATTTTACATGAATTATTGGTGTTGTCAACCCTTCTGCTGGAGTGCAGACAAGAATGGGCTATGCTTCAGTTCACGGTTCAATTCTTGATTTCCCTTAAATGAAACAAAAGACAGCTTATTAAAGAGGAGGAATTGTTTGGCGGCTGCCATAGAATGATAACTGCTATTTTACTGTTTTTCTAATGGTTTTCTTTTTTTCCAGACTTTTTAATTAAAATATCTGTAGGGTGGCTTCCTAGGGGAAGAAGGGTTGTAGTAACATACTGCATGTCTTTGCACAGCTTTCCAAATCCTCTTCTGGATAGGTCTGTTGACTAGTATCAATCCAATGTAACAAAATGGGGAAGTACTCTGAAGTATCATGATTTCCTATGTGGTTTAAGAAAATATACAGCCAGGCTGAAAAGACAGGCCCTGCTATATCCTTATTGAGAGAAAAACTACAGAGAGAAATCAGTCACCAGGTAATCCACATGGAACAGAGAAAGCAGTGGCTACCCTGTTTTTTGAAAACACATCATTTGTTGCTCACACTGCGTTAGATATCAGAATTGAAATTCATATAAGCTAACTTTAAACATCTACAGTGTGGGCCGCTACACCTGAGCTGCTCACTATGGAGTTCCTTTACAATGCTGAAATAGATGCAAATTGTGGCTTGTTCTGAATGGCTTTTTAGGATAAGAAGAGTGATTTTTAATAAGTTTCTCATCAAGACTGTCTAGGAAGCTGATGCCTCCAGCAGTCAGATTGAAAGGACACAGGTATGCCACAGGCATTGTCATATCTGCCACAGATATCTCATATATTGTAAGGTATGTCGCATGGCACTAAATGCTTATGTTGAGCATCTAAGTCGAGCCCTACCGGTCCTAAACTTGGTTAGTGCTTCCTGGGATTGTGTGCATCCTCTTACGCTGGTTTCCCAATGCTATGACTGAGTACAGAATGCTTCCCCTAAATTATTGTTTTACTTCATGTGCTTCTGGGTGCTACCCAGAGCATCTTGGCTGAGCATTTCCCCTGCTCCCCATGCCACAGTACAGCCCTTCTTTTGGCAGCAGCAAAGGCCAGAGAGTTATATAAAACTATTAAAGCATACTAACTCAAGTCCTATCCTGATTCCTTTTGAAGCACAATGAGCAAGGTATTGAATAACTGTCTCTAACAGACAGAATTTTATTGGAGAAGAAAATAAAATCAACTCTGATTATGGTAATCCGAATGGCCTATGACAGGTGAGATTACCAGAGTCTTTGTTCTTTTTCCTCACTGTGTTGGACAGCTGTGCTGTTTGGTGTGCTGAGCACTATCTGGGTTCGCCCTTCATGTGCCACCTAACAGTTCCTCGCCAGCTTTTCCTGCCTGAATTCACTGTTAGCTGCTTGTGGAGCACTGCACATCGCCAGCCCCAGTGCAGTGGCAGAAAGGAACAACCTGCTGAACAGAATCGTTCTCTTCCCTTATATACCCTCCTATCTAGACCTCCTATTCCACTGTTGTTGACCTGGAGGTGAAGCTGCACCTTTCACCCCACAAGGGCACACTAATCACTGGTAGGTGGGTATTCCTTCCTGAACTTTATTGTAACTACTATGTATCTCTAACTATATCTATATCTATATATTTCAGAGACAGCAAAATCTGCCAGTGTAGCTCTTCTGCCACCAGGCAAGAGAAAAGAAGTCTTGTTCTGTCTCCCCAGTGAAACTTGCACAGGATAAGAATGTTATGTTCTTTCTCAAACATCAGTCCACACCCAGAAATGAGACTAGATACCTAATTTCCATTGATTTCCAATTTGTTTCAGTGCAAGTTGGACAGCCAGACAGAAATTAGATTCCGAAGTACCTTCATGAATGTGGATCTTATTTCCTGTTCTTGCAAGACCAAGTTGAGGGGGAGAACAGAAAAGGAGAAAGAATTTTTTTTTTTTTTTGTAACATAAACTTATTTCCTTAGCTGTTTTCCAGGTTATTTTGAAATTTATTTTAAGGCATTTCAGTCTCTGCATACAGAAAATGTTGTTCTAACTGGCTAGTGCAAATGTTATTATTCCAGTCACAGATGGGAAAGGCAGTATACAAAACCTATGCCTGTCATTATTTAAATTTTAATGTCAGGTTTCTAGGGATTTATGAGTGTCTGGGTTTAATCTTGAAATGGGAAGTTCTAATGTTCTGTATGCGGGTGATATAAGCAATTTATAAAGATATGTATTTTTAATGGATTGCCAGATTGGGGCTTTATAGAACAGTTTTGCTATTATTGTTCAGAATGACATTTTATAATTATATAATTTTGAATTCAGAAGGACAAAGTCTTCTTTTTCCTTTGATAATAGCATATTTAACAGGTGTATTGTAGACTATTAATTCTTCCACCAAAAATGCCTTATAGCTTTATCTAGTAGTTTTTATGTCAAACTGAAAATGAATGGGTAAAACTTGAAAGGGCTAAAGGAGAATGATCATAATTATGCAAATAGAAATTTGCAATGAAAGGAGGAGTTTTTGCTCTCTAGTGGCATCTGGCAAGGTTTTATGTAGCAGAGGTTTGGGGGATTGTGTAGATAAATGCTAATGATCTCCACACCAGTATTTAAATATGCAGCTCATCCATTTTAACAGGATTCTTTGGATAGAGGACTCTCTTCAAACCTTTGTCTGGAGTTCAGAAAGTTGACAGTCTGATTGAGCCAAGATGTCCCACTGAGCTACAGAAAGGCCAGTTTTCTGTGTCTGACAGCACACAGAAACCAGTATGGCTATCACCACATCCAGCTGCCTTTGATGCCTTAGGTCTATTAACTTCATATTATTTATAGCTTCACAGCGCAGGAGTTTGCTTCATCCTGAGTCTGAAAGGAGGTCTGAACTCTTGCCTCTTGGTCTGTAATAAAAACAATTAAACTGCATTGTCACAATATCTTCTTGCCCCAGGGTTAGTGTGTCAGTATATGTGTGTTACGTGTACACAAAATTATCAATGTACCCATTGATAATTGTATCACAGTCTTGCTTGAATAGACCATGTGTCATGATGTAGGCAGACTTGGAAGGTTTTGTATTTATTATGTCATCATAAAACTAAAAATTATTGTTGTTGATGAGGGCAGATTTTAATTTTTACATTGTAGATATATATGAATGTATGTTATTGCAAAATGTTGAATGGCCACTCACACAGAGGACACATCTAGTGTTCTGAAGGAGACTGTCAGAAATCATATATCTAGGGAAGAGTCAGTGAACTCAGTTTAAAGCGATCAATGTATAAGATCCTCCCAGCGGCCTTTTTAAAATATTTTGACAGGATTCGAAGTTGGGATTAACACTTCCACTTTGTTGCAGAAAGAACGCAGAGGATCAGGTTCCTTGGGCTGCTCTGGCAGCTTTGCACTGTGTCAGCAACACAAAGAAATAATAAAGCTAGTTTAACTGGCCTGTTAAACCTGGTTTACAGCTGCTTTGCATCACTGGAGTGGTACAAAGCAGCTGGCATCCACCAGTGAGTCTGTCTCTACATGCTTAGTAGTCTGCTGTTGGTGCTGGTAGCAGCAAGAGGGTTGTGAATGACCCCAGTGTGAACTGTGTGAGTGATGTTTGGTAATGTTAGGGTTGGACTGCTGGCAAGGAAAAGTTGCTAAATTTTATTCTTTTACGAGTACACGGCCAAGAGCCCTTTCTGAATGGCTGTTTCTCATTTGTTTCCCTTTGAAGTGAAGTAAGTTATCAAAAGGCTGAGAAAAGCTTTTCTGGTGCTAGAGCTGAACTGACTTGCAGTGAAACTTAAGGTCACTTTTTCTCCTAATGTTCCTTATGTACTGCCCAGTGTTTCTCTGCTTCACAGAGCTCTTTGCTAGGGATCCCTTTGGACCAAGTTTCTCTTAAGATAGAGCATTTTTCAATGAAAGGGGAAACCCTCTGTCTCTAGTGCCTCTGCCTTCTTTTCATGGCTTCTCTAGTCTGACTTGTGACAGCTGTCTGACTTGTGACAAGGACAGGTTGCCTTGTATGCCTTCCCTGGAGATTTTTTTCTGGAAATATTTGCTTCCTAACACAAAACTATGTGGTCTGTGCTTGTGAATTCTTTTGCAGTGAACATCTCCTTACCAGCAGGGTTGTAGACAAAACCTTTAAATTCATGATGCTGAACTTCTCTCATGCCTTTGTTAAATTGCTGCTTTGTGAGCTGAGGAGACAATGTTAAATAGTGGCTTCAATAAGCTTCCTCTGTGTGGAGGATACTGACAGTTGGAGGCTGTGCCCCAGGCTGGTGGCTTGTAACATCTCCTTTGAAAATCTCTTGCAGGGATCTGCTATCCCAGAATATGCATTGGTTTGTTTAGAGACTGGATGAAATACAATGAATTTAACATCTACAAATGCTGTCAACCTTCAGCTATTTGTGTATTCATTAATGAGGCAGCTAAAACATCACTCTGGCCTTAAGAAATCATCTTTTGGCTGAGCAGGGACTGCTTCAACTAAACTGAACTAAAATGGAGAGGGAAGGCACTGGAAAACTACCTGGGACCTTGTTTCTTTTCCTCCGAAGCTCCCATTCATCAAAGCGCAATACATCTTGCTGGCCTCCTCACTAAGATGGGGTAACCGGGAAATGTCAGCGTTTAAAATTGCCTTTTCTCACCTCCAGCTTCTCAAGAAACAGCCCTTTTTTTTTTTTTTTCGAGTGAAGAGCTATCTACAGCAAATACTGAATGAGCACATTTGTCACAGCAAGCCATTTGTCAGCTCCAATTGGGATTACTGTATAATGCTCTTCCTGCTGGTACACAATATGGCTCAGGCTACTACGTACTCCAGTTCCCATAGTGATTGCCGGACTCCTAGTGATGGTTTAGTGTCCTGGTACACTCTTCAGAGCCATTGGTGCAGCAAACCTTGGTTATTTTAAAGTGCCTTTTCCAGTTTGATTTTTTAACTGTCATAGCAGACCAAGAAATAAGGACAAGGTTTATAAGTACCTGGATCACACTTTTCTTTATTGAGGGAAAAAAAAAATAGCTCTGAAACCTAATTTTAGAGCAGAATAGATTGAATCAAGTGCCCCACCCTTCTCTAGAGGTGGCTGGATAATGTTCATCTCTAACATGGTGAGAGTGATGCTCTCAACCTCTCAGCATTGGCAGTCCTTTTTAACCCAAATCCACTCAAACAAGACAGGAAAGAAAATATGGCAAGCAAAAAAACCCCAACACAATAAACAACATACAAAGATACTCTTAACAGCATTTTGACAATGGAAACAGGAAAAGTGTTGAATAGCACACAGTCATCTGGATACCTAGACATAGATATGGAGTGTGAGATAATTAGTCAGCGTGTGATTGGCAGCAATACAACACAGCAGGTTAATAATTCTGATGTCTCTTTTGTAATTGCCCTGTAATGGTCTTTCCTGTCTGTTAGGTAAGATGTTTGTGTGGGTATATACATGTGTAAGAAAGAAACAGTGAGGTGGGGGACAAATCTTGCATGTTAAAACAAGTTTGCTGACAAAGCAAAGAAATGTGTGAAAAGCCCTGCAGCAAACTTTCAAAATGCTCCAGTTTACACCAGGGGACAGCTGGTACACAGATGGTCTGGGATCACAGGAGTACAAATCTGCTTTAAGCCACGCATGCTTTCCCTTGTGAGTTGGCATGTGCGCATTGTTGCTGTAAGCAAAGTTTTCTCCTGGCATCCCAGCCCAGAGAGGTGGGACAAGGCAGAACATGAGGGAGGGAACGCATTGTTGCCCAACAGTCTTTTTAACCTTTTTGGTTAATTATATCAGGTTTTGAAATATTCTGTCATCTTGTAACACTGGCTTGGATATCATAATTTCAGAAGAGCTTTGTCTTCTGCATGCAGTGTTTTTGAAGTAGGTTGGAATGCAAATGATTCAGATGACTATATATTTTTTCTAAAAATCCGAAATGTAAAATGAATACTTCAGATGAAGGCTCCAGCTGAATAAAGCTGGCTCCAGTCCGATTCTTCAAAGATTCTTCAAAAAGAAAAGGACTGTGCTTGTTTTCCTTGTCCATAAGTGTTGCACAGGAGTCTCTGTGTACTGAGATTCTCTGTAGAGACCACTAATCCTGAGAGACTGCAATAAGAGGGGGCAGATTTCCACATCCTACATATGTGCCAAGGATGGATAAGGCAAGATAGTTCTCTCTGTGTCTTAGGTTTTCCTGTGGAGACATAATTACCTGACATATAGTAAAATTTGTAGGGCTGTGTGTCCTGTTCAGTTCTAGCCTTACCTGAGAATGAATGGCCTGCCTAGTTCTTGACTCTGTGTTTTCTTGACATCATCTTTGCACATTTAGGAAATTTCTTTTCTTTTAATGATTAGAGGCAGTGAGGGGTGGGAGGATGGACCATCAGTAGTAAAAAGGGTGCCTCTGAGCAGGGATCATTGACTCAGTGTGGTAACAGGTTTTCACAACCATGAGTTAAAAGGCTCATGAGTTTTAAAGTGGAAAGGTAATAATGGCCAGTGATGCGATCCAGCTTCCCGTTATAAAATGAAAATACCAAGCTCTGTGTTTCTGATTTCTCATCATCTGTTGCTTTCTACTGCCCTCTCTATTCCAAGAAATATGTACAGGCAATCGTGGCTCTAAATATAAAAAAGCTGAACTGTCGTTTTCCACGTGCTTAAAAGATATGAATGCAATGGCACTTGCAGTGGGTAACTGCTGATTTTTATCAAATAATCTTGTGTTATTGAACAGCATGTTGGTGACATATACAAGGAACCCTAAAAACCCCCAACCTTCATCTGAAATTCATATTCTGTTCCAAAGCAGGTACAGCTGCTGCTGTGGAAAACAGATTATCTAGAGTATGTTTCAGAGATTTATTATCCAAGCCACCAAAGAACAATTTTTCACATTGTTGTTTGTTTATTTTTTTATTTTATCCCAAAGATTTGTGATTTGTGCTTGCTAAGGAAAAAAGTCTCTCTCTCTGATCTTCATGCTGTTTTTTTATAGTGAGTCAGGCATCATCCTGGAGAGCCACAATTATTTCAATGGAAAATTTGCAGCCACTGCGAGTCAGTTGCAAAATTAATTTGGTGCACCTCATAATTAATGAAAATAATAATAATCTCATATTTGTGTTACTGTCATTTTAAAGTATTCTAGAATTTTGCTCATATTATTCTTAGATGCCAAAGTGTACTGGAGTGACAATTCACTTTACAAGTGTCACTTAGTGAGTGTACTGGAGAAGACTCTGGAGTGATTCGTATCAACTGCTGTGTGCTTTGGGGTAGCCTTTTGGTTCATATCTCTATAGGGTATCTCTAAGGTCATAAACCACTTCATATTCAGACAGATAAATACATATTTGCACGTACTTTTAAGACAATTCCGTGTGAAATTGTGGTAAATGTAGGCGACAGTGTAGTCAGAAGTAGTATTTCTTTCAAACAGAGCCCTAGGCATACTCATACCTGAAGTAATGTATCTGTGTAACATTATTTTGAATAATGTATTTCTACCACATGTACAGCTTTTACAGTGTATAGTATAACAGGAGTCTCTTGGCTGGTTAGAGTAGTTGCAGTGATTGAAACATAAAGAAGTGAAAAATGCAGCAGCTATTCTTCTTACCTTGTAAAAAATCTGACTAAAAAGAAAATCTGTCAGACTGCAGATTGAGAAGATGTGGATGTATATTATCAAAATCACAACAAGCTTTGTTTTCCGGCTGCTTGGAGGAAATTTGTAAATGGAGGTAGTTTGTATCTTCATTTTGTTCTCCTAGAATTTGAAAAAGTTGGCAGTTTTCAATTTATAGTTCACCTTCCTTTACTGAAGGCAGAAGCCTTTATCTTACTTCGTTTTCTGCTTCTAAAGCTATAAAATAATGTGTGGACATGATATCAGGAATGTTCCTATCACTGATTAATTTAGTCACTTTCCCTCTGCCAGAATTTTGGAAAAAAAAAAAAAAGGAGGAGCGTGGGTGTGAGGTTAATTTAAAACACCACCAGGGAGACTGAAGTGTTAAACTTGAATTGCAGTAAGTGAATGTTCAGAGTGGGATTGCTCTTGCCTAAGTTTAGATGTCTATAGTAGAGCTGTTTATTTGTGCTAGTGGTCAATGGAGAGTAATGAGCATTTCTGGCATGTGATTCGACAGATTTGTTTTAGATTTCTGAGGGTCTTACGTCTTTCGGAGCGATGAATTTCAATCTAGATGTAGTTCCTCATTGACATGAAAAGGTGTCTGACCTGCAGGTTCTGAAGCGAATGCCAGACATTTGCCTTGAACACATTAACGTTTGGGGACAGGAGTCCCACTTTCTGCCTCACATGTTTTCCGTAAATTCTGAATTCCCATCCTTTTGCATATTTCTATGTTATATGGCATGAACTATGATTTTTATCTTTAATCCAGCTAGGTAGTGGCAATAATTGTCATGTTTTAGGTATGGCTGAATATGTGGCTAAAATACTAGGGTTGATTGTCCAGAGTGGTGCACTGCCTTTCTAAAAATGCCGTCATGGCAAAGATATTTCCTCAAGGAGATTTCTTCAGAAATGCAGCTATATATATAAATTTGGCATTCAAACATTTGGGAAGCAAAATTTAAAACCATCGTTATTTATACCAGCGGGCTATTAACCTTAGAATCAATAACACTAATTTCTCACAGGGTCTGCAAGACAGTTCATGGCAGCAGTTTCCAAAGAAGTGTGCATTAAAACCAAAGCCTTAGCCTGTAGGCTGCAACGTGATAACTGACTTCCAAAAAGTGGTAATCAGATTTTTATGTAGGATATTTTTATGTAGGATGGACATTTTTATGTAGGATATTTGCTTCACTGTGACATCGCTCAAGATGGTTTAGACAGTTGGACTCGATGACCCTAGAGGTCGTTTCCAACCTTAATGATTCTATGATTCTATGTTCACAATAGCTTCATTAAGCTCAGCAGACACTGTTGGCTGCGATGGTTTAATGAGCCAATGAGCATTTAATTGTGGTCTACTGTCAAAACATGTGTGATGAAGTCCACACAAGTTAATGGCAATACACAAACTCTGAATCAGTGCAGTAGAAAATATCTGTGATATTAACGATTAATGTCAAAGCTTTTGTAAATGCAAATACATAAAAATTTGGCTTCATTTTAGATGGGTCGGAAAGTGAAATTCCTTATGTGTTCCCTTCCTCATAAACAATGCATTCTTTTAAATCCTCTGCCTCATTTAAAAATGAACTGTTCAGAAAAAAGTTACCTAGATGCACCACTAATACCTTTCATTTCTGAAAACACTGAATCCCATAGAAACAATTCCTACATTGTAACTTGTCTACTATGTAAAAGCATTGAGCTGTCTTTTGACAAGAAGAAACATTATTCTTGCAAAAGTAATCCTTAAAGTTTTGCTTTCTCAAAAAAATGACAAAAGTTACATCCAGCTAATGAGAAGAGCTGTTTACTTTTTTGTACTTTCCTAGTTGTAGTAGATAAATGTTTCCTCAGCAGAAAAAAAAGGGGTTTGCTGGACAAGTAAGACAAATGAAGTGCATATGGAATAAAAAGCAGAAAGATAGAAATAATTCAAAATGGTAAACAATCTGTCTAGAAAACAAAGGGACAAAATAAATATTGTAGCAAATATGTAAAATGAGTAACAAATGTGAGCAAACTGGAAGAAAATTGTTAAGTGAAAAATTACATGACATAAAAATTTATTGACTGAGTTAAGAAGGCTGCGCTGACATGAGAAACAAGTTCACAAGTGACTGAGCCACAGGTTCACAACATTAACCAGTCTACATATTTCTTGTTCTTATTCTTCAGCATGAAACTAGTGTCCAATTTAATGTTAAGTTATTCCAAGTTGTTTCATTAACTGAGGTGTGGCTCTGATGAGTATAACTTCAACTTGAATGAACACATTTTCCAGGAATAGTAATTTACTTGATTAAATTGCAGATTCTACCAGAAAAAAAGTCTATTAAGCAACTGTTTATTAAATGATAGCTTGAGCTGAGAAGAATAAAATATGATTGTTCATGCTTTTCTTAGACATGAGTCTCTCTTTATATTCTCTGTCACTAATGAATCCTATTTTCAAAAGAGAGGTACTGGTTTTAATATGGGATATAAATAATGAATGTTAAATCCTCTCATAAGGAGAATCCAATTTACATTCCTCTTTATTTTAATTCAGTGATAAGATTTAATTGATAGAAGAATTTGGATTAATGTAAAAAAGTTCAGCTATTAAAATGCAGAATATGGATGATGACAGGTGGATTTCTACAAGACATTTGTATTGTCCGAGTGTAACCAAGTTCTATGACTGTTTCTTTTCAGTGCCTGTATAGAAAATACAATAGAATAACAGAATTATTTGGTTTGGAAGAATCCTCTTGAGGGCATGAATTTCAATTTTGTTTCAAAGCAGGCTAACTTTATATCAGGATGCTCAGGGCCTCGTCCAGTAGAGGTTTGAAAATCTCCCAGGGTGGCAGTTCCACACCCTCTCTGTGCATCCCATTGCAGTGGCTTAGCCACTCTCATGGTAAAGAATATTTTCCTCTGTATAATCAGAATTTTCCTTGTTGCAGCTTGTAATCATTGCCTCTTCTCTTTTGGCTGTGCACTTTCGTGGAAGTCTGGGTCTCTTCTCTGTAACACTCTTTCAGGTCGTACATAACTGCATCTAGTTTCCTCTTTTAGCCTTCTCTTCACAAGGCTTAACAAAACCTGATTTTCTAAAGAGTTTGAGTAATTTTGATCCAACATTTAGATACAAAACCAGGATTCAATACAGGACATTAAATAGAATTCAGTTTTATATAAAGTACCTTCAGAAAAATCTGAGCAGTGACCATCAGAGCCTATGGGAGGGGAATATTGTCTTGCAGTAGATGTCATTTTTATTTGCCCCATGGTGCAGACTGTGCCCAGCTGCCTCATGCTGCCAATCAGGTCATTCACTAAGTGCTCTTGTGAAGGAGGATTTTGGTGGGGGGATGCACTATCTTTGATTGGAGAGGCTGATAAAAGACTCCAATCCACCAGATAATCTCTAAGCATACATAACACTCACTTATAGGTTAGTAACTCTTGAGAAACTGTAGCTGTATCTATTATCGCATCACAAAGTAATCCAGGTTGGAAGGGACCTCTGGGGTCATATGGTCCAGTGCCCTGCACAACACAGGCCATACCATCCTGTTAAAATTAGTCTGGATGAGGCATGTTGATTTTGTCTAATGGCCTTGGGACTAGGGCACTATGGAGACTGGAATCCAGGTCTGTCCCCTCCTACGTCCACGGGCCTCTGACCCACAAATCTCCTCCCTGTGGACAGGTCTGTGATAGCCAGGCTATAAGCTAAAGAGGAATAGGGGCACCCTTTCTTGTGGAAACTATGCTGCTGCCAAAAAGGAATCAAGCTGCATATTCTGTATGAGTGAATTAAACAGCTGTGGGGAATGCTGCCAGGTGTTGGAAATGGGCAACTGTGTGGCTTTGACCTCCTGTTTTTCCAAACAGTTCTTCTACCTGGTTTTGGAGATAGTGTAGGCCAGGGACCTTTCCCAGCTGGCAGTTTGCATGTGGCTGTCTTGTTTTGGAAATTAGGAAAGTTTGGAGGCAAGGATGTGCGTTGTTCCATGCCACCTGACCTCAGGGCAAGGCAATGGTCATGGACACATCTACAGAGACACCACTACTGGATTAGAGAAGGATGGTGTGCGTGAGAAGGAACGTGATTCAGTCCTCGGCCTCGCTGCTGAAATAATCCTGGACTCTTGTCTCTCCTGAGTGGTTTCTACATTTTACATTAAACAGTTCATTGCTAAACTATAGTGGTAGAAGCTGTGACCAGAAATACAGATATGCCAGTCCTGACTAAATGACATAAACTCTGAGTTACAAAGTCAAGCCCTTACTTGCCATTGCTTCCTTTTTCTCTGATCCTGTATGTTTTCATTTTCAGCTCAGTGTACGTGGCCAATAGGATATGCATTTCCATTCATAAATGTTTAGAACTGACAGTTTGTGTGCTTTCCTGGGAAGTGGTAATTGCCTGGACAGTATGAAATGTAGGTTCTTATCTCCTTAGGCAGAGAAGCTAATTGAACTCTTGCCTCCCACTGCCAAGATGAGCACAGGAGCAAGTAAGAGCTTATATGAAAGCAACAAGTGGCGTATCTTTTGTGGCATTTTAAAGGGAAGTAGAGGACACTATTGCAGTTTTGTGATATTGATTTCTTTTTATGTGGATGAGATATGCTCTGAAAATATCTGCTAGATCACTTATCAAAGGGACTTAAATAGGGAGATGACTGCTATCTGAATCAAACCAGGTTTAGCCAAATTAAGTTTGCTGCTGAGCTCTTCAGGGTTGCTGGTCTGCACAAAGTCATGAGTCCAGGCAGATGTCTGGAGTCTATTTTGTCAGCTGAATGTAGTTTTTAGGATGACAGTTTGGGCACAGACACTTATGCTGTTCATGTGTCTGTCTCGCTGTTCTTAAGTACTTCTCAAACCCACTCCTCACAAAGACAGAGCAGTAGTGTGCACATCCGGGATGGCATGCATGGTCTCTATTTTACACATGACACAGCCTGCAGTGTCTTATGCTGTGGCTGGAAAACTGTATGGTAATGCTGTAAGTCATGAAGCTAGCCAGGATTTAAAACATCAGGATCTTAAAAAGTAAGGTGACTAAGCATTTGCCAGGCCCTAGTATATGGAAATGGTTGCCTAACTCTTTTTAGGATTTCACCCTTCAAAATCTTGGCTGCATTCCCAAATACATGTAAAAGAACAAACTGAGCCTTCTAAACATGGCAATCAGCCATTACCAGTTGCTGAAAGCCCATGCAGCAAAAGCGGTGCCAAGAGTCGAGCTGTGAAACAGTTCAGCTCAGTAGCAGTCATCACCTGCAGCTGCTCGTCAACTTGTTGATTCTAATGTGATAATGAGAAATGCGTTCGTCTTGACATTAAATACTTGTGCAGGCATCCAGAGAAAGGATGCTTGTGGTGTTTTGGGATCAGAAAAACAGAGATAAGGGATGGAAGTTTGTGTTCTTTGTGCTCATGGCAAAATTCAATGAAGTGTAAGGAACTGACAAGGTAATGATTGGGTAACAAATGATAACGACGTCCATTTGGTATTACTGAGCTGTATAGGCTAACAAAAATTAACATTTTCTTTTGAGAGAGGGATGTGGCTTTAAAAGACTGTTGAAAAGTATCACTTTTTGGCGTACAGACTGAGTTCTCCTGTTGAGACGGAAGTTTTTATAATCCAAATCTAACACACTACCCCTAGAAAAACATGAAGCATGAGGGAACATGTCTGGATCCTTTTGATTTAAACCACCATCTGATCAACTCAGATGGAATGATAGAACAATGTGGACATAAGGTACCCAATTTAATTTTTCCCCCAGGAGGCTACTTTTCTGAATTTTGCATTTTTTGAAGTCACACCTTTACGTAGTTAAGTTTTCTTTGTGAATGAATAAAAGCATTTAAGTAGATTCGGTCAGCGTAGATTCTGTCAGTTTGATTACAACAAAAATGATACTTTTGGTCAGAAAGCTCTGATCTATTATAGGACTATTATATCTTCAGATATAAACTCACCTATTAACACGTCTGGGTTTAGTTTAAAAGGATGTGGAAAATAGAATAATTTTCCAAGTTTCATTTTTAATGGTATTACAGTCAAGCAAAACCAGCTGGTACTGCACTATTTCTGCTCTTCAGAATGGTGAAAATCTTTGAAAATTTTTATTGTGAGATTTCCAAAGATCATGCCACAAAGAGCAAGAAATCTTACAAGAATTACTTAAGAGATTTCAAGCACAGGTATTATGGACTGGATTCACTCTCGCACACACAGAAAATTACACACATGGCTAGAATTAACACACACTTACCTCTGAACACACACCTTTGCGGCTGATACCTACTTCTGATAAAACTCTTGGCAGGAAAGATTTCTGACATTTACATTCTAAAACTTTTCAAAATACTGGATCTCTAGGCACCCCTATACACATGCTTTTGGTCTCTTTATTGTGTACCATATAGCTTTCTTTTTAAAACCTTCAAGCCATTTCTCCTCCAAAGCCACAGCTGTAGCTTGTTAACAACATCTTGAAAAGACATGGTTACTAAACACTATTTACTCTGTCTAGTCTATCCTCATTGTATTCAATTTAATTGTTTTGGGTTTATACTAGGCAACTAAGCTAGAATTAAAATGATTTAAAATTTTGTTCATTTTATGGATGTTCTATGAGTTTGCAAAACTATTAATAGGTGCTGCAGATACTGTAGGTACTAGGTTTTAGATGTTTTGTAGCTGGATTATTAGTACCAATAACATAATTATTACTACTGTGTTTCTGGAGGTGTTCACAATATGC
Source organism: Phalacrocorax carbo (assembly GCF_963921805.1). Lineage (NCBI taxonomy): Eukaryota > Metazoa > Chordata > Aves > Suliformes > Phalacrocoracidae > Phalacrocorax > Phalacrocorax carbo. The sequence goes on along the minus strand of NC_087514.1, from coordinate 147,029,615 downwards.
TGTTAGTTTGCAAACAGAGCAAGAAATGCAGCAGTTTCAGCTACAGCCCTTGAAAATCCCTTGTGCTCAGGATGTTGCTAACAAGCTACAATCCTTTCTGGCAGAAGAAAAAAAGCATGCTGATATTTGGTGTGAGAGAGAGAATCCAAAGTTAAGAGGAAATTTATTGGCTTCTGTTCACATAGGTTCATACTCCGACATTTCTGAAAGCGCTTGGGATTTAAGTTAATCTCCACATGCAAACTAAAATTCCATTGGACCCACAGAGTTGTTTTTTTTAAACATGCTTTCAGGTCCTTGAAGCTTTTGATCTGCATTCATGGGAAGTATGAGCCAACTTTGACATGTGGTTCACAAACTCTTGGGTGAACCCGAGCTTACATTCTGGGACCAGATAGTAGAGCTGCAGCACTATGAAAACTGGCTTAGGACTACTCGCAGCATGTAAAGTTAAGCGTGGCTTGAAGCCAAAGTATGCTGCACTTGATTTCATTAACAAGTTCTACATTTTTTATAGAATTTTTCTGTTTAGAGGTAGGAGACTAAAACATTGGACTAAATGGAGGGTCTCAAAATAACCAAACTTATCAATTGTCTGAAACAGGAGTCAGTGTTTGATCTACACCAGGCTGGGACTGGATAATGTTTCTGTTCATATGCACTGGTTAATATCAATAGACAAGAGAGAAAAAAATTACTTCACAGGAAAATAAAAGGGAGAATTAAATGTAAGAAACCATGAAGGAAAGCGGTTTCTTAACAGTACTGTAGATACTCATTCTACCTCCAGTCCCTGTAAATTCACCCTAAACCAAGCACTAAACATATGGTATGTGCAGATGGCTTATGCAGCTGCTCATGCCTAGAATCCAGGTGGGTGTTTCTGTGCAGCTTTATAATATTTTTTTTTTTCAAAATTGTGTTCCAATTTTGTAATGAGGAAGTTTATGAGAATGCAGTAATAAAAAATGTCTCAGGTTAAGAATGCTGGGCAATAAGCAACAGCCTCATTTGGGGCTAACCTGCAGTATTATTAGGTGGCAGGCCCTTGATCCAAAATAGGGATCCTCAGAACATTTTCTCAATGGGTATTTCAGCATATTATTCAGGCTCTTTCACATTCACTTACTTACATATCCTGTACACAGGTGCTGAGATTCCTGTACCATCTCACCACCACACATAGTGTCTAAAGATACATACACAAGGACCAATACCAGATTTATTTCCCTAGAAGAGAAGCCACCAGTGTTGAAGTACTCCCAACAGGGCAGGTGGCCAGTAGGAGTTATTTGAATCAGGTAAAGTTATTTAGAGATTTTTTAAATGCTAAGTGTTCATCCCAAGACTAACAGTGATGCCTTTGGACAGTGTTTTCTTTCCCATTGCAGTGCAACAGACTGAATTAAATATGTCTTAAGAAACTCATGATCGTATGGGGTCGTCTTGTCCTTCCTCTGGCGATAGCTCTGTTCTATTCTCAGCCAGTAATTTACTTGATATAAATCATGGCTGTTAGGAGACTTTAGTACTGATACTTCCTGCATCAAAAGTCCAAAATTTCAGTCCTTGGGACCTTACCGAGGAGCTGCCTAATCCTAGAGCTGTCTGAAGTTCAGGGTCTGAATAAAATACACAGTGAAAGTCACCGGTCGAAATATGTAACAGAACTAGTCAAGTACCCATTTTCACCCCACTCTGTGGACTTGAGAATTCAGGGCTCTGAATTTCATCAAAGGAAGGATTCTTCTTGAAGTTCAGGAAAAGATGAGCCAACCAGGGTTGATCGAACAATTTGGTGCTGTAAAAGGGGTCGTGCTGCTTCTTTTCCCCTCTCCTGCGCTGTGTGCACACTCCAGACCTGTACGTTGCACTAGTTCTGGAGTTTGTCAGAGCATTTATTTGTTTTACTGAATTTAGCAGAAAACTAACAGCAATAAAATGAGTGTTTTACTGAATTCAGCTGATCACTGGGGGACCAGGTAATTGTCAAAACTGGAAGAAAGGAGGGGAGAAGAGGAAGGGAGGAAGGGTAAGACTCTCATTCATGGGAGCAGTTGGCAATTAAATCTGAAGTTGGGTCAGCTGTCACACTGAAGTTCATCTTAGGGAAATGTTGCTTCAGGGATGTTGGGATTGAGGGCCTGTGCCTTAGTTCAGTGTTTCTCTGTTAGCTAACTTGGATTACTTAATACTTTGTTTTGAGGATTTAATTCTAAAGTTCTTTTCTCCCTCTACTCATTGATTGTGTATAGGACTGTGAATTCTATCATGTAAGTCAATGTTAGGCAACGTGTTGCTGATCATTGCAGCCTCTAACTCCATCCAAGAGCTGTGCCTACCTTCTCCATGGGGTGGACACTGAAATCTTCCTTGCTTTTCTCTGAGGCAAAATTCCTGTAGACTAAAATTCACTTCATGGTTTTCCTGGATCTGCAGGGGATTAGTAGAAAGAGGACAAACAAAACACAGAGAGAGGAGATTGCTTGGTATAAACAAAAAAATATTACCTAAAAACAATGGATTTATCCAGCAGCCGAGGATCTTGTCTGTTTTATTTCATCTTCAGCTCAGATAATTCAGATTGTGATTTTGTGTACCTCTGTTTAAAAAGGCTCATCTCCACTGCAATTTTAAACATTTGTTTGATTGAAAACTAAAGAAAGACCTCAAGATCTGGGCTTTTGTTAGTTTAATATAAGTCCTTTTAGATGAAATTGCTTCAAGATATGGTTCCTTTCTGCCCTTCAGTATAATTTAATTAAGTGGTTCAGTCTAAAATATTGGATGTATTTCTTTCAGAGTAAACATTTTGTTTATCCCCTTCAAAATAAAACAGTTCTCTAAGGAAAAGATGAAAAGATTACTTTCTACTGATATGGCTACAGTGTAATAATAATTGAGGTCATTGTAAGGCATGACATTTTTCTGCCTGGAAGGTTTCATGTGAATACATTGTCATTGCCTGTAAAAGAGAGCCTCCCCAGGCTAACCTAGTTCCGTTCAGTCACGAGCCAGGGGAATAAGCGTTACAGGAAATCTTCCAAACCTGGAGTCGTAAGTTATGAAAGAAGTGAAAGGTACAGGGAGGCACTTTAGGTGAAATGTTTTGCTGCATTATAATAGAATCCAGGTTCTGTTGAGAATATATGACTACAGATCATAACCAGTCCTGTTAAATTACAAAATAAAGGCTTTGTTGATTATACTTACAATAATGATGTAATGTGCCTTGGTGCAATATTAATCACAAAATTTTATCTTAAAATAACAATGGTTATTATTGGTTTACTTCTATTTATACAACTTTTTTTTTTTCAAGTTGAATCAACTGTTTTCAGGAACTTTGCTATGAAAATGCTCTGGACTTGCAACTGTGGTCTAGGCTAGGAATCTGCAATGTGTAGGAGGAGTTAGAGGCACGTATGTACTAAGCATTTATGTATCCATGACAAGATGAAAGGAAACTCAAAGTTATTTAGAATGTTATAGCTGAAGAATTATTTTTGATTCTTGCTTGCTCAATTTCTGATTCACACTTTAGGATTATTAAAGAGGTAACTTTCAGTACAAAATTCATATACGCTTCAGTGTCTAACATGGCATCTGAAATACATTCAGACTTTTCATCAGCTCTATACAGATTTGAGGAGAAAAACCAGTAAGGGTATTAGTTCAAGGTATCATAAATATATCCACGTGATAGTGCTTTAAGTGTGTGTTGATGAAGTACTTATGCATACTGAGTTTCGGGACAAACTATCTCAAAAAATACCAATACTGAACGTGAAATAAAAACCTTCATCTAGAAAGCAAGTTCAGTTCTTTTTGAGCCTCTGAGAGAGCTTGGCTGACTTCTCCTCATTATATTTGCCTTCCTATATATCTGTTCTTGGGCTATTTCCAAACAACTGGAAGCATAAAATACAAGAACATCATCTCTCCTGAGATTTCCAGCCCAAATTTACTTGCTTCAGAGTATAACAGAGCTCTGACTTCATTTTTAGGGTGAATAATACTTTAGATGAGCAAATATATTTTTGTGTGCCTATACAAACTGAATTTCAGCTTAGTTTAGGGTTCTAAACACATCTATTCATGTGGAGTATGGACAGAATATAAAGTGGTGATTGTACAAAAGCCTGTCAGTGATTCTAGGCATACCAGTGGATTTAGACTAGCCTTTTAACCTCTCAGCTCTGATTTAAAAATGCAACACACAGAAACAATTATGTATTAATTTTTAATTTTCTCTGTGCTACCTTGTCATATTCTTTAAGTTAATGTGGTTTAAAAACATTATACAAAGCTGCAGACCTTTTGGATTTACTCCCCAGAAATCTTCAGTTATTGAGCTGAGGTGGCAGTGAATGGCTTAGCATTTTATTTTTTTATGGTCAGTGAATGAAGTCTGATGAAACTTTGCAAATGGGAGTACATGACAAGAGGGTGCAGAGGGAGTATCAGCACCAGTGCCAAACCTTGAATGCTGTCATATGCTTGCATAAAAGCAATGCTTGCAAGTGCTGCTGGTGGCTACAGAGGAATTTCTAATCACATCTGCAGTTCATTCCAGAACCTTGCAGCAGAATAACAAAGTAACCTTCTAGCAAAAGAGCTAATCGCCTTTGGGACAACAAAATGTAAACAAAGAAATATTCTTAAAAATTATGATTGAAGCCTGTAACATTTTAATGACTTGGCAGCTAGCACAGTATTGCTTTACAAACAAACAGAAACCAATACCAATGCATCTCTTGGGCTGGGAAGTAAATTTATAATCACTCAGATTAAGCCCTTTGCTTTTAATACAAATCTCAAAGCTGCATAATAAGGTATAAGACTCAAGCTGCAGTGGGAACTGGTGGAGAAATTTGTTGGGTCACTTTGCCATAGAATTAATGAGCAGATGGGATGTCCTCCATGCAGAAAAATTGTTATGTTCTCTACCTCACTGACTACTTCAGATCCTTTGATGGCTGAAAAAGTATTAGGAAATGAGTAGAGGCATATTAAACAGGAGCACACACTGGAGTGAAGGATAATACTGCTGAATTTCCATTCCTGCCATGAGAGAGACATAAATTGAGGGAACCTATAAAATTTGAGGTTGCCTTCTATAAAATACACATGAGAAAATAAGAATACTGTTTTATGGAGTAGACTATCAAATCTGATTACGTCGTGCACATGTCTGTCGGGTTCCCTGGTGGGTTAATTTTAGATCCTGTGACTGGGTGTTGAAGGAAGAGTGAAAGGTTTCCCGCTGAGTGCAGAGGAAAGGGTTTATGCCTGGCATCAAATGCCAAATGGCTCATTCCGGGTTCGAATCGGGCATGCCTTGCACCAAGGCAGGAGCTGTAGTGTGGTAGGTTTCTAAGGACAATAGAGCTCAGGAAAGGACACTAGGGTAAGAGGGAAGGGAAAACACAGAAAAGCTAGGTTAGCTTGTGTATTTAAAGAGAAGAAAAGAATTCTCTGGAGACATGTCCTATGGCAAATTTGTATAGCATCAAAGATGAATGAGTCCATAGTATTTTCTAGAAACCTAATAGACACCTTAAGGAATTACGCAAAATAATTCACTGAATTTCTCTCTTCTACAGTTTTTCAAAGTTTTCATAAAATTTCTTAGCAGTAACATCAGACCAAGACCTATCAAGTTGATGTGGTTAAGCTATGCTTATTTCTGAATCATGTAAAAGAATAATATGGCATGATATCCAGCCACCTTTGATTCCTTAAAACAGCAAGCCAGTGCACACTTAGAGTTTGGTTGCTTGGAGGCAGCCCTCAGCAGACATTCAGGGCAGGGCTTAGACCTGTGCTGTGCTGCAGGTTCTTATTGAGACCTGACCATTCTACTCTGCCAATTACCTGATTTTTGAACATATAAAAATAGAAAATTATATAGAAATCCATGAATTACAAAGATACATACGTGTATGCACATATAATCATACCATGCAGATATTCACGGAGTTAATCCTTCCCCCCAAAATTCTAGACGGTGTCTCTGTAAGAGGATAACTATTTCAGATTTGCTGTCACAGTGGGCTTCAGAAAGCAGCAAAACAAATGAAGGATGTACTGCATACAGGGTAATCTGGAGCTCTGCTGCATGGAAATACTGAGCATAACATGAGCATTTAGTTATTAGTAAACTCCTGTCCTGTGTAATGACCAGGTTTGGAAGAGAAAAATACGTGGCAAGGAACTGCTGCACTTGGGAGGGAAAAAGGCAATAGAGCAGCAGACAGCCTTCATTTTTCAGAATGCTGTAGAGAGCAACACTAAAACAATGTTCTGTATAAGTGAGTTTGGAAAAATGCTTTTAAAGTTAAGTCATAAACATTTTTAATGCATGAAATAAGATGGAAGTATGTGCCCTGTTTCCAGAAGTGACTTAGATATAATTTCTACTAAGGAAATACAAGTTACCTGCAGAGGTGGAGGATTTTTCATTTGCATCATTAAGCAGGTAAAATTCCCTAGGAAGATGCTGTCATCATTAGGAGGGTGTCAGTGTGTCCACTTTCATGTGAGCATAGATGCATTTCTGGGTGGGAGTTGTTGGGGTTGCTGATATAATTATGGCAGTATAAAGGAAAACCAAGTTTTAATGTAGGCGTGAGGACCTACTTTCACCCAAAGGCTGGATGGAATCACCTGCAAAAATCTGAAATGTGACACCCTGTTTTCAAAGGGTAATTCAGCTCTTGGATGAGCTGAATCATCATGGTAGTTCCCATGATGTCCAGATGCGTTAGACATCTAACAGAGGCACTACAGGTAGATGCCTAAACCAAGGCAGCTTATATCCAGGCCTCTTCACAGTGAGGTCCACCCCTAGCATTTCTGTATAGGTTTGCTAACTTTTTGGTTACCATTCCTCTGTGAACAGCTTCTGCTTATCATGGACCTCCCTACCAGGCTACAGAAAGACAGAGGTATCTTATTAATACTTGACGCAGAAGATAGATGACATGCAGTCCCCTTAGAGTATGCAAAAATTTGACTTCTCTTACACTTATCTTGCTACAGCTGACACCAGCTATTGGTTCCTTGTATCCCTAGTGATTCTCTTCTGTCATGTTAGACTTTCAAGGATTGTTACAAAAGGTGAATTTTTAGAAATTGACTTGTATTAAAAAGAAACCTAGACTTTATACATTTGCTGTGTCTTCAGTGGTTGTATGCTGTGGAACTCAAAGCCCAACTCTACCCATCTCAGCTGCTTGCACACCCAGCACTTGGAAATGTGTTGTTATGTGGGACAAAACCTCTCTACTTAGGGCTGAGGAAGCCATTTGTTTCATTTTATTTAAGCTGGTGTTCTGATAAAGGTTCCTAAAAGATTTTCCACTTGAGGAAACCGACTGATAGATTAATAGTCTTTTATTTTTAACAAAGCTATTGTTTAATAAAATCAGTTTAATCTGAAATAATATTCACATGGAGTAGGTAAACTGGGATAGTTAAGGGGAGGAAGGAGAATACGTTATTCTGTTAAATTACACTGTCATTATGCCAATCAATTTCCCTAAGTAGGCATGCTCTAATGGCCTGATTTTATGAGACTGGAAGTGTATCCTGCAAATCTTATTTGCAGGAGTTCATATGGCTTTTTTGTTATTTTTTAATTGCTTTTCTAATTATTTACTTCATTGCCTGCCAGATGATAGACATTTCTGGACATGGACAGTAATGATTTGTGCCTGAATCTCTAATTTATGTATTTTAATAAAACACTGTAGAAAAATTACTCTATCTGGACCTAAATTTTTTAAGCTGAATTCAGTTTAGTAAGTTATAAACCTTTCTACATGTGCCATGATAATGGAAATGAAAGCATAGTCTTAAATCAGAAAGAACTTTTGTGACAGGTGTGATGGCAGTGAATTATGGATCCCTTTAGAAAGGCATGAAAGATCTTCATTTTCCTGTTATAATTAGCCGAGCGTGTGTCCCTTTGTTCTGATTGTTGCTGGATTTTTTTCCCATTGAGAAGGAACAGGAGCATCTGCCTCAGTTCCTTACTAATCACAAGTCTAGAGTACATGTTGGTGCGAAGGCAACCACATCCTCAGAGTTATTGGACCTGGATGCTCCCTGTCGGTACCTCTTGTGTCAGCTGGAGGAGATCAGAGGCACTGAGAAATGCTGGCATTTGAAGCTACCCTTGTTCTGCTTCAGGAAGCTGATGGCAAATTACTTGGGAGATGCAATCCCCTTGTCCCAAACAAATGGGACTTACTATCATCTGTCAAATGCAGCTGGAATTGCCCACCATTTCAAAAGTTGTGAGAGAAGGATGGGGAGGATGGTGTCTGACACAGGTGCCAACACAGAGCCTTCAGGCTCCCTTTTCATTGGAAATCAGGATAATGAGTGTGTTCCCTGCTAATCGGGGATGGGGAGGAGGCAATTGGTGGGGTTAGCGTGGAGGCAGAGGGGCTCTACATAATGTTTAAAAGTCTTCAAGAGGAATAATTCCACCTTCGTTGTGGGCTTTGATGACAGCCACTGAACCACAGTGCTGGCTCAGACTGGTGGTACCTCCCACCTCCTCTCCTGCCTCCAGCCTCAGTCAGTGAGAGCTGCTTTTGGGTCCCAAGAGAAGGCAGGTATTAAAGGCTAAACTTTATGGGCACATCTAACAAGTTCTGACACAAAATTTTTTGTTTTCCATGCAGTTTTCATTAAAATTAATTACTGGCACTGTGAATGTCCCTTTTATTCCTGTCCATGTCCTTCCTGCCTGCCTTTGGATCTTGGCTAATAAACTGTTGGAAGCAAAAGTCTTCTCTAACCTCTCTCTGAGATGGATTTTCATGCTCTTTCTTGTCTCTGGAGTATCTGCTCAGCCTCCATGAAAAAATAATTATAGCAAAATTAATTGGGTTACTGTAGATTTATACACTGGTGTAGAAAATACAGTTGCCTTTTGTTTCCCAGGTTTCACTTTTTATGTTCTGGTGGGGGATGATCTTGAATCTTAGTCACTGATCCAGAGCACATTCATTCTGCCTCTGGCCTTGCTTGTGTTAGATGGTTTTCCTCAAAACAAGCTGCTCTCCAAACAGAGTCAATTCAACAAAATGTGGGAATGAGATGTGAAAACAGTCAGAATTAGTAAAAAGAATTAAATATACTGTAAGTGATACTGGAGTCACTAGTAGAAGCTTTGCTTGCTACTGTATTTGTCAAAGTATCCCTGTAAGTAGCTGTGATCCCCTCACTCCTGGTATTTGGGTAGCTTCCAGAAAGGAGCTGTTTGGGATTATAAAGCAACTATGTCATTCAGGGTTTTGTGATCTTTTTTTCCCCTTTGTATTAGTCAACTTTATTGGGCCCTATTCTCTGCCCAAGAATTAGAGTTTTTTTTCCCAGAACTCCTGAGTCTCTGATGTATAGAGCATCCTCAGTTTCTATAGAGTCTGATGGGAACTGAGGGTCCCTTCTGGCTGGCAACTATACCATGGGTTTATATCCTGTATTTCTGTTTTGCCTCTCCTAGCAGTAGTGAAGAAACCATCTGAAGTGGTTGCAGGTTTGGTATTTCAGGTAATACAATGTCTCTAGAAGCTTCTGAAAGCAAAAGAGTAAACATGATAGCTTCTGGGCATGTTCCCAGACTGAAAAACAAACCCTATTGCATCTCCTCAATCTCCTTCTGTTTGGAGACATGAACACTGTCAACAGTGCTTGCTTCACCCAGGGGAGCATATGCATCGCAATATGGCCTTTAATCACTCAGTCGTAAACTATTCTTCAAGTAATACAGAATTGTATCTGTATTGCTCTGCAACCTCAGATCACTGCTGCTCTGCAAGTGCCAGGCAAACACAGGCCTGGAGCCCCTTGTGAGAGGAGTACGTAGAAATACATAGTAATATGTAATAAAACATGTGCACGTTTGAATGTTATCCGTAGACCACATTAATTTTCATGGTTTAGCCCCAGTCAGCAGCTAAGCACTATCCAGCTGCTCCCTCACTCCCCCCACCCCAGTGGGATGGGGGAGACAACTGGAATAGCAAAAGTAAGAAAACTTGTGGGTTGAGATAAGAACAGTTTACTAATTAAAATATAATAATAATAACAATAACAATAACAATAGGAAAACAACAAGAGGGAGAGAGAAAGGTGAAACCCAGGGAAAATAAAACAAGTGATGCAACTGCTTACCACCCGCTGACAGACGCCGCCAGTCCCCGAGCTGCAATTGCTTCTTCCCTCAGTCAGCTCCCCCCAGTTAATACACTGGTCATGACATCATATGGTATGGAATATGCCTTTGGCCATTTTGGATCAGCTGTCTTGGCTGTGCCGCCTCCCCTCCCAGCTTCTTGTGCTCCTGGCAGAGCATGGGAGGCTGGAAAAGTCCATAGAGTAGTGTAAGCACTACTTAGCAACAACTAAAACATCAGCATGTATCAACATGATTCTCATACTAAATCCGAAACAGAACACTGTACCAACTACACTGAAGAAAATTAACTCTATCCCAGCCAAAACCATGACACAGCTAAAAAAGGCTCACTGTTGCAAGGCTGCTGTTTGCAGTGTATTTTTCTACCCACAGACTCAGTACAGCTTTGGTGTGTGTAGTTGGTCTTGCAGGACAGATCCTCACTGAGCTCTCAAGAGTTGCAGCAGGTACTGCGTAACCTAGAAAGGTTCTGGGGAGCAGTAGTGAATATGAATACATTTTTCAATCATGATGAACATATGCCTTGTTGTAGATTTATGTTGAGAAACTGCAAACGTTAGCTTAAGGTTGACTCCTCCTGGAATTCCTAGTGATTGAAATTTCTATTAGTCTGTTGATTTTAGCGATATCATTTGAAACACAGGCCTTAATTCTTCCATCAGACCTACTTATGTAGAATTCTGCAGGGCTCAAATGTGACACTGCAATAGGCATTTTCTTCCTTCCTTCCTTCCTTCCTTCCTTCCTTCCTTCCTTCCTTCCTTCCTTCCTTCCTTCCTTCCTTCCTTCCTTCCTTCCTTCCTTCCTTCCTTCCTTCCTTCCTTCCTTCCTTCCTTCCTTCCTTCCTTCCTTCCTTCCTTCCTTCCTTCCTTCCTTCCTTCCTTCCTTCCTTCCTTCCTTCCTTCCTTCCTTCCTTCCTTCCTTCCTTCCTTCCTCCCTCCCTCCCTCCCTCCCTCCCTCCCTCCCTTTCCTCCCTCCCTTTCCTCCCTCTCTTTCCTCCCTCTCTTTCCTCCCTCTCTTTCCTCTCTTTTCTTCCTTTCTTTCCCTGCCTGCTCTGTAATTTAAGAACCGATACATTCAAAATATTTGAGAATCAAGTGCATGACCTAAGATGTCATGTGCAGAGTGTCAAGCTATTGCAGCGTGTAATTTTAGGGGTGGAAATGGTTACTGGTAAAAGGAAATGCTGATGTATCCAAAACTCTGTAGTCCCAAAGGATGCCATTGTAATGTAATTTGCTAGAGATTAAAGCAAGAGGGGAAGGGTCTCTCCTGCTTGTCATACTGCACTAACAACGCCACAGCATATATTAAAATTATTAAAGGTGAGAGGATACTAAAAATATTCATTTTAACAGATGTTAATAAACAGTATTTAATAGGAAGAAGGCTGTGCAGGGTGTCTGATATTTATGTCTACCCAGGGGTACAAAAGGAGAAGAGTGTAAATTATTTCTGACATTTTGATTCTCAACAGAATTCTGTTGCATGTAGAAAAGCTATGCAATATCTTTAGTTTATTATAAGCTATGTGACCTGTGTGTGTAGTTATGAAATAAAGTGTTGACGAATGCTTTCTTCTAAGCAGAAAACAGAGCTGTCACCCTGGAAATGTGGAATTGCTGTGCTTCAGCTAGCATTAAGTGTTAGGCTCTCTTCAGTCATTTTGAGGTGATGGCTGCGATGCAAAGAAATGCAGGCTTAAAGAGAGATGCTTCTATCAAACTGATTGTAAGAGAATAACCCTCTTTGGAAAGAATAGGTATTGTATATGTTTAATTAGCATGAATCTAGACTCTAATATTTAACCTAAGCTTAGGGACGGGATATCTTGGCCATCAGCAATTATCCATTTAATCAAGAACAAGTGTTCCTTTTAGAAGAAAACTATGGAAAGTTGGCAAGAGAAAATAGCCTTAAATTGTCCGTGTGTAACATGTGATCATATATGGGTAAAAAGGGTTAGGGTACTTAATCTGTAAAGACCACCAAGACCCCCGAAGAGAGCACGTCATGCGTGGAAGAATCTGAAGTGGAGCCAAAAGGAATGACTTAATGCCTTTACACAACCTACGTAGATTAGAATGAATATGTATTAGATAGAATATGTATGGACTTACTGTATAAATATAATTAAGGAGGCGGCTTTGGGGTGCTTGATTTGTGGAAAACCACCGAGCACCCAGGCTTGCGCAACCCTGAAATAAATTAGCAATGTCTCTCCTGAGTGTGTGATTATTGACTCATTGCACACCAGGCGACGAATCCGCTTTTTGGACAACAGAACTTGGGAGTAGGGCATGGGTAATTGTGTGCATGGCTAAGGATAAAGAAAAGGGGTAAGAAAGGCAGGGAGGGGGTGGTCCTGACTTTGTCTTCCCCTCAGAACCTTTGTGCTGGCATGGAAAAGCTTTAGAAGTGATGTCCCAAGAGGAAAGAGAGTTAAATATAAAACTAAAAGCATCAGGACTCTATTATACATGGAGTCAGGGAGGAAAGCTGCAAATAAATTGTGGTGTGAAAAAGGAAGAGAAACTAGATCCTTAGTGGTAGAAGTCAACACAACCCTCTGTGAACCAATGAATAAGTCCTAAAGGAACAAATTTAGGGAGGAAGGCCCCTGGGTGCTCAGCATGCATCCAGAGTTGTGGGCAGGGAAGGTGCTTCATGTGCTGAGCGTGTGGGCATGGGTGTGGAAAGAAGGGACAGAACCAAACAAAAGCAGTCAACATGATGAAATCCTCTCTGTCCCCTGCCCTGTGTGTATAAGACTTTCCCTGCTAGACCTTAGGAGCAGACCTGTCTGCAGAGCTGTGGGCTGGAGTCCAGCCTGCCGACTGCACAGAGCCGGGTACTACCCAGGGAATCTGGCACTGAACAGTTTAGTTCTAGATACTTCACTCTTGGCACCTCCCATGGTTGCTATAGAAGGAAGCTTTGCTTTTCTTGGCTCAAGTATCTCTTGCCAATTGACTTCTTTATGAATTGAGTCTATCTGCAATAAATGTCTCACAGTAATTACGCAGTCCTTGTCTAACAACTGCCATGTTCTGTGCAAAGTCATGATGCTTATATTCATGAAATGAATAGTATGTTCAGCTGTATTATTAACACAAGAACTTGCTGTGAGTAGTGTATTTTAAGTAGCAAAAGCAGGAAGAGATTGAGATGGGGACCAAGGGAGTCCTGGGGACGAGAAGTCCTACGTAGTACCAGAGGGGTTGTTGAAAGTGTATTTCCCTACTACAAAACAAGTTCCTGGGAAGAAGCACCTAAGGAGGAAAATGCTCTATGTTATTTCCCACTCTTTGATTACAAAACCTTCAGCACTTCCTATGTAGACAGAGCCCCAAGTTGTCATCCTTGTTGTCTCAAAGATCAAGTCTAACTTCCACTAGAGTTTCACCACCATGACTCTTACCCAAGCTCCTCTCAAAATCTCACTACTCTTTTCACTCCAAACTACCCTCTTTTCCTCAGTGAGCCATTCCCTGCAAACATCTTCTTACTGAAGCCCTTTTGTCCTTCTTTCCTTGATCCCCAGTCACAGCCTTCTCACCTCTGGCACTCCATCACTGCCCATTCTGCTAACTGTATCCATTTTGGTGGCTGGCGCCTCCTGCTGCCATGCCTGTAGCTGATTTTGTGGTTTTTGGGGAAAATGAAGAAGGAAGGACTTAAACTCCCCTTTTCCCTCCAAACCAGAAGTAACCAGCAATTATTAAAAAAAAAAAATCCATATAGGCGAGTCCTTGGGGATATATCTAGGGAAGAGTAGACATATGGTAATCCCAGCTGCAGCTGTGATGTCCCTGGGACTTGGCAAATCATATTGAAGCCCCAGAGCAAAACAGCTATTGGAGAGAGAAGGGTGAGAGCAGGAAGGTAACCGATGTGGCAACCTTACCCACTTCTCACCTCTCACTGGTAGCAGCTAAGCTTGCTAGAGTGAATCACAGTCCTGTTACCAAATGCTTAAGAGTGTAAATTTGCTAACATATTTGGCTTGCTTATTTTTAATTGCATTTGTCAGGAAAGAGAAATCTTTGAGACCCTCTAAAGTCCAGCACTCGTCTGGAGGAACACCACATGACATTCCATATGGTTTGCTGATGCAGTCTTACAAAGTTCATTTAAGATCCAAAAGAAGCCTTTTCTTTTCCCCTCTTTTTTTTTTTTTCTTTGCCTTGTCTTCTCTATCACAGGGCCAAGCCCTGGGAGCATATACAATGCAGTCGACATATTGCATGACACAATCAATCTTAGTTGTCCGTCAGTTGTCCAGGGGGAGGAAAATAGTTGGGACCAGACTGCAGCTGCCCAAAGTAGACAGTAGGCCAGCTTGTCCTGGTAGGCTGTAAGTCAACCTCAGGCTAGATATAAAATAAATTTATCAGTATTTACATTTAGGTTTTATTTCCTGTGGTTTCGGTCTTCAGTCCTTGATATTGTCTCAGCCACTTCAGCTTACAGCCTGGCTGGGCCTGTGCTGTCCCAGCAGTATAGGGCCTGGAAAGCATGACTCTACTTTTTTTCAGATCCAGGCTGATATATTTATGCAGCCCTATGCACTATTATATGTACTTCCCAAAGCCTTTTTTCTGATGCAGGTTTGGAGACCTCTGTGCCAAGTTCCATGATACGAGCGCTCCTGAGAAATAATAGAAACAGTCTAAGCTGAGTTCTGGGACAAGGCATACCCCATTAGTCATGAGCTGCATTTGCACAGCAGACTATTGTAAAATTTTCTGAGAATAGCAAGGAACAGGCAATCACTACTAGCCTGGGGTGAGAAAGAAACTTCCTGTCAAGGGTATGTCATTATATGCTTGCATTTTCTTCTGAAGCAGGTGGTGCAGGATATCAGGTTCGACAGCCCCAGGGCAATGCGTGCTCCTTTCTCCCCTTCTTTCTGCCTCTGAGGCAGCTGGAGGTGGGGTCCATGTTTTCCATTCTCTTCTAGGGTCCAGGAAAGGTCTGTAGCATGTAGAATATTGCTTTTCACTATGGTGGGGTGCCTTATTTCTGTTGCACACCAGTCTTGAATTCTTTAGTGAAGAGTGATGGAACACCTTGTAGTACAAGGTGACTACCTAAACAGGGAGACTTTAAAGCTGTGTGACATTACGTATGTCAACGCTTGTGCATTTAAGCATGCAGGGAAGCAGCCATGCACATGCAAGCGGTTGAGACCCAGAACATCTGGGGAAGGAGGGAAACTTCTAATAGGAAGAGGAAAGGCAAAGGGGCCTCCCCGGTGGGAAGGGTGGGCAGCAGTGAGGAGAGGACTGCACTTCTCTGCAGTTTGACTTGCAGGCTTTCATCTTCATGCATGTCTGAACATGTGGATGGTCTTTCAGCTGAATACATGAACCTCCTGTCTGCCAGAACTTGTGTGGCCATCCTCAGAGAGGCCAAGGCTGGAGCGCTGCACGCCGTGCCACTGGGGTCCTGTATAGCACAAGCCCATCAGACCTGAGGCCACACACAGGTTTTGTCCAGTGTTCCCTCCAGAGTGCAAACCTGCATTACTGAGCCTTAATTCTATTTTCACTTATCATCCCCAGCTGTTTCAGCCTGCAGTACTAGCTCTTTTATTAGTAACAGCTGCACCAAATTTCAGAGGCAATGCTCTTGTTAATTTTGCCTGAAGCAATTCTGAATGGCTTGAAATGTCTCTAATGTATTTATGTGCATTTAATATTTGTGTTGCCATTCAAGAGCAAAAGTGAAGACCAGAATTATACTCAGATACAGAGGAAGAAGAAACTATTATGAAGTCGGATACCTTTAGTTTTTTTCTTTCTGCTACTGTATTTGTTTTGGGGTTTATGAACATAATAAATTTCAGGGACTAAGTGGAGTCTATTCAGTCTATTAAGGTTCATTTTCTTTTAATACTCTAATCCCCTCAGGATGCCATTTGCCGTAATTGTTTCTTGAATGATCCTCCAGTGTTTAAGCTTCAGCCTCTGACTCATAAGCTATTCTGCATACACTTGTGGCTCCGTGCAAAGAAAAATGGGACACATGACATCTGTTTCAAATTTGTTTTTCTTTACTTTGCAATTATGCCCCTTGTCTTCTTATCTGTCTCCCAGCAAAAAAAATAGTAAGTGCATTTGGCATTAACTGTACTGTTTAAGGTTTTATATACCAAAATTAAATCTCTTTGGACTGCATTTTTATAGACTATAAATTCAGATTTATGGTCTCTTCTCATATTTTTTTTTGTCCTTGGATACTGCCCTTCTTCTGAACTTCACAAACATGACAAACATTAGGCAGGCCCATAAAGTTGTGCTCGCCAGAACAATAGATTGCATTGCAGGGAGAGTGCAGCCAGGCTGCACTTTCCCCACTCACAACTGGTTTTGACCTGTGGCTTAAATTCTACGTATACTTCCACATTCAGTTCTTTTAAAATTCCTTCGCACTGTTTAGATAAACTGAGTTCACTAGTAAGTATTTCTTTTTAGCTGTTCAGTATTTTGAGACTGATATCTGTTATTCTTAACACCATAATTTCATTTCCATAGAAGTTGGACTGAAAAGTAACAAAAGGTCTTTTAAAAAAAAAATCCAGTCTGTGTTCCTGGTAAAGCAGCTTCTTTCTCTGCATTTTCTAAGTACTTTGTCCAGCCTGACTTGAAAAGTCTCCAAGTTTCTCTGAATTTAGTTTTGAAACTATTTTATTCTTATAGAACTTAATATTAGGTAGGATATTTGTCCAACTTTCAGTCTGAGTTTGCCCTTCTTAAATTCATGCCATTGCTGATAGCCGTATCTTCATGTATTGTACTAAAGGATGCCTCACAACTCTTATCAAGACCCCCTCCCCTTGCCCTTAATAGTATGCTGAGCCAAGCTACACATAGCTCTTTTAATTTCCTCATAATTCAGTCTCAGTGTGCCCTGAACGTGCCTGTTTCTTCTCTCGGAGCTTCCCCTGCAGCACCCTGCAGGTGACAAAGCACCCCCAGCTGAGTGGAGTACTGCAGCACAATAGCACCAGACCCTGTCCTGCAGCTGTGCCAGCTGCCAGCAGCAAAAAAGGCAATGGAGCCATCGTGATTTACACTAGCTACAGATTTGCTCCCGTGCCCTATCCCATGCATCCCTGGCACTGTATTGCAATATGGTGCCTTCATTTAGGTGCTCTCAAACTGCTGAAGCATTTTCTGTAGTTACACCTCCTTGCAAGCATGTCTTACATGTAATGCTCTGTCACTCAAACTTCTGTTACAGGAGTGACACTTCCCATATTTCTCACTTATATCGACTATTTAGTGTATAAGATTAAGTTCCTCTTAACAACCATACAAAAGCATGTGTTTATTTTAATGTGTCTACTTGTGGGATTTTTTCTAACATATTTTTAGAATTTCCAGATCTGTTCTGCATTTTTCATTTACCACAACCAGTTGTTGCTGCACTTTCCAAGCTACTATATGCAAATTTTATACTATACATTTCTATTCTGTATGCTTATATTAAATATGTATGATATTTATACTTTACATTTATATAAAATACAATGTCTCAACCTTCACATTTCCTTAATTTACATTTCTTTCCTCTTCTAGATGATTGATAAAAAATGTAAACATCAATATGTGCAGAATTTTATCAAAAGAGTACTTCACCTGGTTAGGAATTGTTGTTTTTATCCCTGGTTTGCCTTTTTTTTATTTTTTATTTTTTCAAAAATTTTATCTTGCAGTAGTGTTTTTAATCAAGCTGTTGATTTTCATCCAGGTAGGCCTTAGTAAGACACAGTATTTACAGTAGGCAAATATAGAATATAGAATGCAACTTTTAAAATGTAATTCACACATGACCATTTTTCTTAAGCAACTTCTAAACAAGAACTTTTCTAAAATGATACAGAAATTCCTAAGCTCTAGTTTTATACTTAGGGTTTTTCCACTGAAAGAAAAGGAGAGAGAGGGAAAAGCATTAGGTGGTGAGTTGTGGAGAAAACAGTATTTCTGTTATCAGTGTATGTTTTTTTACTCAGGAAAGATAGAAAAGTAAGAAAAAGGAAGATAATTTGGAAAACACGTATCTCCTCTTTTCTTCATTTTCTTACTAAGAAATGAGGAAAGTAAGGAAGAGAAAATTAAAACAAAATTGGAACAGTTTAATTTTTCTTTTTTTTTTTAAAGAAAATGTGTTTCCAATTTTTCATATTAAAATAAGAGAATTTTAAAATGGAGTTTGTTCTTCTGATGATATTTTAAGGACAGTGTGAAAAATACTTATGAATTTTCAGTAGGCCCTACTGAAGCCATATGGCTGGGGGTATTTATGTAAAGTATATCTGTATGGCTGTAGTGTCCCTTTCTCGGGCTCTTTTCTATTCCTCACCCTCCTCTTTTCCTAAAATGTTAGAATGACTGTTGATGCCCACAATCCTTAATTGACAGTTACCAACAAATGAAAAAGCGCTGTGCCTGCTTGCAGAGTGAGGGCTAGTCAAATGTCATTCATCACACTGCAAGCAGTGCAACAGTCGTCGATGTATCTTCAAAGAAATACGCAACAGAGAGTAAGTAGAGTAGAAAATATGGTTCTAGGTTCTGGGACATTGCTTTTGCAGCCACACACCTTAGTCTTGAATTGTTCAGTTTGCTGAGTCTATGGGGATGTCTCCAGCTTCCAGATGTATAATTTTCTCCCTGTTGCTTTCAGCTGATAAATTTCTCTGATGGCGGGTGTATGAAATTTGATAGACTGATTGGCCTTAATGGGAATGCTCCGCTGCCTAGAGACCACCCCTGGGCTTTCCTGCAACTGCAGCAGCATGCTTCAGCTGAGCAACATACTTGGTCCTCTGTGCCTTGCTATGCCAAAGTGCAGGATTCAACCAAAGCTTATATCTCAGCATCCCTGAGCCTTCATCTTTATTGCACTAGAGAAAATCAGTTGTTGTAGCATAAATATGTGGGTCATGAATGTATGCCTTCTTTCCTTCTCCTTGAAATGACAAATTTAGATGATTAATCTCCTTGCTATGTATTTCCAGCTTTGGCTTCCAAACAAAGAATGTCAGAGGAAGTGGTACGTATATTCTTTAAACAAAATGACATGAGGCAGCAGCCAGATAAATAAATATCTTCCATGGTCAGAGCTCTAAATAACAATTACAGTTACAATGAGAGGTATGTGGGCTCACATAGATTAAACTGTAGTGAATAAATACAGAGCAACTGCTGGAAAAGCTTTGTGAATAATGAGAAGAGCTTGTCTAGCTGGCTCCTCAAAGTGAACAGCAGCCTTTTGGGGAGTGTATGATACCTTTGTTACAGAGGGCTGTGGGTGAACACAGATAAAGAGAATAAGAGCACACCTGAGTGATAGGGAAAGGTGGTTTGCAAGCACTGTGCTGAAGGCAAACTAGTGAAAGAAGACTGAGAGCTGAAAGAAACCTTTTTCTCATCAAAAGGCAGTGCTCAAGGAGGGAAAACAGCTGGTAAGGGGAAGGGAGAGCAATAACACTGGTGATCAACTGTCTTTGCAAAAGAGAGGTCAGCTATCACATAGTGGGGTGTTTAGTACATGAGGGGAGGACAGCTGGTGGGTGAAAACACCTCGTATATATCTGGCATTTTATCCCAGCTGCTGTATATCTGGGGAAAAAAGAAATAATTCGGCTGTTGTTCAGTTATGCAGGGAACTTGAAACTCAAGTCCACTCAGGAATTTTCAGAATAGTCCTTCAAAATTCAATGAGAGTGTAAAAGTTTCTTTTAAGAAGCAGCTTTCCCAAGACATTAATAGGATTAAATGCTCAACTCCTATTGACTTTTAATGTGAGTTAGGCATCTGACTTCCCTTTACATTTTTGAAAATCTCCTTGTTAATCTTCACAGTTTACAATTTGCCCTCCCAGACTCCTCTCTCTTAAAATAAGTAAACTCTGATCCTCCTGAAACTTTGAAGGGCTGTACACCTTGCAAAATCCCCCCGGAATGTGGTGAGGAAGAATTCTTGTTCGTTATTTTGCTCAGGATCTCTTCTACAGTTTCATGCATAAATCAGACAGCGTGAACATCCAGCAGTTCAACTAATATCTGAAAGTAAAGGTGCTGAGCAAAGTACCTCAGTCTTGTGGTCCACTGTGATAAAGCAAAGCTAAATCACTATGGTGGTATTTGATACATGATTGATAAAGTCTGATGTTATTTAATGGTACTACCCAGATAGAAAACCTCCACCAAGTCCCACAGACAACACCTGCTTATGACTCCTGCTTAAAGAGAAGCAAGATGCCCTTGCCCAAAGCCACCTATTATGAAGAACTGCTTCTATTGCCTCTTACTAGAATTGCAAAGCAAAGAATGCCTCTATAGTTTTGAAATAAGCTGCACTGCTTGAGCTAATGCCCTGAGAGTCTCATCTGCAAACATCTTTACTGCTTCAATAATTCACGTTGTTTTATGTTCTCCAAGGTATATTACTCATTACTTGATTAGCGGCCATATCACATCCTGAACTACAATCATCCTTCACTAAATCATAAACAGATGTGTATGGTCCACACCCACTTAACAGAGACTTCTCTGTTCACATCACAAAGAAGAGCAAGAGTAGGTTAGAGAGGCAGTGTATGGAAGCAGAAGGAAGAATATAGAAGCACCAGGGGATGAAAAGATCCAGTAAAATAAATGTGTATTCCCTGTGTCAATCAAATACCAGCGGAACCAAAGGTAACTTGAGCTGCTAAACTTAATGATCTCTGAAGCCAGGGACACAAGCGTGCACAGATCACGGAGCGGCTAAAGTCACTCTCATAGTCTGGAGATTTTTTTGGCACCTGAGAAGTGGGTGATTCAGTGGAAGCCAAATTTAGATTTGTAAGTTGCTTTGATTTCCATGGAAATCTGGACTAAACTAATTTTGCACAATTTGCATAAAGATTTAGCAAGATTCCTTAACTGTGATTATTCTTCTGGATGTCATATTAGGGAAAATAACTTCACAAACACTGATCAATTTATATAATTATTTCTGTTCCTGATTAGTTTGTCTGGAACAAATGTGAGGTTCTCTTTGCATACTTCTGAAGTTATGAATCTGTCTGAGCAGTCAGCACTGTTTTGTTTTCAAGTGTGCGACTGAGCGCCTGGGGTGATGGTTTCTGCCTTGCGTGTCTCCCAGCCTACCAACAAAAGCAATTGTCCTCAGAAGATGCGACATTTAGCTATATTTAGCACAACTGTAACATTTGCATGCCTTTTCATCATTTATTAAATAACTATTCCTGTGTCACCACTCATACATTAAAGGATGATTATGGCAAACCAGATTAAAAACATATAGAAATATGCAGAATAGTTTAGAAGCACAGCAATAATAATAATAATAATAAAAAGCAGAGCTAATTTTACAAGTTGCGAAGATTCTAAAAGTGTATGTACACCTGCTGATCTATTTAATGCTAAACCAGAACAAAAAAATCAGAGCAATAATTATACTTTTGCACTGATGGCAGAGAATGCTGATAAATCCCGTTCCAGAATACCTGAGAAGTCAAGTAGTTATTTTATCATATTTCTTTGGAATTAAAAGATTGAAACAACGAGTAGGCATTTAACACTGCTGATTTGTAATTATCCTCTTTCTCACTGTGCATATATGCAGGACAGTGCTAAGATACTCAAGTTAGCTCTGAACTTGTTACCTGGGGCACTACAAGTTGTGTAGGTACTTCAGAAGTTGGCTTTGCATGGGTTTCTCAGCAAATCTAGCTAGCCTGCAAGGTGTACTCACAGCTATGCTGCTTCTGGCAGCACAGTAACCCTATGTGTACTGGGTGGATAAGTATCCTCCTATTGCTGCACAGCTCGAGTTGGTGAGGGGAGTTTACTTATCCTTACAAAACAGCACTGGTATGATAACCTTTCTGAAACGGATGTAGTATACTCAGTGGTAGCTGGTTTCCACTGATGAAGCAACAATTGCTCTGCATGAGATTTGGAAAATATGCAGGGATAACGGGTCTTTTCTACAGTGGTTGCCATCAATAAATCATCATCTATTAGCAACTACCCCAGAGCAAGAAGACTAGGGTGCCCGACTCGCTGGGCTGTAGCAACAGCAACTGTAATAGCCACTGTTAATAGCCACTGGTTAATTTCATGTAATCTCAAGTACTGAGTACATCTGAATAGCTATTAAGTTGTAGCAGACTTTGCAAAAGTGAAGAAATAGAGGAGAGTAGCGAAATATTTTGCTGCAGCAGGATACAAAAGGACAATATATGTCAGTAGAACGTCTTTCAACTAATTACGCTTACCCTTGCTAGTTCATTTTAGCCCTTCAAGAAAACTGTTATTGATGTGTTTATTTTTGCTTTAAAGGTTGCTAGGAAGTGTAGGCTGGCTTAGAGTGCCTACAGCTGCAGTTAGAACTGAGATTGAAAATCCTTTTGGTCAGAGAAGGGAAGGATTTATTTTTTTGCTTTCTGAGGTATATGCTGAGTGTATGGTTATTAGCTTACTGCAATTTAGGTTTCATATAACAGCTGGAACCAGATGTACACTCTGCCAAAAGCTGTTTTCATAGGGCCCAGGGTGGGGTTCAGATCACCACAGAGGCTTTATTGTACCTTTCCGTTTGCACACTCACAACCTCATTTTACTGCTAGAAGGGAAGACTTTATTTTGGATTAGGGTTCCCTCTGACATATCAGAATAGTGTAAGGAAGATTGACTCCTTACATTTATTTTGTCCTAGAAACTAAGTTTCAACATTAGAATGATCTTGCACCCCTCTTGTACCTCCATTGCAGCCCCTAAGCCTCAAGCTTGGGGTTCTGGGTTACACAAAGAACACAAAATAATGCTGATGGTGAGTGGGAATGTACTGAAATTATCACATATCCATTACTACACAATTTACATAAAACATATTTTACCAAAATGAAATGATTTCCTCATTAAAACTATTCTCCTTAAATGAGGAGTGTCTTTTATGGCTCTCTTGCAAACTTTTAAGAAAATGTGTGTATGCTGTTGGTCACAGTCTAGGTGCTTTGTTAACTTTTGTATTTTATTGTGTATTAATAGAACCAATGAGGACCATTGTATCTGTGTTTAAGGACAAGCAGAGTAGAAGGACAAACTAAATTTTCATCAGAGGACATGTTATAGTCTGTGTTACAAAATACTGTACACAACCAGAAAATAGCAGAAAACTTAGTGTGGAGTGGAGTACCATAACTGCACTGACTGTAAGTACTTTCCAGCAGTATTTTTTGTGGAAAACCAATGTGATGGCATATAAAGCTCCAGTGTTTTCAGTAAATTGATTATAGCAGGGCTGGCGCAAAAAAATAAGACTCTTAAAAGAAAAATTGCCTGATGTAACTTAGAACTCAGCCTTTAATTGCTCTTCCATGAGCTGCAAGCATCAGCACTTTCCATTATAATTTCAGTTTCAAGGCTGGTAGTGCAGAGACAGATGTTTCCCTATACTAAATACAAACTATTTCCTCCAGTGGTGGGTGCTTACAGAGGCCAGCCGGGCTGAAATTCTCATTATTCCCTTCAGCCAATTTACACTTCCATCTAAAACTTTCAGATTTTTTCAGGTTTGTCTCAGAAACACTCAACCCAAGCATTCTGTCAGAAGGAAAAGACCGACAAAGGGCGAGTCCTTTCACATGCTCTGACAGTGATATATGTGACAATGGGGTAATTCAGCAGGAAATACTATCACAAGCTGATGCGGCGCTGGTGTATCTATTGATTTCAATACAACTGGCTTATAGAAAAATATACAGTCCTAAAACAAATCTGCCTCAAGTCTTCAGTCAAGATACTATTTCCTCTTTAACATATGGACGTGAAGGTTGGAAATATCAAAGGGATAAACACAAGCCTAAATGGTTTGAAAGTGGACATCTCAGTAAAGAACTAAGTAATAATTGGAAAGAATCTACAACAAATGTTCATATTTATTAGAAAATTCAACAATCCTTTAACACTGTCTGGAAAGGAAAATGGAAATATTTAGAATATATTAAGGGTGAAGCCAATAGCAACCGACCATTAGGCATCTGGGAAACAGGGAGGATCCAATGCAAAGAATCTGCTAAAGGTGCTCAGGAAGTAAAAACTTTCAAGAAGATAAGGGGAGAGAAGCAGAGAGTACACAGTGATGGGACAATATAAATCTGTACAAAGTGAGCTTTGATGACGGGAAAAGGACTTGTTCATCAAGTCCTGATTGAAAAAAGAGAGCATATTATGGACTCCAAAATAGAGCAGAAGTTCCTCAGCTCCGAATTGAGGCAGTTTGAATGAACAAGAGGAGAAGTGACTTGGTTTTTTATTTATATACTTATATATGTCTTCTTTAGAAGGTTCTGAGAAATACTTGGAATCTTCTTTACCCTGCAGCATACAGCAGAACTAGGGCTAAGGAAATATTTCATTTTTTTTAAACTCTGTAGCAGGTGGGAGATTTTCAAAGCTGGCATTCACAAGGGGTTTGTGTCTTCATGCCAGTGCAAGATGGTCTTGCCAAACTATGCCTAGAAATTAATACTCAAACAGCACAGACTGTCTGGTTCAGGGCTCTACAAGTAGTTTCGATTCGTATTTTTTTTCCCAAACCCTAAGACTTTAACTTGATAAAAAATGTCTAGATACGACTGTGGCATTGTTTTTTTTTTTATTATATACAATACACCAAAGTCTAAGAAAAGTACCACAACCACATCACATTATATGGCAAGTGTTGAAAGAAAACCTGTTATAAAGAAATCTTTTTTTCTCTTTATGAATATGAAATACAAACAATACAATGACCAGCAGCAGTTATATCCTCTGCAAGAAGTAATGCTTCTGACACTAATTATTATTTGCTGTGTGCTGACACTTTAACTAGCACTTCAGTGGACAAGCAGTGGACAAGTCATCTGCCTTGGTAACAATGGTCCTGCTTACCACTGCCCTATTTGCATGTTTAAGTGCTTTAGAAATATGAAGTAAGCAAGGAAAACTATTTACCTGGATAGTGACTGTACGAAAATGAAACTTCAAAAGTGAATATGCCTGACGACTGGCTTTTATCTGCCTGTTTGCCCTATTGCTCAGTACTGTCCTGCTTCTGGTTCTTCTTTTTTTCTGAATAATAATGATAATCATATATGGCAAAATTATCTTCACAGTATCTTTGTTGGTGACTTAGAATCACACATGTGAGTGTAAATTTTTTTTCCTCTCAGCTAAATAGAGTGAATTGAGGGAAAACATCTCATATTATCATTTGCATACAAGAAAGGAAAAAAACCCTGAATTTAATGCTCTGAGAGATCTTGTTTCATAGCTTAAAAATCACCCCACAGATACGTTGTATGCACATCCTGGAAGGATATCCCTAGACAGTGAATGACAGTTTCAGGTTTTATACACTTGGAACACATGATCCAAATTATCAAGGCGTACTTCTTCAATGATTTGTGTAAGCTTGGGATCAGGTGCTATGTCTTTGGCCAGCCAGTCCCATTTTTCAGGGAATAAGCCATGTTGTTTAGCAATGTGAGCATGTAGAGTCATATCATCTCTTCTAACCTCAGAGTTCTGCAGTGTACTCATCTAGATGTGAACTGCTCTCCTAAGGATCCATTCATAGCTGATGAAGGGAAATAGGCACTTTTTAGGTGCAATTCCTCTTACTTATTCTATGTATGTACTCAGGATAATATGAATCATGTCTCTGCTACACTGACTAGACAGATTTTGATTGACGGTAGACAAAGCCTTGGTGATTAGCTCATATGGATATCTGCATTAGGCAGATGAATGCCACCTCTTAGTGTTCAAAGCTGACCCTGATAATTTCAAACAAGCTGCCAAGTGCAATAGATAATAATAACTGATGAGGATTAAATTCAAATAATTACCTAAAGGCTTGAAGATATTTATCTAATTTTCAGTAACTTGAATCAATCAATATTCCTAATTGTTTGTTTTGGTGAGTATTTCAGAATCCTTCACACTAAGCACATTAATTTAAACATGTTTTAAAATATTCTTAACTCTTTCATGGAGCGCTGCAGTCCCATTTAATGACAGGTGGCTCTTGTATGTAAAAATTGATTGCTGGCACCCTGTGTTTTATTACCTAATTTATTTTTCCATTTCTAGACCCTGAGCTGCTGACTGACTTCCTGGCTTGACCTCAGACCGGCCTCAGTGCTGGGGACGTGCCTGGCGGACACTGGGCTGTGTCTGACCCCGATCATGCACACAGGTCCAGCTCTGCCCACCCTGCTCTCGCACTACGGGACACCAGTGAGGCCCCTGCCCAGCTGGTGTCTGCCTCCCTGTGCCTGTGGGGCAGGCCCCACTTGCTGCGCCCTGACGCTCAGGATAAAGAAGAAAAAGTCGTCTTTACAAGAAGATTTCTTTACTTACTTCTCCACAAGTGAAGGTAAAGTGTCTGAAGGGAAAAACTACTGTATCAGAAACACTTTGTATGTGGTTCTCAACCCTCAACAAGGATATAACTAATGATTTCTTAGAATAGTAAAGGGATGCACACTTTATTGCACTCATGCAGTACGTATGCTTTCATTTCTCAGATGACACTGTCCTTGCATCCTGTTTCAGAACCTGCCTGCAGTCCTGTCCTCACCAAGGGCTATGTGTATACCTTGGTTTTCCTCTTGTGTAAGGTTTTCTTATCCTCTCTTCCTGAGAGACGTTCTGTATACCAACTTTCCTTTCATGCAGTCTCTGATGTCCCATAAGTTTTTCACTTTTTGGGCACTCCTCCTCTGACTTTCTGAGCATTTCAGGGCCCTGTGCCTCCCTGAGGCAGGAGCTCTATGCACTCCTCACAGGGTTCATTTTCACTTCCTATTCCTACTGTACCATTGCTTCTGTACAAGTCCCCAGATTATTATATCACTGAAACAAAATTATCATATTCTAAGAGGAGATGACAGATTGGTAGTGGCAATACATAACAAAATATGGTAACATGGCAAACAGATGTAAGTATTGATCATAGTGAAAATATTTGGAAATAGGCCGATTTCAGAGTTTTCACAATTACTATACTATAAGTATTTTCTCATCACTGAGGCCTGTCTCCCTTCAATGCACAGATGGTGTATATTTACCCTGTGCTGGAAGAAGGTGTTCAAAGAGTGGGTATCTGTTTCTAAACCTGTGCACAAACTGGATGTTGAAAACCTGCCTAAAATTAATGCACAAGTTCATCTTACCCAGGCAGGCTTAATTTACATACTGGCATCTTTTAAGAATAATTTTCTTCCCCTTTACAGTTAGTATGTTTTAGATGTTCACTTGGGGAACATCTCTTAGCTCGCTGATTCTGCTTTGGCTGTGCTTTGTCCTTCCTGAGTTTAGTTGTTATGAGTTGCATTGAGTTTGTTTCTGAGGAAGAAGAAAGGCTTGATGTAGTTCCAGCTTTTTTAGTATGTTTGTGGGAGCAAAAGAGGTGAGGTGGGAGAAAAACGCTGCTTTGGCAGACCCTACACTAGCTCTCCAAGGTTTCAAGCAGCCAAATGTGTTTTGTTTATGCAAGAATCATATAAATGAGACAACTATGTTGACCTTTTATAAAGCAAGTACATTTGTATGAATAGTTTGGTAGTTGATAGGAATAGAATGAATAAACTACTTGAAGAAAATGTATCTCTTGAACTCTTCTTTGAAAGTCTTACATCAACATCCTGTTTTACTTCTCATAAAGCTTTAAATACTGAGAGGATATTTGTTAAAGCTTCAGTTTTGTATCAATGATGATCGTATTGCCCAGTCTGGCTGTGTCTGGGGTTATGAGGTGCCTTTGGTAAAGCTGCATCTCTAGAAGCAGAAGAGAGATTTTGGAGGAATATTTTTTCCACTTCCCTAACTCTGACTGTGCATGGACTGTGAAACTAAGCCATGAGCTTTGTTTTCTCTTTCATTCCCAAGTTCACTTTTTTTCCTTCTTTCTCTCTCTCTCTGTGTCAGCAGGAGTTTGACATGTCTCTGGACCAGGGGGACTTGAGTTACAGACCACATCTTGTCTACTGAACAGCTATGCCAACCTGCAGAAATATTATGAGCTACTGCCGCAGAGGTACTGATTTTCTACTAATACTTTCAATGTTTAAAGTTCCATATATTTGGACACTTTAATTATAAAAAAACCCCAAACCCTATGCTTTGTTATTGTTGTTGTGGGTACTTCTCCCTCCCACAGACCAGTCTGAGATGGAGTTCCTCCCCCATGGTCACCTCAGCAAGCCTTAGTTCCTTGTGTGCGCTTTTGTCCCTTGTAGCAGCGGCAGCAGCAACCAAACCCAGGTGTCAGTGTAGGGTAAAACAGAAGGGAGATATTCCAGCTCAGCAGGAGCTGGACTCTGAAGCTGTCCTACACCTGAGCTCAACAGGCTTTGGAAATCACTAGAGATTTATGGCAATACCCAAAATCAGGAATTGAGCCTAGATTAGTGTTTTAGTTTGGATAAAGAATGAACTTCTGAAATTAGTGTCCCACTGAGCCCTCGAAGGGTCTGGTGGAAACTGAGCTTCCCATCAGCTATGAGAGGGTGCAGCTGTGAGTGCATTGGCCCAATTTGTTCTGAGACGGTTGAAGGTTGGATGATCAGTCAATGTATGGAGGCAAGATTTTGTCTTCTTTTGCTGTAAACTCAGAATTTTCACAGAAAAACTCACACTGCCTTCCAGCAAACATTTCTAATGGAGTCTTTGTCCCTTGAAAGCTGATACGTGTTTATCTTAAAGCAAACAAGTGAGCAAACAGACTAACAAAAAGAAAAAAAAGCATAATATTCTCCTCTATGCTTTTGCACTTCAAGCGCTGTCAGTGACACATAGGCTTTTAAAAGCAAAATATTGCTTATTTAGAACCAACTGAGAAATCATATCATAAGCCACTAATCTATCTGATCTCTGCCTCCTTCTAAGTCTCCCTTTTTTTTTTAGTTCAGAGAAAGACTCTGTTCATCACCTTTCTTCACTCTTGACAGCCCCTGGTCTGTTTTATGCCACTGTCCCTCTCTTTTAGCACTCTTTTTGAGTATTTTAAGTGTCTCTTTCTTTGTGAGATTGTCTATAAGATTAGGAATGGGATGAGATGCTTTTAGACAAGAGACAAGAGCTTTAGCTATCAACTTTCAGGTTTGATCTTGATAATTTGTATCTGAGAAAGTATTGCATTACCTTATTTTTTGCTCTTTCTAAAGCAGTCATTGAAATAAAAAATACTAAGGTATATAGTAAACATTGCACTAATAATAATTTATTGAATAGTAAGTAGTACTATCTGCTACAGAATTATCCTATGAAATATGTATTAAACATTTGAAAAAGGAAAAATAACACATGCATGAAGTTTAGCTATGCTATTCCATTTTTAGCTTCTTTATTTAAAGATGTTGGGATCTCATTCCACAGTCAACTTGAAATGTGGATTTAATTAGTTGGTTTGTAGTAATTGTAGACTGATAGTAATAGAATTTTTGTTGAATTTGCTGCAGCATAAAGCAATGACAGCTGGGCACTGCATAGAAAATAGGATGCGTAATATTCTGTTATTAGGATCCACCATTTGTTATTCCTAACTGTATTTCCTGAGATAATTGTACATAGTCTTTGTAGCGTAATGCATTCTTTGTCCTGATTTGCTTTGGTTTTTTATTGCAAAGTTTTTTATTTAGACACACTTTGAGGTCAAGGCTCTGTGACACGAATCTGGAGGTGAGACACCTGTTGCCTTACATCACGTTCCCAGAATGGGTGCATTTCACACAGGTGATGTGGTGGTTATATAGATTTGAGTCATTCCTGGGACCATGTAGCAGGCACATTCCAGGCAGAGACTTCCTATTCTCCAAGATTTTTATTAAAAGCATATTTAGGAAAAGACAAACAATGCAATAAGGAGGCGTCCCTGCAACATGACATTCTCTAGGTAAGATATCTCAGAAAAATTTATAAGTAGTCCCAGGATATCCAAACATTATCCATCCTAAGTCTACTTTCTGGAATTTAAACCTGTTGAGCTATATTTAATGAGTCACTGAAAATCTTGAAATCTTTGCTGTATAGCATGGTTTAACTTACCTGCATGTATGCAAAGCCCTCATGTTTTGTCATTGTCTTGAAAACTGGCGGTCTCAATTCAATTGTTGAAACATAGGTGTCTCTAGCATATCCTTGAGATGCCCTAGGAATCTGAAATCTCTGTTTGTTATGAGGACGTACCATGCCTTTTTATGACTTTCAGTGCCTATATTTGGGCAACAGGATCAAGTTCAGAATGACTCTTGCTAAGCTGCCTGCTCTCAAAGCCTAGCACTAGCAGAGTCTTCTCAGAACAGCACAAACAAGCCTAGGTGGAACTGCTTAAGAAATCTGAACCAAATAGAATAGACTATTTCAGCTGAAAGGAGTCTACAACAATCATCCAGTCAACTGCCTGACAAATTCGGGGCTGACCAAATTAAAACGTTTTATTCTGGGCATTGGCCAAATGCCTCTAAAACACTGACAGGCTTGGGGCATTGAAGACCGACATGGGAAGCCTGTTCCAGTGTTTGACCACCCTTTCAGTAAAGAAATACTTCCTAAATGCAGTCTAAACCTGCCATGGTGCAGCTTTGAACCATTCACATATGTCACAGAATCACAGAATGGCAGGGGTTGGAAGGGACCTCTGGAGATCATCATAGAACCATAGAATTGTTAAGGTTGGAAAAGACCCTTAAGGTTATCGAGTCCAAATACTAACCTTCACTGCCAAGCCCACCACTAAATCATATCCTCAAGCACCACATCTGCCCTTCTTTTCCCCCTGCTTGAGCAGGCACACCTAGAGCAGGGGGCACAGGAACGCGTCCAGGCAGGTTTTGAATGTCTCCAGGGAAAGAGACTCCACAGCCTCCCTGGGCAGCCTGTGCCACTGCTCTGGCACCCTCACAGGGAAGAAGTTTTTTTTCTCATGTTTAGGTGGTAGAACTTCCTGTGTTCCAACTAGTGTCCATTGCCCCTTGTCCTGTCAATGGGCACCACTGAAAAGAGTCTAGTCCCATCGTCTTGACACCCACCCTTTAGATATTTATAGGTATTGATGAAATTCCCCCTCAGTCTTCTCTTCTCCAGGCTAAACAAGCCCAAGTCTCTCAGCCTTTCCTCATAAGGGAGATGATCCAGTCCCCTGATCATCTTGGTAGCTCTCCGCTGGACTTGCTCAAGGAGTTCCCTGTCCTTCTTAAACTGGGGGTGCCCAAAACTGGACACAGTCCTCCAAATGTGGTCTCACTAGGGCAGAGGGGGACGATAACCTCTCTTGATCTTCTGTCGACATTCCTTTTAATTACGATCCCATGCTAACTGGTAAAATTCTTTATATAATTTAATAAAGCCTGTAACCTTAAACATGTGATCAACAACCTCCCTTTCCTCCAGCAAAAAATCTAGTAGAGTTTCATTTTGGAACTTATTTGTTAAATCCTAAATTTTTTGCAATGGCTGGTTTTGTTAGGTTTGTCCCACAAAAATTTATTACATTATGCTGCATTTTCAATGTGGAGGAAGACATGAAAAGAGATAATCTTTATTGTTAATATAATATTCAGGTGCAAAATAAAATCAATCTTTTTGGGCACTCTTGGAGTGTTGGAAATGAAATGAATGGCAGGCCCTGTGGTGTCATCTTGTAGAAAAGCTCTGAAGGTTGTTTTTAATCTAATTTTCAATTCAAATCAGCTTAATTATAGATTCATCAATATGGTTCATTAAATACCTATAATATTCCTGACCAACAATACATTTGCTATGCAATATTTCATTGGCTTACCTCCATCTGTGAAACATTACATTGTACATTAAATTACACCCAGCATCATCTATACCTAACCCTGTGTATGCACGCACACACATGTGTGCACACACACACATTCGTTCAGTTAAAAGTTTGTCTCATGAAATATCATCTATCAAAATGATTTTTTTTCTAGTTAATAAAAAGATTATCTGATTTTACAAAACTGATGCATCACATCAACATGAAAACCTAATTTATTAAAAAAGGGACACACTTCATGTCCATGCTAAATTATGTTTCCCTCCATTCATTAAGCTCTCATGGTTCGTTAGGCCATTACATTTTTAAACCCCAATCCTTCCCTTACTAGTTTCAATAAAGCCATTAAATTAAATCTCTAGATGAGTGCCACAGCTCTCCTCTTTAGGATGCGTAGTATAATTGTGAATAGTCATTACCTGGTTATTTCGTTACCTGGTTAATTTCCATTACACAAAATCTTTATATATCATTAGTGGTCTAAGCTGTAAATGTAGCAATGTCTGTTTTTAAAATTCAAGGGATTCAGGCAAATCTTAGTAGTTAGGCTGCCCTGTAATATTTAATTTTTAAAATCAGAAACAGGGAAAATGATTGTGTGACCGGTTATATTTAGTTTACAGGAAATAAAATAAAAAGGAAGTGGTCTAATTCCAGCCATGATAAAATGTTACAATACTAGTACCCACACAGCACTGAACGTTTCTGCTGGCTATAACCCTGCTGTTGAAGTCCCTGGTGACTGGAAAAAGGGAAGCATTGCACCCATTTTTAAAAAGGGGAGAAAGGAGGACCCTGGGAGCTACTGACCTGTCAGCCTCACTTCTGTGCCTGGGAAGATCATGGAACAGATCTCTAACAGAGACTGTGTCTCTAACAGTGTCTCTAGTCTAGAGTCTCTAGTGTCTCTAACAGACACTAAGGCTCATAGAGGATATGGAGATCATTCAAGACACCCATCATGGTTTCACCAAGGGCAAGTCCTGCCTGACCAACCTAGTGGTCTTCTATGATGGAGTGACTATATCAGTGGACAAGGGAAGAGCTACTGATATTGTCTAGCTGGATTTCTGTAAGGCCTTTGACATTGTCCCCCACAACAACCTTCTCTCTAAATTGGGGAGACATGGGTTTGATGGGTGGACTGTTTGGCGCACGAGGAATTGGTTGGATGGTCGCATCCAGAGAGTAGTGGTCAATGGCTCAAAGTCCAGATGGAGACTGGTGACAAGTGGTGTCCCTCAGGGGTCTTCTATTGGGACTGGTAGTGTTTAATATCTTCACCAGTGACATAGGCAGTGGGATCAAGTGCACCCTCAGCAAGTTTGCAGATGACACCAAGCTGAGTGGTGTGGCTGACATGTCTGAGAGACAGGATGCCATCCAGAGGGAGAAGCTTGAGAAGTGAGCCTATGTGACCCACATGAGGTTCAACAAGGCCAAGTGCAAGGTCCTGCACCTGGGTTGGGGCAACCCCTGGTATCAATACAGGCTGGGGAATGAAAGCACTGAGAGCAGCCCTGCTGAGAAGGACTTGGGGGGTACTGGTGGATGAAAAGCCGGACATGAGCTGACAATGTGTGCTTGCAGCCCAGAAAGTCAACTGTATCCTGGGTTGCATCAAAAGCAGCGTGGCCAGCAGGTCGAGGGAGGTGATTCTGCCCCTCTACTCTGCTCTGGTGAGACCCCACCTGGAGTGCTGCGTCCAGCTCTGGGGTCCTCAGCACAGGAAAGACATGGACTTGTTGGAGCGGGTCCAGAGGAGGCCACAAAAACGATCAGAGGGATGGAGCACCTCTCCTATGAAGAAAGGCTGAGAGAGTTGGGGTTGTTCAGCCTGGAGAAGAGAAGGCTGCGGGGAGACCTTATTGTGGCCTTTCAGTACTTAAAGGGGGCTTATAAAAAAGATGGGGACAAACTTTTTAGCAGGTCCTCTTGTGATAGGATGACGAGTATTGGTTTTAAACTAAAAGAGGGTATATTCAGACTAGATATAAAGAAGAAATTTTTTACAGTGAGAGTGGTGAAACACTGTCACAGGTTGCCCAGAGAGGTGGTAGATGCCCTGTCCCTGGAGGGTTCAACATCAGGTAGGATGGGGCTCTGAGCAACCTGATCTAGTTGAAGATGTCCCTGCTTATTGCAGGGTGGTTGGACTAGATGACTTTTAAAGGTCCCTTCTAATCCAACCATTTTATGATTCTATGTTTCTATGAAGTGTATTGAGCTATGTGGTGACCTTCACTGCATGTTTTGCAAATGAAAGTGACCAGGACTGTGGTTCGTGTCTCTGAAAAAATTTATGCATGTTTTTGCTGAGTTTAGACATGTTGGTGTCATATTTGGCACCTTTAGCTCAAGCATTTTAGCAGTGTCACAGAAAGCAGGTATTGATGAAAAATCTTCAACATACGTATTCAGAAGGGAAAGCTTAAAAAAAAGAGCAAGTCAACATGTAGGCAAGCAAAACCAAGGAAATACTTTCATGCACTCTCACTTCAATACTTTCATAGGTTTTGTTCTTCAAAAATTAAGTCACTTCCTGTCAGGCCAGACACTTTCCCCGCTTTTAGATTAAATATTATCTCAAGAGAAACACCTTGTGTAGTGAAAGTGCTGACAAAAGCTTAACTATGTTATTATGAAGCCTATGAGTAGGTAACAAATGACACTACCTTTCCTAGCAGGTTTTTTTTGCATGTTGTAGATAATTATTAAACCTCTCTGGTCTCATTCTGGCCAGGAATTCCTAGGTGCGTCTAGTGCTGATTTCTTGTTGTGTCAAAGTACTAAATGATTTGCTGTGGTCATGAGAGGTATACTGTGCCCCACGCTGGTGGATTTCTGCCTGGGATTTTATAAAGGAGCCAGAAATAGAAGAGGTAACCAGCCCCCTGATTTAGCACTGGTAGGCACCTCAGAATATCACAGACACTGGAGATTGCCTGCAAGTGTGCTCAGATTAGTGAGCAGACTTCAGCGAGGATTTTTGCATGGGCTCAAATCTGGCTTAGAGAAGTGGCAAGAACAATGATTTACTGTCTATTATAAAAACCACTTGAAACATTATTGTGAAGAAACAGGAAAGCTGTAAGTTTCTGTAAAGTTCAGACTTCAGTAACACATCTGAAAATTGTGTTTACTTACAATAATACCATGTACTGGCAGCTACTGTAACATAGCTACAAGTACATGCAGGGACATGTGTGTGACGAGCTCCAGGCAGTGTCCTGTCACCTCTGTTGAGTAATTTCTCCCTATATGCTATATCAAATAAAGGTCTTTACAACGGTTGGAGAAGAGTCACTGTTGGGGAGGGGGGGTTTTGTGGTGTCAAACAACTGACAGGCCGCGCCCAAAGGGTGGTGGTAAATAGCTCCTTTCCAAGTGGCAACCCGTAAATAGTGGAGTCCCCCAGGGATCGATATTGGGCCCAATGTTTTTCAACGTCTTTATAAGTGATCTGGATAACAGCGTCAAGTGTAGCCTGATGAAGTTTGCTGATGACACCAAGCTGAGTGGGGAAGCAGACACTCCAGAAGGGAGAGCTGCTCTGCAGGGAGATCTGGATAGGCTGGAGGAGTGAGCCAGCAAGAACCTTATGAAGTTCAACAAGGACAAGTGTAAGGTCATGCACCTGGGAAAACATAATCCGGGAGTGCAGTACAGACTGGGATCCACCTGGCTGGAGAGCAGCTCTGTGGAAAGGGACACGGGGGTCCTGGTGGACAGGCAGCTCAACATGAGCGAACAGTGGCTGCTGCAGTCAAGAAGGCCAACAGGATGCTGGGTTGCATCAAAAAGGGTATCGCCAGCAGAGATAAAGAAGTCATTATCCCGCTCTACTCAGCACTTGTCAGGCCACACCTGGAGTACTGTGTACAGTTCTAGTCCCCACTCTACAAAAAGGATGTGGACAGTCTGGAAGGGGTCCAGAGAAGGGCCACCAAGATGATCAAAGGACTGGGAAGCCTGCCATATGAGGGTAGGCTGGGAGGACTGGGTTTGTTCAGCCTTGAGAAAAGGAGGCTCAGAGGGGATCTCATCATCATGTACCAGTACTTAAGGGGTAGCTACAAAGAAGATGGAGACTTCCTTTTTGCACAGAGTCACATGGAGAGGACAAGGGGGAATGGACACAAATTGCTCTTGGGGAGATTCCGATGGGACACCCGAGGGAAATTTTTCACAGTGAAGAGAGTCAACCATTGGAATAATCTCCCCAGGGAAGTGGTTGACTCAGCCACGTTGGACACTTTCAAGAGTCGTCTGGACAGGATGCTGGGCCATCTTGTTTAGACTGTGCTCTTCCTAGAAAGGTTGGACTAGATGATCCCTGAGGTCCCTTCCAACCTGGGATTCTGTGAACTGTGTCTCTGTTATTAAAGAGGATGCTTTGGTCTAATGTCCATGACATTCACAGAAATACATTTTATGTATTAGGTCTTAGACAGCCAAAACTTGCACTACTATTGGGCAAGGATCTTTCTTGTGACTGTTAAACAGCAGGAAAGGTATAAGCAGAGGGCACATTATAAACTCTCTTTATTACTAATCCATGCTAGTACTGAGCTTGGAGTCATGCTACATGTCCCTTTACCCTGGCTGTAAGTGTGAGTGAAGGAAAAGTTTGGTTGGTAGTAACTAGTAACAGGTATTGAGGTGTTTATGATATGCATAGTTTCCCTTCTTAGACACCAAATCTCAGAAACAAGCGTGTATTTAGTGTCGTGGGTGATACAAAATACAGAATGTATTCACTTCTAGCTTCATTATCTATCTGGAGTAACATATCTGGTGATAAGACCTTAATTAGGCAGTTATGCTCAGCTGAGCATGTCTGCATGTTGCTGTCAGTATTCCTCTTAGCTTTGTTTACTCTGATCAAATTGTGGGTGTGGAGAGCTGTTTTCTTTAAAGGCTCAGTCTTCTGTGGAACACCATTTCTGATTTAAAAAAAAAAAATCTCAGATGATCAGGAGGGAACTTTAATGTGATTTTTTTTAAACTCGGGAAGAAAAGTATTGGCCTACCTGCGAAGTATAAGTGAACCAGTCATCAAAATCTTTGGGATTCCTGGCAAAAGACAGAAGTACATTTCAGCATGATGCTTTTACTCTTACTACCTTTCCTATGAAAAGGACAGGAAAAAAGGCAAATCACCTCTTACATTTATATTAATCTCTGTTTACATCATACTTCATTTCTGGCTTCGGAGCACATATTTTTCAGCAAAATAAAATGGATAAGCATGATGAGAAAGGGAAGAAAAATCAGATTTGCTTTTAATCCAAGCTCATATTTGTTTAATTATGTGCCTTCTTTTATTCCTTTATTTAGAACAAACATTAACAGGATTATGGCTCTAATTCTGTTTTTCATTGTGGATGGTTTGGAGGCACCGCCTCATCCCAGCTCAGACCTTTGACCACCTGTACACACAATTATGCTGAGCTGGGCCAGCTACGCAGAGTAAGGCATTTGATTTTGTTCTGTTCTCCTTCTCTCCTCTTCCTGCATTACCAAGGAGACAAGACAACAGATACACGGTAGGCACAGTTTGACCAGGTGGCACTGGGAGACCTGGGATATACAGACTGGCATTTCTTAGACAGGAGAGCATTTGGACTTTGTGCCACAGAGGCATCATGTGGTCCAAATGACACCAGGGAACATGTGGGGATGGTGTATACTCAAGTCTCATTCTAAAAGGTAGAGGGAATGGCAGGACATGTGGCCAAGTACAAAGATGCCAATACGCAATGGTTCAGACACAACCCATATTTTTTATATACTCCCATGATATTCCCACTGCTAAAGAGCAATTATATATATATATATATATATATAAAAATACATAGATTAACAGGTTATTCTGCTGTGGACTCTTAGATAACAGAAAAGAGTATCAAGTCACCTATGCTCACAGCTGGAAAAGGCTATATGATGTGGGTAGAAACAGCTTCCCATGAGGGAGTGAAGAAATAATCCAGAGACGCGGGATTATATGCACTGGGAAGAACCAGTGCTATTTTAAGACTCGATCCTACTGAACTCAGATCCTGGTGTTCCAGGTAGAGCAGGCCTCCCACAGTGCATTAGGCAGTGCATGCACAAGGATGCAATGCCAGATGGTCTGCACTTATCTGTCTATCCAGCTTATGTTACTTAAAGGAGTACATCTAACATGGTGAATCCTGTTTCATTGATCACGCAGTGTAAAATCATTCTGTTTTGGTGAGCAAGTCTAACATTTTGGATTGCTGTGTGGTCTTTGGCAAAAACTATGTCCCAACTGCCTAAAAACCTAAAACTGGCTCTAGTTGGAATAAATTTCAGCTGCTTCACACCAACAGCAAACCAAAACAATGGACAGTTCACCTCCACCAAGCCACTGGGACATCTGGAAGTGTAATTTCCTGCAACCGCAGGGACTGCCAATTCCTGGATGAGGGTATAGAGCTCCAAACCATGCGCTACCCTGGCAGAGGAGAGGTAGTCAGCTGTTTTCCCAGGCAAACCAGGAGATGGAGGGCAACCAGGGGAGTGAAAGGGTAATTCTGAAGTGTACTGTCATCTTGACCAGTCCCTATACCTTCCCCATTATAATGTGATCTGTGAGTAAAGTTAGGCCCAGATAGTTGTAGGGGTTTTTTTGCAGCAACTAAAGCATAAGTAACTTGAAAAAGTGTGAGCCTGTTTTTTGTATGTTAGAAAACGTTAAGAAACTTGGTGACAAGGACATGCAAAAACAAATGGCTTAGGAAAGTGAAGAAGTGGTGAAAGACTACTTGTTATTAAAAAAGAATAAAAATAGCAATAGTGGAAAGGACACATAAAATCATGGAAGATTTTCAGCTTAATGAGAATCATAAGAATATGAAACACAAGTTCAGGATGTGCAGTGGTATTTTTATTGGTATGTTTTCAAAGACAGTAGGAAGGGAAAACCTTTGCTTGAATTCTAGTGGGAAAAGTGACATTTATGTTATGAAGAGACTTCTACAGACACTGGGTGAATTTCACTATGAAGATTTAGCAAAAATCTTATAAATGAAGGTGGTTTTATTTAAAGAGAGAACTGAGAGAAAAATCAGACTTTCTAGCTAACTTTAATAAAACCCAAGTGCTCCTTTCCCTGTTGAATTGGTTTCTGTGGAAAAAGTAAGAAAATGTTTTGCTTAATGACACAAGACAACCTGAGAGGAGAGATCTGGTCAACCAAGGAACAAGCTGCACTATTTGATCTGAAAAAAGTCCCACCCTTCACATTTAAAAGAAGTTTAGTTTAACTTTCAGTATGTGCGAAGAAAGACTATAAGTAAAGAAGAGGTAATAATTAATAAATTGTGAAAGATAAATGTTTCCATTATTTAGGAACTTTGTGTTTATATGCTCTTTCATAAGCTTCAGTCCAAAAATGATAACAAGAAGGTCTGTTGAATATAGTAACTGAGAAAAAAAAACCTACCTTAAACATGGGGATTAGACTACTTCTTTCACTTTAAGGGAACCTTTCTCCATCTGAGACAGACAAGACAGGTGAACAGATTGTACCTTATATGTAAAGACTATCTCTTAAAACAGCACATTTTACTTTCTTCTCATCATCGTACTAGGTGGCGAAGGAGATTCTTTACTATGGTTACACAAATCCTAATATGAGAGAGATATGCATGTTAAGATGCTGGTTGAGTTAGAGGCAGTACTTGGCACTTTGGAAACAAACAAAAAAACCTGATAAATATTTTTCAACAGAATACTGACCATAGTGAACTGGCTGTATTTACAGAGATATCTCGACTGTACTTGAACAAATTATTTAGGAGACACCAAACAAGTTAGAGCCTGTTCCTTCTCACCTGTGACTGAATTGTATCCTGAAAAGTATAGGCAACTGCCTCATTGGGTTTGGGGTGGCCAAACACAATCCACAAGATTAGTACTTCAGCTGCTAAGGTGAGCTGAGACATAGCCTTTTGCTGTTTATGGGTTACCTGAAGAGATTCTTTCAGATAAAGGTCCTCAGTCTGTTCCTGAAGACTTTCAAATACTACTAAGGAGAAATTTAGGAAAGCACACTCCGCCTATTGCTTAGCAGCTAACAGTATCAGATAGGTAAGCAGAATGATTTTGCAGACACTTTCAAAGGGCCCTAGGGAAAAAAAATCAATAGTCTGCCATACAGAAAATTCCAGCAAAGTTATTTCTCAAGTGTCAGATATGAATTAGGTTTGATTTATTGGATTATGCTTTAGCAAAACAACTAAGAAAACAGTAGACTAGATGTATTTTTAAAACCTGAGTACACATACCTTGACTAAGGACTAAGTTCAGGGAAGGATATTTTTCGGGGAGTGTTGCAGTCCATGTTTTCTGTAGCAGGATTAAAACGACAGATAATGAAGAAATGGGATGATCATTTGCTCCAACATAGTAACTTCCAGAAAGGGAACAGATTTGCCAGTACTGAGGATGTTTTTAGAAAGGGAAAAATGAGATACATATATTGCCACAGAGACATGAAGGCAAATATTAACATTTTGATATTGGGACAGTAAAGATACTTCTGGACCAGGCATCTCTGGTCATAGTGAAATATAATGCTTTACAAGTCCAGTTATACAAACACTTAAAAAGTTTAATTGCATACAGCTTCTTCAGTGCTATTCTAGTGTGATTATACAAAGTAAATGTACTTCACAGATACATAATGGGTAAATCTAGTATACATGAAACACACAACTGCAATGGTTTTCATTTTCATGCATATCACCTCTATCCTTATAGGACATCACTGTTGCAAAAGGAGCCATTCTGTGAGGAAACGCTGTTACAATGAACACCAGAGAAACGTCCTGCTGCCTCCAAGGGCCTGACATCCTTTCTTACCTGGCTACTTCACTTAATCTAGAGTTAATGTTATTATGACTTATGCTATATGACATTCCCTCTGTAGCCAGTCCCATTAGCAATCTTATAAATTAACTAGTTATTGCTTTACTCCTGAGAACTTTCTGAACCTATAAAACCTATTTGCTTTGTGAAATAGCTGAGTTTTCACTTTTTGTTAAGAGCCACTCACAAAGGAAACTAAAGGCATCAGTATGTCATCTCCAGTTTCAAAAAGTGCTGAGTAGACAGCATTTTATATTTATTAATACAGATAGATAAAAAAAGCAGTATCTTAAACTGGAAGCCTTAAATGTCATCCTATCCTTTTGTT
Organism: Phalacrocorax carbo; assembly: GCF_963921805.1. Classification (NCBI taxonomy): domain Eukaryota; kingdom Metazoa; phylum Chordata; class Aves; order Suliformes; family Phalacrocoracidae; genus Phalacrocorax; species Phalacrocorax carbo. The sequence goes on along the minus strand of NC_087514.1, from coordinate 146,988,316 downwards.
TTTTACCTTGAAGCAGTAGGAATTTTATCTTCCAAAAACTAACCAGCAGTTTGAGGCAGGCAAACGAGTGAGGTAGAGTGCCAGGGATCTTTTGTCATCGTTATTAATAACACCTTACATTTTCTGTAACATCTTTTATCAGTCTCCAAGACTGATCTGTGCTATTACTGAACAGGGTTTATTTTTTTAATTCTGTTTTTGTGAAGCTTGCTTGAATATTAAGCCAGGAAAAAGATAAATTACATTTAATAATTATGCTAAACATGCATTGAAATCTGTCACACAACAAGCAGAAGTGTCTAGGAATCATTTTAAAGCACTATATTAATTTATTCTAAAATGTGATAATGTTTTACATTAGGTTAAAAATGTTTTGTTGAGTGACCCTGAAAGAATTGCTGAACCAAGGGAGAAAGGTTTTTAAAACGTTGAGAGTTAGAAATAAAAGAAAATTATAGCTTTGCACACCAGATTGTTGTGTATGAGATCCTTTGTAAGAGAGAGATATGAACACCAAATCATTTGATGCATCCAGCTGAAGGAAATGAGCAGTGTGATCAAATTAAAGTCTGGAAAAGTTAATATGAATATTTATGAGATATCTGAAAGTAGGAAATAACCTTGTGATGAAAAATATCATTACTTGCTACCTTGGTGGAGTAGGTTTTGTAGGTTGCTGTCACTTTGGTGGATATCTGCTTGCCCGTTGAATGCACAGTCGTCTGGACAGGACAGATCCTCCCTGGCACAAGAACAGGAGGATCTGATGCCTTTGCAGAGACATTTCTCACAGATGGATTCTGCAAAACCCACATTGGCATGCTTTATGGCTACAGCTCTAAGAAGCAAATTTTCAGACCAACAAAAGAGGGAACTGGGGAGTAGACAGAAATGCTTTCTCTCTCATATGACACCATCAAATTGTATAAGAAAGTAAGTAAAAATCATAGATGAAGTATTATTTCTGTAAATAGTTCATCCTTAACATGGGTAACTATAGCCTGAGAGGATTTTTGTCTTTGTAGTATCTTAGAAACCACTGGTGTGTGGAACTGGAGTCCTGCCTGGAAATATTTCTCTCTCTGACAGATCCCAGATCTGTTATTCTTTGGGACAGCATTTCTCTAACTGGCACTGTAGAGAGCAACCTGTCTTGAAAGGCTCTTCGATGATTATATTTTACCAAAATTTTCATGTGACCAATCTCTGTTTTAGTCCTTCACACAAGAGGCACAATCTGGTGTGGCAGAGGTCTGACGTGGGGGTGATAAGGCTGATAGCGAGCAAGCAGGCAAACATATTTTTTTTCTACATTTAGGTGTATTATTTTGGTATTAACAGACTTTAAAAATGTTTCCATTTTAGTCTATAGTGTATTAAACCAGGGTCTGAGTTATCAAAAATGTTGATCACTAGTACTGAAAATGAAATATTTTAAAATGATCTTGAATTACGGAAACAAGTATTTAGCAGCGAGGTACTCCAAAAAGTAATGTTTACACTGGAAGTCTTGCATCTGACATTTCCCCTCAAAGTCTGCAAGTACTGATTAGAACTGTATGTAAGGTATTTGCTTTAGAAATCTGCTGCGGGATACCTGATGCTGACGGTAGCCTGAAGCTGATAATTTAGAGTGGACAAGTGAAGATCTCCACAGTCTTGACTGTGATTAAGGTCTACTCTTAGCCTCATCCGAGGCCTTCATCACCTGCCATTGTACCATTGCCCCACAGTAGTGACCCATTGCTCTCCTGGAGGTGATCTTTTACTGTTAACACCAGATGTTGCCTCACCTAAGGAGCATATGTATCTTTAAAATTTCTGTGTATTTCTTTTTTTTTTTATGGCTTTATAAAGGTTAATCCAATTCCTGCTCTAACAATAAGAAAATTTCTTCACTAACAAATTTTGCCTGTCATTCCATTCATGTTTCATTTTCTATAGCTGGAAGTTCAAGCCAATGTCACAAAGTAAGAGATTGAAGTAGAACATTGTTTAAACTTCCTCTGGCTATTTAGATGTGTAAGTATGAGCCAAGGGTAATAGCACTTCATTTGCAAAACAAACAGAAAACAAGCAGATAATACAGAATTTCTAGATTAACACATTGTGGCAGCAGGTTTAATGCTTCACTGACAAAACGTTTCATAGTGCCACTTTATGGATAGATTCATTGTAGGAATCCACATGGTTAGTCATAGGACTGAGCTTGGTGTTCAGAAACTCCACTCTGGACCTGACTTTATTGTAGTCTGCACTGTCATGTTAAGTTAGAGTTCCGGCTTGCGCCTGTATGCACACGTCTGATTGTCTACACCACCTGCTTATTGATTTATATGTCAACTAATGTCTGGAGCAAACCAGCCAATTTACAAGGTGGAGAAACATAGACACAGAAAATTGAATCCTGCCTTTTTAGGGTGAGGCGACTCAAATCTCTCAAACCACAGGGCACAAACCCTGGGTTATACTTTGTCATAATTAGCTACTTAGTACAGATTAGAACATCATAGCAAATCCCCACCAACTGAGCCTGGAACTGTGCTTTCTTCTGCAGCTGTATCTGAACTATATGCATTTTTCTTTTTATTCTCTCCCTCGCACACTAATGCGTCTGATTTTTACTAACACAGCAAAGAATGACAAACAGAAAAGACATAAGGCTGAAACATTGCCTTACTTAACTTCTTTAGAGTGTTCAGGATTATTCAGGAAGAGATAAAACAACCCTCAAGAACACTGAAACCAGTGTTGATTTCTTTCCAGATGTTTCTAAGATCATAACATTTGATTCTGGACAGAGCCTGAGGTCAGTGGTGTTTTTTTCATTTCAGCTAATTTCCTGTATTCCAGTAATTTTCCTTCTGATTCCAGTTAATGACAGAAAATACAGTTGTGCAATTTGCAAACATGATTTTAACTGTACTTTTTCTAACCCCGCAATACAGTTTATCAGTCAAGTCCATGAATTTTTTGTTGTACAGATCAATGGGCCATCCAGACTATTTTGTCATCTCGTGCTGAAAACTTTCCCTTTCTTTTTTTTATTTGCTGTTTTACTGCCTGCTGCTGCCAAAATATTTCTAAAAAAAAAATAGGTAATTTCTATCTAATCAGCCATCTCTGTATTTGAACTTGTGTCTCCAAAGTAATCAACGCCTTTTATTCCAGATAGCCATGGAATTACTGACTTTCTGGTACATACCAGAAACTATACCTTTACCCTTGCAAAACCATGGGGATTGAGAACTGCTGAAAGTATAGTCCCACTTCCAAACAATTGCTCAGCTGGCAATGTTGTTAGCAATACAGGGTGGCAAATTGCTCAGGCTACCCAGATTACATATCATACTCCAAAAGAGTTAAGGATTGAGATTACTTCCACTTGAATAATTATTAAAAAAGATTTCTACCAAGGTGTTTGTAAGAAATTCTTGGTACACCAACAATAAAGATATTTTCAGGCATTATGCTTTATTTTTTGTGTATGTCCGCTTTAATAAGGTACCGATTCTATTCCTGCAGGTAGGTAAAATTAAACAAGTGTAAGGTGTGATTAGAGGTTTCTGTTTTTTTAATTTAAAGTCTGTTCTCCCTGACCTTTCAACAGAAATGCATCACTCATAATGCCCATGTGACTCCAGAGTCTAAAAAACCACAAGTAATATAGATCTGAATTACAGAATATATGGTGTCAAACAGAATAATATTGTCCCCTTAAGACTTCATTCTGTGAATAAAAACTGGGCAACAGTTCTATAACATTCTTCCTAGAAATCTCTGTCCTGATTGGAACTTGTTTGTACTCTGAATAAGGTTTTCTCAGTGGAAAAAAGGAGCATGATTCAGTGTTCTTTAAAAAAATCACCATTTCTAAGTATTTGAAAAGTGAGTGAATTCAGAAAAATACTGATACATTCCTGTATTTATGGAAATGCTTGGCTTGAGAGTGGGAGAGCATTATCTGTTTAGACCTTCTCATGTCCTAAGAAAGTGAGGAAGAGAGAAAGTAACTTCCATTTCTTAAAATTATATCTTTCACAAAATTACTTTCTCTTTAATTAGAATCATAGAATCACAGAATGTCCTGGGTTGGAAGGGACCAGCAACAATCATCAAGTCCAATTCCTGTCCCTGCACAGGACAGCCCCAAAATTCGCACCATGTGTCTGAGGGTGTTGTCCAAATGCTTCTTGAATATCATCAGGCTTGATGCCATGACTGCCTCCCTGGGGAGCCTGTTCCGGTGCTCCACCACCCTCTGGGTAAGAAACTTTTCATAATATCCAACCTAACCCTCCCCTGGTGCATCTTCCTGCCATTCCCTCAGGTCCTGTCATTGGTCACCAGAGACAAGAGACCAGCGCCTGCCCCTCCTCTGTCTCCACTTGTGAGGAAGCTGCAGGCTGCTGTGAGGTCTCCCCTCAGCCTCCTCTTCTCCAGGCTGAATAAGCCAAGTGACTTTAGCTGCTCCTCGTATGGTTTCTCCTCTAAACCCTTCACCAACTTTGTGCCCCTCCTCTGGACACTCTGTAGTAGCTTTATATCCTTAATGCACTGTGGTGCCCACAACTGCACCCAGCACTCGAGGTGAGGCCGCACCAGGGCAGAGCAGAGCGGGACAATCCCCTCCCTCGGCCGGCTGCAATGCAGTGCTTGATGCACCCCAGGGCGCGGTTGGCCCTCTTGGCTGCCAGGGCACACTGTTGGCTCATGTTCAACTTGCCATCGACCAGAACCCCCAGGTCCCTCTCTGCAGAGCTGCTCTCCAGCCTCTCGTTCCCCAGCCTGTGTGTACATCCAGGGTTGCCAGGCCCAAGGTGCACAGTCTGGCACTTGCCCTTGTTAAACTTCATACGGCTGGTGATTGCCCAGCTCTCCAGTCTGTCCAGATCTCTCTGCAGGGCCTCTCTGTCCTCCTGAGTGTCAACAGCTCCTCCCAATTTTGTGTCCAATTTGTCTCCCAGTTAAAAGAAAGTTACACTTATTTTTCCTGTCTGAAAAATATCTAGAAAATGGGAAAATAAATATGGGAAATTTAATCTGAATTCTTTCTCCCTTCTTACTATTGGAAGTCAGATTTTTTTTTGAAAAATAGATGAGAACACACCGAAAAAAAGGTCAAAATGCTTGAACTTTTTTGCAATGATATTATAATTTATTTGTACTAAAAAACTTTGGTGAATATTTCTGCATGGAAAAATGCCATTTTCCATTCAACTTTTAAATGTGTTTATTTACATTATGTCTTTAGAACTATTTTAGCAGTCACTGAACAATGAAAATAGAAATTCTTTCAAAATGACCAGATTCAGATGGCTTAAATTCAACCTTATTTCAAGTGTCTCTTCTCCTTTGAAAAGCAGCTGAAGGCTAGCGTCAGCCAACAGCAAGCACCAGGAATAAAACACTTGTGTTGATATGAGTTAGATGATGTGGGTTGAAAAGTCTTCTTAAGAGGAGGGAGCAGGTGGTAATGATCTAGCAAAGTCAGTGACTGGGAGACTGAGCTTATCAAGGAAGAGAAGATCTGACAATTTACTTTTATGTCATCAGGTAGAAACCTGATATTATTATAACAAAAAAGGATCACATGAAGATCACATTTGAAACTTTAAAAATTATTTTTATAATTTGAAAATTTTGGTTTTCTAAGACTATATATTTTCTTAATATTTTGAAAATTGGGTGTTTTCAAGTTTTTACTAGTATTTGAAAGATTTATGAGGTGTTTAATGAAAACTATGTAAGTTTGTGTTCCATCCTCTGAAGTTCCAGGAGTATTCAATCATTCTATGGATATTATAACCTAATGGTATAAATTTTGTTTAAACAACAATCCTTAAACCAAATGGTCTCCTTTTGTCATTATCCCTAAAAATAAAGTATAGCAAGTGGCTCTTGACTTCTTGCCAGTTGGTCTGTTATGACTAATATACTTTGTCTTCCAGATCTATTGAGCTGTTCTCATCTATGTGTATTGTAGGTTACCTTAAAATTGTGCTTCCCATTGTGGATATTGATTTATTTAAGTGTATTTAGCCAGAAGCGTCCAAAAAGATAAAACACCTACTTTTGTTATTATTTTTAAAACTAGAGTTGAAAGTGCATCTAATGCTACTTTGAATGATATCTGGTTAAAAACTGTAGGAATTGAAAATCTGACCATATTCTGTGTAGTGAAATTTGAAGTCTTTAAATTAAGTTTAAGTAGTTAAACTGAGTTCAAAGTAGCAGAACTGCAGAAGTGCTAAGGATAAGTAAAGCTCAGTTTTTCAGCAAGAAACAAAAAAGCACACCACATCAGGAGAGATGAGATAGAAGCAGGAATAAATTAAAAAAATTATTTTTCTTTCAGTGAAAAAGTACCTAGCTGTTTGCTTGTTTTGTTTTGGTATTTTTTCCCCCCAAAAGAGATTTGGTTTTTTTTTTCAAAATCCTTTTGCTGTCAGGAAAATGAAGTTTTTGGCACTTGCAATTGTCAGTAGGTCTTGAATTTCATGTACCCCATGCACCAAAGCTGCTGGAGTGCAAGGTGTAGAGTGCTGGGGGCGAGCAGAGTGAGAAGATTGCACTGGTACATGTGAGTCCCAGCGTGTGGCACGAAGGCAGTGCTGAGACTTCCCTCAGTACGTGCCGCACTTTCATTTGGGTATTACATCTTCATTTTACTTTGCAGCATAGCCCACAGACAGCCGTGGCTCCTCAGGCAAACAGGAAGGGATTGACTAAGATTAGGAGACTGGCATTTATGTAAGAGGCTACAGCTGGTAATCTTGGATGTGCCTTTTGGACTTTCCTGCTGTTTGCTTGATGCCCTGCCAGTGAAAAGTGTATGCTGAGATGATGCTTGGCTCAAGGTGGAATGACCAAAACATTGTCTTCATTGTTTAGGCAATCTCCCAGACACTGCAAACAATAGCAACTCTGACCGCTCAATTAAAAATTGCAGCTGGCAGCATTAGTGCCCTGATTTTTTGTATAATTGCCTCAAGTAGGTCTCCATGAAGAAAGCCTAGATGCTGAGGCATGAGGTGGGATAGAGGAGAGGAGCATGGCACCCTGCCTTCTGCCATGTAAGCCTGTCATCATGTAGCAAATACATGGTGGCCAGGAGGCAACTGAGAGGAAACCTGTGGTCTGAGCGCTGCTCCCTGTACCAAGCTTTTTATGCTTTTTATACAGTTTGCTTGTTCCCCCAAGACTGTCTAGTCTCAATGCTTAGGTGAGATGAAATGCATAAGTGGTGTGTCCCGTAGTAGCAATGCAGTCTCCTGAGCCAGCCCTGAGTTGCATTTCTGAGCTCCAAAGAGGAGTCAGAGCTCAGATACGTCCTGCTAGCTAGTGCACAGAGTTTTGGGCATCCCTCATGTCGTACCTGCTTTTCCTTGGGAATCTATAGAAACCCCAGTTCCTGGCTTTGGGTTTTGGCTTCTCATCCCCAAACCCAAGTATATTAAAAAAAAAAACCAACAAAAAAAGGAATACACATTGTCTAAAACCCAGACCCAGAGCTCGACAAACTACTGGGCCTTGAATTCAGGATGTCTTGACTCAGTACTCAAACTGCCCAGACTGTTGACATGGTGTAGCTAAGCTGTTAGGAGGTTACACAGCAAATATAATTTTACTGTGTGATACTATGGTTATAAATCACAATGACAGAAACCATTTGTTTTTTTTAAAAAAATTTGATGAAAGGGATAAAAGAAAACTTTGCAGAATTGCTGATTTGATTAATATCTTTGGGGGGGCGGGTCGGGGGGGGAGAGAGGAATCACTACCATATCAGCACTAGAGAAGTCTACCAAGACAGACTGATTAATAGGAAAAATATTACCTGAATGTATAAGTGCAGAGATAAGATGAATTTTTATAATTCTGAAGTTTTATGAAATGTTAGCTAGAAGATTAGAAAGAAATGGTATTAGTTTCTTTTAAAAAAATTCTGTAAAAGGAAGATTCACAGTAAGTCCAGTTCTGAGTAAGAGTAAAAATAAGAGGCAATCATATAATATTAGATTTGAGAAAGATAAAATTTTTTAAAATACATACAACTTGTTAAACATTATGTAAGACTGTACATAATTCAGCAGGACTTACTGATAAATTACCTTGTTTGATAAAATATATCTTCTGCGACTATGATAAATTTTTATTTTTGACTCATTACTTCCTGCTTAGAGACACAACATTAAAGAGCAAAAAATACAGAAAGCATAGCATATCAGGAACTTTTCTCATACATTTCAAGGGCAAAAACTTTCTACTGGATTTCTTGGCATATCTGGATTTGTTTCTTTGTTAAACAATACAAAAATATTTTCATTAGCTAAGCTTATAAGATTTTGGGGCTCATTGAATTTATTTCTATGAACAGATGGGAAAGTTGGAAATGAAATAATTCATGGTGTTTTGAAGTGGATAATTTCGGATTCAGGCATAGAAAGGTTTACAATAAAAGAATTAATTTTATTTATAGTTAAATAAAGAAAATATAGTTACTTAGAAGATAACTACTTTAAATGTCACCGTATTCATAAAGCTGTGCAATATCAGTCTATCTTCAGATAATGAATCAGGACATGATCCTGAGTACTTAGCTTCCACATCTGTTCGCTGGGACTGTGGATTGCACGCCACCTGCATACTTAGTGAATTCCAGCTCGTAAACATAGTTTCACTATTAGGTGAGGCACAAATAGACGCATGTACTGTCAGTAGCAGCTGAGATGGAAAAGCTGCACATCAAATTCTGTAAAATGCATGCACAAGTTGGTGTGAGTGTAACATTTTTAGAGAAAATGAATGAATTTATTAACTCTTTTGAGGAGCTCATCAATAAGCTGGGCAATGCACCTGGAGAAGACTTAATTAGCTAGCACCTGCTCCTTCTGCTGGTTATCTGAAATTATTCTCTTAATGGGAAGCCTAAACCTATTAAAACTTTACCTGTCATGGATCTGGCTTGACTCTTACAGCTGCCACTACATACCTTGCTTTCCTGTCCCACAGCCACTGGGACTATTCCTGGTATTTGCCAGGTGTGACCAGAGGTTGCCTTTCTCAGTATCTTTAGTGGTATGTCTGTAATTCTGCTGTGGCCTGACATTTTGTACCAAGACACTTCCCATGTCCCCCAGCCAGACATGCATGGTCTGTGTTTGAAAGGGTCTGCACAGATATTGCTATGAAAGTACAAGTTCTTGAGGAATACCAATAACTATTAAAATCTGATTTTAGAAATTTAAGTTGTATGTACCAAGATGAGCTGGCTGGATACTCTATGATGCACACTGCATAGCCAATACTTTTATTTACTTAGCGGTCTATTTTTTTTTTCTGGATTGTTTTGGCACAGGACAGACCGTCAGGTTTAATCACCTGGAAATATGTATGCAAATAAGTGTCTTAAGTGGAAAGAATTTTTTTAGGCTTGCATACTGTGGCTAAAAACATGTGAGCAGAATGAAATTTGTAGGGTGCTCAATTCAGAAGTCCAAATCTCCCAGTCCAAACCAGTCATAATTAATTGCAAGAAGAATATGTATTTAAAGAATAAACTCTGTTTATGTTAGTTTCACCTTCCTCAATCTCTTTCATCTGCTGTGTGGCATCTGGTGTAGGTGGTTTTTTTACCATGGACTTTCTTGCTTTTGACATAGCTATGAAAGGCATGACAGGTATTTCAGAAGTATGGTAGAATTTTTTTATATAATTGAAAGCATTTTTATGTACCTCTGATTTTTTTTGTTGTTGTTGTGTGTGGCATTTATGATAGAGGGCCTAGCAGTAGTAAACAGCCTGTGAACACAGCCTATGAGCAAAGTTCAGACTTCAGCCAACTAGAGGTCCCTGGTGAAGAAAAGCATGGCTGGAAAGCAAATGAGAAACGTAAAGCACTCGCAGCCTCTCTCTTTTGGGAACTCTCTGTGTGTATCTGAAATCAGAGTTTGGTCTGCTGTTAGAAAAGGTTGCTCAGGGTTAAATTCTGCCATAAGATTTTGGCATCTGGCTCTGATTAGAGTCAATGGGAGCCCTCTGAGTGCATCTGGGGGCACTGTATGACCCTTCCTGCTTGTTTTCACTCATTATATTTTTATGCTATGGCACCTCTGAGCAGGGACAGTCTCAACTGCTTATTCACTTTAAAGGCCATCTGTAAGGAAAGCTATTCTTGTGTTTCCTGTATTCTCTGAGCAGTCCTTAACCTTCTATCATGACTTCCTTTTGTGTTGATTTATTAAGCTACTAATGCTCAGATCACAGTCTACAAAAATTAAAACTTCAATCTGAAAGAAAAAAGTAACCAAGTAGATAATGTAAGTACAATATAATAGCACAAGCAGCTACTGGCAAACATAGCATATTTCATTTTCAGCCATCTTCTCAAAGATAAAGAACAGTTCAATCAAATTAAAAATGTGGAGAGATTTTCCTTCAAGCCACATTGAGCAATCACATCTGAAAAACAAGCCCTACTGTGCTTCTGAAGCAGATAATAATATCAGTGATGAGGTATTAATATTAGGAGTAAATGGCTCCTGTAAAATAATAAACTGATTTAATGGTCCAAATGATGATAAGGTACTTTTCATGGATATGCCAGAGGCAGAAATTGTCAAGTCAGGGCTCCAATCCTGAAAAAGTATTCATACTGCAAAGCTCTGGAAGGTCTGGGGCTCATGGAAGTCATGGGACAGAAACCGAAGTGGGACCCTGAAAGCTGAATTATCCACAGCCTGTTTAAGTATTCTTCAGGGTGGGCAATGCTTAAAGTTCTTACTCGCTCACAACAAAACTGTGATCTAGGGCAGTGTCTTGTATTAAATGTGTTCAGTGCTTATGAATTGAGGCAGGAGAATGAGCATCCTTGTGAGGAAGGCTGTTTTCTCTCTAGGCTGTAAATTGATACTTTTCCGCTTCTTTTGGTCTTTGGGGGTTTGACTGCCCTGGACGTTGTGTCAAACTTTCTAAAACTTATGGGAGTCAATGAAGTTTGCAGCTTTTTGTAGATTCCACCAGAGCTGCTGTATCTGGACTCTTGCAGCACTTAATCCTAGAGACGAATTCTATACAACAAAAAGTGGCGATGTCTTAGAGACTTCCCTTAGGGTATGAAAGTTGCATGTTATGTGTAAGCATAGCCCTTGCTGGAGTCTGTTCACTGTCCAATATGGACCTTTTTTTGGTATCATGAAATATATATTTTAAAATGTAGAATGTCTCCTCTACTTCCATAGAAATGTTTTTTCTTTCAATCACTGATTTTAAATTTGCTGTACTTGGAATACGGTCTCTTCTCTTTGAATTTTGCACCAGCTACACTGTATCTAATCTATGTTCCTTTGCCAAACTTTTTTTTTAATGCTCTATGCTTACCTTTAGTTTGCAAAAATTGCAGTATTATATATAAAATGAATGCTGTTGCCTGAAATTTACATATGTCTCATTCCCTCGACCTCTTTGAAACAGTGTTGAGACTAGTTATCTTCTAGTATTCAGCTTGAACTATCTTTTGCAGAATTTTCTTAACCCTTTGATTTCTTAAACTGGTATCTTGCTTTTGTTTGGAGTTCCTGACCTTCTCCTGTAGATATACACAGCATAAGATCTTTTCTCCCTTCCTTCCCATAGAGCCAATTACCTTCTCCAGAGCCTGATTTGAAGACACCTCCATCTGATAGCTTTGCCTAAGCCCTAGTTTTCTGCCCTTTTGCCTGAATTTGTTATTGTACATTTAAACTACTTTCTTTTGTTTTAAAGATTTCTGAATGGTCCCCAGTTTCAGGAGTCATAGCCACTCAAAAATTAGATTACAGATCACTCTGTGATATTAGTGATATAATATTTAAATGTGTTGTTGCTGTAACAGGATCCTAGTATGACACCAGGATTTGTTGCAGGAATAATTAGACACCTCAGAAAAGTTATCTATAGGAAGCATGTTGCTGCCTGCAGAGCTTTCAGGCAGTTTGCAGGAAAAGTCAGTATGTGAATGTTTAGACACTTGATTTTTCCAAAGAGAGCTCAGATTCTCAGATACGTGAAAGTATTTTTTTTTAAATTCTAGTAAATAAAAAGAAATATGCCATCTTTGCAGTGAGCTTTTTCATTATTGTAATTCACTATTATCTGTACCATATTCCTGAACAAAATTCAGCTTTATTTCCTCTCTCTCCTTGGGAAAGTTCATCTCTGTTGCAGGTGGAAGTTCAGGCCAAGAACATGAAAAGAATTTGAGAGTTTCCTAAATTGTATGGTGCCACCTTTGTTTGCTTTGCTTTTTTTATACAGGTGAAAGAAGAAAGTGGTCACAGTATAAAACTTTCCTAATAATACTTTAAAGAAGACTTAGCTCCCAGGATACAGCTTTCAGATTCTAGATGACACTGATGGCACTGTCTAATTTGTTAGGTCCTCAATGTAAACAAAATGTGAAGTAGATTTTAGTTCAAAAATTATGCAGTCCTCCTGAGTTTCTCCTTTGCTTGGAATTCCCCAGTAGTTGGTAACTTCAATGTAACATCGATTCTAAATAAAAATATAATGTCAACATGATTCTGATTCTAGTCTAAGAAAAAGAAATTAAGCAATAAATAAGTGCAAATACAGAATTTCTTATGGAGCATATTTTAGGAATTAGAGGGTGGTGGGGTTTTGGTTTTTTGTTTGTTTGTTTGTTTTTGTTACTTCCCCATTTTGGAAAGACTTTAAAACAGTTGCTAGAGCCTTGATGATTATAGGGAAAGAAAAATTAACATGTTTCTTTGGAGGAAATGCAAATATTTTAGTTGTAAAATGTTTGGTTTATGCAGATATGTCACTAAGTTCATCTATAATTCAAATAAAATGTTTTAGAGTTCTAAGAAGTTTTATTGTGGGAACCAAAGATTTTTCTGAAAGTTTTTTTTCTGACCTCATAGATCTTTCTTACTATAAAAGTAATGAATTTCCAGAAGAAAAGAAACAGATGCAAAAATACTGTGGAAGGAGTTTGGAGGTTTCAACATAGATATGATGGATAAACCTGCCTTCCATGTATTGGTAAGACAGAGAGAAGAACAAACTGATTTACTCCCAGTTTTCAAAACATGAGACCCAAAGCATAAAACCAGAAAGAACTTAAGGAAGTATATGTCACCTTTTAATCTTGAACATGGTTTTCTCAGAATGACATTTTGTGGCTGAAATATTGCCCACCAGATAGCTAAAAAGTGGGTCTTGACACTTATTCTAACAATTTATTACCTCATGGGGGATGCACTATGCATTTGCTATGAAGTTATCTTCCTCAGCTTCTCATATGTTTTTTTCTGTTTAGGTATATACAGGTGAACTGATTTCCTCAGTTTTCTGTTTTATATATAAAAAAATTTGCTGACATTTCTGGCTTGTTTGGGAAAACATATCACAAAGGTACGCATACCCCCACAAGAATAGGAAAAGTGTTGGCTTAAAAAAGCTTCATTATCAATAACATTCAGCGAGTATTGTGTCACCTGAGAGTACACAATGATTGGCTTTTTCAAGTTCACATTTCTGGTATGTTTCCATTAAAATTTCCTTGAATGTTTTATGAAGGTTTGTGCCTTTTCTATGATACTGGTCACGCGCAATCTATTTTTCTTGCAAATCAGCCTCAAAAAACTCTTATCACTCCTTAGCACTTTTGTGATGGGCTCAATTGTGTCTCGCTGGCAGTGTTAAGTGTGTGTATAACATAATGTTATCATTTATCAGTAGAAGCTGTCTATTTAGGCAAAGGCACTAGGGAACCATCAAGAACCATATTCTGACAAACAGATATCAGTCTAAATGGTTCACATCAAACAGCTGCTGGGAGTGTTACATGGAGGGCTAAGGCACAGGAGGAGGGTGCAGCCTCTGCTTGGTTAATCATTGCTTGGAGAGATATTTTTTTCCTTTGGAGATTGCAGTGTCTGCAGGTTATGTTAATTGTTTAATCTGTTGTGACAAAAATCTGATTAAGTAATGGAGCAGGACAGAAATGTGCGTTTGGGGAATTTTTATTAAACTAAGTATATGGTTTACTGGATCTCTAGTCTAGTAAAAACCCTCCATCTGCTTTTCTCTGCATAGTTGGAATATTTGATCAGTGTTTGTGTTGAGCTTTCAGTTCAGATGCATGCAGGACTTCTAGGAGAGATTAGAAATAAAACATATCCCCTTGGTGCAGAAAAATACATTCTACCTTTGAGGTTACATCTTCAGAAAGGTCCTTGAATTCAGCATGTTCACATGTGGTCGGTGGTGATTCTTCTCCCTATATGTCTGAGGTCTTCTGGGGGACTGATGAAGATAGGTGATATGTTATGCTCTTTCACCATGTAGTTTTTTAATTTCTATAAATGCTTTCCTTGCCCAGGAAAAAAGCGCCATCCTAATATTCTGTTTTCTCTAGACCTATTGCCAGCATTGCTACAACAGCAAGTATATATTTTAGCACTGTAAACACATTTCTATTTCTATTGATCACTACATCTGACAGCATAACACTACAACTCCCTTTTCATGCATTTTTTTACTTGTTCCATTAGCACTGATAATAGTTACCTCTGCATAGATTAATGGAATTCCATATCCCTAATTAATATATCATTCATACAAATGGTATATATGTTTCTAACTTTTAACCTTACTTGAATTAAAAAAAGACATTTCCTGTCCAAAGATCTACTCAGACGTCTTTCTGTGATATTTTTTTCCCATTGATTCATCTCTAATATGTATTCTGAATGATACAACTTGAAAGCTTTTGAAAGGCATAACTGTATTGTGATGTCTGCAGCAAACTGCTACAATTCATAAATGGAAATGACATTATTTTTAGATGCCAGTGCAATGCAATCACTCCACATTCTTGACACTGCTGGTGTTTTTTTACCTTACCCTACCCCCACAGTGACTCTACAGTTAGAAAGTGTGCAATTATTTCATTGATTAAGTGATTCAGAAAAGGATCCATCTGACTTTTTCTGAACACTGGCTCTTCAGTCTTAGCCGTAGCCGTGATACCATCTATTTGTTGATCTGAATAAGAAAGGATGTAGTCTTATAGAAGGGTTTCATCCCTGCACATTGAAGTTAATGGGAACCCTCATGAACAGAAATGGGAGCAGCAACAAAGTTGTACAACACCCACTGCATAAAAACTACCCAACTTCTGTTTGAAAAAAGATGAGGACAGGAAACAGTCTGAAGCTGAAATGGCAGTAAGAAACAAAAGTTCTACTATTAATTAAAATTCCTTCCAGGTTCCTTTCTCAGATTTGGACATGGGGAAAAATGTTTCCCTGCACTCTGCTATGTTTATGGCAGGGATGAAAGTACTGTCCTAACTAACATTGTCCAATTCCCTTTTATGAGAGAGTTAACAAATACTCAGAAATTTTGCCAGAACATTACACAATTAAGTTGATATATTCCATGTCAGATGCTTGCCTAAGCCAAAACACCTCTGTGTCAACCAACAGGGCTAAGGAAGTATATTGTTCTGCCACTCTGTCTGTGAAGTGCTTTAGCTCCATATCCAAAACCGAACAAGATTCTAAATTCATTCTTTGTCGGTACCTCTGTACCTGCATATGGGAAGTAAGAAGAGGAATGTATTTCTGATATAGCTCATCCAAAACAAATCGATACTAACCCCCCCCTCCTTGCCCCAACCTAATGCAGTGTGGGTTGATTATGATTTTGCTTTTATTGATATAAATAGTGGATTTCTGTGCTTCAGCCAGTAACCTGATAATATCGTAGTGTAGTCTGCAGAAAAATGAATTCCTTCAGGACAGGAAAAAGATTTTTCTTTCCTAAACTTTTTTCTTCTGATCATTGATCTGTCACTTCTTTACTTTTAAGAAATGAAAATAAAACACAGCAGTGAAAAGCTGCTCTGGCCTATAAAAATTACTGCAACAAATTCAACCTCTAGGAAAATACTGGATGAACCACCTACTGAAGGAATCCTGCCATTGAAAGGTAGACACTTTTTTCTTTCAATGACTGAAAACAATGAAACTCTTGTCACCAAGTTAACTTGATGATCCTGCTGCGTAGAGAGGTTTTGCCTCTGGGGTTGACAAGATTCATAATTTATCAGCAGTCCTGGTTAACAGGGGAGGTCCCAGAGGACTGGAGGCTTGCCAGTGTGTACCCATCTACAAGAAGGGCTGGAAGGAGGATCTGGGGAACTATAGGCCTGTCAGCCTGACCTCGGTACTGGGGAAGATTATGGAGTGGCTCATCTTGAGTGAGTTCACCAGCATGTGCAGGACAATCAGGGTATCAGGCCCAGCCAGCATGGCTCATGAAAGGCAGGTCCTGCCTGACCAACCTGATCTCATTCTATGACAGGGTGACCCACCTAGTGGATGCAGGAAAGGTTATGGATGTTGTCTACCTGGACTTTAGTAAAGCCTTTGAAACTGTCTCCCACGGCATTCTCCTGGAGAAACTGTCTGCTCATGGCTTAGACAGGTGTAGTCTTTGCTAAGTAAAAAACTGTCTGGATGGCCAAGCCCAGAGGGTTGTGGTGAACATAGCTAAATCCAGTTGGTTGCCAGTCACAAGGTGGTGCTCCCCAGGGCTCAGTTTTGGGGCCAGTCTTGTGTATTATCTTTACCAATGATTTGGATGAGGGGGTTGAGTGCACCCTCAGTAAGTTTGCAGATGACATCAAATTGGGTGGGAGTGTTGATCTGCTTGAGGGTAGGAAGGCTCTACAGAGGGATCTGGACAGGCTGGATCGATGGGCTGAGGTCAGCTGTATAAGGTTCGACAAGGCCAAGTGCCGGGTCCTGTACTTGGGTCACAATGAGTCTGTGCAATGCTACTGTCTTGGGGAAAAGTGGCTGGAGAGCTGCCTGGCAGAAAAGGATGTGGGGGTGTTGGTGGACAGCCAGCTAAATATAAGCTGGCAGTGTACCCAGGTGGCCAAGAAGGCCAACAGCATCCTGGCTTCTATCAGAACTAGTGTAGCCAGCAGGAGTAGGGAAGTGATTGTCTCCCTGTACTCGGCACTGGTGAGGCTATACCTCAAATATTGTGTTCAGTTTTGGGCCCCTCAGTACAAGAAGGACATTCAGGGCAACAAAGCTGGTGAAGGGTCTGGAGAGCAGGTCTTCTGAGGAGCAGCTGAGGGAACTGAGATTCAGTGTGGAGGAGGCTGAAGGGAGATCTTATCGCTCTCTACAACTACCTGAAAGGCGGTTGTAGCCAGGTGGGTGTTGGTCTCTTCTCCTGAGTTACTAGTGATAGAATGAGAGGAAATCTCCTCAAGTTGCTTCAGAGGAGGTTTGGATTGGATATTAGGAAAAATTTCTTTACTGAAAGAGTGGTCAGGCACTGGAACAGGCTGCCCAGAGAGGAGGTGGTGTCACCATCCCTGGAGGCATTCAAAAAACATGTAGATGTGGCACTTTGGGAACATGGTTTAGGAGGCATGGTGGTGCTGGGTTGACAGTTGGACTTGATTATCCTAGAGGTCATTTCCAACCTTAAAGATTTTATGTTTCTAAGATAAAGAAGGGGCAGGATGTCAGAACCATAATTTCCACAGTTCAAGGGCTTTGTCTCAGTAGCTTGTCAGGGAGCTAAGTTGCTAGGCTGGAAGGAAAACATACAAGTTTCAAACAACCTTATAAAAAAATTGGTCTAAACTGACTTCTTTTTTCTCTTTCAAAGTGCTCTGTTTTTAATGAAGAGCAAATTCTAAAGAAAAATATTTTTTTATTAATTTTTTCTTCCCCTGCCATCTCTAGAATGTGAAATTGCATCATGAAGGTCAAATTCAAGATGATGCAATAATGTTCTTATTTATGTTTTAGGGGAAAGAATTAAACCTTAAATATTAGAAATTATTTAAGACATTGTTGGTGCTCTTCTGGCATGAAGAACCTAGTTAACATTGCCCAGGAAGTTAACTGCATATTTGGCCTCTTTGGATCCACAAACATGAATGAATTGGTGTCATTGTCGCTCAATGGGTTTACAAAATTAGTATTAAGAAAATGTATTGCCTTCAGTATGATCAATGCTATGGCACGAAGAAAGGATGAGGAATGTATGGAGTAATTTGCTTTCATTTGCAGAAAAATAGAGCTGCATTGAAAATCTATAAGGAGAAAATTAAAGGCTGAAATAAACAGACATGTTAGTCGTCTCCAGTAGCAATGCTGAAACTGAAAAAGTGAAGGCTTTGAAAATTTTAAATGTTAATGAATAATAGGAAAGAATAGCCAGTTTAATTTAATTTTGATACTGTATATAAAATTACGTTCTATCTTAATAGAATAGACCATGTGACACAATTTCTCTTTTCATTTTTATTGCAAGATTGCTTCCTTCCATTTTACAAGACTGCTGCTTTGTTACACCTTAACAACAATCCTTACTGAGATGCAAACATTGATCTCTATTCTGTTTCATACATATTTTAGTGAATTTCATAGATTTTGCATTCATGTTTTAATTACATTTATATGAAATAATCTGTGTTCAAAAAGGGGGGAAATCTGAATCTATTGCCTCAGTGATTCTACTGCATAAATCTGCTACTATGGAAGATCTAAATAGATTACATTTGTAATTTGTCATGAAGCAAAGATGAAAGCTAAGTATGAAAATAATTTTTATGTACTTGGAGGCTGATATTAAAAAACTAAAGCCTTCATTTCTCATGAAAAGGCAGTGATGGCAGTATGAAAATAATTATCAAATTGCTCTTTCATCAATTTACTTTAATTATTTTTGTTTAAAATGATATGAATTAACAGACTTTATCAAGCACGTGGCAGTCTGCCTATTTCCATGCTAAAGAAAATGGATATTTAAATATGAGAGCACAGTGATGATTTTCTGAAAGAAATAGGGACCAGATCCAGTAAACCACTTGATCTGGAGCTGCAGAGACCGGGGTGTGACAAGGCTCAGGTTGCTTAATTCACTCATTAGGCAACAGCTCTTGAAGTGAAAATTCCATACCTTTCCCAGGCTCCCTTCTACAATAGTTAGAAGAACATACATACATCAGAAGAACATGCAAACCCATCACCCCATTTGGCTGGGAATCTGCTGAAACCTGCGCAGAAGCCTTTCAAGCCAGCCAAATGGAAACACTAAGCACAGGTGTGTTTCTGCAATGTCATACTCTTCCACAATGTGGATGCCTCTGGTGCCTTCAAATCCAAAAGCCAGACCTCGGCTTGAAGACAGGTATCTGTAATCTTTCTTCCAAAGGAGTAAGTTCTCTTCCATTACAGGAAGGAAAGTTAGTTATTTCCTTAGTTGCATATTTTTTCTAGCCTAGCCTCTTACAGCAGTCACTATGGAAATGCTTCAGGCTATGAAGATTCAAACCAACAGCACTCTATCCTAGGCTTTTTTGGCAGATGAAGACAATTCAAGATGCCTTAGGAGAGTGGAAGTGAGGAGAATACAACTGTAGGCCTGTAGACTAATGCTTATTACACTCATCTCAGAGAATAGTGTCCAGGTTTTTAGGCTGTTATCTGACATTAATCACTCATGGTAAGGAAAAGTCCTGGGCGTAAGTGCAGTGAAGTGTTACGATACTTGCAGAAGAGAATTACAGAATCACAGAATCACAGAATCCCAGGTTGGAAGGGACCTCAGGGATCATCTAGTCCAACCTTTCTAGGAAGAGCACAGTCTAAACAAGATGGCCCAGCACCCTGTCCAGACGACTCTTGAAAGTGTCCAACGTGGCCGAGTCAACCACTTCCCTGGGGAGATTATTCCAATGGTTGACTCTCTTCACTGTGAAAAATTTCCCTCTGGTGTCCCATCGGAATCTCCCCAAGAGCAATTTGTGTCCATTCCCTCTTGTCCTCTCCATGTGACTCTGTGCAAAAAGGAAGTCTCCATCTTCTTTGTAGCTACCCCTTAAGTACTGGTACATGGTGATGAGATCCCCTCTGAGCCTCCTTTTCTCAAGGCTGAACAAACCCAGTCCTCCCAGCCTACCCTCATATGGCAGGCTTCCCAGTCCTTTGATCATCTTGGTGGCCCTTCTCTGGACCCCTTCCAGACTGTCCACATCCTTTTTGTAGAGTGGGGACTAGAACTGTACACAGTACTCCAGGTGTGGCCTGACAAGTGCTGAGTAGAGCGGGATAATGACTTCTTTATCTCTGCTGGCGATACCCTTTTTGATGCAACCCAGCATCCTGTTGGCTTTCTTGACTGCAGCAGCCACTGTTCGCTCATGTTGAGCTTCCTGTCCACCAGGACCCCCAGGTCCCTTTCCACAGAGCTGCTCTCCAGCCAGGTGGATCCCAGTCTGTACTGCACTCCCGGATTATGTTTTCCCAGGTGCATGACCTTACACTTGTCCTTGTTGAACTTCATAAGGTTCTTGCTGGCTCACTCCTCCAGCCTATCCAGATCTCCCTGCAGAGCAGCTCTCCCTTCTGGAGTGTCTGCTTCCCCACTCAGCTTGGTGTCATCAGCAAACTTCATCAGGCTACACTTGACGCTGTTATCCAGATCACTTATAAAGATGTTGAATAACATTGGGCCCAATATCGATCCCTGGGGGACTCCACTATTTACGGGTTGCCACTTGGAAAGGAGCTATTTACCACCACCCTTTGGGCGCGGCCTGTCAGCCAGTTCCCCACCCACTGCACAGACCACTTGTCTAGGCCATAACACATCAGTTTCTCCAGGAGGAGACTGTGGGGGACTGTATCAAAGGCCTTGGAGAAGTCCAGGTAAACAATGTCCACCACCTGCCCCATGTCAACCAGGCAAGTCACTTCGTCATAGAAGGCCACCAGGTTTGTCAAGCACGAATTACATTTGGATCTTCATAGGCAAAACAAGAAACCATCCAGTTCCTCCGTGAGAGCCATAATGACTAATTAGCTGCACAAAACACAACTACTACAAGCTCTAGGAAACCAGCCCCAATGATATATCTTCTGTGTATGTCTTGAGAACATCTATAGATCAAGCCTCCTAAAAGACAAACATGGAGGAGCACCTAGTCTATGCAGACATCAGACATGCCAGTTCAGAAAATAAAACTTTGAGACCGAAAGTCCCTATTCTTCATGCTTTTTTTTCATTACAGGAAAACCTGTAAGCTTTGGGATTGGGCTATGTGAAGTACTGGTACAAATTCTAGATAATGCTATAGCTAGTTTATCAATAAAATGTGTATTATACAGAATGTGCTAAAAAAGAAGGCTTAGGTTAGGCCAAAGCTTGGACATGTATAGAATTTGTGTTATGCCCTCTTTGCAAAGTATTTATTTATTTATTCCTATACATATCCATATGGACACACAAGCTAGCCCACTTAACTGTATATATAGTCTTAGATTTATTGTAACATGGTAATTCTTATAGAAGTTTCTGGATGTATACTGACAGGATGAAATGTAAGGAAAAATAAGGAGAAACTGGAAAAAAGTCTTTCAAATCAAGTTTGCTACAAGGAACACTGCAGTTTTGATCTCTGCGTCTTCATATTACAAAGAAATTGCTAATGCTGCAAATAATTATCCTTGGAATTAACTTCGCATGAATGTGTTGTCCCATTGACATTAACGAGAGAGCTTATGCACATAAAATCAAGCACAGGTGTGAGCACATGCAGAATCAGTGCTCTGTATAGTTGCCTTTGGTCACTTGATAATATTGATGCAGATTATTAATTCACATACAAAATAGTTGGGTACAGCACAGCAGCAAAGCTGCAGAAAAAGTCCCTATTTTGTGAGTGTTGTGGCATTTGCCTAAGGTGTGTCTTTTTTAATTGTAAATTTATATGTGGTATAAATTGTTCTAATATTTAATATTCTCTGGTTTTCTAGCCTTATAATGCTGTAAATTATAGTGATGGATTTCTGTTTTCCTACATTTGCATTTTTTTCTTGCTGTGTATTAACTGAACACCTTGTGCTTTCAGCACATCCCTTAAGCGGTGCAGCAGATATTTTGGAAGAAGCAGGGAAAAACTCTTAGGAAGAAGTTCAATAACAGAATGCTTGGTAACCAGATAATAGACATTCTTGTCCCCTGTCCACCACACTAAGATATCTGCATAAAAGAGATCAGGCTTTGCAACAAAACTTTTTTGGAATGAGCCCTTTTTTCTAATTACCTTATGGACAGTGACTCTTAATTCACTACTGTTAACTTCCAGTCTTTACTAAGCAAAGTTAACTGCTCAGTTTTTGAAGTTGCTGATCTAGACCTGTAGTGCCAATTGGCAAAGACCTCAGCTGTAACAATTTGTAACTGGACAGAAAAGAAACAATCCTATCTCTTGCAGGAGACTTTCTCAAAGATGCCATGTGTCAGGAAGAAACTTGAGTGTTGTCAACTCAAGGCATCCAGTGCAGAGGTGAGAGATGACTTTCCAAACTTCTTGTATCCATACTATTTTGTGACCTGAGCAGTAATTTGTTTATAAGAGCCAGGGAAATTTCAGCAAGGGGCATACCAAAGATTTTGTGTGAATGAAACAAAGTTTAGACAATCATCCAAATGACAGAGACCATTTGGTCCCAAAGGCTAACTGATGTGGCACAGCTTATATCCATAGAGCTAAATTATTTTATCCTTAACTCACCTATTTTTATATTAATGTGGAGTTTGTGTCTGCAAGGTTTTTTGAGAGAGTGCTAATTGGCAGAAACTCAAAGTATAACAGGGACTCTGGTAAAATTAAATGGTGAGGATGATGATAGGATGGTGGCTGTAGGTTTGCTTTGACACAGTTTTGTTTACTATAGAGCACAAAAGGTATTGAAGAGAAGCCCAAATCCTCAGCTGAATGCTACGCCATGGGCAAGTTTCTTTGTTCTCTTGTCTCTGTTTTAACCTGATCCATGGTATATGACAGAATAGTAGGTAGACAGATTGTGTAGGTCAGGCTAATTTATAGCATTGTTAACCACACCTTTTCTGTTTAGCAAGAATATTTCTATCCAACTTGTGCAGTGAATTCTCTTGTAGTTGAGCAGATCCTGTGCAAGTGTACTTGACTGGCATATAATGGTTTGGAGGACCATGTCCTAAATGCTGAAGTCCTGAAATAACTGTTCTTTAATGCCTGGAGATCTAATTTTTCGCCCTCACTCAACCTCAAACCCCAAAGCTACCCTTGACTATTTCCCTTCTTACCCTCCAATAAACATAAGACATTTACCACTGCAAATGCTGTCAGTCCTATTCAATCACCACATCTTGCAGAATTTAGCAATAAACTGAATTCCACAGCCAATTTTGTCCATAGAATTACTCTAGTCCTAGCCATGTCTTTTCTCTGATTAGTGTTCATACCACCATGTTAAATTTTCCCATCCAAATCAGTTAATCAGCCTGCCTGAGAGCTCGTTATGAAGCCCTGTAGACCTTGTGGTCTGAAGTAGTAAAGATTTCTATCCAGATTCAAGAAGCATTTTCTGCAGAGGTGGAAGTCATATATTAAGTTAGGCATGGGTCACAGTGATGGTGTAATGCTTAAGCTTAGCGTTTACTTAATCTTACTGGGTGGGGAAGAGTAACTACAACTTGGCTTACTGACAAGTTCTTTAATGCTTATTTAATCTAGGAAGACTCACAATTGGTCAGGATAGCTGAGTATAATTTGAGAGGCAGAGGAGGTGTTTGGAGAAGGACTGTAGAACATTATTAATTCCTAAATTCTTAAAATCTGATGACATCAGGGAAAGGGCTGTTGCTGACAGAAGATTAAGATTTCATTCTACTGATGGGATCAGAAAGTTCTACGTAACTAAAATGAGATGCTTACAGAAATCCATGAACAGAAATCTTCTGTTTAATTTCAGATAATAATGTTTTTATAATGATTAAGACCAGCTTTAGGGTTGGCAAGAGAGTTAGGACTCAGAAAACCAGCATCTGAGGAACTGGCTTGTTGCTGTTTTCTGCAGTGGTCACCAAGCTGAGGTAAGTGGGGTAGAGACAGAGGTCAATATAGTCCAGTGAACAAGGTGGTGTATTGGGATCACTGCATCACACTCAAACTGTAGGTTGATCAGGAAAATATGAGCATGTGGAATATTTTCTTTCCAGTTCAAGCACTGCACCCCTGTGAAGATCTCTGGCTTTGTCCTAAATGCGTTTTAGCAGAGGTGATCTTCCAGTTGGAAGTCCTCTGGAGTCTGCTGTAAACTCTCCCAAGGTTTGTATTTAAAAGTTAAAGGTGTCTTAACATGCATTAATTTATTAGGAAACTTACTCCTAGGGTGGAAGGAGGCAAATAACTGTAGTATAAATTGTCCTGCTGCAAGATTATATCTCATTTCAGTGGAAACTGAAGGCACTCAGTGTCTTGCAGGATCAGTAGTTTAATATCTGTAGATGGGATAGATAGTGAGCCAAGTAAAGTGTATCTTGTTCATCAGGGGAATTTCAGCAACATTGAGCACTCCTAGGCTGAGAATTGTGTTTTTTCCAGGGGAATGAAGTCAGTCCAGTTGCTGAGCCATTTTACACAAGGCTGGGCAAGACCTTCCTGAGAGCAAGAATCTTGCAATGAAGGAAATGGAAAGAAGTTTCTTAGCTTTTTCTTGCCTCCCGTGGAGTCAAATACTAACTGCTAGGTAAATGACATGTCTGTGACATTAGTGTATAAGATCTGTATAAGAAGACAAGTACAAAAATGAAACTTGGCAAAGTTCTTTGGCCTGATCCTGCTGTTTGTGTGCGAGAAAGATTCCCAGAGTAGGACGAGCTCATATCTTTTGACTGAAAACTCCACATATTCATTAAATGCTTACACAGATTTACTCTTAGACTGCTTATTTAAATGGTTTTATTTATAAGTCAAAAGTTGTTAATACAATCATAAAAAAGTACAATAATTTCATTTCTAATGAATGATTTGGGATGTTTTATTTTGGAAAAAGCTTGTTTCACATGAGGTCCAGACAGTATCAAATGGGAGTTACAGTGTCACTAGGTTTGTGTTCTTCCAAGCTGCATAATTCTGAAGTGTGAAAAGGCTAATCTGATATGCGTGCTAGTTATTTTTGATGCATAATTCTTTTGATATTGGTGCATTACAAATCTCTCAAAGGGAAGCCATTATCTAATATTTATGCAAAGCTATGTGAATACTCTGTTATCCCTATGCAAGCTTTGCTTCCTCTTGCTGGACATAATGCAGTGACAATAACCAGGCAGCACTCACTTGTGGAATTTACAGAGGGATTATGTATTTCCTAAATTGAGTGGACCACAGGCAGGGCTAGGATGCTGCTAGAAAAATAAAGCCTACGAGTGCTTTCTCTTTTGCTCCCTCACTAGTTTAATATAAAATGCATTACTTCTGGTATTTAAATAAATTAGCTGGCAGCTGTAAGAGATCAGTTTTGTAACATTCAGCAAGGTGTTTGATATTTGCAAACATAAAGGTCTTAGTAGAATATCCATTAAAAACCTGAAAAAATGAATGTGATACTTTGCAATCTGGGTTAAGCAAGGTTCATGGGGAGATGTAAAACCTTTTACTAGACCAGCTGATATAATTAGAAAAAACAGACAAATTTAAAGACATGAAAACCTTTTGACACTTTTGAAATATAAGGCATCAACCTTCAAAGCTACGTACTAATGGAGAAAAATTGTTCAGAATTTAGCTTGCTTACATTCAGTTAGAGACTCTGAGAAAAAAAGCTGGTTAGCATCAGTAGAGCAAGATGCTCCAAGGGAATATCGTAACAAGAGAAGACCCCAGGCGGTGCTGGGAGGGGGGAAGAGGGAATTATTTTCTGATGAACACTCAGTGACTGGTTAAAAGTCAAAAGGGGAAGAAAGAAAATCACAGTCTGAGACAAAAGCAGAATAATTTTTGTCTTTGACTTTTGATGTTCAGTGCAGTTACAAATTTGAGTTTCTGTGGAGTACAACCACACTATAATACCCTTTCTGTATTTTCCTGTGCAACAGTACATATAGTGTTTGCATATAGCTAAAGAGGTATTTTTAAACAGAAAAAGTTGTCATCTGTGACACAGTTAAGAAAACAAGTTAATCATGTCACATAATGTAACCCCAGAGGATATGCCCTTTTGGCATAGGCATTTCTATAGACTAGAAGAATCAATGATACAGAGGATCACAGGGTTAAAGAAAAGAATTGTCTATCAGTCTTATTAAAGAGCTGTGCACTGGATACATGCCAGATAAAGTGTAGCTTTCCCTAGAGTCACTGAAGAAGAGTTTTTGCACACTGTGGATACTATCTAAGAGTTAGAGACTCTTGAAAGTATTTTTTTTTTTTCTTTCTCTGGGGAACTCATCAATGAACAATTCCATCAAGTTGTCTATGTGAGAAAAATAATAACTCCGTAAATAATAAAATGAAAAGTAGTCTCTGCATCCACCCAGAAGAATGTTTACCTGAACTGAACTTTTGAACTGTTTTTTGTGACACTAGGTAAAGAAACCAATGGCTCAGACAGAACGCTAGGTCAAAAAGAGTACAATGACTAGATGTGGGTTATTATTTATTTTGTGTATTTACAGTTGTGTAGACCAACAAAAGAGTTCTACAGCCCACCCCTCCCCAGCTTATTTTTCACAAGTCTACAAATTAAACAAATGTTAGCTCATGGGGCATTGTCTATTGTAGTATCACAAAGCTGTCTGGTATCTGTGTGTGCATGTAAGAAAAGGTAGAAGGTGTTATTTCATGTGGGAGTGGAAGAGGCTTCAGCAGAAAGCTGTGTGTTTAAAGGAAGAAAGGATCAGTCCTGAGGGACTGGCTCAGGGAGGAAGGATTTAAGACTTAATCATGTCCACATTCTCCTCCTACAGAACTAATATTTTGCCTGATGTATTGATTTTAGAGTTTTCAGGAGAAAGAAGCACAAGCTGAGAACTGCCTATATTTTCAGCTCAGCCTGAAAAACACCCTCCATGTTTCTAGGGAAGGAATGTTAGGCACAGATGGGGTGGTGATATACTGGGCTGGGGGAGCTGCCCAGGCTGTTTCTTGTTCCAAGTGTTTGATTTTGTGAATAGCAATAAAGACTTTTCCATTAACCTCTGAAGGATTAATTTCTTAATTTAGCACTCAGTGGCAAAGAAGCCTGCAGAAAAAAAAATTGGATGTGCATATAATGAATTGCAGTGTTTATAGTTTGTATAAGGTGCAAACCCCATAATCTGCTGATTGCAGTTGAATTTGAAAAGTGCTAATTCATGAGCTTTGACATTCCAATTATTTTGTTATTAATATGTTCTGCATCAACCTATACTGCTGTCTTAGCATCATTTCAATAGCCCTGCTAAACAACACTAAAAACAGACAATGGGAAATGCCATATCACTGTGCATTTTTCTAAAGGAGGGTGTGGGAAATTTAATGAGACTTTTATTTGATTTAAGGTGGCTGCTTTTCAAAGCAGAAGTATGAGGTGTTTTTAAAGTGTGCTGACAAAGGAAAGCAGAAAGTGAACAAAAATTCAATTCTATTGAAATTTTAGGCTTGTTCAACCAATAATTTTTGTACTTGGCGTATTTATCAGTGGCCTGCTGAAAATAGCTTAATATTTCTTAAAAGTGATATATTCATTTTAGTTATAAATTATTCTTTTTCTCTTGTCTGGATGGATTTAGCCACAAAGATAATTATCCAAGTCCTGTTGTAAGAAGGGAAACAAATGTAAAAGAATATAGGCAATTATCTGAAAGTGTTTTTCAAGGAGTAAGTTTTCCCTGGTTACAGTGAAATTATTACAGAAATAAAACAGTGATATGACTTTAATGTTGTGACATGCAGACTATGTAATATGGTAATTCTAGACCACTTTTCTTGGAATGACCAAAAAAGCCAATGTAGTTAAAACCAGACGTGTTAAAACCAGCAATTGCCTGGATTTGCATATGGTGGGGTTGTCAGAGAGAATACCTGAATTCTCTTATGTGAAACTGAAAGCACTTCTGGTGATGCAGTTCAGCCAATCTGCCTGTGTCATGCTGGAGACCTGATGCTCCCAGGCTCTGTGGCATTGCCGTGTACCAGGAACAGGACTGCAACACATGACCCTCTTCTAATAGGCCTGCAACCCCCTTGGGCAGGACTTATTTCAATTCTGAACATGATCTCTTTAAATCTAGGTTTTGCTTTCTCTGCTAGACCAACCTAGGAAGAAGAGAGACGATTTTAAAAATACCCCTAGCTTGCCCTATTTCACCATCTGGCACGTGAAGAAAGAAAAGGGAAACCATCATTATAGATATTAATGGCAACACTGGAGCCCTTGGAGATCCAGCTTTTCCCCTCTGACCAAAAGTTGTAAGATAGGAGCATTTGACAGCAAAGCATATGATTTTTAGTACTGCTAACAATTCCCCTTGGTGGTATTAAAGATGCACTATTTGTGGATGTTTCTATTCTGAACACATCAGAGTACAACCCTTCAAGGTCAGTTCACCAACAAGCCGAGTGATAATAAGCTAGGTCATGTACTGTTATTCTTTTCATAATCTTTTTAAGCAATTTAGTGGCATTTGTTTAGGTTGTATAAGTAATGAAATTGGGTGCCTACTTTATTCCACAGACTTTTTCTTAGTGAATACAGTGGCTATACAATCTTTCCTGGGGCTACTTCTCAAGACAGTTATTTGTATTTTCTTCCATGGTCCATGTAACATAAAGATAATTTCTTTGTAGTGATGAAGACACATTCATAAGGGCAAATATTTTCATTAGGAGGGGCTAAAAAATAGACTTTTTAAACACCATTGAGTGTAATTAGTGATCACTTCAGCAGTTTGGGTCGGGTTTTGTTTTGTTTTTGTTTTTGTTTTTTACAAACAACCAAACAACCAAACAAACAAACTCCTTTTTGAGAACTTTACTAGTTAGTTTTTAGTGCAAAGATAGATGTCTCTAGTGGAAGAAAAGAACTTTTTGTTTCTGGGCATAATAATGCAGAAGGAATTGAATCATTAATATCAACATTTGTGTGATTGTTAACAACCTATCCTGTCTGTCTGTGAGTGACTATAATAACCTCTTTTTCTGACATTTATGTGCATATTATCTCAGAACCAGATTTTAGAATTCATCTGGCTTCTTCAAGAGCTGAGGATAGGGAAAGAAATTTTCATAGCTCTCTGAAAACCAACCTTTGTCTGCAGCTGCTAAGCTCAGGAATACTTTTCAAGTTAACAAAAATTTTAGCCCTAGTCTAAAAAAAACTCAGAGCCTTACAATTAGCCAGAACTAAAGCCTGATATAAAGTGTAGTGGAAAAGTGTCATTTACATTTAGAGATATTTGCTAGTTATTAAAAAATATAATTTTCTTGAAATAGGTCTAATTAGGAGTTGTGAGCTTCTGTGACATTTTAAAATAGGTAGAATGAGGAATATTTCCTGACTATGTTGAAATTACTTATTATTAAATACAAGGGATTAAAAATTGTCTGCTATCAATTTATGAAAACTACAATACAAATTATTTCCAAGCTGTACCAATTTTGATAAGTACCGTCTGAAATAAAAAAAAAAAGAACCACTCATGCCCCACTGAGCTTATAGTCAATAGCAGAGGATAAGTTGGTACAAATGATGATAAATCAATAGTAAAGAAATGCTTCTGTACTGATGACACACATTTGAAAATTATTGACTGTCTTATGGCTTAGCAAGCCCAGTTATACAACACTCTAGCCGATTTAGTGTCCCATGGTCCCTATCAACTGCAAAGCACTCAGCAGGAGCACTTTTTACGGTGTAGCTCAGCCACAACACATTGCACTGGGGTCTGATGCCCTCGTAGTTGGGAAAAGAGAATTGTGAATTGGCACCAGTGGTTGCCCAACACATGAAACTGGAGCACTTCACATTGACCAGTGTTTGCTGGGTGAGGATGTATCTTCCTCCCTACTATTCTGCTTCTATTCCCCCTAGACTTCAGAAAAAAATGAGCTCTTTCTAAGAAGGTGGGCTTTCTTAGAATTTACAGTGGACTGCATTTTATTTAAGTTTGGCACATTTTTGACATAGTGAAGTTAGGACTGCAATAATTTTAAACTCTTGCTATAATCAATTACAAGAAATAGATAACATCTCTGAAGGCAATTTTCACCTTTGGGGGCTGGATTGTCTTCCCCACTGAATAGAAGATCTTGACTGGGATAAATGGGAACTAAAATGTTTAGTTGGATTTTATTCTGACTTTTCGGAAGGACACACGAGTTTAGAGTTCAAGGCACAGAGAAATATTGTTTGACAGATGAACATTGTTTGACAGATGAACATCAGTCCTTGTTGCTGTCTTTTACTTTGTGGCAGAATTGCACAAACTAACTAGTAAGGGAAGATATTTAGCTGTGATATCACTGGTATGAGTTTAGCTAAGCCTGGAAATAGACCTACATACTTATTAGGATAGGGTTGTGTCTGATTTCTGTTGTATGACTATGTCTATGT
Organism: Phalacrocorax carbo; assembly: GCF_963921805.1. Classification (NCBI taxonomy): domain Eukaryota; kingdom Metazoa; phylum Chordata; class Aves; order Suliformes; family Phalacrocoracidae; genus Phalacrocorax; species Phalacrocorax carbo. Next base: position 146,957,849 of record NC_087514.1, on the reverse strand, counting down.
GGATGTGCACTTGTAAATTTATACTTTTTTTGATTTGTGAGCAACGTACGTGTTCCTGTCTTGATCCAGAGGGCTAGCAAAGCCTGCCAGGCATAGGGGCAAGATCACACTGGATAACAGTAATGTGGCCCTGGGTTGGAACAGTTCCCACCAACTTCAGAGCGCTGCTAGGCACAGAAGGACCTCCCCTTTTCTTGTGGGAAGAGCTGCTGGTCCCTGCTCATCCTGGACACTGAGGGGAAGTCAGGCAATGCTGCTGCTTCTGGAAGAAGGAAGAGACCGGGGTTTGGGTGTACTGCACATGAAGAGGAGTTACCCCTTGTAAGCTGGAGCAACGCTTGAAGCTGAAAATGTGAAGTGAAGGAATAGAACAGCACAATTAAATCATTGGTGACAAGCTTGAAATATTTTTTATGTTATCACATGTAGCTTTTTCAGCTATTCCAAATCAACAGAGAAAGCTAGTTCTGATTATCATATTGGCAGAGTAAATCTATGTACTCTACACTATGGCTCTGAGACCATGCTAGCCATACAGAAGGGTCCCAGCTTCATTACAGAAAATCAGTAAAAGATCAGCCAGACATTACTGTCCATTCTGCACCTAACTATAAACCTTCAAAATAATTCAAAAGCTTAAGCATTTCTCAATGGGCTGCAAGGAGCTTTAAATGACTCTCCATATAGAACCAGAAATGATAAAGAAGTAGCCCAGAGTTTTGAGAAAATACAAAAGAAGATATGTGTTTCATTAATGGGAGAAATAATAATAATAGGAAAAGACTCCAAAAACATGTCTACAAAGTTTTTTTATTTTATTTAAAGAGAAGTTAAAAAACCACTTTCTTACACATGGTAGAGAAGATGGTAGTACTTAGATGAGTTTCAAGTCTCCATAAGGGTGAATAAGAAACTTAGCTACAGTCTAGCACTGGAATAAAAGTGCTTTGACTGAGGAGTAATTAAGAAAAACTTTTAATTAATTCTGTTATTTCTCAAGCCAGTTAAATACAGCTTAGAAGATGAAATAAAATGTTGGCTGTTAATGTTCAAATAAAAGCATGAAATCTTTTTAAAAAAAGACTTACAAAGCATTAAAAATCACAGTAGAAAAGATAATATTTTATGCATTTAAAAAGATAATTTTTAAAATATGTTGCCCAGATTCCATTCAACCTAATTCTTGACTAGACCAAGATGTTGTATATGTATTTTTGGTCATGAAAATTAAGGAATGGAGTTTTATGGAAATAAAATAATTTTAGAAAAATTAATATACATTTGTATCAAATCAGTTTCCCCTGTGGATTATGCTGTTGATTATGAATATGAGTCTCAAAGCAGCTAGATACAAAACTCCTTTGCAAACTGTGGATTTACTCTACACTTGGTAAACAGCAGGCCTAAAATCATCAAAGGAAAAATATATTTTCTGTGAAAACTTTGTATTTGTTGGGTAGAGTGAGAAATGCAGCCTTAAGCACATGTGTTTGGCTGATGTTCTCTGGATCCCAGTTCTTCAAACAGGTTTACCCTGTAGGAAATTCCCCTGATGTCTGCAAGTCTCCTCACATGGTAAAAGTTGTACTTCAGCCTAGAGATACCCAGGATAAAGTCCTAGTTTTCTGAAAGTCAGTGACAAACCTTCTACTGTATATCATGTGGCCTGGGTTTAATCCAAGTCTCATTAATGAATCCCATTTTCTTTATAGAGCATCACCACCAAATATGTATGAAGAGTGGGAATTTTAGTAGAAAGCAAAGAACATGAAGTTGTGTCTCCAGGAGAATGAAAGACGAAGTCACCTACAACTTTAATATGGCTGGACAGAAGAAGAGATTGTATTTCAACCCATAGTAAGACTGAAAATTTTCTCTGTATTTTGTTCTTGGGGGTGGGCAATTGGATTTTTTACTTCTGATTTAATGGAGTCAAGATCTTTGGCACATTCTGCATGTGTTCTCCTCTCTATTAAAGTACCAATTAGAGGCCCATGAGATTCCTGTGGAGCTATGCACAATAGAAACATAACCTCCTTGCTTGTTAACTTATTGAAAAAGGCGGTATCTAATATGTAAAGGGTGGGTAGGGAAAAAGCTAGAAGCATAAAGAATTGAAGAAATCACACATAACACAACAGTTGTATATGGTCCCCTAAACTGACAGTTTTCTGTCCAGTAAGTTCTAGTTCTTTTTCAAACTTAACTTTTTCTTTTTGGAAATGTAGCCCAGAGATGACTTCTGTGAATATGCTGATAACAATGAGAGCTTGATGTACTGATCTTCTTCTGTGACTTAAGATATATTTGGAGGAAACTCTTGCACAAAAAGCCCTTCATTAGGTACCACGCTATATTTTACTGAGACTCATGGACTGTGATAAACAAGGAAATGGAGATTGACAGCATTTGCTACCAGCAGACTTGAGCCAGCTCCTAGTGTCTAGAATAGAAAATCAATCTGAGGATCTGGAAGAGAAAATGAAGCAATTAACAGGTAAATTGATTCCAACTGATCTACTTGGAAAAGTGGCTATCTCTTCTCAGACCTGGGAACAGCTTTGCTGTTTTTCCCCACAATTTACATTGTCTGATGGCATTTGCTATATTTATACGTAATGAGAGAATGTAAACCTGATATGAAAGATGCAGAAAGAAATTACATTTTATTTTTCTTATTTGCTAGTTCTTGCATTTTTTGGAAATGATAGGTGCAAGAAATTACAACTATCAGTGATGGAAAAATGTCTATGTACTTCCCTTAAAAAGATGCTTACTGCATTTGTATTCTGCACTGATATCGAAGCTCATAGAAACAGCATATAATCAGCTAGATAAGGAACAACTCAAAGTCAGGCCACCCTTTTCAAGTATTTTTTTAAAAAGACATATTTTTGACAATTGGAGATCTAAGCTCAGATGTATTTAATCTTGGTGCCCCTCTGACAGCAAGGGTTTATTTTCTGTGTTAAACTGTAGTTTCACTAAAATAAATAAATAAGCTGGATGATTTCCTGCAAGTCTGCTTATGTGGAATTTAAACAGCTTTTATGGAAACTTGCAATGGGTCTCAACTGAAAATTCATCAGGAAAAAAAGGAATTTCTTGACAGATTATGTTGGTTTGTGATCCCAATCAGGTCCAAACTGTCTGGAGTCCATAATTAAAATCAGACTTAGCCTGATGATGGTTCAATAGTGCTAGATTATCTGCCATAGTTCATATGAGTTATGGTACCATTGAATCTACATGTTCACAAAAGGATCCTACTTCATCTGTAGGAAAAATAAAAAAGAAAGCTTTATGTTTGAAAGCCAATTCATTACTCTTCCTTGCCATACAGAAAAATCTGCTGCATTTATCAATGGTAGATTTAGAAGTGAAAGTGTAGAAAGCATGGCTATAATAATCATATATTTCATATCATGGTTAATTATGAGTCTGCAATGCAGGAGAGGGATATCTTCACTGAGCCTGCTTATACCAGAAAAGTCTGTCAAATATATTCCAAAGTGTGGGTTTTTTTGTTGTTGTTGTTGTTGTGATACAGATGATCACTGTCTCTACATCTTCAATGCTGTAAAAATGACTGCCCTTTATGTATTCTGATAGCAGTCCTGCAGTATGTGCTGGACCCACTGAGAAGAGCTGCCCTGTATGTATGTATGTGTACTTCCCCTCCACCCCCACCTTTTATTTTCTGATGAATCAGGAATTGTTGTTGTGGTTGTTCCAGCTGGTGCCATCCTTGTTAAGGTAGGACTGCATAGGAGTACTGCTCTCACTAATCCTGTGAGATTATGGGTTGAGTTTGGTGCAGATAAGAAGTGGTGTAAATTACAGAAATGACCAATTATGGGAAGGTAAAAGCCTGTAATGCCCATGGGTGTCCTGTTCATGTGATACACAGATGTATGTGGTTGGCTGAGCAGCATCCTAAGCACCTGCAGTGTGGATACAGACAGTGCTCCAGACTGGGATGCCCACACTGGAATTACCTAAGAAAGTGATGAAGAGGTGTGCAGACCTTTTGAGTAAAGGCCCTAGACAAAAATAAAAGGATCTGGGACCTGACACAGCCCTGGAAAAGGGAGAAGTCACACTGTACACATTGAAGATATATCTGGTAAGAAAACTGTTCTTTGGTGAAGGGCTGTATTTTATGAGCCTTTTCAAGGCTGGAAAAGTAGAAATGGGAGGAACTTGTAAGAGATGTTTTTTTTGTGTGTATTATTTTTAACCAATATCATTTAGTGAGCTCCTTTACTGTGTGACTTCTGCAAACCCCTCTGTCCATCTGTGAGGGTGTGATAAATGTCAACCAAGGAGAAAAAATGAGTTAGGGGAGTGGGAAGGCAAAAGTCCCTTAAGAGCTCCTTAAGCCAGATTTACTACCGAATTCAGTACATTATGAAATTAATTGTATATTGGTGTAAATTTCTGTAAGTTAAAAACTAAAAGAGTTTTGACAATGTATAAATTGCATTTATAAACTGGGCCTGATGGATAAGCTGAATTATTTTCTTCTATTAATAATAGGTCCAGAATATGGTGTCCTTGTCTGATATGAGTCAAGTACTGGCAATGAAAGTTTATTATACACCGAGATGCATCATCCTAGTTTGCAAGGTGCTGAGAGACTGCTGTCGGAAGATGTTTTGATGACTTTTCTGATTTGTATTCCCACGTTGCCTTTCATCCAGCAAAGGAGGTCTGTTCTACTTTCAGGTGGGTGATGGACGGTGCAGGGTTGGAGTGTCTAAACTCAGTCAACATGCTTTTCACCTAGGTTAGGGAATACCTAAGGCTGCTAGTTGCCTGCCTAAAGTTCAAACAGTAAAGATATTTTCACAAGGGAAAATATATCCAGACATAATTTTGAAAGGGCAACAATTGTGGCTGAGCAAGAAAATGAGCCAACACTACATGTGATGACAATTACCCTTTTCAAAACCCATCTGTGCAAATAGGCCAGGTAACTTATGTCACACGTTGAACTCAAGCCTCAGGGATTAAGGTCGGAAGGAGCAAAATACACCCATAGCCATCCACACACCTGTCTTTTTTGTGGATGAACAGTGGGTTTATGTGCCTGCCTCCCATCAGCTCTGCTCCACATGCACTGCACAGGGTGATGATGACCTTTGCTTTAGCACGTGCACGGTAAGTCAGACATTGCACAATGATGAACTCACTGTCTAGCCACTGTACAGTTCTTGCACACATATTTCAGTCTTAGAAATCCCAGACAGAAATATGAACCCCCAGAGCTGTAAATCACCATTTTCTCACTGAACCCAAAGGCTGATGAAGCTTGGGTTTGTTTGAAGCCTTTACGCGAACAATGGAGATGTTTGGGCTGTGGAAAGTCTGGAGGTTTTAAACAAATCTCTGAAGTCTTCAGACTGTGGAGATTTCAGGTGTGGAAAAAGGCATGACCGAAGACAGCTGAACAGATGATAGATTTTTATATTTCTTAATATTTTTTATATCCATATTTCTTGATTCCAGTACTATTTGCCAGATCTTGGTGTGGAGAATAAATGTTGAACTGCTAGTATTGCTAGGTAGGCAATCCCTTTCCCATCTTATTTTAGCTTGGCAAATCAGAAGGCATCTTTTTATTTCATCTCCAAAACACAAGTCTTCTTGATTAAGTTCTTTCTCAAGTAGAAAAACTCCCATCTCCACATTGGTGTGTTTGAAAATGTAGTGCCTTTCAACTTACAAAAAAGAATAACTCAACAATCCCTTTCCACCTCAGAGCACTTTACCTTTGCTCAAAGTGCTTATTGCATTCTTATACAGGCTAAAGATGGATGAAAGGCATTTGGGTTGGTCTGTTTTGTTTGTTGTGAAACAGCTGTACTACCACCAACTTGTTTTTCTAAACATCATTTTCCCCACCCCCATGAATGTGTATTTTTCATTTTAAGGAAATAATTTTTGCTCACTCATAAGAAGCATCAGGACTGAAAATAAAACTGTATGCCTACTTCCAGGAATGGCATGAAAATATATGCTGTATTAAATTTATTTTTATCTTTCATGCTTCTCAGAGAAACAGTTCGTACCATTTGAAGGGGACCAAAGAAAAGAGCCGTAATTGGAATTTCACTAGAACTTTTGATCCATGAAGAAGCCAGGTGGGGAAAAAGCACAATCAAGGTCAATACCCGGGATGCTTTCCCTTCTACCGCAGCATCACTCACTGCCTCTGCCTGTGTGCGTTGTTTCCCTAATGATTATTAATATTATATGAGTTCTTTAAAACTGGTCTGCAGGAACTAGAACTGAGTGTATCACAGAAAGGAATGATACTGAGAAGAGTAGTCACAAGCTTCAAAGTTATGGATCCAAAAAGAGTGTTTCAGTTCCATCATTTGCTCTACCCAAATAGCCACCGCTGCCTCACAGCTGGGGAAATCTGCATGGGAGTCCTCTGCACCAGAAAATATTCATTAGAAAAAAGTAAGAAAAAGCAGTAAGTAAAGTTCATCATGTCAGCACATTTTAATGCATTTCCAGTGTTCATTGTGTTCAGCTACAATAGCTCTTTGCCTTCTGTCCATGAAGAGCTTTAGGAGCCTACCTGAAACAACTTAACAGCTGCAAATCAAAGATGAGCTTTTCTTGCAATATATATTTTCTGATTAGAGTTGCCATGTACTCAGAAAGAATGGATTTTTTCCTGGTACTGAGGAGACAGATATGCAAGCTGAGGCAGGTCAGCTGTACAGTTAACCACTCATGTTCAGGACTTGGAAGCTTTCCTGCAGAACAGAGACCGACAGAATGGGACATATACAAAGGGAAGAGGAGCCCAAGCCTTTGGGCAGACAGAGAAAAGGCTGCACTGCCCCACACTTATGAAACCAGCTGGCTATGACTTGCAGACATGTGTCTTAATCAGGCTATGAGACTTTGGTTTTATTATGTGTAATGGGCTGGCAGAACATATTGCTCACTAATTTAAACCAGACGTAACTAAGGCTTAAAGCTATGGGGCGAGAGAACTGGCCTTTCTGTTGTTAATAAAGTGTTACAGGCATTGATAGCTTTAAAAGGAAAATATTTATTCTTGTTCCTCTTGTTCAGCTCTAGCCATCGTGCCTTCTGCAGATTGTGTGATGCTCTCCAGAGTTACTTGTTCTGCCTTTAGTTAAGCTTCACAATGTCACTTGCCATTATAAGGTTCTGTTTTCGGTTTCAGTTGTGCTTCTGTAAGTCTACACCCAGGGATATATCATGTAGTCAGGTTTTCATTGTAGTCTGAAAGATTAACCAAAAGTAATCCAACCATTTTAGGAAGAAAAACATAGATAGAAAGTACTGTTTGCTTACATTAAAAGTGTTTAAATGAGAAGCATTATCTGTGTCCTTTGAGGTAGAAGCTGGGAAAGTGGTTCATGATTGTTTCTCTTTCGCCAAGTGAAACTGCTTAAATGTGCAAAATCTGAGTATTTAAATTTTAAATCTCCACTAGAAACATTTTCCACCTGTGAGACAAAAAGACCAATATTTCTCAACTTGTGGTCTGGTCCAGAAAGGTAGTCATTAAATGGCTGCAACTCTTCTTTTATGATATGTACACATCCACCCACAGAAGCAAGAAAATAAACAAAATGGAAACAATGCCCAATGTTAGTTAGCTGCCTTTTTTTGGTTTTGGTTGTTTTTTTTTTTTCCCTCCTTTTCCCAGAAAGGGTGTGTCAGACTTGATTTTGTTTCAAAATGGTTGTGGTGTTCTGGTTTAAAAAAAAAAAAGAAAGAAACTTTGGAAAACACTACTAGGGACAATAGTTGAGTTCACGGCATTATTCCTAGGATGCTCCTCCTCCTGTGCACAGAATGAGGCAGGCACCCCTCAGAAGAAGAGCATGGAAACTTGTATTTAAAGGCAAATTGTATCTGAGGACTGAAACACAGCATGCAAACACAGATGTGCTGCAACAAGCCATATGTTTCAATTATTGATTTCTTCATTAAAATCAACTTGAGGAGGTAGTGAAAAATGTATGCTTCTATGTATTGTCCATCATACTACTTGGTATCCATTTTTGGAGTGTATGCTAAATTCTTCTAGAAAATATAGAGCAAGTCACAGTATCATTTGCCCAGCTCATTTTTAATATATATATTTTCATTAATATTGCATACATAGATGACTGCTGCACTCCTGCACCTCTTTTTTTGTTCAGCTTGAAATCAGTGAAATTTTAAATATTCTACCTATCAAATTAAACATATTATATTACTCATAAGACACATTAAAGCAGTTAAGCATTTTAAATTGTTCCTTAAAAATATCCCAGCATAATAGTGAATTTAGTAACATTAGGTTTGGTCAGAAAGGGCTAAATAACAGGAAATAATCTATATTTCATAGCTCCAAGTATCAAGCAAACAATAGATACTACTCAATATCCCTATTGACGAAATTACTTTTTTTAGGAATAACAAAACAGAAAATTAAAAATATCCTCTTGTCTCATTTTAATATATTTTACTGACATGCAATTTGATCATTTTGGATCAGTCTTCAGGAGTGGAAAAAAGAAAGATAAGCTATGGTTTGGAGACAAGCAGGAAGAGCAAGTAAGCTATTTAGTGTAGCAATACTTTGTCTTTTTAATGGTTTTCTGCTGATTGTACAACTTCATCTGGAGATCATTCATGAAATAGCAGTGTGAAATATATGTCTGGTGAGACTAAGGCAATGTAATCAGCAACTCTGTAGGTAACATTTTGTGATTTTAAAAGAGCATTTTTTGTTTCTAATTGCCTTAAGCTTGTTCAATGTGCTTAATTTAGGTTCGACTTTTTTCTCAGATGTGTCTTCTATGATACGGGTTCTTTCAAACAGAAAACAGTGAAAATGCCAAAGCCTATAATAAAGGAGGGTTTAGAAACAAAGATTTAATCAGAGACAGACAGGTTAAGGTCCTGACTTTTTCTAGCACTGAATACTAAGTAGTTCCTGCTGATTTCAAGGTTTAAGAATAACAGTGACTTGTTCCTCTGCCATGGGGTAGTTAAAATTTTGTGCTATACCTCTCCTGGCTTTCCATACCTAACGTGGTGCACTGGGAGGACAGCTGGACCACAAGGGCTGACAGTCCACTTACCTGGGTGGTGGTGTCAATACAAAAGGACAAGACAATGGGCCAGTACTAAATGCAAGATCTTTGCAAGGAGCTTTAATTTTGAATGCATTTATTTTTGCTGCTACTCCTTAAAAGCAGGTCTTTCCACTCCATTTTCATTGCTTCTTAGTCCTTCTGCTGTCCATGTAATGCAGTACCCTGCAAGATGACGCACAGTTCGGATATGCAGGCCTGGTGCCTGCCATGTCTCTGTCTGCTGGCTCAGCACAGGGCTCCCACCTTGGTCTGTTGCAGCACTTCTCCCCAGCAAGGCCATGTAAGATACTCATGTACATTATGTAGTCCCTAAAGTGAGGGGAGGAGTAGACTCATTCATAAAACTTTCCCCATCTTTGTCCCAGCAAGCATCACATAGCGCAGTGGTAGAAAGAGCTCATTTTAGCAGCCAGTAATATATTTGCACTTAAACATCTTGTCTGTGGCTTACAGCTCTATTCCACTGAGCACATTTCCTCTAGCAGGAAGACCCATGGAATTTTATTTGCACTTTGTCAGTGGGGAAATCGCCTGAGTGTCAAACATTCCTCAGCTCTGCATTTGAATTACACTGCTATCCTGCTGTCTGCTATGAAGAGCTTTTAAGTGGAGTGTTTGCTATTAGAGTCTCTCCATGTGAATTATTTACTATTGACAGTGGTAGCTAGTAGGGAACATTTCTGTAGGGTATGGATTTATAATTACACTGTTAGCTTAAGGATTAAAGCTTTTTTTTGATGCCTCAGAGAGAGGGTTTTTTTTTTTTGGTTTTGAAACCATAGGAGATGTATGAGAAATCTGACCTATCATGTTGTCTCTGGCTCAGGAGAGAGAATATGGAATGGATAAAAGTAATAATAATAATAAAGCAAAGAATTATTTTCTCTAAAAACACTTTAATCTGCTTCCATCGACAGATGGCCAAAGCAGAAATTGTGTTATTTTGAAAGGTTCGTGCGGCTGCCTGGAAGCTATTGTCCCTGCAGCAGGGCAAGTAGAGCGAGCTGAGCAAATTCTCCTGGTGAGCTTCTGTGAGAAGTCAGCCAGATTCAGTCAGGAGCCAAAGAACGATAACTTAAAGTATGACAAAAATAACGTCAGCATGTACATTCCTGCACCACGCTGGCTTTACTGCGGTGCGTGTACCGTACGGTATGTCTGCAAATACTCTGGATCAGGAGTGGGAGGAAGGCTGCTGTGCGAAAGGCATGGCTCTGCGGGGTCTGCATGCAGTGCGTCTGTCGGCTCTGGGCCAGAGTGAAGGGTGCTGCTGGGGTGGAGGTTTGGCTGCTTGGCTGCGGAGTGCTGCTGCCCTGATGCTCTGCTCAGCTTCTTCACTGGAGAAGCTTTGTGTTTAGCTGCCTCAGGGTATGGTCAGAGAAATATTTGCCTAGAGTGCATGTCAATATGGATATAACCCACATTACACTTTTATAAAGAGCTTTGACTCTAACCTGGGATATTAGTACCCAAATGAAGAGTAAGAATAGAAAAGGTCTTATTTAGTAACCGTAGAAAGAAGATTTAAAATACACAACTCCATTAGGTCCTCCTAACTTTATTCCCTCTATAAAGTGAAATACTTTTGAAGTATATTTTTATATTAATTTGATAAATTATGACAATATGGTTAAAGTTCAAAATAACCTTAGAAAGGCAGCCTAATAGTACCATCCAGCACACTGTGGATATGCTTCTTTAAACAACCAGTCTGAAAGTGATGGGCCTCTAATAGTGAAAAAAGTTGGCTATTCTCTGACACAAAGCACACATCTTAACTAAATTCTAGTTTACTTCCTAACTGAGATAGCAAAGACTAATAAGAGCAAATGTAGTTTTCCAATTAGACCTTGTTTTTGGAAGCCAGTGCAGCTGTCATAAAAGGAATTTCAGAAAACCACTGTCCAGAAAATGTAAAACTGCCTGAGGAGGGCAGCGTGCCAGAAACACATCACACTAACTTACAAACAACTTGTTAGTGATTATAATGAGAACTACTGACTGTCTCTAGCCATATAACAAGCGGGTGTAATGCAGCCACTGACGATACAGCCTGGCAGTGATGGTGTGCTGCCGTGAGTGTGGTACTGCTCATGGCCCAGGTGAACCACCTGTTGGAACAGCTCCCACACACCAGTTGCTAATTTTGCTAACATGTCTGTTAACTTTTCCAGTCTATAGTATTTTTCCCAGCTTTGGTAACATTGTTCTGAGAAATGCCAGACTGAAATCTCAGAAAAATTCTGTTTTTCTGCAACTCTTACTCTTCAAAGTGTCATAAAATAATGGTGTCCGTATATCTTTGTATAAATGACTAAAGCATGTGTCATCAAACTGTTGAGTAGACTTTTAAGTACATTGATTTTTAATATTATGTTTATTTTACAATGGCTTTCACAGTGAGCTGACTGACAAAACTGTATGAAATATGTGGTTTTGTTTAAATATTCAGATAAATCAAAAAGTCATTCTCCTAGGATGTTGTCTCAGGGCAGAAAGAAATGTAGCAACTGAATTATAAACCTTTGACAGTCATTTTACAGCAAAAATGCTGATGCAGCAGGAACTATAATGCTGTGACCAATATTGCTGTACTATAAATATTCTACTTTCCTCTTTTATTTTGCTTTTTCACTTCAACAGCTTGTTGTGAGCTTTAACTAATGCATTTGAAATAAGCCACAGTCATCTCTTGCTCTCCCTCTTCCAGAAAGAGAATTCCACAGGCACAATGAAAACTTATTAATTAAAACAAAGTTGTGAACTGAGAATATCACCTCAGACTGTCACAAATGCTGCTTAACTCTGTTCTGGTATGGTTACAGCTGATTTTAAGCTTGAGCTTTTGTTGGGACTAAATATTGTTTCACTGAGGCCTTCATGGTCTAAAAGCTTGATTTTTTTCATAACAAAGTAACAATAACTGCATCACATAGAATAACATAAAATCTATAAGTATGACTTTATAGATTTAAAATATAAAGTTCAGAATAGTTTTAGTTACATGGTAGTGAGAATCTATGTCCACAAGAAGAAACTAATAGAAGAGAGGACCAGATTTGATACATCCTAGTTTATAACAGTTATTGCTTTGAGAAGCCCTCAAGGCATGCTAGATGTTCTAGAAATGGGGCTAGGAAGGACACAGGACCTCTGCTTTGGATGGGCTCTGGGGGTGCACATGAGAGACCCAGGTCCTGGGTGGAGGGAAGAAGAATAAGGAAGGAACCTAACAACTGGGTCTTAACGTGTGAGATTTGAAAGATGTGTATTGGTGAGCTGCAGAGATTTTACACTTACTTAATTCTGACTAAATCGATACCTGAGGTTTCATCTATGTATATTAGAAAGATGGAGTACTTTTTTGTCATCCTGAAATGAAATAGTGCAATTACAGAAACAAGTCTTTCAGTTTCAAGATCACAGGAAAAGTTTTGTCCCACAAGAAATGTATGTGTTAGATAAATGGGGGTGAAGTCACAAGGTGAACAAGAACTCACCCAAATACAACAGGTCTGGCTGTCTTAGACGCCCTTGTGGCCTTTTGTCTGTTTTTGCTGGGTATTCATAGCATATTCTGGCCTTAAGAAGAGTCTCCTTATGAAAAGTAAAAATCCACCCCAAAGGATACCAGTGAAAACAGGCTGATGAGAGAGTTTGTGTTTATAATATGCCATCAACAAGAAAGGCAGAGTGGATGCTGTTTGCTGGGTGAACTTAATGAGGATTACAATATTTATCTGCACAGTATATTGTCAACATCAAACTAGAGCAATCACAGAATCACAAAATCACAGAATGGTAGGGGTTGGAAGGGACCTCTGGAGATCATCTTGTCTAACCCCCCTGCTTGAGCCGGCATGCCTAGAGCAGGGGGCACAGGAACGCGTCCAGGCAGGTTTTGAATGTCTCCAGAGAAGGAGACTCCACAACCTCTCTGGGCAGCCTGTTCCACTGCTCTGGCATCCTCACAGGAAAGAAGTTTTCTCTCATGTTTAGGTGGAACTTCCTGTGTTCCAACTAGTGTCCGTTGCCCCTTGTCCTGTCAATGGGCACCACTGAAAAGAGTCTAGTCCCATCGTCTTGACACCCACCCTTTAGATATTTATAGGTATTGATGAAATTCCCCCTCAGTCTTCTCTTCTCCAGGCTAAACAAACCCAAGTCTCTCAGCCTTTCCTCATAAGGGAGATGATCCAGTCCCCTGATCATCTTGGTAGCTCTCTGCTGGATTTGCTCAAGGAGTTCCCTGTCCTTCTTAAACTGGGGGGGGCCCAAAACTGGACACAGTCCTTCAAATGTGGTCTCACTAGGGCAGAGTAGAGGGGAAGGATAACCTCTCCATCTGCTGGCCACACTCCTTTTAATGGAGCCCAGGATATTGTTGGCCTTCTTGGCCACAAGGGCACGGTGCTGGCTCAGGCTCAGCTTGCTGTCCACCAGCACTCCCAGGTCCTTCTCAACAGAGCCGCTTTCCAGTAGTTCAACCCCCAGCCTCTACTGGTGCCTGGGGTTGTTCCTCCCCAGGTGCAGGACCTTGCACTTGGTTTTGTTGAATTTCATGAGGTTCCCCTCAGCCCAGCTCTCCAGCCTGTCCAGGTCTCACTGGATGGCAGCACAGCCTTCTAGTGCATCAACCACCCCTCCCAGCTGACTCCCAGCAAACTTGCTGAGGTTACGTTCTATCCCATTACCCAGGTCATTGATGAATGTGTTGAACAAGACTGGACCTAGCACAGACCCCTGGGGAATACCGCTAGTGACAGGCTTCCATCCAGACACTGTTCCATTGATCACAACCCTCTGAGTTCTGTTGTTGAGCGAGTTATCAATCCACCTCAATGTCCACTCATCCAACCCACACTTCCTTAGCTTGCCAGGGGAAGGCTATGGGAGACAGCGTCAAATACCTTACTGAGGTTGAGATAGACAACATCCACTGCTCTCCCTTTGTCAGCCCAGCCAGTCACACCATCGTAGAAGGCTATCAGGTTGGTCAAGCATGATCTTCCCTTGGTGAATCCGTGTTGACTATTTCTGATAACTTTCTTGTCCTCTACATGCCTGGAGATGACCTCTAGGATGAACTGCTCCATCACCTTTCCAGGGGTGGAGGTGAGCCTGACTGGCCTAGAGTTCCCCAGGTCCTCCTTCCTTTTGAAGATTGGAGCAACATTTGCTGTCCTCCTGTCCTAGGGCACCTCTCCTGTCCTCCGCGACCTTTCAAAGATGATGGAGAGTGGCTCAGCAAGAACATCCACGAGCTCCCTCAGCACTTGCGATTGCACCCCATCGAGGCCCATGGATTTGCAAGGATCCAGTTTGCATAAGTAGTCTCTGACCCAATCCTTCTCAACGGATGGTAAGTCTTCCTTTCTCCAGATTTTTTTCTCTCTCTTCTGGGCGCTGAGATGCCTGAGGGCCAGCCTCAGCAGTAAAGACCGAGGCAAAGAAGGCATTCAGTAACTCTGCCTTCTCTGCATCCTGCATTGCCAGGGACCCTTCCTTGTTCAGCAGTGGGCCCACTGTATCCCCAGTCTTCCTTTTACTGCTGATGTATTTAAAGAAGCCCTTCTTGTTATCTTTGACATGCCTTGCCAGATTTAACCCAAGTGGGCCTTGGCCTTCCTCGTCTCATCTCTGCACACCCTGACAACACTCTGATATTCCTCCCACATGGCCAGTCCCTTTTCCATGTACTGTGAACCTCCCTCTTCCATTTGAGTTTCTCTAGAAGCTTTTTTGCTCATCCATGTGTGTCTCCTGGCTCCTCTGCCTGCCTTCTTCCTCCTGGGGATGCACAGATCTTGAGCTCGGAGGAAGTGGTCCTTGAATACTGTCCAGCTCTCTTGGACCCCCCTGCCTTCCAGAGCCCTAGCCCATGGGATTCCTCCTAGCAGGTCTTTGAAGAGGCCAAAGTTGGCCCTCTTGAAGTCCAAGGTTGTAAATCAACTTGTTGCTCTGCTTCTACCATGCAGTATTCTAAACTTAACCATCTCATGGTCACTGCAGCCAAGGCTGCCCCCGACTCTCACATCCTCAACCAGCCCTTCCTTGTTTGTTAGGATAAGGTCGAGCAGCACGCCTTGTCTTGTTGGCTCCTCCACCACTTGCATCAAAAAGTTGTCCTCAATGCTCTGCAAGAACCTTCTGGATCGTGCATGGCTCGCCGTGTTGCTTTTCCAGCAAATATCAGTGTGGTTGAAGTCCCCCATGAGTACCAGGGCCTGCGATTGCGGGGCTACTTCCAGCTGTCTGTAGAAGCTTCATCAACTTCCTCTTCTTGATCAGGTGGCCTGTAGCAAATGCCCACAATAGTATCACCCATACTTGGCTGTCCCTTAAGTTTTACCCACAAGATCTCAACCTGTTCTCCTTCCACTCCAAGGCAGAGCTGGATACATTCCAGTTGCTCCCTCACATAAAGAGCAACTCCCCCACCTCGCCTTGCTGGTCTGTCTTTCCTGAAAAGCCTGTAGCCATCCATGACCACATTCCAGTCATGTCAGCTATCCCACCATGTCTCTGTGATTGCAAGATCATGGCCCTGTGACCTCACACAGACCTCTAGCTCCTCCTGTTTATTCCCCATGGTCCCTGCATTGGTGTACAGGCATTTCCGAAAGGTGCTGAAGTACATCTTAGGATCCTGGGTTGCTTTTTACATGTGACTAGATCTACTGAGGGACTAAGTAGCTTTTCTGCTGTTCAGGGGAAATTCTTATTTGAGCTGGTTATTAGTGATGTAGTTTTGAGGTCACTGGTATGGCCTTGCCAGCAAATTTACAGAGAATGAATTCTACAGGGTTTTTATGCTAATAAAGCAGCCCACCACCATTAAGCACAGTGCCTTTACGTGTTGCAAATGCTAAGATAAGGAAAATGCTACAGGGGACAACTGCCTCTTTTGGGGAAAAAAAATCAAAATCCCTTTATGTAGAAAGTACTTGAAATTCCTACAGCTTGTCTCAAAAAACCTGCAATCTAATAGTCCAGGCTGGAAATCACTGCCAGTGGGATGGACAGCATTTTCTCAAAGGATGAGATAATGCAGATGTTGGGATAAAGTGATGAAGAAAATTATGGTTGTGCTGATTACACTTGGAATAGTACAGTTCATCTAAACTGCCTCTGCAGAGACCTGGAGACCATTAACAGGGATCTGCTGAGCCACTCACCAGGATGCTGGACAGTGTGCCTATTCTACAGCTACCAGGGAAGCAAAGCGGGTAGAAAGTGCTGAGGGCTCCATGACTGGAGTATTAATTAGTGAAAATGAGGGATGTGGAGAAACTTCATCTTTGCATACAATTAGATTGCATTCAAGTCTCTGTCTCTATGGCATTAGTTTTAGACTCCATTGATTCAGGCAGGCTGGGCATGTGCAGATAGTAACTGTCAGATGCTGGCTTGAGTCCTGAAACCAGTACAACAGTGTTGGCTATAAATAATACAGAAGGGAATATGCTGGCAATTCTGTTTTCAATACTCACGTTAATCTATTACAAGTTTGCTTTGGTATCTCTCCCTGACACAGTGTTATGCTGCTTAGACTTATCCTTCATGAGTAAACAGTGAAGCTCACTGGTTTTCCTGCGCTTAGGCAATATGTAACTCTACAGTCACAGATGTACTCTAGAAGCAGGAAGAACAGATGGCCTGAAAGTGAGCATGCCATGTTCAAAATGTCAGTTAAAGGAAAACTTTATGCTTCTCGTTGAGGGATAAAAATCTAAAGGAGAAAAGTTGTTAGTTTATTTTGGTTCAGAGAATCATATAAAAATGAGGACCAAGGCACAGTTTCACTGAAAGACCATGGAATAAGAATGCTGGGAACGGACAAGGAACAAGAACTTTCAAATACTGCATAAACTTTTTATCCTGATAGTAATGGAAAGAATGGCCAGTCTCCAGGTTACTGGCATGCTGTGTTCATTCAGACATCTGCCCATGGACTGGAGGAGCCTTGCCTGTGCTTGGAGAAACGAACCCTGCGGATAGCAGTCTTCTAACTCCAATGGCAGGTGAGATGTTGGTGACTGAACACAGTGCTGGCAAACACTTACACTGTGTCCCTTATAATTGCCACAATAATAAAACCTTGCTACTGTTCTCAGATTTCTGATAAACTACAAACAAGAACGTCAGTGATGCCAACAGGGACCGTTGCTGAATACCTTTATTTTATTGTCCATTTTATATTATGTTATTTCTGATTTGTGGAACTCAAAGTGAGATAAATCACAGGTAGGTACATGCATACCTGTGTGCCCACATATACTGACGTTGTTCCTTACAGCTGGTCAAGAAATCCTCTGGTTTTGATAAACCAAGTATTATGATAAAATGTAACAATATTAAAAAAAAAAAAGGCAATGCCTTTGTCTAATTTTATACTCAGTGCAAGAAGAGATTAAGGTGACAACAGTAATGTATGAGGAAGGACGAAGCTTGAAAGAGTAAGACTGTAATACAAATTAGTTTGATCAGGTACACATATTTCACTAGATTTTTCAAATTAATTTTTTCCCTTCTCAGCCAAGTGTTAAAAATCACTTATTTCTTCTCAGAATCTTCTTTGCAGTCAATAACATCTCGTGCAAACAGGTGTACTGTCAGGGAAGTTTGACAGTTGAAGAAAAGGGAGGGCAGAAGTAGACAGGTCTGCAGGTTTCCAGGCTGCCTATGAGCTTTGCTGTGAGCACAGGGAATGCTCCACAGCTTGGAGGAAATCACAGGGGCGTGTCCTAAGGCTATAGGGTCAGTAACTCTGTGTACACCTCTTTCTTAATCCATCTGTATAATAAGATTTTACATTTTCATATGAATGTTTTTGAAATTGTTTCTGATCTATATTTGCATATGGATGCTAGATGATGATGCGTTAACTCTTCAAGCTGAACTGAGCATAAAAATATACTCAAATGAAGCAGGGAAATACTGTTGTGTCAAAAACACAGATAATATTCCACATGCAAAATTTACCTAGCAAGTTGCTGGAAAGGGGCATTCTCTTGAGTCTTGCAGCAATAGGATTAGCATTTCACTAAAACAGCAACATTTTTCATTAACAAAGAGTACATAAGAAAGTAATAGGCCAGATCTTTAAATAATAGGCCAGATCTTTAAATGGGTCTAAAATCTATCTAGCACTGTAAATCAGTTATGCAATGGATTTTGACTAAAATCAAGTTATGATTATCATCCCATAAATCTATTTAGAAATAAAAATATGCTTCAACATGTAATTCACATTGCTGCTCAAGTCACCTGAGACTGAAAGGAGTATGTTATGCATGCCTTCTGATGATAATAAAATATACTTGATGTGACTCTGTTGTATCTGGCCATGCTTGAAAAGCTATTTCTAAAGTGTGTTTCACCACTTTCAGTACACCGCGTTGCTCTAAGCATTGGTGTGTGATGGCTGAGATGATGGTGTGCTACTAATAGGATTTCCATTGCTGCACATACCAAGTAAGACTTATCTTAAAAGTCTGTGCTTCCTGACTTTTCCAGGTTATCTTTAATAATTGCAATGAATAGATGCACAGTTTTTTGATTCTTTGCAGAGAGAAATGAGAGCACAAGAGGCCTCTATTTTCAAATGAAAAGTTTGAAATTTTCTCTGTCTTTGACATTTTATTCTGGGAACTCTGATTTAGCAACAGACAGCTTGACTGTCTTGACAACTTGAATAGTACAGACAGCATTTTGACAGTGAGTTTCCGCAGGCACTTTTTTCCTTATGAGGGACCAAACTTCTGATTTAAGTATTAGTGAAATTACAGGATGTCAGCAAAATATATGGAGTTGGGCTGCTCCTCAGATCTTGGCTCTGCAAGTGTACTCTCTTGCTTTCAATGCTTCTCCGTTCCAAATTAAGAGCAGGAGACTTCAGGACATGGAAAAAATTGAGCAGGCATAATTTTCTTATGTTCTTCCACTCATGACTCAGTGGGTTTTTTGCATCATGAAGTTTGCATTGGACTTTATTCTTTCTTTGGGCCTGCATCTTTCTCTTTTCTGTGTATGATATTTTGCTTGATAAATGAATGCTTACTGGAGCTAAAATACATTTAAATTGCTGCAATGTTGTAAGTGAATGACATTTACTTTCTACTAAATAACTTTTTCAGCCTTACATAACAACCATCTGAAAATAAAAGTTGTGTCTTTTCCCAAGGACATAGTTTCAAATTTACCAGTAAAAGTTGTCTCCTGCAATTGTTATGCAAGGAAAGGAACTAATGAGATAGTGCTCAGCATTTGATTTCATACTTGATCTACAAGATTTAAGCACAGGAAGCCTATGTCAGGTTTATTTCATTGCTTGTTCAGATCTTTACTGTACAGGAGAAAGATGAACGTCTACAAAGAGATTTTTGAATTCTTTCCTGCAAGAAAGGATACTGGAAGGGTTTGTAACACTCCATGTACTTCATTGCTATCTATACCTGAGGGTGAATTCTGATCAGAGATGTATTTTAAAAAGAAGGCTACTAAACTTCCTTTAAATAAATGCAAACTTCCTTGACCAACAGCTGGAGAGAAGCAGGAATATGTCTATAAAGAGGGAACTGGGTAGTTTTATTAGTAGAAGTGCACTACAGCCTTAGTGCATTTATTTTGGAATAAAAATTGTTCCAAAAAGGCCTGTTTCCTCAATGGAGAAGGGCTCTGTTTCAGTAATCCAATACAGAATTTAGCAAAGCTTTGGAAATGTCTTCATTTTTAGATATTGCTGTGACAAGCAGTACCAGCTAATGTGGTTGTAGGTGAAGTTTTCTCTGTTCTGTTTTTTAGCACACTGGCAAACTTTGTGATGTTTGCAGTCTCTACTGCACTATTTCTTAAGGGGGCACCAGTGTCTGGGAACTGGAAGATGGTCCTGAGTTAAGGTTTCTGGGAGCAGGAATTTGCTTGCTTGCTGTTTGTGTGATTTCATAATTCATATGTGTGTATAATGCTGATATAATAAAATTATTTCCAAATAATTCAGCGCCATTAATATCCTCTTTCCTTTGTGAGAAGCCAATCCATTGCTGTTTAGCAGGAGGTGTCCTCGTGTGAGATAATAAGAACACATACTGTGACATAACTTAGCACATATCAGTATCTTTCCTTTAATAATATAACCAAAGCTTCTCCTTAATAATAATTGCTCCTCATTTATTACCTTGTAGTTTGAATTGTACAGATGCATATCTTAAGCTGTCTATTTATTGTCAGAAATTGCATGTGAATGAATTTAATTTAAATACTTTTCAATAGTCCTGATCCATGAGTGGTGTCATTCAGCACTTAAGACAGCTGTAAAATGTGAGATATACCAGAAGAATATATATTGGGTACGTCTAGGCAGTCATGATCTGCTTGAACATTACATTAGCATTACAAAACATTACAACAGCACTTTCTTCAAATACTATTTTCATTGAAACTTTATGTGAAGAATGCCTTTGCATAGACATTTGATTATTCAAATGAATATAGAAGTAAAGCATATTCAAAGTTGCAGGTATGTCCAGAGCCTTGAGTTTTGCTTCTGTTTGCTTCATGTATAAGCTAGTTTTCTTCTACTTAGAAAGAGCTCAGGAATCATCATCTGGTCTCCTTGGAGTGGCACCAGGCATTGCCAGCTAGAATAATGCTTTGAAGCGAACCTGGAAGCAGATTTCTTGATCATCTGTATAAACGTGGTGTCACTCCTGGGGTCTATTCCAGAGTCAGTCAACCAGCGAGCTTCCTCCAGAGCAAAGCCCAGAATGGCTGCAGGGATCCCTTTCTCTAGGGAGGATGAGTGACACCGTGCCAAGCTGGGCTCAGAGGTGCCCTGCACAGCTGCTCACTGCTAGCACCTTTGCATATGTGTCTTCATGCTACATGCTGTGTCAGGACCCAAAAAAGTCTTTAATATTTTACTACAGAACCATGATTCCTCCCCTGCAACATCACTCAGTAAATGCTAGTGACTGTATCTTCCCACTGGTCTGAAAAAACACAAGATATTAGTCTCCATATGCCCTGAAATGCCTTCAAGACAGAAAAGTTTTGCCTCTGTCTGGACCAGATGCCATCCAGTGCTTCTGAGCTGATAGAGAGCTGACTGTGAATGTCCACCCAACTGTCTCATACTCTTTATAGAGACTACGTCTATATGGTATAAGTAAAACAAAACAAGAGTTTTTCTTTTTTCTCCTCCACCCCCGCCCTGGTTTTTCAGCCAATCTTTATGACAGAAAGGATATAAAGCAGATTGTTTTTTTTCTTTGAATTCTGTGTTGGCAGTGCTAGTCTTAAAGTACTACAAATTTAATCTTGCTGGATATCATTTAAAAATGAAGTTTCTTATAACACATTGGAATGTTGAAGCTGTTTCAAAGTTTCAGTATGTATATCTCATAAAAACTTTTGAGCTATACAGGACTACAGAGACATCCAGAGGCTTCAATTTAGAAGAGCATTAATGCATTCAGGAAGTCAACAGAGGAAGTGTTTTGGTTCCACTGAAGCTAGGGAACCTGAAGTATATCCATAAATAAACTCTAGATTTTAAATTAAAGAATACTTCAAATTACAGATGAGAGCTGTTAAATTGTCTTGATATATCTTTGGTCTTGGGAGATTATCCCAAAGAATTATTCAATGTTTTCCAGCAAAAGCAGTCTCAAATTGAGCAATGCTTTAATGTAGTATATGCACAAGGCTTTAGGGTGATGGTATCATTCAGTAGTAACTTAGTTCAGAGCTTGATATCCCCAAAACATAGCTGTTTTTTCCACTTTATCAGTTTGGCTAATAAAAGACACCATTTCTTCCTCTAACCTCTGCCTGTTTCAGCATAATCATTCTTGGGTAGGAAATGATAGTTTTTGCAACTTTCTTCTTTGCCATTTAGACAAGACACTGTCTGATTTTGCAGCAGAAAAATATACAGAGACAGACCTTGGCATTTACAGAAGCACGAAATTCTTAGATGGAGATAACATGAAGATCATCTGAATGTCCCTTAGCCCTCTTAAATCCCTTGATAAGAAGGGGTGGAGCACCGCAAAAACTGGAGAAAATATGAACGAAGTATCTAACTGTATGAAAACATGTTTGTTAGATAAGCTCCTCTAGTTTCTTGACCATCAGAGCCTATTTTCCTCTGACCTCTCGTGCCCTTAATCCCAGGCACATACTCACACAGGGACAGATTCTGTGGGCTGTATTTTAAGCATGACAGTGAACGGTGCCTTCGCATTGCCACGGAGAGATATTTAAGACCAGAAGTTACACAAGCTGTCATCTAGATAAAGTAATCTTTAAAGTATATGCGTGTGCATTTTCATTGGTGGGGAGAGAGTGTAAGGCATCTATAGGCAATGGCAGCATAATATACCGTAGAGAACAGATGTTTTGTTTATGCTGTTACCAGAAGACAAATGGAAAGTCAGAGAATACATACAGATTCTGTTGGCCTTGCTCCTTTCAGGATCATGAGATATATGATGGAAAAAGAAATATAAACTGAATGGAAAAAAATTTCCCCAACAATCAATGCTGTCAGAATACCCTGTTCAATGTGTATTACTGTTTATTTACTGTTACAGTTTCTAAATATCAGATATTATGCTGCATCCTTTTACAGTATGGAGATATTGTATCCAGACAACATATAAATTGGGAAGATTATAACTGTAGTTATGAATAAAAGGCTAAATAAGAGCTCTGTTATTCGTCTGTTTTCAGACAGCAGTTGTATAAGGGAATACAGCTTACATGAAAAAATGCAAAGTGTTTAAGAGGCAGGTTAATGATTGGTTAACAAGCAGTTGAAGAAACTGTAGCAAGGTGTCTGTCAATAGATTTCTTTAATTTTGCTGCTTTTTAACTAGAGTGCTTGAATTTCCAAATTTGCAAAAGATATTTTTAGAATCTTCCAATAACTTTTGAAAATTGCACCACCTACTACTTTAAAATTAAATAGGAAACCAGAAATTCTGCCTGTTGGAATGACACAGAACAAACCCTTGTGTTTTCAGCTAGGGGAACTGATGGGAATAATAATGTTAGCCATCATGTAACTTTATGTTTAGAAAGAAGGAAAAGAAACATTTTGCTAGTGGATTATGCTGAATTTTACTAGAAAGAGGAGGGATGAGCCCTGGAAATGCTAAATCCAGTGGTAGGCTCTGAAGGAAAGTATGCTGTCATGATCTGACTCCTTCACCTTTTTCTGCCTTGATCTTGCAAATGATCTCATTACCTGTTTTTCCTCTCTGCTTTTTTATCAACATGGTTCTGATGTTTGTTCACCTTTCTTTCTCTTTCTTCTACTAGAAAACTCTTTTTTTGGCCTCCTTTTTCAACAGTCTTTTAAGTCACATCTTGATCTTCTTCCCTCTTACTGTTTGCGCTGGAGCTAGAACTACAGTGCTTGGGAGGGTAGGAGGAGGAATGATGGAGGTGTGGATAGGGAAATGAGGTGGGGAAGGCACTAGGGTTTCTACAGGCTGAGGGAGGGAGGTATGGCAGCGCTGCAGAGTAAGGGTAAAAATCATGGAGATCAACTCTTGCTCCCAGCAGGGTAGAGGGATGGGGATGGAAGGGAGAGGGACTAAAATGCAGTATCTCTAGAAAACTGTGCAAAGGGAATCAGCAATCTGAATTATGTTTGCTGCTGTAACAGGTGAGATCTCTCTTACAGGTGAGATCTCTCTTCTTCTGCATAGGTGAAGTGAGCAGCCTGCAGCCCTAGCTGTGACCCCAGGCAGACTTTGCTTTGTCTGAAGCTGTTTGTGCCACTCTTGGTCACACTGTATTTCCCAGGAATTTCTGCTTCTCGCCCCTTTCCAGGGCTGGTGTTTTCATTTCCCCTAATGCATGGGTTCTGGCTGAAGAATCACTCAGTTCCCACAGCTGAGAGTCTCTGTACCATTGCCCAGTGCTCAACACCCGGGTGTGAGGAATTGGGGGGTGGGTGACCACAGAGCTAGAGATGCTCTGTCAGTTTGTGAACGTTCAGTGGTGTTGTGATCTCCAGACAATTTAGTCGGCAGCCAATAGCTCCTTTTTGATTTACCATACATGTATTTTTAAGTGAGGTTTGGTTACACAGTGGTAAATCATGTGTCTGAGTTGAGGATAATCATACTTGATCTGAAATTTCTGATCATGAGCATTCAATGATTCTACAAACCCCTCCAAATATACTCAAACATCTCAATGTTTTTCAGTTTATAGTAATTTCTTCTTTTCCAGTCCCTTGGCAAATAATGTGTCACTGTCAGTTTCATATCAACTTTTTACCTGTGATAAAGGAATCCACAGCCTATGTCTGCATTCTTGTCTGTTGATGAACCACCTCAACTACCTCAGTTGTTCCAGAATGGCTGGAATATTTTAAATTTTTTACTTTCCTATCAATTTTCTGTGTTGTTGAGATTTTTGTTTATGTGTAGTGTTTTAAAATAGAGGCCTTGCTCAATATACACTGTAGACATATAGTCCCAGATATAGTAAAACAATTAAGATATAAAAGCACTTTTAGTATAAGCTAGAAAGAGATCTGTCTTTTCTTAAGCAACATTGTGATTTACAATATAGTTCTAATCCTTTCCTAAGGTAGTTTTAAACTTTTTACTCCATATTTTGCATTTATGTATTTAATCTTTTCCCTTCTCATGTGATGTTCCTCATAATTAACACATCATATATCAATGTCTTTCTTTCAGATGATTTCTCAAAGTTGTTAAGATAATTTTAAATTTTAAGTCTCTTACCCAGAGAGGTTTCTATTTGGTGTCATCTGTTAATTTTTTCCAATATATTCTCTGTATAATTTTTCAACTTAATGAAAATACTGAAGAATTTAAGATGTAGGACCTATCTCTGTGAGAATCCATTTAATCTCCTTTTGGTAGAAAACAGACTTGAACTATTCTTTATTCAACTTTCTGTACCGCAGATTTATCTAGAACATATTTCTCTAGCTTGATTATGAGGATGTCACATTGGTCTGTGTCAAAAGCCATAATAAAGACAAGATATGCCACATTCCATGCTTCCCACTCATCCATTTAGCCAATTATTTTGTCAAAGAAGGAAATTGTATTGCATAAGCACAATTTGGTTTTGACAAATACATGTTAAATAGTTCTTATTACCCTCTGGGTGTTAACAAACTGATAGATTATTTGATAATTTATTCCACTATCCTTTGGGGTACTGAAGTTAGGTTGAATAGTCACTAATTCCTTAGATAAACCTTTTCTCTCTTTGAGAAGAATTTTCTTTTTGTCCTTTTCCAGTTCTTTGGGATCTCACTGCCTTCTAAGCATCTTCAGAAATCAGTGCTAATAGTTCTGAGACTGCTTTTGGCTACTGCTGTGAGTACTCAAGGGAACACTTTGTCAGGCCCTGCTGTCTTCAGTATCTTTAATACCTAAATAATCATCTATGCTTCTAGCTTATCTCCTTCCCCTTGTTACTAATTACACAAAAATTTTGGTATGATTTACTAAGTGCTTGCACGAGTAGGTACTTTGCTTTGAAATAGTTGCAGCTGATTAAGTGACTCCCCATAAAGCCTGAGTATTCACCAGGGATCCACATCTATAGCCACAATTGGAAGTTCTAGGTTAGAGTCATGTTCTACTCTCCTTTGCTCTTCTGGGAAGAGATGTGCTAAGCTTTCCTCTAACGTCTACAGGTATCTGAGGGTTCAGAAGCACTGAGCTCTAGATCAAATTCAATCTCTCAGAAGAGTGACAGAGGTTTCAGTTTTCCTTTAAAGCAAAATTAATCTGATAGCTGGCACCCAGAGGTGAAGTCCCAGTGCCCCTGCTCTCCCTGGCGCTGCGGTCCCTGTCACCCCTTTATGAGAGCCAGTGCCATGCCAGGGGTTCTCTGGGAGTGCACAGGAGAGAGGCAGAAAGGAAGGGCCAG
The DNA here is from genome assembly GCF_963921805.1 of Phalacrocorax carbo. NCBI lineage: Eukaryota > Metazoa > Chordata > Aves > Suliformes > Phalacrocoracidae > Phalacrocorax > Phalacrocorax carbo. The sequence continues at coordinate 146,931,771 of NC_087514.1, read as the reverse complement.
GACAAGAAGGAGCGAGCCTTGTGCTGCTCTACCAGTATGTAGGAAGAGAAAAGGTTAAGCTATGGTCTCTCTTCCAATGATTATCCTGCTTCTTTTGAACACAGAACTCTTAAAGTTTAAGAAAGTTCCTTGTGGTAGAAAACATTGGCAAATTTTATGAAAAACTCATTTTGCAAAGGTGGTGTGTTACATTGTAAAGTAATGTTTTAAATAAAATAATTTTGTTATCCAGTAGTAAGTACTTATTGTGTCATATTTGTCATGCTTTCTGGCATAACAAATTTAGCATTTACTGCAAGACACATTGGCTGCTGTCACAGGAGGTAACAAAATTGATTTAAAAGAACGACAGCATATGGAAAAAACATCAGTTTGTCAAAGGACATAATGCTACAGTAATTAATAAAAGAAATTAAAAAAATCTTCTTGTATAGAGGAAAGTAATGCATTTAAATTATATCTCTGGAGCAGTTTGCTGTGCTTCCAAGCCTAAGTGAATTCTAGGTGCAGTAAACTTCTGGTTATCAAGCCTATGCTAAGCAGGCACAAACAGCAGATGTAGCATAGAATATAGAATAAGCTAGAACCTTCCCCTTACTCTGAAATCTGACATTTTGACTTGATGACCTTTTGTACAAAAGTCTTTCTTCTTGAAAAAGAAAGCAGTATATATACTTGAGCTGTACTGTCAGACTTCTTCCTTGCTGCTTCTCACAGTGAAATAATATTCTTAATTTCAAGATTGGACTGAATCTAATGGTATATGTTGACTTGCCTGAATTCTGGCTTGCCTAAGAGTAGAGCTGAAGTGGGGACGTCACTGAAAAATTGCTGCTCTTTGGTCAGGGAAGGGGAAAAAACCAATGTACATGGGTAAAATGTACATAAAGTGTCTAAAACTTCTGTCTCTAGAAGTCCAGGTGGCTGTTGCTTGTCCACTGAGATGGTCATTGTAAAAGTTATAGCAAATGAAAACACAAAGCAACGACTCCTGGAGAGGTGTGTATTCCATATTTTTCCAGAAGATAAGGAGAGGTTAATTCAGTTCTAAAAGCAAAATGACCTGTAAGATCCTTGCAATTGCTTTTAAGGACTTGTACTTTATAGAGAACAAGGAATGTGGGATAGGATACGAGTGGATATTTTACTTCATAAAGCTCTGAAGAGTGGATTCGGCATATTGCAAACAAGTGAGAAGTACATCCCTGGAGCAGTTTGCTGGCAGGCAAGAGAGATCTCTCAGGCAGTAAATAGAGTTTGTTAAAGTGAGTGGCTCAAATAGACTAATCTGTGCTGATTTCCATGGACAAGCTGCAGTGAGTGCTCAGAAAACTTTAGATCATGTTGATTGTGCAAGGTCATGTCATGCACACAGCATCAGCTACAGCTGCACAGAACAAAATGCACCTACAGAGTCATACAGAGTGAGTAGCATAGAAAAGGTCATATGCAAAAGCTATGCAAGTCATCTGTAGTACCTCAGCTTCAGACCACGCATCCCTCTTGAGATTTTTCATGGGGCAGGGAAATGGAAGGTGATTAGAAAAAAAACCCCAAAACGAAAAAGCAACAAACACCACTCCCCACACCCCCAGCTTCCCAGAAGTTAACCACATGGTAAACTTTTTTAAAAGGAAGACACTATGTAAGGGATGTGACATTTTGACATTTTAATGATATGGTCACGTTATCTGTGGCTTTTCTCCTTAAAAATCCCCCGCAGATATTAGCTGTGCAGACTTGGGGGCAACTTACCTCTTCCTGACATAAATCTCCTCTTAGTTTTCCAAGCACTCAATTTTTCAACAATTTCTCTGAAATACTGATAAGGTTTTTAAGAAGAGATTGGGGGAGTGAAGAATGATAACTATAAGAGAATGTATTTTCTTTCTGCTTCATAGAAAATAGCAGAAAGCAAGGTAAGAGAGAATTCTTGTTTATTAGACTGTAATAATAAGAATTTAGTCTCTCAGTTTATTACTAGTCATATTCTGGCTGTCCTGATAAATAGACTTACAACATTTGCAGTTTATGCATAGTAGTCAGCTGAATGAAAATTTAATTTATTCTCCTTTATAACATTCATATGAAAGATTATTTTTTTTAGATTTGAAAAACTGCTAGAATTTTAAATGGTTTTATTTATAGAGTGTTGTTTTGCTTGCTTCCTACTTTGTAATGAAAAAAGAAGTGACTTCATGCTTCAAACAATATTTCTTTTAACCTAATCCTTTTTAGGAGCAAAGATCTCACAAAGCTTCTTGCAGTAACAAATAAGCCATCAGGAGCTCAAGAGAACTTGGTTGTTTCTAGCTGCCCAGTACTACATCTTCAAAGCAAAACCCACAGAGACAGACCTGCTCTGCATAATAAACAGTCAGTTTAACAGAAATAACCACTAACTAATACATAAGCCCACAGAGAAGGACCTACTATAATGGGAATGAAGAGATTTTCATACATCTGATAAAATATCTGTATCATTTTGTCCCAATAACTTTTCATTGACACCTGAAAGCACAAACTGGCAACAGAGAATGGAATCAAGTTCGTAAAGACTTGGTATTTACGTTTTCTTGCTTTTCAAGAGGGAGATGCAACATAAAGCTGGGCACAGACCAAAGAATGACTGGCCTCTTTTGTATATATTCTCCTTAAATATCTGCTAGTGGAGTAAGACAAATTTGGGTGAACTCTCACCAGAATGAAGACATCAAATCACTAGTGGGGAGCCTTAATAATAATAATGTATTTTTCTCATTATTAGTAATTAATAATATAAATATATTTTTTTCCCAGAACCAAAAGCTCAGAATGAGACACCACAGATGGTCTTTTAAGCACCTCTCAGAAGACCATTTCCATGGAGCTCAGTTGATGGATTCTGTTCGAGGATACTGTACCTAAAGGCATGACAGTGTTACAGCTGAAAGTTCCTGGGAACCTCTACGTTTTTTTCCATGATTTCCATCTGCTACAAACTGCCAGAGCATCCAGGGTAAGGAGAATTTTGTTGAGAAGTTACCCTGGCCATGTAGGAATATAGCTGAACAGAACAGTGTGAGAAAGATCTTTGGTCTGATTCACAAACACTGTTCTTTTAGAATGTACATAATTTGGGGGGTGTGGGGTGGTAAATAATGCAAAAATGTATTTCACAGAGGAACTCATTCACATAGCAACAGCTAACTTGCAGGCTTGAAGACAATGGAAACGTACACATTATTAAGAAGGGGTGAAAATAATGCATTTATCTTCTTTCCTTTGGCAGAGAATTCAGATTCATTTTTGCATCTAGGCTTGGATGAAATGTTCCTGTCATTTGTGCAGCCCAGTGATAACTGCAAAGCATTCTGAATATTTGGCTATGTACAGCAATATCTTGTGTCATAAATCATGGATTACATTAGCCAGGTCATCCATAAACTCAGTAAGTAATGACAAATGGAAAGCCAAATCTGGCTTTCAGTTGTGCTGGTGTAAATTTGTAGTAGCTTTGAAATCTACAGGACACTTAGTTGTAGAAGAAACTCGTTATTTTCAATATTCCCAGAAGACCTGAAAATCAAAGGGCAACTTTCAGAGCACTAAGAACAGCATAAAATTTAAGATAAAAGAAGAAATCCAGAGATTTTGAGGAAAAGAAACCTGTTTTCCAAATATGCACATTCCAATAAATGTTGTCATAGTTAAATAAATGGTGACAAATGTTCTGATTAGCAAATCTTACATCTGAATAGGCCACAGTAGGCAATAAACTGAAGCAGCATAGGAATTACATTGTTTTAGACACATTCTGAGATTTGTTTGTGTGGATGTTCTTGTACCTCCTTGTTTCTCTGCTCAGGGCTGGCAGGAAGGCTCTGGTTTGATTTTTGGCTATGTTGCATCCTGTAAGCATTAAAAAAGTCTTCCTGACTTCAGCTAGGTGGATGCTGTAGCTGATGCTCCAAACTCTACCTGAAGACCTAGTTCTGGGTAAGCATTTCTCCTTGCTTTCCTATACTAATAGGTCTGGTTGTTGCTCTTCAGTTAATGGAAACCTGATTATTATGCAGCTAGTTGGCAGTTGCATATGGTGGGAAGACTAAGGCTAACTAAAATGAGATGGAGAAGAAGGTGGTGTTGTTCTACGTAAACAGGAAAGAAAACAAGTCCAAGACCCTCCCTCATCCTTCAGTCCTGAGATGCCAAAATTATGGCAGTTTTTGCCATTTTGTCCTGTGAGCAGGGCAGGAGGGCCAGAATTCTGTCCAGTGTTTCTCCAGGCACAAGTCTGAGCTGACAGGATCTGGAGTTTTAAGAATTATGTCTTAGGCTGTACCTCCATTGACAGAGGTTTCCTTCTAAGGGTCTGTACACATGGGTTTTGGAGGACTTTGTCATGGAAACACATATGCTCAGAGGAGTAATTTGGAGTGTCTCATTTGAATGCACCAGAAGCACAGCTGGTAAAACACCAGTGGGACAGAAAAGGAGTAGCCATTGGACGCCAAAAGTATCAGACGTTACCTTGATGTAAAACAAGTCTGTGCAGACATTTGTATGAAAAGTTTATAGTGTTTTTGGGATGAATACAGAACATCGATGTCTAAACTCCCTTCAAACGTGGATGAGTGTCCCTGTTGCCTAATTCATGGGGGACTGGCAGTATAAAGCTGCAGATGCCTAGAACTAGCTCTTTGCTAAGAGTTCTATAAGGTCTGCTCTAATACTGAGTGGTTTTGAGTGAAGAGGAGACATTGGACTATTCTGATTTAATACATCTTCTAAGCTCAAGCACATGCTTCCTTTGGAGTGCGAATGTCTATGAGAGGCTGTGCCTCCATATTGCTGTGTGCATCACAGAATCACAGAATCACAGAATCCCAGGTTGGAAGGGACCTCAGGGATCATCTAGTGCAACCTTTCTAGGAAGCGCACAGTCTAGACAAGATGGCCCAGCACCCTGTCCAGGCAACTCTTGAAAGTGTCCAACGTGGCCGAGTCAACCACTTCCCTGGGGAGATTATTCCAATGGTTGACTGTCCTCACTGTGAAAAATTTCCCTCTGGTGTCCCATCGGAATCTCCCCAAGAGCAATTTGTGTCCATTCCCCCTTGTCCTCTCCATGTGACTCCATGTAAGAAGGGAGTCTCCATCTTCTTTGTAGCTACCCCTTAAGTACTGGTACATGGTGACGAGATCCCCTCTAAGCCTCCTTTTCTCAAGGCTGAGGTATCAGATAGGAATGAAGTTGTCAAAATCCAGGTGTAAGCACCAAAGCTGCTCTACCTCAGCAATACTTGGCTTCGGAGCAGAGGAGAAGTGGAGAGGTATTTGAGTTATGCCTACTGCTAATCTGTATTAACAGAAAAGCACTGCAAGCTATTTCATTATCCTTTGCTTTTTGCTAATCCTTTGCTAGTCAGAAAAAAAAAAGCAATATTTTGAAGGCTTATGTTTATTCACATCTGTTCTGCAGATTTGTAAGTAGTGAGGAGCACATGCTTAGACTATTATCAGTCCAGGTGTTGCCTACATTCATCTAATTAAAGACCACCTGATTGCCTGAATGAATTCTTATTACCTAGAGTTGGTTGAAGACTTACCTCTGTTTATTTCCTCTCCTCTCACTAGATTATATGGAAAAAGAACAATTTCTCAGACAGTCGGTCAGCCAGAACTTTTTATATTGGAATTGAACAGCAATGCAGCCCCTCACTGGTTGCCAAATTCCTTGTGTGAACTGGTAGCAATGATAAAGAAAAGATACATAACATTTACATCCTCATAACGCTTGCCTTCTACAGAGCCCACACCACCATCTCCAGTTTGCTCAGCTGCAAATGAAAGATTAATGATTTGCTCAAGACAACATGAATAATCACACCATTTTTTTTCCCTGCATTTTCAGCATTACATTTAATCATCTGACATATTGCCCTTTTTGGATTATATCAGAAGTCTATTCAATTTGATTCTAACATAGTGATACAAAGTAATATTTGGCCAAAAATTCCAAGTTCAAAGCAAAAGCCACAAACTTTCGGGCCTATCTATGTTGTGTATCCTGACTGTAAATAACAGGAACATCCCAGATATTTTTGATCATATGCTGGGAGCAAACTGAGCAGGCACATTTAAGAGAAAAACTGAAAGACTTTTTATGGAACTAAAAGAGTACACGAGATTTAGAAAACTTGTATTGGATCTCTACATTTGAAGAAAATGTTTTGATCCTGCAGAATTTGAATTCTGCTGGCAGTACTCTCAGAGCTTCATAAAAAACCATATTGTCATATCAGAAAAATATCTGACTTGTATATCTGAATTTATAGGTGTTTATTAAATCAGAACCAGAGAAACATTCTTACTGAATCACATGGTGACAGTTATTTGCAGCAGAAAAGGAAAAAAGAGTTGAAATACACAGAAAAAGAGAACACTGAGCCAGAAAGGGGAATAGAGGAATGAAATAATAGAACAATAATGGGTGACTGTGATACAGATGGGTTATGAGCTCAGCTTTGATTGGTCTTATAAGGTACAAAAAATGTCCTTTCCCCCAGCTTTCTCCTGTTCAAATTGATTCATTACACTATTTCTATTTTTCTGGTCTGAGAGAAATTTCATCTAAAGACTGCTTCAAAATATTTGGAGGAATCCCCTCTGGTGAGGTCTTGAAACATGTATGTCTATTTTTCCTGGAAAAGGCTATTCTGCCCTGCTGGCAGGCCTGGCTTCTTCCTCAGGCTCTGTTTCTCTGATACAAGAACTCCTTTGCTAGAAATTATCAAGTTTCTGCAATGGCTAGGATAGGCTGACATGCTTTTAGATGCCAAGAAAGCCTTTTTACAACATAGGCTAAAGCAGGCCCATTCCAAAGGCAATATATTAGGACATCCCTGTGTTGTGTACATTTGCTACGAGAATCAAACCACATGTAAGCCTGTTCTAGTGTAACACATTTTCTATCTTTTTAATTAATTGAATCCTTCCTGCCACCACCTAGCTAAATACATCTTCTCCTAGCTTCTCATATATGTATTTTGAATTGAGGATACTAGTTTGTAAAGCTTGTTAGCTGATGATTGGTGATTCGGTCCATTTTCCTGGTGCGTCCCAATTAGATAATTTTCTCAATCTTTGAACTTCCTCTTCCATGATCTGCACTTCACTTTGATCAATCACATCACTCCATGCATGTGTTCTTTTCCCAATCTACTTTGCCAAAGCATTATATGATGCCTTCCATACCCGCTGTTCTTTCCAGAAATCAGTCATGCTTAGTTCATTTGTCACTATATTCTTCTCATCTTTCTGCCTGACAGTTTGAAAGATTTCCTCTGCTCATCTCCACTTCACTGGTAATGGTGGTGTTTGTGTGTGTATTCCTTTAGTTCTCTTGTCAGTATCAATAAGCTCTCCTTCAACTCCACTTCAACTTCTGCAATGTTAAGACATGAGATTAAGATTTTTTTTCCCCTGTGATTGCATTAGTATTGATCTACTTTTCAATTTCCTCTTATTCATGTTACCTCAAGTAAAGCTGCTGCCATTACAATGTTCCTGTAGACACAGTGGGACAAGTACAGGGTGGATATGAAATGGAACCATGCCTATAAATCAGTAAGTGTAATTTTATACATAGAAAAGGTTTGAGAATGTTAACTGTACAGCATCATATCTAGTTAGATCTTCTTCTTATTAGGGCTATGTCTTTTAAAGTAACACTGTACTATAGGAATCTTTCATGATTCTTTACTGATTCCCTCAGGAATTGTCACCCCCCTTCCCCCAGGTGAAATGCTTATTGCATAAATGCATACATAATGCTATATTTCACACTAAAAGTGAGCAATTAAGACACAAAATTCTACAGTATATTCTGTTTCTCTCTCTTTCTGTCTCTCCCCTGCTACCCTAATGCATGAAATAAGAAAGAGACGTGGCAGCATTCCTATGGCTTTCCATTGACAAGTTCTGTGTCAGCCTGAAGCCGAGGTTTCTCAGAGTGAACAATATCATCCTGTCTGAAGAAAAGTTTTAGAATTTGAAGAATAAATGAGGTAATGTTTGGTTTTGCCCTCTTCTGGACATCAGATTTTTTTTTAATTTGGAAAAATCAGTATTTTCATTGCAATTTGTTTCTGAACTAGGTAATAAATTTAGAACATGTTACAGTGAGTGACTGACCGTATGGTTTAGGTCAGGATCACCAACATTAAGGTCTATGACGTGTCAGGAAACCAGTTATATTAAATGTATTCATCTGTGGTAAATGAGTCAAAGAGAGAACTCTGTGTGTTCTTTTAACACTGTGAGTTTCTATGCTTTTTGATAAGTGTTACCGCTATCTGCATGATGGTGAAGAACCTTTTTACTTTTAAGTGGTCATTCACAACTCATTTTAAGTAAAATGTGTTTTCTGAGACCTGTGCTGTGACAGAAAGCATCAGAGTCTGTTCTTCCTGTGAAAAAAGTAGTTGACTTGCATAAAACATAGAGACACTAATTTAAATTTTAAATCTGCTTACTGGTGAGAGAAATGTGTTTTGAAGCTACAGTTTCATAATTTGGAACTAGCTGGAGCATCTGTTCTTTTGCAGATAAAGGGCACGTGTAGTCTGAATCAAATTACATCAACCATTATTTTATCTCTGTGTTGTTGGTATCCTTGCACGTATCCTCATCAATTCTGTCTAAACTTTTGAATATCAGAAGTGACTTGGTGAGAAATACTTTATTCCCACTCCAGAATTTGATTTCTTGCCTACCATTTGTTTTACATTCTTTCTTCTTCCCATTGTTATGCTACCTCTGTCAGCTCTTTTGAAAGTGTATATTGTGAAATGCATAATTAAATAGAAATCTTTCTACAAAGTGTGACTTCTACAAAGTACCAATACTTCAGAAGAAAACCCTGTTAACACACTTATTTTCCCTCCTTCTGCACTGCTTCCTTCCTCTTTGCATTAACTCTATAGCTGGGGATATACAAAAGTCATAGCAATTATGGTGTTTAAAAATTTCTACTTTATGCAACCTAAGAAGCACTGCATGAGAAAACAGCATATCTACATCACAGTAATTCTTTGATCTTGTAGGGTCAGTACAAACCTATCCTATGAATTCTTCTCCATTACAATTAAGGAGTGCCAAAACCTTTTTCCTGTGTGCTCTCTAAATACCCATTCTCTTAGGCTGGGAATCTTTGCTGCATAAATATAGTTTGGTTAAGTGCTGCCTAGACTAGCTTTAATACTGCACAGCTGCTAGCAATGAAGTAAAACTTTGGCAGCACCCTTGTCAGCCCCCTTAATAATTTCTCAGGGTTTTTTGACTACCATGCAGCTGATTTCTGGGTAGGCAAAGTCATAGAATTCAGGTAAATCTCTTATAGTCCCAGGAAATGCCCACTGGTTTCAAAGCCCTAGTATGAATAGTTCCACACCTAAAATATCAAGCTGAATAGCAGTCAGCCATGGGAAGCAAACTACAGCTGGATAATTTAGTGGGTAAGATACTTGAGAAGAGCTTAGAGCTAGTTTGGCTATACAATAATTTCTTAAGTTTCTTTGAGAAGTAGAGTAAACTCTCTCTGGCTCACTTCTTTCAGCGTAAAATAGGTTTTCTAGTGCTTTCCCATCATATGTGTGTGTGTATATATACACACACAAATACATTCACACACACACACACACACACACACATGAGGCCATGTCCACCATTGCCCTTAGTGTTGTGAAGAGGCTGGTAAAGCTCTTAAATATTTGACATCCATGAATACAAGTGTGATTCATCTCACTCAGTGATAGTAATCTAAAAATTGAGGCATTTAGAATCTCCCAATAATCGAGAGAGAGAAAGTCTCAGTCTTGCCTGCCTCGGACACCTATCAGCAGATGGAGTGAATCACTGCCCTGAAGGTGCATATGTCTACCCAGGGATGACAGAAGTTACTGGGTTAAACTATAATTCCTACTTTTGGAGGCTATATTTGATGGAGGTTCATATTCTAAATGGAAATCTCTATTATGGTTCTAAGCAGAAAATACTGTTTGTTACCTTAGAATGAACCTGGCGTCATCAGAGATGATGATATATCAGGAAACAGTCCTATCAAAAACTTCTAAATGCATAGATTTTCTAAACTTGGAGAGGAACAAATATTATCTTTAGAAACTGAAGTTAAAGGAAAAGAAAGTAACTGATTAAAGTTCACTTTTTGATTCTGCTCTCAGTCTCTCTGTGTTTTCATTCTTTCTGGGATGTGATAGCATTCCAGAGAAATCTTGTGAAATATTTTATTATTGATAGCATTTAAATTAAGGGTGATGAAATCTCTAAGCATCCTGCCAAATCTAGGAGAGGAGGCAAGTCTGTTCTCCACACCATTTTACAGTTTTTCACCTCTGAAGGTTGAGGATCCTAAAGGGTTTCCAGCTACAAAGAATCCTGAGGTCTGCAATAGCCATGGTCAGCAACTTCTGGTGATATCTGGGGTACAAATATGCTCAGATAGAGGAGCTTGAAGCATAAAAGAAATTCCTATCCAGACTGGGTGTTGATTTCTCTTTACTGCCTGAGACACTTGTTAGCTTCGGCCTGCATTGTGTTTTATTACCAGTTCTGCGCAGAATCAATAGGAAATATTGACTGGGGCACTATGAGTCTGAAGTAGGCATTAGTGAGTATCTGTGAATGTAATGGTTTAGTCCCAGCTGGCAGCCAAGCACCACCCAGCTGCTTGCTTACCCTCCCCCCAGTGGGATGGGGGAGAGAATCTGGAGACCAAAAAGAAGAAGAAAACTCATGGACTGAGATAAGAACAGTTAAATAATTAAAATAGAATAATAAATAATAATAAATAATATTTATTATTAATAAAAATAATAATTAAATTTGTAATGAAAAGGAAACAATGAGAGAGAGGAAAGAAAAATCCAGGGAAAAACAAGTGATGGAACCACTCATTATCCACTGACCAACACTCAGCCAATCCCTGAGCAGTGATTGCTGTCCCCTGGCCAACTCCCACCAGTTTATATACTGAGCATGACATCATATGGTATGGACTATCCCTTTAGCCAGTTTGGATCAACTATCTTGGCTGTGCTCCCTCCCCTCCTAGTTTCTTGTGCACCCAGCAGAGCATGGGAGGCTGGAAAAGTCCTTGAGTATTACAAGCTCTAGTTAGCAACAACTAAAACATCAGTGTGTTAGCGATATTATTCTCATACTAAATCCAAACCACAGAACTATACCACTCCAGTGAAGAAAATTAACTCTATTCCAGCTGAAACCGCGATAATCAGTCACACTATACCACTTCAAATACCTACCTCTATGCAACAGAGACTATGGAGAAGCTGTGGTTCCATGTCAGATTACCATTTGGATCTTCAAACACATATTTATTCCGCAAAAGCATGGTTAAAATTTTGCAAAACAAATGTGACATGTAGACACTCATTTTCCTCTGAGATTAGAGCAGATCCATTGCATTACTAAGCAAGCATCAGCTTTTTGCTTCTTTACATATTGCTAGGGAGAACTAAGAGCTGTTAGGGACATATTTTTGACCAAGACGCACAAGAACAGAGCTTCACTTTTTTCTAAATCTTGTGTTGGTGCTCTACACAGTCTCTGAACCTGCTTGGAAATATGAATAAAATGCATAAACAGTAGGTAGTGAGAAAGGAAAAGGCTATGTGACTAAGTAAAATGATCTCAAGTTGTGTCTGCAATTGTGGCACTATTTGCCAGTTGAAATAACGATGGTTTTGTCACTTAAAACTGAATGCATAGAGGAAGCTGCTTTGTTCAGTCCTGCATATTCTAGTATCTTTGCTATAAAATAATTGAAAAATATTCTGCCCACATGTGCTGAAGTGTATTCTCTTTAGAAGTTTGCTTGCTTAAAGGTCATTCACTGCTGTCTGCACAGGATAAATAACAGGATCTGAGGATCTATTTATCATAAGAAAAGGCATTGTATGAAAGAACAGGGTGGTAACATTCCCTTTCACAACAGCTGTGTCGCAACACTGCATTCATTTCTGAACACCATGTTTCTATGTAAATTATTGGTGGGAGGTCCAAGAAAAGAAAGTATAAGGATGAGAGAGCAAAGAGCCAACGAGGCTGACTTCCTGGAGAAGCTGAAGGGCCACACGTACATATGGTAGCTTGGACACGTGATTAATGGCTACTGGAACTATGACAGAAGTCTTCTAATATTTAATGGGCATGAACACAGAGAAGTGACAGACTTTTTGTGATAATGAAAGCGAAGAAAAGAGTAAAACTTTTGGGATAAGAGACTGTTGCGTAGGAGAGATTCATAGAATCATAGAATGGCTTAGGCTGGAGGAGGCCTTTTGAGGTCATCTAGTCCAACACCAGTCTATTAGCTCTGTTGAAATGATCACTTTCAGTATAGCATTGTCCTAGTTTGGGTTTGTAATTTTTGCATGACTGCTAGAAATTTGCTTTAGTAACAACAGGGAGAAATGCAGTCAAAGTAGCAAGAAAACAAAAACTCCATTTGGAGAGGAAAATCTTCCTGACCTTGATGAGCTCTAAAACTTTCTGAAAAGTAGTAAAGCTCTGTCTCCTGGGACCTTAGTAGGAGAATGGCAAAGATGTAAGCAAATGCTTAAAAGCAAGCACTTTTAGACTGACAAAGAGCAGAACTAGATGTGTTGAGGTTCATCTGTTTTAAATTGCAACAATAATCAAAGTCTTTAACTTTTAAAAACACATTACCATTTGGTGCATCTAAAATTCAGAAGACACTAGAAAAGATGAGCATAAGAAAAAAGCAAAAGGTCCTACTGTGTTGATGCACCCCTCCTTTCTTCTTCTGAGAACTGTGCCCCAGAGGAAGCAGTGGTGTGAATATCATCGAATCATAGAATCATTAAGGTTGAAAAGACTCTTAAGATCATCGAGTCCAACTGCTAACCTATCACTGCCCAGTCCACCACCAAACCATTTCCTCAAGCACCATGTCAACCCTTCTTTTAAATACCTCCAGGGACGGAGACTCAACCACTTCCCTGGGCAGCCTGTTCCAATGCTTGACAACCTTTTCAGTGAAGAAGTTTTTTCTAATGTCCAACCTAAACTTCCCCTGGCACAGCTCGGCCTATCACTTGTTACTAGGGAAAAGAGTCCAGCCCCCACCTCACTACAACCTCCTCTCAGGTAGCTGCAGAGAGAGATAAGGTCTCCCCTCAGCCTCCTCAGCCTCCAGACTAAACAACCCTAGCTCCCTCAGCCGCTCCTCGTAAGACTTGTTCTCTAGACCCTTCACCAACTTTGTTGCCTTTCTTTGAACACACTCCAGCACCTCAATGTCCTTCTTGTAGTGAGGGGCCCAAAACTGAACAGAGTACTCGAGGTGCAGCCTCACCAGTGCCGAGTACAGAGGCACCATCACCTCCCTGCTCCTGCCACACTATTCCCGATACATGCCGGGATGCCATTGACCTTCTTGGCTGCCTGAGCACACTGCCAGCTCATGTTCAGCAGCTGTCAACCAACACCCCCAGGTCTTTTTCCTCCAGGCAGCTCTCCAGCCACTCTTCCCCAAGCCTGTAGCGTTGCATGGGGTTGTTGTGACCCAAGTGCAGGACCCGACACTTGGCCTTGTTGAATCTCATACCGTTGGCTCTGGCCCAACGATCCAGCCTGTCCAGGTCCCTCTGTAGGGCCTTCCTGCCCTGCAGCAGATCGACACTTCCACCCAGCTTGGTGTCATCTGCAGACTTACTGAGGGTGCACTCAACCCCTCATCCAGATCATCAGTGAAGATATTGAACAGGACCGGCCCCAACACTGAGCCCTGGGGAACACCACTTGTGACTGGCCACCAACTGGATTTGACTCCATTCACCACCACTCTCTGGGCTCGGCCATCCACCAGTTTTAAACCCAGCACAGAGTGCACTTGTCCAAGCCATGAGCAGCCAGCTTCTGCAGGATAATGCTGTGAGAGACAGTGTCAAAGGCCTTACTAAAGTCCAGGTAGATAACGTCCACAGCCTTCCCCTCATCCACTAAGCAGGTCACCTTATCATAGAAGGAGACCAGGTTAGTGAGGCAGGACCTCCCTTTCATAAACCCATACTGGCTGAGCCCAGTCCCCTGGGTGTCCTGCATGTGCTGCGTAATGGCATTCAAGATGATCTGCTCCATTAAGTTCATTCTGGAATGCAAACACCTTCACCAGGACTGGCATGCACTTGCCTTGCTTTACTTACCAGCACAGGATGACAAACTTCAGCAGTTTTTATCATCCACTTAAACATTTGCAGCATGACTGCAAACAGTGAGACATATGATGAACTATCTCGGAAGCTCACTTCTAGAAAGTGCAGCGCAGTTGCTGATGCTGCCAGGCCTGGGATGGGCACACACACGGTGTTTGGGTCATCCATACTGGTACTCTACTGTTTGCCTAGGGAAGAAACCTACCTCCCCAACCTGTCTTCCTAACTTCAGAGACATGTTTGACTCCTGTTGGTTGTTCAGAATAGTGGGTTTGATTTATTTTCCTGCTCTGGCTGTGGTGATCAAGTATGGGGTTGTTTGACAGATACCCCTGGACAGCTTTGGTGTAATTTTTACACCTTATTACCCCTTTTTTTGTTCCTTACTTTCTCTGCTCTTGCACCTACATTTCTCTGTCCCAATCTCTCAGATAAACTACTAACCCCTAACTACTTTTTCCCTGTTTGTGCCAGTTTTGGGACATTCATACTCATATTTGGTATTTCTGTTACCATTGCTTAGGTAATCTTAACCTTATTATTTGGTCACCCAGGCACTGTTGACCTTGCAAGACTTGACTATCCCAGAGATCCCCAGTGCTTCTCTCTAGTTTTCTGTGAAGTTTGGTCATTTCACACATAACTTCTCCTTAACCACCTGTGAAATTCAGACCGCTCCTACAGCGTTCTCTGTACCTTTTGATAGCATCCCACACCGTTATCTGTCACATCCAAGGACTTCTCAGGTCAGGTTTACCCAGACGGTTTTTATGCCATGTCCAGCTTAGTCTCACTGGGACTCAACCCAGTAGCGCCGGCACCTGCCTGCAGCCCACTCAGTCTGTGCTCTTTCTGGCTTTCTTTTATTTTACTTCACTTGGCATATTTTACTCTTTCTGAGGTTTGTTTCCTTCCCTACTTTTCAGCTTTCTTCCACTTTGAAAGAAAATCTTTCCATAAATAAAACTTTAAAAGAGCAATGTCTTGTGGTCTTAACTTATGTCTGGCTATAACTGCTAAAAGAAAGAGCAAATCAGAGTTTGGAGTGCCCTGCATGAGCTCTGATGTAATGTGTGATAACATATTACAGTACAATAAAGGAAATTGGGTCACAGATTAAATTTCCTTGGCTTGTTGAAGTAATCTATGACCCCCTGGACTATTGCATTGTTATTCTGACTCATCTAGCTGGAAGGGTCCCAGCTCTAAACGATAAAACATACAACCAGATCCCTGGTGTATGTATGTACAAAGACTGATGATTTGGGATCTTTGAATAAATAAAATTGCTAATATGAATATACGTCAGATCAATGTGTTTAATATGTTAACAGTATCCTTATTATCTCACAGGTGTGTTTCAGAGTTGCCTTCTGGTGGACTCATGATAGATTAACCTACTTCCAAATTCCGCAAAAAGCCTGCAGCTCCTTAGGCCTCATCAAATAAAAGTTTCTGGCACACTTAAAACCTGAGCCCAGTGCTTGAGTTCTTGCCCCTGAAATATTGGATCTGCACTCAGTCATAAGTTATTGTTCCATAGAGCATCACATACACTATAAAGTACCCCAGTTTTTGACAGAAGAATCTCTAAGCCTTTTTATGCTCATAAGAAAAACATAGGCTGAGATTTAAATGCTTGCACATATCACTCCTTTCCCCCTCCCTGGAGGAAAGGAATGTCACAGTTGGTGAGAGTTAATGCTTGCAAAACTGCAATACTTCATATAATTTATATCCGTGTTGCCAAACGTATTTTAAATTTTAAAGGTTTCTTTTATAAAATAACACCCCCCATTACTTTTTTGTATTAAAATAAATTAACTAGTATATTTGTGTGTGTATGTGCTCTTCTATTCAACAACAAAAACCTGCCATCAGGACAACATAGTCATTTACCTAGCAGGCGTAATATGGATTGTAGCCTTAATACTAAGTTTTGCCACCTGGATGTGTTTAACAAACACTATGAGTTGAGGATAAATTTGGCACCTTTTTTTGTCCTCAACTGCAAAAAGATTTTCTACAATAGAGCTGACTTCCAATGTACGCAGTACTGATGTGTTATCCTTATGATAAAATCCCAGTGCACTAGAAATGATGGGTGTTCCATTTCTGCTTTCCATTGCCCATGTTTTCTCCAATTCTTATCACTGCTGATTGTTGCTGTTCAATATTTTCTGTATTTTCAACATGATAAGGATCTCTGCCTTTCTTTGCTATTGCCATGTCTGGTCTTCCCACATATATTCCGATTCCATTCACAGTAACATTTGAAAAATGTAGTAATGCTTTTTCATTTCTTATTTTCTACATCTTTGTGTCTTATGAAGATAACATTCCTTTCTTACTTGCTGCACATTACTGCCATCTTTCTAATGTAGTAATTTACACTCATATCCAGACAGTTAGATGCATGAACTGAAGTGTGATTTACAGTTAATGAGGCCAGGTCACACATTCTATTGTATGAATTCACATTTTTCCTATCATCTGTCTTCTGTCTTGGCATTAACATATCTTATGCAAATGACCTATTTTGAGCAGTCATAGTTAAAACTTCAGGCTGTTCTGTCCTTCTTCCTTTTTCAGGTCACTTGTAATTTTCCATTATATTCAATAAGGTTTTGTAAAAGAGACTCCATGCGGGGTTTTTTTTATCTTTCTGCTTGGGTATCTCTTCCTGTTGTCTAATGACTTATTGTCAGAAGTAGTATATTCCACAGACAGTTTTGGTTTTGATCCAGTAAGTACATCTCTCATAGTTTCCTGTCATTATTCACTGTATTCCCCGACATCCTTCACTGATCTCATCTTTTCTTCTGTATACTTCATGCCAACATAAAGTCACTTCAGGTCAGAGTTCATACAGTGCTAACTTCCTCCTGCTGCTCCTGTCAGATTCCCTTAAATCTACTTTTCATCAAGTCGCTAATCCCAGGCATATGATCTAATTGGGTGGTACGCTGCAGATCCTAAGTAAGCCTAAACATTACTCAATTTCCCTTAAAAATACTCTTTATTTTCTTTGTTTCCTTATCATAATTCTCTTCTCTTGAACTCCTGTATAAAGCTGTCAACATCTGCACTGTTGCCTCTTTGCTGTGGCATTTGTGCAGTTCCTTTCACTATCACAAGACGCTGCTAAATCTATTAACTCTCAAATGTCAGAAAGTTTTCACTGAGGAACTGGTAGCAAGAAAAACCTGCATATTTTCAATCCCTATAAAACACATGGAAATTGTTCTTTTCTTTTCATTTTCCAGTAACATTTCCTATACATTTCAATATTTGCAACTTTTAAAAAAAGAGATAAACAAGAGCAAACTAGGCCTTTCCTAAACTCTTTGCTTCTTGTTGTATCAATCCATTCTTTTCTTAATGCAGCCAATTTTAAATTCTAATAACAGATACCCTTAAAATATTCAAATGTATTATTGCAAATTTCAGTCAGTGTGATATTGTTGAATACTGCCGTGTGATTTACCCAACTAAACAGGCTTTTCCTCATTTGTTTGGCAAAGCTTTCCTCTTCATATCATCTTTGAGTGCTATCTGATGGCTCTTTACAACCTGAAACAGTGGCATCCTTCGTGTTCTTGAGGAATCCTACCATTACTTTCAACACACTTGACTTTTTTTTTTTTTTCCTATTGATTTAGTTAATGCAATTCAGTTACACCCAAATCTTGGGAAAACAGAATATTGACTAAATTCTGGCTGGAACATTTTACTTTGTAACAATATTTTTCATTAACAAAATCTTTCTTGACACCATTCAGTTAAATGCATCTTTTCCTGATTGTTTGCATACATTTTTTGAGCAGAAGGTTTATGTTTGCAAAACTCTTAACCAATGATTTTAGATTCTCTTTATTCCCAGTTGCTTTCCTGTTAGGTAATTCTCTCTGAACATCCTCATCTGTGATCTGCACTTTATTTTGATTAACCACACCATGTTATTCACATTTCATTTTAAGCATCCACTTCTCAAAATAATCTTTTTTTTCCCTTCAGTCAAGAAATCAAGCATACTTTTTCTTCAGTAGTTGTTGTGTTCTTCCTATATTTGTTTCAATCATCTGTCCAATTTCCTCTTTTCATTTACAAACAACTTTTTTTGGTGGAATCATCATAAGTGAACTTAGTTGCAATCTGGAAGGTTATCCCACATTTAAGCTGCAATAAATATAATATTACTAACTTTAAATATGCCTTTCTTCAAAATAAATTCCATTCTTTAAATTTGATTTTGAGATTAAAGCTCTGTGATAAGAAAGCCAAGTATCGGTTTTTAATTGGGAATGACAAGGACTCCCAAAATTGGCTACCAAGTAATGATTTATTCAAGTTTATATGGGAAGTGCCTTCCATCATTGTTTGTGGACACAGTAAATACACATCAAAGGTGATCTTTTCTATTGGTGCTGTTTAAAAGAACACACATGCACAAAATTAAAGGATTTCGTTAAGTAAAGGTATATGAGAGCAATTTCAGACTAAGTGCTGGAAAGATTTGCTCCTCTGCCAGCTTCACAACTGCCAAAGGAAAGGATGGTTGCCATCCTACAGTGTCAGTACACAAAAAGCCTACATGACCTGCTAGCATGCCTGACTGCTTTTGCTTACTGAAGAAAGTAGTCTGGCAAGAAGCCCTAGATAAAGTTACCATCTGCTGGGCCTTTGCATTTTCTCAGCAAGGCTCCTGCCCTCCATAGCCAAGTCTTTATAGAGAAATCAGCACTGGACAATGCCATGCTTTGGCTTCCCATGTCACAAAATAAGACTACTGACAACAAGGAAAGGAATTGGGATTTTGGCAACTACTTAGGAGCACTTGATGCTTGGCACCAACGGATATGACGAGGAGCACATAATTCAACACAAAATCTCTTAGTAATGTAATAACTGGCCCAGAATTTGCTGACTACTTGTTAATTATTGAACAATCCCAAACTGTCTGACCAAAAACCAACCCTATGTCTCCTCAGCTGCTTGTCTCAGATGACTAATAGCAACTGTTTTTGAAAGGAGTCCAGGAATGTCTTTGTAGTGCCTCTACTTTTCCACAGCTCTAGCCAAGTGTCTATGTACCAAGAACTCTGAAACTCCAAGCCAAAACCTCTCCCTCCTGGTACTTCTTCCATAAACAAGTTCTCTGTTAAATTTCAAATACAGCTGATGCTGAAATATGCCAAAAAAGAAGCTTGAACAGAAGTATTCTTTGATTAGAAATTCTCTTAACATCTTAAAAAAAAGATGGCTTCTTTGTTGTTACCATTGGTGAAATTAATATGGGGAGGAAGGGAAATATATAAAACATGAACTCATTTGACAAGAAACAAGACGTAATAGTCTCTAAATTCACAATAAAGAAATAAAGCAATAAATGAATAAAGAAAAAAAAGGGTGTTTTGTACACAGGTGTCTGTTTCTGTATCTCTCTAAGTTTCCAGACAAATCTGGGGAACAGCAACTAAATATTATCTTCAGACTTGAATTTTTAGAGGTGAAATTTTTAGGTGACACCTCTAAAAATTTCTTTTCAAATGCCTTTCTTTAGAAACTTGAACTTAGTTTTGAAAAAATAAGAAAAAAGTGCTTAGTTTTTTCAAAATCGGCTACAGCTGAACAGGAAGCCACAGTAAAGGCTCATTTTCTGCACAGGTATCTGTCATTTCTGTCATACTTTGCACATCTAATGTTACGGGGTTTATAAAAGGAGAGCAGGATTATTCCTTGGTCAACAATGCCCTGATCCAATACTGGCTGAAGAACTTGTCAAATGAGATCCATGATTAGATTAATCAGAGTTTTATTCCTTAAATTTTGTTTGAGTACTGGCTTTATTCATATTCTGAGTTTTAACAATACCATGTGCTAACCCTCACAACACAATTCAGAAAATCTTTTCTCTTTAAGAAAAGGTTTCCCTACTTTCTTCTGTGATACTATCACATCCACTACTTAAGTCAAAGGAAAAAGAAATACTTAAAATCTTCTTCTTTGGCATAATATAAATTAATATATCTTGTCCCTTTTCTGTCCCTAAAGTCCCAGGAAGGTGACCATAGAAATGACTAAAAAGCACTGCATTAGTCTTTCTTGCTATGTCCTACACACTTATGTGTCTATCAGGCTGGCAAAGCAATTTCATTTGTCTTTTCTGTCTGTCTCTATGGGTATGTTGCCATCTCCCCTTTAACTCTGTTGATTTACTCTTTGCTTGGGAATTTGGCCTGTAAGTAGCTTAGACAATTTTGTGCCATTGTATATCCTCTTAGTCTCTCCAGATGGCTTAGTTAAAATCTTGACACCTTCAGGTGGAACATTGGAATATGTGGAACTAGCATTTTTGTGTATTTTATACATAGCAACATGTCTTTCTCACAGTCCCTCTCTTCAGTTTGGTTACTTGCCATTTAAACATGTATTATTGCTCTATCTGCTAAAATGCGTATGCTAATACATCCTTTGTCTCCTTGGTCTTCATATTCACACTAGATCAGAAACAGTGGGAGTCAGCAGCAACCAAAAAATATGCTCCTCTCCATGTCTTACTCCAATCTCTTCTCTTAAATCTACCTGGTACCACATCAGAAAGCATTTCTTCAACTCAGTTCCTAGGGAGGAATCCAGAACAGTGGGTTAGATGGGAAGGTGCCTCCTACAATTTAGAGAAAAATTAGAGGCATCGGGATGGGACTGAAAATGACCAATGGAGTGATCCATCTAGTGCAAGTCTACCGGAAATATTAAGGATTTTTTTCCTAGGCATTTTCATGGTTGTCATTTTAGATAGGGACTTAGAATCACAGTCTTGGATCCCCTCCTGGTAACAGCCCCAAATAACGGTTCTTCCCATGAAACGAGCAGTGTTTGTTCTTTTTCTTTACAGGAGGAGGTGGGTGCCATCACCCGTTTTCTATAGTAAAGTGCAATTACTATAGATGTTCTGAAAAATAGAAGAAAATTCAGTGCAGGATGCTGCAAATCCTTTATATTACACTTTGTTCAGTTACCTAAATCCTCTGTGTGTTACAAAAAAAAAAATTACCTGCATCTAACCTGAAGATAGGTCAGTGATATAAAACCATATTTGTTTTAAATTGTCATTATATTTGTGAGAAAGTTGGAATTAAATTAGCTATCTAGGACATTTGACTGAAATGTTATTGCTTACTCGAGCTGGAAAATGTAACTCATTTATTTGTTAAATAAACTATTTTTGGCACTAGTAATTAATGATTTCTGGAATGTGTGAACTGTAACCTGCATCAGGAAGGCTATGAAGAGGAAGGGAGGAAAGATCAAATTGCTATACTGCAATTGTGTCAGAGTTGCGTTTATACCAGTGTTTCCAAGAACAAGAATAATATTCCTGTGCTAGAATTCAGACAATATATCTGGGGTCTTAGAACTGTGCTGCATTTTGATTAATGTTCTCATCACAAAGCTTGATTTTTCATTGGACAGCACCTTGTGTAACCATTAGGCAGGTGCTAAGAGGTACACATACTGTGAAACAGTGGAGGAAAGGGTCTTAAAAATATCAGCAGTGGGTTAAACACTTTTCCCTGAGCAGTGTACCCTCTCCCATTCAATTTGTGGCACATAAGGTAAAATGTAACGTGTAAGGGAGAAGTTTGTAGTTTTGTAACCGGCATTTTACAGAATGACTGTTCTTAGACCTCCAGTTGCTCTTTTTTTGATGACTATGAACACAGACAAAACCCAAATGCTTAGCCAAATAAGTTTCCATGCCTGGTGTGCTTTGGTAATAGGATGAAGGGGGAAGCAAGTCCAAACTACCATGGGCTTTGGTTTTGCAAAGTTGAGGTTTTGAAAGACCAAAACCAAAATCTAAATTTTTCTTGGCACAGTTGACTTTGTTAAGGTAAACTTGAACAAAGTGGCACATAACAGGATTTTAGCTAATCGACTGCCTTAGTATCTTCATGTCGTGTCTCTCTTTTCAGTATGACAGTTAACTCTGTGGCCTCAGATTGCCTTCCAGTTGTAACCTTCAAGTCTGATCTCCTTCTTTGTCTTCCTCCCCTACAACTCATTCCACACAGACTTCCTGACCATGCTATTGAAATAATATTCCCCACAAGCCATATGCCAAAACACACTCTTTAACAGGCCAAGGAATACACTGTGTGGTTGTTTCTTTGGTATTTTGTCTATATATTGTCTCTGTGCATGAAGAAGTGGTTACAAATTCTCCCCCAAGTTTTGCTTTTGGAGCCTAGGACATATCCTTGATTGTGTCTGCACTTAAGGTGATGGTGATCCAGTGCTAGCTGCCAGGGGCTGTCAGACCTTAGAACCAGGAACAGATCTTTGTGCTTGGGCCCTCTACCAATATTTCTCATTAATAATATTAGTTAGAGAACTAATAGTTCTCTAACTGTAGTTTTTTACAGTATGATTTGATCTGGGAAGACCAGCTGTGCTGATTTTAGAGATTTAAGCTCTAAGATTTTGC
This sequence comes from Phalacrocorax carbo, assembly GCF_963921805.1. Lineage (NCBI taxonomy): Eukaryota > Metazoa > Chordata > Aves > Suliformes > Phalacrocoracidae > Phalacrocorax > Phalacrocorax carbo. The sequence continues at coordinate 146,909,019 of NC_087514.1, read as the reverse complement.
ATCATTGTTTATAAAACTGAGCTAAAAAACTATGATGATGCTTAAAAAATCCAGATATCTGTCCTGCCTTTTCTTTTTATAGGCATCCAGTTTCTCATGCCAATAGTTATTTTGTTTTTATGTCACCACATACAAACTAGTGGTTGAAAGGCCGATAATGTTACTTGAAGATTTTTCAGTGGCTGAAAGCTGTGTAGATATGCAATTTCAATCTGTAAAATGCACCTGAATGAACCCGAACTTTTCCAAATATATTAAGACTAGTCTATTGATCAGAGGCTGTGCTTTGTGCTAACTAGACACATCTTGGTCTGCTTCCCAATGTGGGCGAAAGGCTGCTGTGCTGTTGCACCCATGCAAGGTACAACTGCCATGCCTGGGGCTGGCAAGACAGGCACTAACAGTATGAGTTTAATGCACACAGGAGACTTCACAGACCAGAGTGAGGTGCCAGCTGTTTTTTTTTTTTTTTTTTTCCCCTGGGCATTGAACAGGTTAAACGCCACATACTTTGCAGTTCTACTAGATGGTGGACATCTAACTCTCTTTGAGAAACCAGGTTAGCACTTATTTAGCATCTGAATATTTCTGAATAACTGCTTCGTAATGACCAGAAGTTTGTTCTCCTGTTCAGTATAGGCAATACTGCCTCTATTTAATAAAACATTTTTGTGTGTCATTTTTTCTTTTATGTTCTGTATCTGTAAGGCTTCATTCAATCAATAAAAACATGTTCATTTTGTACATTTTTAATACACTTCTAGTTTCCACCAGAATACAGAGTGGCAAAAATCCCAATTAAGAAAACCACCTTTGGCATGGCATTAAGTAATGCATCGTATGCTGATTTTGAACAAAAGGGAAAAAAGCAAAAATTAAGAAGCTGGCTATTTTGGATTAAGATGAATCACCCTTTGGAAGTGTGTGTGTTGTGCAACTAGCTAGAGTAAATTTAACTTAAATTAGGTGCTGACTTTCTAGATGTCTAAAGTTAAGACACATGAATCCCTCCTTCTCTGGATGGTCTATCTAAATGAAACCAAATTTCCTTTAATAACTGACCTATGACCAGGGGTTCACTGTTTTTGGGAAAATTATATCTAAACACAGAACATAACAAAAATCTGTACTTTAAAGAAAAATTCTTACCAGTTTAAATCCTAACTAAAAAAAGTTTAAAGATTTTTAAATATCTTGGCCTTAAAACAATTTACTATGATGATAATAGATGATCAAAATAATAGTTTAGCTTTCCAAGCTGCTGGGCAACTTGTAAAGAGATGAAATAGAGCAAGCAATATGTGGTAGAATTGTTCACTTGTCTTTGATTTGAAGCAGGGTGTCAAAGGCATGAGCTACATGAACATGTTTTAATAAGAACTTGAAGGGGAAGACATATTTTTTTAAATTATCTGTGATTAGGCACCACTGAAATCTGGGATCAGGTAAAAGTATTCTGTGAAACACATGAACTTCCTGTGTATATGTGTGTTAAGTCACTGCTCATTTTTAGGCTTGCATTGATTTCATTCAATATTGTGATTCAAAATATTTTGAATGTTTTTCAACTATGTTTCTTCATATAACACTTAGATATGAGGAAATATTGAGATACTTTCTCATTTTGGTTCACTGCAGCCAGTGCAAGTGGGAGAGGTCTGATGGGAGAGGCCAGTCGTACAGGATTTCTTACCTCTACGTGCTAAAAACTGGGGCAGTTCAGAAAACTGTCCATATTTTTTGATGTTTATTCAAATTGTCCAAACAAGCTAATAACTTTGTGAGGTTCATGTGTCCTTATACATTTTAATGAGCAGGTATTATAAACAATATTTCCGTTATTATTATTATAGATATAATTCAGAAATTGAGTATGCCAATCTTATGATGTCTAGACCGAAAAATGAAGACAACTGAGAGAGTTTCCATTAAAGAAGGAAGGCGGTTAACATACTCTGATAAAAGGAAGCAAATATATACAGAAAAAAGTAAGAGTTTAGCCACGTGCACCATCAAAGTAAAGATTAAGTGTCCAAACAGAAGCTTATATAAAAAGAGGCAATAAGAATTATTTCACAGACTCCAGATGGATTTGGCGCACTGAATGAGTTCATAAGCTCTAAGGACTCACCAGTAGAAAAGAATACTTCAAAATGCATAAAAGAAGTGAACTGAATATTAATGCTTATGAAACCAAATTCAAATATGACTAAGTAGATTGCAGATTGGAATGCATTTGGTCCAGCTTATACATATATAATTTACAGTTGTAATGTTTTCTTGGGCAATACTTTTCTGCTATGCCACTTTCTCTACTTTTTGCCCAATTCTTTCTTTTAGTGAAGAACATGCGAAAATAAACTTCCAGGTTTTCAAGGAGTTAGTCAATAGGACCCCCAGGAAACTGCCCCTAGGGACAAGGGAGCAGAACAGAGCTGGCAGATCTTTAAGGCCACTGCCCATAGAGCAAAAGAGCTCTTAATACCCAGGTGTAATAAATTGGGAAAAGAAGGCAAGAGACCGGTATGGATGAGTTGAGACTTCCTGGTCAAACTAAAGGGTAAGAATGGAATGCAAAGGCAGTGGAGGCAGGGACAGGTATCCTGGGAAGAGTATAGGGATGCTGCCCGGTTATGTAGGGTGGGGTCAGGAAGGCCAAGGCGCAGCTTGGAGCTGAACTTGGTAAGGGATGCAAAAAACTAAGAGAAGGGCTTCTACAGGTATATCAGCCAGAAAAGGAAGGTCAAAGTGTACCCCTCCTTGGTGAGTAAGACTGGCAAACTGTTAACAATGGGTGAGGAGAAGGTTGAAGTACTCAGCCACTTCTTTGGCTCAGTCTTTACTGGTAATCTCTTTTCCGATACCTATCAAGTGGATGAACTGCAAGATGGGGACTGGGAGGCAAAGTCCCTCCCACTGTAGGAGAAGATCAGGTTCATAACCACCTGAGGAACAGGGACGTACATAAGCCTATGGGTCCTGATGAGATGCATCCCAGAGTCCTGAGGGAATTGGCTGATAGAGTTGCCAAGCACCTCTCCGTGATATCTGAAAAGTCATGGCAGTCAGATGAAGTCCCTGGTGACTGGAAAAAGGGAAACCTTGCACCCATTTTTAAAAAGGGGAGAAAGGAGGACCCTGGGAGCTACTGACCTGTCAGCCTCACTTCTGTGCCTGGGAAGATCATGGAACAGATCTCTAACAGAGACTGTGTCTCTAACAGTGTCTCTAGTCTAGAGTCTCTAGTGTCTCTAACAGACACTAAGGCTCATAGAGGATATGGAGATCATTCAAGACACCCATCATGGTTTCACCAAGGGCAAGTCCTGCCTGACCAACCTAGTGGTCTTCTATGATGGAGTGACTATATCAGTGGACAAGGGAAGAGCTACTGATATTGTCTAGCTGGATTTCTGTAAGGCCTTTGACATTGTCCCCCACAACAACCTTCTCTCTAAATTGGGGAGACATGGGTTTGATGGGTGGACTGTTTGGCGCACGAGGAATTGGTTGGATGGTCGCATCCAGAGAATAGTGGTCAATGGCTCAAAGTCCAGATGGAGACTGGTGACAAGTGGTGTCCCTCAGGGGTCTTCTATTGGGACTGGTAGTGTTTAATATCTTCACCAGTGACATAGGCAGTGGGATCAAGTGCACCCTCAGCAAGTTTGCAGATGACACCAAGCTGAGTGGTGTGGTTGACATGTCTGAGAGACAGGATGCCATCCAGAGGACCATGGAGAAGCTTGAGAAGTGAGCCTATGTGACCCACATGAGGTTCAACAAGGCCAAGTGCAAGGTCCTGCACCTGGGTTGGGGCAACCCCTGGTATCAATACAGGCTGGGGAATGAAAGCACTGAGAGCAGCCCTGCTGAGAAGGACTTGGGGGGTACTGGTGGATGAAAAGCTGGACATGAGCTGACAATGTGCGCTTGCAGCCCAGAAAGCCAACTGTATCCTGGGTTGCATCAAAAGCAGCGTGGCCAGCAGGTCGAGGGAGGTGATTCTGCCCCTCTACTCTGCTCTGGTGAGACCCCACCTGGAGTGCTGCGTCCAGCTCTGGGGTCCTCAGCACAGGAAAGACATGGACTTGTTGGAGCGGGTCCAGAGGAGGCCACAAAAACGATCAGAGGGATGGAGCACCTCTCCTATGAAGAAAGGCTGAGAGAGTTGGGGTTGTTCAGCCTGGAGAAGAGAAGGCTGCGGGGAGACCTTATTGTGGCCTTTCAGTACTTAAAGGGGGCTTATAAAAAAGATGGGGACAAACTTTTTAGCAGGTCCTCTTGTGATAGGATGACGAGTATTGGTTTTAAACTAAAAGAGAGCATATTCAGACTAGATATAAAGAAGAAATTTTTTACAGTGAGAGTGGTGAAACACTGTCACAGGTTGCCCAGAGAGGTGGTAGATGCTCTGTCTCTGGAAGGCTCAACGTCAGGTTGGACAGGGCTCTGAGCAACCTGATCCACTTGAAGGTGTCCCTGCTCATTGCAGGGCTGTTGGACTAAATGACTTTTAAAGGTCCCTTCCAACCCAAACTATTCTATGATTCTGTGATTCTGTAATCCTATGGTTCTATGCCTCTAATGATAAAGTGCATGTTACTTCTGCAGGTTGTTTCACTTTAAGCACACAAGACACATTTAACATTGATCAGTGTAATCTAGCTATGATATAGGCAGAGGTATGTCTGAAATTAAAGATTTGCACTTGTGGCTGTATATTTTACTCTGATAATCCTTCCTGTATTCAGTGGGTTGGAGAGAAACTCCATACATTTGATATTTCTTTCAAGATGACTGAAAAAGTAATGAATGAAAGAAATGCAAGTAAATGGCATTGACCTTCCCCCCTCTTTCTTCTTTGATTATTCCATAAATCTGCTCACATAAATTCTTTTGGTTCTGATGTTTCAGCTGTTGACTGCAATAAAACCAAACACCTCATAGGTAGGCAGTTAATCACTTAAATTTTCAGATTGAGAGTGACTCTGTCCAAATAGGTGCTGTTGAGCAATCTGATCAGCACAAGCTCTGAAAACATCACTTTTGCTCGGTTTACAAACAAGTCTATGAAAGAGTGAGGCCACTTGTGGGGTAAGGATCAATATTGCAGCGAAGAGCTTATCATCATTTACTTACATCATGGGCTTTAGGTGATGCTTGATGTGTTTCTAGTAATACTATTTTCAATCCCACAAAACAGAGGAAAAAAATACAGTGTCTGACAATATTTTGCATTTTTTTCCTTAAAGAAGCCTTTAGTAATTACTGGCTTCAGCAGATGGTGCATGTTATTACATTTTGACATTTGTTTTTTTGCCAAAAAAGAAGGGAATGTTTTGAAGAACTTTGTTTGTGGAGCAAAAAGCAAGTTATTTCCACTCTTTCATTCTAATGTTATTTTCTTCTTCGCCACATCCAGTACTGTCCCAGAAGCATATCCTCAGTATACTTTCAAAGTAGCGTGGCAGTTTCTGAGTCTTCATTTATAATATCACTACTCACTCTAAGAGAAGGAATTGTATATAACTTTCATGTGAAAAACCTTGTTGTGTGTTTTATGTCAACAGAAACATGACAACAATAATAAATGGCATGCAATAATAATAATAATAAATGCAATAATAAATGGGATACAATGCAGATTAAATTAATTAAATTATTTTAAACGTCACATGTTGGCTACACAATATCAAAGTGCAAAGCTCTCAGATCCAAACTCAGCAGTATACCACCAATAAACAGTATCCAGACTGAAGTCCATAGGTATGTTGTAGCCATATAATAGATATCATCCCAAAGTTAATAAGCTATTTATAATATCCTTCTTCTCTCAAGGAAACTGTGATCTGTGTTTATTTCCATCTGTAAACCCATGACTCCTTTAGAGATACTGGATTAGTTTTTCACTGTAATGGCATCCAGTCTGCTGGAGAGAGTGTATTTACTCAATCCTTTTTCTTGTTATCCAGCTGCATTCTAATAGAGGTGATGTCTGAACTGAAAGAGACATGCAAGTTTCAAAAAGCAACAAAAGTCTGAAACTAGGAGCTCATTATAAGCAAAAAAAATTGGTTACTATGATATTTAACATGTGACTATCACAAATTGCAGGAGGGAAATGGGAAAGCTTTGCTTGCTTTCAGATTTATTTTTAATGAATCAAATTTCCTTTTTGTGAAAATGAAGCCTTATACATCAATACCCCGTTGATCATGAACAAAACAAATTGAAAATATGAAATATGATCTCAAACTTAGAATTGCATGTAGTAGCTTTTATGTTTATTTCAGAGCACAGAACAATGTAATTGGAAAAACACAGTATTTTAGAGTTTAAAATATGCAATTTTTCTGTCCAATTGATAAGTTCCAAGCTATTTGTGCAAAAGCTTCTGTGTCTAAATGAAAGCACCCACAGCATGTTTGTGTCACCTTCTCAAATAATAATATGCAACATGATAGAATTATGCATTTATCCTTGGTGACAGAAATAGTCTTCAATTTGGGCAGGTAACAGTCTGCATAGTTAATTCAGGACATAGAATTGTCCCAGCAGGACTGCGGGCTTGAAACCACTTATTTTAAACAAACCACTGTGGTCCTAGCAATATTCTCTACTGTCTTGGCTGAAGAATATGTCACAACTCTCCTCAGTAAACAGAAGTGACGAAGTCTGGAAAAGCTCTTCCTCTTCCCTTGTGTACATTTTATAAGTGACTTTTTCTGGATGTGAGATTTTGGAAGTAATAAAATTCACTCTCACCCAGCCTTTCAGTGGGATCTGTAGATGCTCAGGACCAGGTGTCTCAGTGTCCATAGCCACCCTCAGTTTATGCCGTTTTGTAAGCCAAAATCATCATCGCAAGTTAGTACAGCTGTCCCCAGGGACAACAGACTCTGCTGAAGCAGGCAGCCAAGAGCAAGAAACAAGAGCAGTTTAAAATTATGGGTTTATCACATAATTTCCTTCATTAATCTCTTGCTTTCTTTTCATTCTCTTCCTAAACTTTGTATCCCAGAATGATGAGCTAGATATCAAAGACACATAGACTTTGCAGTGACACCTCCAGTGGAGCAGGTCAGCAGGGCTCCTTTGGCCAGCCCCAGTGTGGCTCCTGAGCGCTATCCCCAGAGCTCTATCTGAAAGCTGAAGGCAGAGCAGTGCCTTAGTTCCTGCTTAAAGCTGTGGCTGAGATTTCAGATTTAGATTTAGATTTAGCTTTGCAGTGAAACAAGGAAAAACAGAAGGTAATGGGTGGTGAAGAAGGACTCTGACAGACACATCAGTCTAATGGAGAATCTCAAGGGTTTTAGTTACCTTCACTCAAACTCAGAGGATGAGATCCTAGTGTGAATCAGCAGAATCACCTAGGTAAAAAGGATAATACTGACTTCTCCAGCTGAAAAGTTGCAATATATTTCTTGTCTCCTCCCTCTCAAAGTTTATTCAACTAAGCTCACTTAGAGGAGAACTAGAGAAAAAGAACTAGAATCCTTCTCTGCCTCCACCTTTAATTTAACAGAACAAATGTAGGAATTTTCTTCTTTATGGTGTTATGGTCCAACAAGTGTCCTACTGGGAGTCTGCCCTATAGCTTGATAGTACAAACTTTGGTTAACTTCTTTTTAAAGCCAGCTGGTGTATCTGGCCTTGCTACTGACCTATCTGTTTGAAGCGTGTGCATATTAGCCGAGGCTAAACTGTTTGCAGTGAATTAGCACAGCTCAGAGAGAAATCTCGTACTATCTTACTGACCCAGGACTGCATACTGATGAGAAAGAAGTTTCACCTTTTTAATTTCCTGGAAGATAACACCTGTTTTTCAGCTTATATTTATTATCATTTGTATTGTTATTCTTGCAAAATAATTAATTGATTTTTGCTTTCTTCTGTAGGAACTTTTATAGACACTTATGAGCTAAATTACATCTTATTTAGATTTATAACACATTTTACTTAAATACCTTCTGATCCGTGATGCTAGTCCATACTAACTATGTAATTTGGAGTGTTTCTCGTGCTCGTGAATATCTTTGTCATTTTCACCCATTTAGCTTATGTCAAGCTAACTCTGCCTTGAATATAACGGACTCTAATGTATGATCAGGAAATAGTAACAGTGCAAGAGATGAAAGATGCGAAATGTACTTGTGCTTCTCTCCAGTACTGCAATGAAATGAGTGATTAGAGTCAAAAGTGCATCATGGATGGTGGATGTCCTAAGAACATTGTTTATTCAGCCTTGACTAGCATCTCTCTGTACCCTCTTCCTCTCTTGGAGAAAATGTTGTTTTGTTGATGGAAAGTGACAGTTTATAGTTTACCTTGGTGGGGGGTAGAGTTGCTATTTCATGCACCCCATGGTTCCTAGAAAGCTGATCACCCAGGACTTGGCTAGGACCAGAAAATCACCACTACTATCCAAGAGTGTCTATGAGGTTCAGTTGCCCAAGACAGCAACAGACCTGATTTTGGTGCACCCTGTTTAGTGCACCCATCAGCAGTCATGGACCTGTTCATGAGCAATTCTGACCTGCTCCATCAGTGAGACCCTGTAAATCAAGTTACCAGTGAACAGTGGGTTGAAGCCTGTTGTGACAGCTTTGCCTGGTGACACCTGTACATAGAAAGAAGCCAGTGATCATTACTTAATTGTTCTTATCCTCAGTTACAATCCCCCAGTCACACATTTGTTTAAAGCAGATGATATGAACTATGAAAGAACAGATCTCCTGGATAAGTAGCTATGGGAAAATAGATTTTTGCAGTAGGTATTAATAATTTTATTTGAGAAATACAGTGTAAGAATGATAAATGTAGTTGTCTGTAAACAACTCTTTCAAATGGACTGATGTTTTAGATTATTTTTATAGCATTACGTTTGGCAAATACTGAAATTACAGAAGCCAGTCAGTCAGTCTAAGGTTTCCTTTATTTACAGTGGTCTACAATAAAAACAACTGCTGCTACTGTTATTGTTCTATATATGTTCCCTTCTGTGCAGTATGTTTTTTTGGCTATGTGCTGAAACACAATCTATACAGAAGACTATAAAACAACAACTTAATTGCTGTGTTGATGCTTTCTTGGATCCCATTGTCTTTCTTGGGCAGCCTATTAGCCCAATCAGAATGTAGAAATTTGGCATATAGTAGGTGTGTAAAAGGTTCAGGGACAGGAGAAAGACAGGATAAATGTATGGAGCTAATGAAACAGAGAAGAATCAATTCACCATCTTGAAAGCAAAGTAGATACATTAACTGATAACAGTTAAAGTGCTTTCTAAATGGTTTTAACTAATTCAAATAACAGCCAAATAAACAAACAAACCTTAGTATTGATAAATGCTGAGGGAGGAATACTTTTTTTTTTTGGTAGGAAAGGATGGGTAAATGTACCAAAGGGGGAAGAGAGGCACAGGAGGGGTGACCTCCATCCCTCTACCATTGCTTTGGATTCTTGGCTGATTCTCTTCTACACACACTGGACAGTACCTCTGCTGAGAGAAACAGAGAAAACAGGAGAAATTAATTTCTATTGTAATAGCAAGAAATTCAAGACTGAGCTTCCAGAGAGATTACTGCATTTCACAGGTGGTTGAGTCTGCTTGGCTTGCAGTCCTTCTGCCTTACAGCACCGTCCAGGGAGCTCTAATTGCCTGCAAACACACTGCCAGTATTTTCTTATGGCTTTGTTATAGCTCAGGTTTGCTAGTTCCTTCTCTCCTTCTTTTTTTTTAATATTTAAATTTATTTAACATTACCTGTATTTGGAATGGTGGATAGAGAAAAGTAGGATATCAGGGTATTAAGCCTGTTTGCTAAATTACTATAATTATTTCTTTTAAAATCTGCACTATTTACAAATATTCCTTAGATGATATTTGCAGATAATCATATGGGCAGTGTAGTTTGTTCTCTCTTGGAGGTTTTTTTTTTTTAACTGAAAATATTAAAAAGCTGCTTGGAATTACATTGGTTTGATTAATGTGGGGTTAGTACATTTTCAAATTCACTACCTTAATGTAGTGCTAAATAAAGAAAACTAAAAGTGTACTCTCAGTAAACTCTTAGTATTGCACTTGCACCTATCACTGCCTTTGCTTGAAAGTTTCAAGATTATCAGAGGTGTAATCATCCTGATAGTAAAAGACCCTAAGGGAGCTAAAATTCTGAAGAATTTAATTTAGAGAAAACAATTCAAAGCTTGTGTTGAACCTGTCAGAACCATTTGGCTGCACAGTACTTTTATTTCTAAATAGATGTTTTTCTTCTTGGAAAAACAAGAGAAAATACATTTAGGTTAATAAAATGCTAGTCATATAAGCACAGTGGAGGAAAGGAAAATATATGTTGTAATTGAGAATGAACAGCCCAAGGGTTTATTCCATGTGAAAGCTTTTGAAAATTTACAGAAATAATTCCTAAATTAATAGTAATATATATATATATGTGAAATTAGTCAGAGTTTTTAGTTATTCACCATAATTCTAATGCTACACGTAGTCAGGACAGCAAGGTCACTGCTGTTCCATCCGAAGGCACAGGTATGTTTCCGTATCCTGTTTCAGTACAATTCAGATGAATTGTTTCAGTACTGCATTAATTTAGGCATATAAGCTCCTGAAGGAGATCCACCAAGGGATGTAATATATATTGCTGGCAGTGTTTGTCAATTATCTTTCCCTATGAGCTATATCAGTTATTGCTAAGGGAAGCAGATCTCCTAGGAACCAGAAAAACATCAATTTGACATGAAGGATATGGTGAAAATCTTTTACTTTTGGCATCTTGGCCTTGGAATAGCAACCTAGGTATCTGTCTTGGGGAACTTGGGGATTGAGATAAGAAAATACAGAAACACTGTGCTCCAAGTAGGGAGTTGGATTAGTGTTAGCACATCTCCAAAGGTTGTGTCTTTTGTTCCTCAGGTAAACTAACTACTTCTCTGATTTTTATGTCTGAAGAGGGCATAAGAGTTTATAGATTGGATGGTGAGATTGATGCGGTCACTCAAGATTACTTCAAGGTGCAGTGAGCATCCTTGGGTCACAAGTAAGCACCCAATGAATTTTCAACAGCTCCAGCATTATATGTCAGCTTAAGGTAATTGGATGTTTTTAAGGTTGGGAAGGTAGGAATTTCCACTTTCAATTTATGCACCTACACATTACTTAAAACCTCATTTACGTAAGCAGCTGATTTCTTTTTAGGATAGACTCCATAGTGAATATCCAGAGGCCTTGGCTCTCCTTGGTAGAAGCAAGACTCTTTTAGGTACAACTGAAGGGATGGATGTTGCTGATTCCATCCTCAGCTGCTCTCAGACTTAACTGTCTGAGACATGAGCATGGAATTATTTTGGCCATTACATGTAATATTTCAATAGTGAAAATAAAACAGTTTAAATTACATAAAACTTGATAGGGTAAGTGTGCTGCAGCCTCTGCAACCTGTAACGTTTGAGCAGAAGACTGTGATTCACCATGCCATACACAACATGTACCCCCCGCAATCAAATCATAAAACTGCATCAGGTGTCTCAACAAACCCAGAAATATATATCTCACCATTACAAGCAAACACACTGTGACGTGTTGGGAGCAGTTACACACTGCTTCTCTTGCTTATCATAAAAAACCAGGGGGTTGCTTCTTTGAAATAGTTTGATTTTAACAATAATTATTTTTATTTTTCTATTTATGGTGAATCTATTGTGATACTTCAGCATATGTCCAGTGCCATTGTCTTCTAAAGTCCTTCAGTGTTTTGGGTCTGTTTTGCTTGGAAGAGGATTGTCTTTGCATATTCCATTAAGACTGTTGAGTGCAAGGAGCAGCCTCCTGCTGAGCAGAGAAAGAGCAGTATGGACTGCCAGACTGCCCTGCAGGGAGGCAGCAGGCAGCTGCCTTGACAAAAAAGAATCCTGAGGATTCAGAGCATGACACTCCCACAAGGATCAAATGGGCTAGCAAATATAATAATGAAATCTACCTGACAGTATTTCAGCCCTCTACTGCACCTCTCACACTTGCCCTGGACTGAATGGCAGTGTCGAGCCACCCAACACCCAAGAACTTCTGAGAGCTTCCAGGGACTGGCACTTCTAGACATCCCTTTTCTCCTTACCTCTGTGCTTTGTCCCTTCTGTATCCTCGTCCTCATCATTCCTCAGGGAAACCTGGGAGCCAAACATTATCCTAAGAGAAAGAGACTTCTCACTCTTGCAAATGAGATGCTGATAATGAAAATTCTGGCCCTCAAAATTACCAATTATTTCAAATAGAGTATGTATTGAAGTTACAACCCACAGGAAGTATTTGTAACCATGAAATCCTAATACAGCAGTATGCTTTTAATGCTTTTCATTTTTCTTTCAATAAGTATTTATCATATGTCAGATAAGGCAAGAGTTATCTTTGATAACATTCTCAGTTTTCCTAGTATTCATGAAAAGTAGCAATATTTAAAACCGTACAGTCTAAATACTGTTCCAATATTTCCCCACAGACAAACTGGAGGTGCACATTTGCTTTAAAGATTTCCATATTCACAAAAGGCATTGAAAATAATGTTCACAATTTATAGGGATTGGAAGCAATAACTTCAAGATGGATTCTAAAACTGCAAACATTTGTTCATAAGACTGAAATATAAAGTGTAATATCCAAAGCTGTACTTCTGTAATTCCCTCAGAAAAGAAAATATCAACTGTACGCATCAAGTTTTCCAAGGAAAATATTTTGTACTCCATGTACAGACCAAAACTTAATCACAACTTCAGTCAGAAAGCATGTGCTTTACTGTGCAGAAGATAGTAGCTACCAGACACATTTTTGCTTTTCTTTTTTAATAAGAATGTAAAATCATCAGGGTACCAGTTATGTGTCTTTAAGGGCAATCTTAAGGTTTTTTTCCTCCACATCGTGTGTCCTAAGGACATCTAAATTATCTGGATTAGCTGGGTAGTATTCATCCCACCTAACTGGGAAAAGATGGGTTTCTAATTAGGCTAACAACTTCAGCTCCCTCTAGAGTAAGTGGTGAGTGATAGATTCCTTCAGAGTTTGTTTCAGCTTATTGTAAGACAGATGAGGAAAATCTTCCTCTGGAAGTGCCAGTTTCTGTTCACTAGCTGTACTTTGGCCCTAGATAGCTAACAGAAATAGATACTCCTGCACTTTCAGACAGCAAAAAATAGTGTGAGGTAAATCCTGCCCTTTGCATCTAGCCTTTGCTTTTAGACATGGGTGTGGCCATCAACTCACAAATGAGTTTTTTCATGTATTTTATGATCATCTGAAGTGGTAACTTAGTGGGTACATGCCCTAATCCTTCTCCACTAACAGGCTAAGGAAATTAATTTAAAGCACCTTAATGCTTTTGCAATATTGTATAATACTAAGCTTCAGCTTTTAATAGTTTGAAAAATCAAGCAAAAGGATTAAACTTTTAATAAGACCTTTTATGTGATTACATCTACTGCACCAGGAGGAATAGTATCTTATCTTGCTGAAGCAGATGACCTCCCGCACCTCTCACACTTGTGAGCTCGCTACTGAGACCTGTGTGTTGTACTGCTTGTAAAAAATCTCGGGAGGAACATTTCATTTCCCTTGCTGTCAAAGTGTTAACTTATCTATTAATTCACTTAAATTCCTAATGAACACAGGGAATTTGAATGTGTTGAAGAAAACACGCATCCCACAATTTTAGTGATGTTCAGTGCTATTAAAAAGTGCCCAGTTTAGAGAAATTTCTCTTCATAAGCTACTCCTTCTTTATCTATACAGTCGCAATCCCTACACTGCCAACAGAAGACAAATAATAATGGTAAGAAAAAGGCAGTGCCTGTTAGGGCTACTAGATTTACTTTATGCTAAGGTGCATATTTGAATATTCTTATGTTCTTAGGAACACACTGTGACTATTTAACAAGTCCATGATTTTTTGATCTGTCTATGAATTAATATTTTCAAGAGAGTTGCACTAATATTTTTGCCAGCATGGTGATTTCCACCAAGGGGTACATGTTTTGGAATCAGCAGAGGAGTGACTTTCTGAATCCCACTAACAGCAAGAAAATAATGGTTAATCCTTAGTTAGGTTTGAATACTGTACACAGGGCACAAACAAAAAAATAACCTCTTTTCTGAACATTGCAAAACTTTATCAGAGTTTACTATGGTGACTCTTAAATACAGCTTCTGGGCTCATTCCAGCTAAGCTTCATGCAGTCACCTGGACCATTCACCAGCAAGGCTTAAATGGGGATCCAATACTCCCTCTATAACTTTAAAAGAAATGGAATCTCTTTTAACCTTGTGGCAGGTCTGGCATCTTATCCAAATTCTGTCTGAAAGAAATAATAATTTATACTACCAACTAATGAAGTAATGCTAATATGACTGTGTCCCAGCGTGAGCCAGCTAGCCAGTAAACAGTGCAGCTGTGAAGCCTCTCTTTCGATTTAATTCAAAGATGTCAAGGTTTTCTGAAGCCCAGAGAACAAAGTGAGGACCTAGCACTTCTAATCTGAAAGGGAGACAATGCATAAAAAAAAAAGCCATAGAATCATAGAATAGTCTGGGTTGGAAGAGACCTTTAGAGGTCATCTAGTCCAACTGCCCTGCAATGAACAGGGACATCTTCAACTGCATCAGGTTGCTCAGAGCCCCGTCCTACCTGGCCTTGAATGTTTCCAGGGATGGGACATGTACCACCTCTCTGGGCAACCTGGTCCAGTGTTTTACCACCTTCTTTGTCTTCTTTATATCTAGTCTAAATCTAGCCTTTTTTTAGTTTAAAACCATTAAGCATAAGAACAATTACATAGAAAAATAAATTCTTGAATGTTCTTTAAACAGGATAAATAAGCATTAAGGAATGGAAAATGGATCTCGTCACCTTTAAGACTTCCAGCTCTTAAAGAGAATTTTGCCTAAAGATATCACAAATGTACTGCTTTTTAATGGCTTGTTTTTGGACAAAAGAATTTTTCATTTTGATACCAGTTGGAATACACTGGCAAATTTGTTACTGGACAAAGCAAGCACAAATAGTATTTGGCAAATTTATGTGCTGAAGGAAGATACTCAAAGGTGATTTAAGTACATGAGGGAAGACAAGAGGGTTTAAATTGCTAAGTTTCTTTTTCCCATTAGGTGTCTGCCCAGAGCTGTATTAGGGGTACTGCCAAAATGGGGTGTTTCAGACACGCTCCTCCCCTTGACTTTCCAAATGGGAAGTTTAAGTATTAAGCAATCAGGGAATTGCATGGATATCTCCCAGATCTTTAGTGGCTACTAAATGTACTTCTTCTTGTCACTGACTATTTTTATCAGCTATGTGTGAGTCTCCAGGGTGGAAACCACCATGTTAATTATGTTATCAGTGGTGACAAAAGTAAAGGGAAACCTTCCAGACAATTCCTGTTCTTTTTAAAACAAAGGCAAGTCCCTCTTTGCCTTGTGCAAAAGAAGCTGATAAATATGTCTTTTTCTCCTCTCTTACTCTGCTTATTCAGAAACATGTAGGCACTGAACTGATGTCTATCTGCAGTGTTTTAATATAACTGTTAAGGGCAAGGAGTAAAAAAGAACAAGGACAAAAAATGCATTTCCTTCAGTTGCTCCCAAGAGTGTTGATGGCAAGTTCTGCTTTCATAGCAAAAGGAATGCTGCTGCTGCCTGTTGAAGGAGAATATATTGCTGAAGAAAAAAAATCAATGTAAATTATTTTAAATGTCCTGCATTATATTACCCTCAATCAGACGAAACAGTTGAAAGCAATGCTGTATGTGATGGAGAAAGGATGTTGCTAAATACAGAAAGGCATGAATTATTTAAAGGCTAATACACGACAGAAACAATACAACATAGATGAAGATTACTTATGATCTGAGAATTTGCCTTACAAGCTTATATAACGTAAAGAAGAGAAGCAGTTGGGAACTAATGCAACAGGTGATGTGAAATGATAATGAATGAGAGGGAAAACAAAAGCAAATGAGAAACCAACATATGTACGCTGAGGTAAAGGCTGTGCCTCTAGAAAGTCACCTTCTTTGCCGCAACCTTTTGAGCAGGAGGCACTAATAGGTCCCAGACTGTGGACCTCTGAGGCCATATTACCTGAGCAATATATCATGTGGGGCTCTGTGGTCCAAGGATACCTACTTGATAGCAGGCATTTCAACTGCAGTGTAGTGCTGGGTTCTCCCCGTCCTGGGAGGGAAACAGTAAGGCCCACGGTCCTTCCCCATCACCCCTCTGGCCATGTGAGATGGCATGGTCAAGTGGACAAAAGTGGAGACACCTTTGTAATCAGATGTAGCTTTGCTCTCTCACAGAGGATGAGGTCCAGAGCTGTTTTGCTCCATAATACACAGAAAGGTTATTGCTGTTGAATGACTTCTTAGCAACCTTAAGGTACCTGGGACTGTTTCTGTCAGGATGTTGCAGTCAGCACATCCAGCAGGTTGAGTGAACTGAAATAATTAGTGCCATAATAAGGTACCCATAAGGCTGCTGCAAAATCACTCACATGGCATCATTTGGAGATGGGGAGCTCTGCCTTGCCAGCAGGTATGGGTGATTCCCCACTGACCCCAAAACACACCTCCAAAACTACATAAGAATTTCAGAGGGTTGTAGGGCAATGGCAACCTGTTGAACATTTAAAAAAATTTCCTTATGTTTACCAACTTACAATTGACTGCAGTATAGATGCTTAAACAACATGGAGTCTAATGATGATAGCTTCATTATATCTTAGTAGGCAAATAGTCAATTATTCTTGAATAAATAGAAGTTTAAGCTGTTATGTGTAGGTTAGTATGAGTTGTGTTATAACACAGTAATTTTAATGCAATCAGAATCCAGATTAACTAAACCAAATATTATCAGACAGATTGGAGAAGATTAATTAGAAAGGACTACCTGTGTCATATGCCTAACTAATGAAAGAAACAGAAAATAAAAAATGTAAAAAGACAATAAAATGGCCCAAGGTTGCCTTACCCAGCAAGCCTAGCACCTGTGCAAGGGCTGTAAATAAGAATGAAACTTTCCTAGTAATATGCATTTGCATGCATGTATGTTTGATTTCGATGGGTCTATTTGTCAAGTGAAATAGCCTGAGGAAAGCAGCTGCAAAAAGTACACAAAGCAAGGCACTGACAATATATATTTGTAACGATAAAAGTTAGTTTGAGTGCCAGCAGTTCTCTACACTTTAAAAGAGTTACTAGATATGAGCAGCAGGAGAAATAGTCAGCTACAGTCTGATTTTTCTAATAAAAATTAGAAAGAGCTTCTTCTGGATAGCCTGTTGTCAATGACATTTTCATATGGAGTAATGCCAGCCTTGCCATATCAAAGCTATACTTATTTCCAGGATGGCTTTCCATTAGTGAAAATTTTTCTTTTTTCCTTCCTGTACTAATTAACAATCTTCCTGTCAGAATGGACATTGATAGTATGGCCTTTTTAATGTGAGATTTTGCCATGCATTAAACTGCTGTTCAGTCTGGTATGTTTAGCCTAGTTTAGGGCAATCAAATCTATCACTATTGTCTATTCTATGTCCTAAGACTATGTTTTCTTTTTTGGCCTGATTTCTTAGTAGTCACTTGCAAAAACTTTGATGAGAAATTTCCCTCTTTTATTTTCTTTTTTTGTTGATATTTTCAGATGGTTTCTTTTTTCACTTTTTACTGTTTTCCTGACAAATAACATCTGTTTGCAACACAAAACTGGTTTTTATTTAGCATGTAAGCTGTGCAGGAATCACTCTTTTGCCATTTAAGTATGGCCAGCCATGAAAAAATAAAATGAGAACACATAGTACTGAGGCTTATTAATGTTTGAAGAGGTTTACCAATGAGTTGCATAGTTTCACTGTTACCTCAAGTCTTCAGATTAGTATTAAATTCTTTCTGAAAGGAAAGGTCTAACTCAACCTGAAACCTTGTTTAAGATACAGTAATCACTTGGTAAGATGTTCTCACTTGCTAGTCAGCAGATCAGACCAGACTATCTTAACAGCTTCTTGGCCATAAGTCTATGAACCTATAAAAGATTGCAAACTCCTTCACAACAGCAGCTTCTGAAACAGCATAAGTTATGAAGAAAGAATTGAAGCTGAAGAGTACATAGGCTGTGCCTAATTGCCTAGTCTACACTTTAATTCATAGCACAGTTGAAGTTTTTACTTGGGAAATTTCTTGGTCATCTTTAAACTTCACAGACAACATCTCAGTTTTGCCGTACAAGGCTTGCAGTTGGATGTCTCTCTGACCGCAAGTGGTAAATATTAGTGTTTGAAATACGCAAACTCTCTGCTTAGGAACCAAAATGTCACAAGGAAAGAATACTTGAGAGAACAAAAAGTTTACATGCATTTCCTCTATGTGAATGGAAAATTGTACAGAAAGGAGAGGAACTAAAAATAAGCTTCCACTGCGCTGTGTCACACTTTCTGAACAAGTTCCATACCTGCCAGACAGCTCTTGAAAAACCATATAATCAGGTCTCTTTTCCTTAATGGAAAAGCTGGGGATGGAACAAGTGAAAACTGGTGCATTTTTATTGAATAAAAAGGAGAATTAACATGAAATAGATGAGTTGGAGGACAAAAAGAAAAGTACGCATATAGGCACATGGCCCACATGTTCACAGGGAGAGTGGCATTGCAACTGTGATGAAACAGCGAAACTTGCTGAAACTAAACAAAACAAAACACAAAAAACCAATAGGAAGGACCAAACTTCAATTTTCATAAAATACTGAAAGAATTGAAGGCTGCCAAAACAGTAGGGAAGTTTGGGTTTTATTCTTGGACTAGCCACTGAAATTTGAGACCTCACTGTAGATTGTATTTTTTTAACAGATAAATATCTGAGCTGATTCTCACTATGTGCAGTACTGACTCAGTCTCCAGAATTTATTGGCACCCTATGAGGTAGATGGAAGTAAATTAAAAATAAAATAGCTCTTTGACAGAATAAATGAATGCTTGACAATTTATGAGTTAACCTTAGATATAATGATATGATTCAAATTTTTTTTAAAAATTACATGTTCTGTTTTATGTTCTATATTTTCCAAGGTAAATGCACCAGACCAAATTCATTCCCTGTTCAGTCCACAGGCTTCCTCTGGCTTACACCAGAGATGAATTAGTTTGGACCCAGCTTGAAGTCTTCCAGTTTCACAGGCTAAAGAATATTTCCTGTCTCAAGAAGCAGCGATTTTCTTGTGTTCCTATCCTTACAGTGGAAAATTTATTTTGGTGGTAGAAGTGGCATATAGGGTGTTAGGGACAGTGAGTTGTGAAAGGTCAATGGGAATTCTGGTAGGATGAGAAAGAGATGGGAAAAGTGGGATTGAGGGTAAAAGTTCAAGGTCAACCAGTGTTTTGTGGTTGTTAGGGTGAGGAAGTGTATCTCTCTCCTTTCCACAGCCACCCTGCTCTTTGGACATGTGAGAGACTCTGCATATCTACTCCTCCTGCTTCTCCCCTCTTGCCCCAGGTTGGGGTCCCCACCCACAGTCCACCTTCAGCCTGCAACTTAATGCCTCCACTCCTTCACCAGCCTCCCTCCAACCCCTTTGTGCTAGCAGACCCCAGCTGTCCGTGCATCACAGTTTGTTGTTGCACAAATGGGGTTGAGAAAAGCAGTGGGAAAGGGGTTGGGATGGACTGGGGCAGGTTTGAGCCATGGCTGCTTCAGGAAGGAGAAGGTAGAAAAGGGAAAGGCAGGGCTGGATGCTTCTTCAGATGCCATAGCTTCTGCAGCTGGGTAAAGTCTACTTTCAGCAGTAGCTACTGCTCCAGTCATCATAACTTCTTGTGAGGCAGCAACCCTGATACCTGGTTAGGCCAAGGTGCTTGGTCCCCAGCAGCCTGCTGTGCTGCCTTTGAGAAGATTTAAGGATAATATGGCTTTATAGAATCACAGAATCTTTTAGGTTAGAAAGGGTCTCTTGAGATTATCTAGTCCAAGTGCCCTGCTTATGGTCAGCTAAAGCAGGTTCCCCTGGACTGTGTCCAGTTTGGTTTTGAATAACTCCACCAATGGAGACAAATGTAATTATGAAAGGACATTCCTCAAACTGACTTCATAATTATATGAGAGAACATGTCTGAGTTAAATTCTAGAGGAGATGGGACTCTGCAGAGCTGGTCAAACTTTAACTTTCCCACAAACCTTCTATATGACTTTGGGTTTAATTTTCTTATATATTTGTTTCCTAGTCATGAACAAAATTGGAGATAAGTTTTATTAACAAAAGGTTTTATGTTCATGGGGAAGGCAAGAAAGAAGTGAAAAATTTCATTTGTGGCCAACAGAGGCAAATTGTCATTCTTTAAATCAGCAGTAAAATCTTAGCTTCAACTGTATGAGCTCATCACTAGCACATATAGAACCTTCCTTTACCAACTACATTTCTATAGTTTCTTATATGTCAGAGTCATTCTTGGAAGGAAGTTCTTCCTTGGAAGGAACTTCTTACACTATAATCAAGTGCCTGATTCTATTCCATGAATAGAATAGTGCCTGATGCTATTTTATGAATAGCAATTGAAATCCCAAGATACAAATGGCAACTGTACAGGACAACGCCATTCAGTATTCTTGAAAATCTTAAACTCACAAGCATGAAAAAATAATGGTATTTCAGAGAAAATGGATATCTTGCCTACTTTGATATGTTCTATTCTGAGTTTACTGAAAGTACAAAATTGGCAGCTACGTTTAATGAATGCCACAATTTCACCCAGACAGCCAGGCTAAGCACAGGCTAAACAAGTTATGCCTGGTGAGATAATACAGCTTAGATGACCTCTTCAAATGATAAAATGCACTTTGGTCTTTAGGAAGTGAAACATCTATCTATAACATCTCACAGGCAAAATGTAACACACTGCATTAGAAATCTAGAAGTTTTTGAAGGTCTCAGTTTCAGGTTTTCTGTCTTGGGCACCTGGAGCCTTTGCAAGCTCCCACCTTAGGCTTTGAGCAAACCATCTGGAGTAGTGGGTTTCAGTTACAAGAATATTTTGGCTGCTGTGAAATACAGAATCAGGAACAAAGAAAAGTATATTGGCTCGTAATGTTACAAGAGATCGAGGAAATATATTTCCCCTCTTTCTGCACAGCCTGTAAGAGAGGATGTTCTAGTTGCTCTGCTTTTCAACTCAGTTTTAGGCAAGAAGGTGATTTTTCAAATGCCTAAGTAAAGTGCCCTAGAAGTCTACTTGGTTACCTTTCTCTGCCTATTTGATTTGGTCTTTTGGAAAGCTGAGCTGATGGGTCCTCTGTCATCTCCTGGCTTTCATAGATTAAGTGCTGACACTGCTTATTGCCAGTGTAATTTAAAGTCAACATCTCCCCCTCGACATGAACATTGCAGAACAATGTGGCTCTAAGATTTTTCTCTGAGTGGCTTTGTGCAATGGTTGAGATTTAACTTATAAGTCTCTAATCTTGATGGTTTTGTTTTGTTGGTTTTTTTTTTTTTAGTCTCACATCCAGAAGGCCTGGACCATTAAAATCCATCATCGTTAAAATCCAGAGCCATATACCCATTGCCTCTAGTACTGAAAAAACTGGTCCATGTAATATGAGACTCAGAAGATGTATGCAGATGGTGGTGAGCTTCACTTAACAATATGTAAATATTTTTTTTTTGAGTAATAGATATTTCAGATTTCCTTTCAAAGTAGGTAGCAAGCATAAATAACCAGCTATAATTAGGTATTGGTTTTTCTCTACCAGTCTTCATAATGCATCCATTAAAGAAATGTTCTTTATTCCAGTAAGAAAGCCCATTGCCAATACTTTTTAGCAAGTTAAAAACAGTACTCTGTGTAGTATGTTCCTCTGACCAAAATCAATATTCAAATGAATTAAGTATTTAAGAGGAATAAAGATTGAGTAGTTGAATAAAATATTTTGATTTAAATCTAAAGGCTTCCCACGTATTTTAAATGCCATCAATGCAATTTCACTGTGAGAGGACAGAGGAAGAAAAGGCTCCTCAAATATTTTTTTTATTTGGCAAAACTGAAAGGCAGTTTATGAATAGTGAAAAATCTTTCATGGGAGAATGCTGGACAATATTAGGGAAGCAGTTTTTTGTGTAACAGGAGATAATGAAGTTTCACCTTGTTTTTTAATGCAGGTTCAAAGTCACTAATTCTAAAGAAAATGTGAGCTCTGACTGGTTCTAGACAATAGGTTGCCTTTAGAAAGGTTTCTATTGCCTGTTAAAAAAAGTTTGTTGCTACAACTGTATCAAAACTGAATACTCAGTACCACTTAGTTCACCCATGTACAAATCAATTGAGGTCATAGTATTTCTTGCAATTATTTTCTTCAAGCTGCATTCAAGCCCTTTTTGGCTCTCAGGAGAGTATAAAAACTGTAGTTAAGGCAATATAAGTTTCTAGTTTGCCCCCAAGTGTGACTAAAATTGAAAAGATTTGATTTATTTGTGTCTACGGCAGTGGCCTTAATCAGGGACGCAGGTAATATGTAATGCATTGCTTAGTGAGGTTTTCCACCATGACTCAGCTGTAGGAAGTTGCCCTTGTTATAGACCATTTTGATAAGGAGAACGTGATATGATGTTGCCTTCTTCTGTCTGTCTACTCTAGATTGCTGCCCAGGGGCTACTAAAGGTGACGGATGGCTGGCTTGAACATTACACTGATTTATTTTGTGCTGTTTTCTTCTTCTGAGATGTACACAGTTCTTAATGTGACCCTAAATCAGCAAGCATTTGGCTGTAACAGACATTTATACCAAGCTTTGCTTGGGCTATCAGCAATCACATTAATTGGAACATAATAGCAGTGTATAATCTGGACAGGCTATAAACAAGGCTCCATGAGATAAGTGTGTGCACAATTCAGATCATTACCCACACTCTCTGATTTTGCTTTCCATGGAAGAAGTGACTGACTGCACTTCCTGGACTTGTCTGGAAACTCAGCGTACATCGGGGTGTATGAAAGTTTGGAGTACCTGAGGGAGAAAAAGGAACAACACCATAGTGCAAAGAAAATCCCCTCACGTTCCGGAGGAGTTATAAATATGTGTGTGAAGGACATTTGAAATAAAATAACCTTGGCTACCATTTTCACACTCATGTAGGTTTTTGCAGAAGAAGAATAGTGATGAGTATGGGAACAATGATGAGCTAGAATGACAAAGTGTCAATAAACCCCTCAAATTTGGCTCTTTAAAGGTCAGAAACTTTTTAACATTAGAACATTGAAGGACTGGAAAATCGTATAGCACATGCTATAAATCTTCTAGCAGAAGCCTGAAGAAAGCTATAAAAAATCAGGGTTACAACATACATATGATTGAATTTCAATGAATCATCATTTTATACTGTCCATGACATGAAATCTCCATCATCCTCTGAAATTGAAGGTTAAGAGTGATACACTATTTTATTTTGTCCTGATGTTTATATAGAACTGTGAAAACAGCATAAAGGCAAACAGAAAAATAAAGCAGACATACTAAAAACTATGCAAGATAACAGGGCAGCCATTGTTCTGTTACATAGTTACCTGGAAAAACCTGCCTTGAATTAGTACTATCCTTCGTTCCACTAGTGTAACAATCAAGACTACCTTGCTTTGGCAGCTGTAGCTTTATATATAATATACCTAAATAACATATCAAATGTTTTTAGAGTTAGAAGAAATTTTGATTTCATTTAAGTGACTAGCTCAAGATTTGATTTCATCCTGCAATTGGTTCATTCAAAATATGGCACCAAGACTTTAAACACAATTCTAGGAAACAGTATTCCAAAAAAACCATAATGGAGACTCTTATGGGTCTATGAGTTTTAACTTCTTCTGGTTGGATTTATAATTGGTCATCTAGCAACAGTGCTAAACTTTCTTACATCAGGACATTTCATATGCCAGTGACTTCTATTTTTCCTGCACTAAGTCAATAGTCACACATAATTGCAATTAATAATACTCCCATGTGGTTGGTAACCGGGAACAGGCTCTTTTCAGTGGTGCCCAATGACAGGCCAAGGGGCAACGGGCACAAGTTGGAACACAGGAAGTTCCACCTCAATATGAGAAAAAACTTATTTCCTGTGAGGGTGCCAGAGCAGTGGCACAGGCTGCCCAGGGAGGTTGTGGAGTCTCCTTCCCTAGAGACATTCAAAACCCACCTGGACGCGTTCCTGTGCCCCCTGCTCTGGGTGTGCCTGCTCAAGCAGGGGGGTTGGACAAGATGATCTCCAGAGGTCTGGTTTTATCACTGACTCTTGATATCATTTGGGACAACTTCTTGTAATCTCAGTACCTAGCATCCTTGTCTCCCAAAAATGTTTGCAGTCAAGCTAAACTGACATAGTTTTAGGGTCTCAGTTCTAATACTTTAAAGGTATTTTGGTGCTCAGAGTAACAAGAACTATGCAAGTACACACAGCAGATAGAGTAAAAAAACCAAACCAATGCCACAACAACAAACCCCCAACCTCCCAACCCCACTCCCAGTGTCAGAAAATCCACACTGCCTGCTCTTGCTAACACGTTCCAGATGACAAGAGGTGAGCCAGTATGTATGTGACTAGAACATAAAACCTGACTGTCCTGAAGGGAGGTTTGCCAAAAAACTGATAACATGCACAGGAAACTAACAATGACAAAGTTTATTTAAGGTTCCTGTGCCCTGACTGAGCAGTAACCTTGGCATTAAGAAGAAATTGTCCAGAAAAAAAGGTGTCATCTTGAAAAGAAGCATGGACAGTACTGGGTGCAGAAGGGAGGGACTCACTCCTTGGGGATTAGCTGTAGAAGGGTGTTAGAAATTTGGTGTTTGTTCATTAACCTTTTGAATGTGTCTGGTGTCACTGTTTATCTGTTTCGTTGCTGATATTGTATCCTGAATGTGTAGTTCAGGATAACTACACATTTGCTGTGTAATTAGGTGTTATTAGTAAATCAATAAACTGTTTCCATCCCACTTCCCCCTGCTTCCCTGTATTGTACCCATTACTTATGGTGTTAACACTTACAACTAAAAAAGTTGGAAAATAGACAGTAGGTTCAAACAAAAGAATAAAAAAGTTTAAAAATAAAAATGCAAGGGGCAAGATTTCTTCTGTACGTTGTCATTAATTGCATTTGCACAGTCAAGATATGCTGTTGACCAAGATTACTGTAAAACTCCTTTTTGCTGGCTGAGCTATGCCATGAAGTAGCAAAAAAGGAGAGCACAGGAGAGCATCTGACGTGGAATTTTTATGCCAATTTAGTTTCTTAGAGTGTGAACCAGTGATAGTGGAAAATTAACAAAGTAGTAACTTTGATATAGTCTTTATATAGAACTTTTTGTCTGAAATAATTTTGTTTCATTATTCTAGTTGTTCTTCTATAAACACAAAAGGAAAAGGACATTTGCCTGAGCAAGATGCTCTGTGCTGGGCTTTTTGCACATGAAGCATAGAACTTGCCTGTGCCTGGGGTGAAGAGTGCTGTGGTAGTTTGGTTTCTGCCCTGAGTTTGGTCTGCCCCCAAGTCTGAATATAATGTGAGTATGCATCCTGTGGCAGTCCCTCTGACATTCAGTATAGGCTATAGTGTTGCCTGGAGGTCCTTATACAAGACTTCTGCTTTCCAGCTGCAGTTGGAAACCTGTACATTTATGGTGATGTTGAGGACAGTACATGGTGTTGCTGAGGCACATTTGCTCCACTGTGGGGAAACTTTCTCACCAGCAACAGGATGTGACAGAGCTGTATGGCATTGGGAGTGTAGTTTCTTTATGGTATGCTTTTCCACAGGATGGATAGACCAGTTCAGAGGGATTTCTGTTGACAGTCTCTATCACCATACTCCTGAGGTGTGACATGCCTTCAAAATGCACTGTGTTCTTCAATTATCAAAAAGAAAATTTAATGTTATAATTGAGTATCTAAAAGAAAATATGGTTTATTGGTAGCTGTTACAGATTTTGTGCAGCTTACCATGACTGGGCTCACTTGAGGGGTAAATGCTTTGTTGTACATTGACCACAAATATGTAGGAGGCACACCAGCTAGCTTTGGTCCTCTGTGGTTTCAGGCTTGATGAGGTGGTGAGAACAGAGTTAGCATAAATCAATGACATAAGTATTTGCAAACTAATTCTTTGGTTTCATTGGGTGTGAACTTGAGTCAAAGCTGAAAGCTTTGAGATTGGGGTTGTTTTTTCTCTCAAGATCTAGCAAGAACTTTTGAAAATTGTTCCAGAAAACAATAGGAGAGAAGGGCATTTCTATCATAGCAATTACAAATTTTATCTTTTCTGGACACTCTGATGTTTTGATTTTGCTTGGGGGGAGCTGCAATGAGTGAAGACCTATGGTAGGAAGAATAACTAAACATCATCAGCATGTCTGCAATAGCTTAATCACAGTAACCATAAAATACCTTGAAAGAAAAGCCAAATTTCCTGAGGTGAACAATCTATAGCAATCACAAAAAGGCTTCCTACACCCCAAGCTTAATCACAGCTACTGGTAATAGCAAGAAGGCCTGAGAGTGTTTGTGTCCACTAATGACCATGGCTAGAAAAATGCATTGCAGTAGAGCTGAAAGGTATACATGGGGCAAATAACATGCAATACATTTACATTGCA
Organism: Phalacrocorax carbo; assembly: GCF_963921805.1. NCBI lineage: Eukaryota > Metazoa > Chordata > Aves > Suliformes > Phalacrocoracidae > Phalacrocorax > Phalacrocorax carbo. The sequence goes on along the minus strand of NC_087514.1, from coordinate 146,882,343 downwards.
TTTATGTCCCTCTCACAGTTCTTTGTATCAGAAGGACAAGAAAAGGTGACAACTTTTGCTTTATACCAAGACTAAATTCTACATTGATACACATGCATTTTATTTGTTACCTATCAGTGAAACCAATGCTGCAAAGGGCTTAGCACCAATTGGGCAGTATGTGGGAATCTGGGGTATTCATTGTATCTTCTGGGCCTCATATCATTCAACTAAGTAATAGGCCTTTTATTACAGGCTAGTTACAGCAAACCTGGCAGTTTTAAAAGACATAACACTAAAAGCCCCACAACTTTAGCCACCTGAGAATTGCAATATATCATCACTATGAAATGCTCAGCCTGAAATGCCTGCTTATAAAAAATGTCAATAGATAAAAAAGGAGAAGTTATAGTTCGATGCATTTCTTAGACTTTATAGGTGCAAGTGGTGAATTTTATGAATCAGGACATTCCAGTTACTTCTGTTTGTCTGAAAACCTTATTAACAGTGCATATTCTTTTCTGGTCACTTTTGTTGTTTTAAGTCAGGCTGGATCATGATAAGGTCTTGTGTAAAAATGACCCCTTCTTATTCAATAGATTTGGTTTCCTGTTTAGCTCATCTATGTATTAATATATATGGTTAAGTAGGACGGGTTTGGAATAATCCATTTGCTCCAGGCAGCACAATTTGCCAAGTAAAAGTGAACAAGCTAGAATGTACCCCTGCTCACACCTCATTAGCAGATTGTTTCCCCCAGCCCAGTTCCTGGATGAGTGTTAGATGTGAGCAAATCCACTGAGGACAATCAAAATGCACAGGTATTACTCAAGGCAGAAAAGGAAAACAATTGCCTGCCCAGACCTCAGGCATCAGCATTTAGCCTTATGCGAACTGTATTAGTGGAGCTGATGTATAGGAAGGAAACCAGTTATATTGACCTTCAAGGCCCAGGAATTATTTTTCCAGGCTAATACTTAGTCAAACATACAATTAGGTTCATATCTTATAAAACAAAATAATTACGCTTGGAATTACTAGGGACAAAAGTTATGGATACCCACAATGACACTTTTACCATACACTTTGTATCACAGCTCTACATTAGTTCAGGATGATGATTTCTAAAATAAATTTTATTGATTCTTTTCTTTGTCAAGGTACTGGTTCAAAGTGTGGCTCACCACATCTCATTTGAGTTGGCAACAAGCCTGATGGTCATATTCATGCATAGCGTGAGCCTATTATGAATATGAATTTGGCCTTGTATGCTGCTGCACTTTTTTTGGGAAATATTTTAAGAAATGCCTCAAAGATATCCATTAGAAACCCAAATAAAGCCAGACTGGGAGTCCACAAAGTCCTATTAGATGGTATTTTGGTGCTTTGCGCACATAACCAACCAGTAAGTGACAAAGAAATGGAGTTTTATGTATCATATATTTGTTTGATAGAATATTAAGAAAAAAACCAGACTAATTCATAACACTTTTGGTAGCCTTGGGGAAAAAAAAGGAAATAAAAAGGGAAAAAGGAGAAATTAAATGGCAGAAGAATATAAATGTAACATCTCTTCATTTGTATGAAGAGAAAAAAAAAGACTTGGTGTGATGGCTGACCCCTCTGTTAAAAGATGAAAGGATTTGATTATAATATGTAACAAAGCAGGTAAAATTTTTATTTATGTATTCTAAATTAGTAGACTTACAAGTTCTTTTTTTTTTTTTTTAACAAAGTTTTTACAGAATTCTCGAGTTTAAACTGAATTCCTCCCAGATAAATTACTTCCCTTGTGTTCCATTTAACTAAAGTGAGAGGTTTGCTTTAATGGTAAACTAACTAATTCAGAAATTTACTTAGCTATCTGTAAGTCCATAAATGAATCCAGCATTTTACTTGCCCTGTTTCTTATTGATCTATATGCCAGATGCATTATCTCACTTCCAGTCCCACTGAATTGAGGAAGTGGATTACTTTTTTTAATTCACATTTGTCACTAGTGCAGCAGACCTGCAGCCCAATAAGCCTATCTCTCCATTTAGTTTTTGTAGTCTCATCATTGCCCACTCTTTGGAAACAGTCTGCAATACCCAGGACTGCAAGGCGGATCCCCATTCAAGTATTAACGAGCCTATCTTGGACCCAATTAACATTTTGGACAAAAATTGGCAACACTGAGTTTTGAATTTCATTTGAGAACAGTGGAAATGAAGTGACTTTTGATGCTCAATACTAGTAAAAGCTTACAAGGAAAGACTAGGTCTCTGTTTTGTGTTGAGATAAAAGACTAACCCTTGGATTACAATGTTTGGAAACAGAGTTGCTTGAGCTTTTAACAATAAAATGCATTGCCAATGGGTCTTGAAAACCTGGCTCTGTTTGCAGCCAGTACTTCAGGATTCCTCCCAGGACTGTTGTCCTGTACAGAGATCTCATTACTTCCTGGCACATCTGCAAGGCTGGAAATGGAGAATGCTCAGATTTCCTTTGCTGTTCCAATTACACTTGGATTTTTGAGTCTGATATTGAATCAGACACTACTTTATTCTGGTGTTTCTACTCACATTTCTCTTGTATGCATTTACCTGCCCTTACTCCCACTTTGATTTGCTCACCTCCTGCAAGGAAAATAAAACTTCTGAAGCCTGGATGCTCTTGTTGGCACTCCAGAAATAAGGTTGTACTTTGCAGTTTGTAGTGATGTCCCCATAAAAGCGGAGGAGAGAAGATAAAATTTAGAACTGGAAAGCTCAGGCTTTGCAGTAGAAATCTTACACCTATAAAGGACTTGGCTACAGCTGCTCTGTGGTAACAGGTGCACAGATAGGAGTTTCCCTTGGCCATACTTCAATTTAGATAGACATGAGCTAGCTGGGTATGTAATGCAGGGTATCTGTGATATTACTGGGCTGAGGCTGCGCTGACTTGATTTCAGGAGGTTGCTTGTGTAATATCTGTATAACAACATAGAGTTTGACCTCTCCTTAAGAGAGTTACAGGGTCCCCATTGCAATTCAGGTTTAAGAATAAGGACTTTAAAAATAAATTACTGTAGTTTCTTTTATGTGTGTATTTTGAAATGTTTTCTGGAGGTTTTGAAGTACTTCAGGTGCAGAAACAACTTGTCATTTTTTTCTTTACTTATGTCATTTTCCACTTGACCCTACTAAGAAGGCTAAGGGTAGGTGCACTTTCACTTCAGGAATTTTTATTAAATTGAACATTTCTCTGATAATTAGGACTGAAAACAAGAGTCAGAGAAAAGAAACTGTAAGTAGTCAGGAAATTAATCTCCACCTCTTTCTACCAGAAATGCCACATTTTGTTGTGTTTTCTTTCTGCACAGTTGCTCTGCTTCCCATCGTTCTTTTTTTACACTGCTACGCCAGTAAGGTTGATCCTGGGAACACACTTGAGGAATCCAGGTCTTCCTAAGGTCGATCCTGACTGCTAGCAACAGGAACTCGAGTTTGCAGGGCCATTTATCATTGGGTTTTTGAAGCCAATGGTGAAGTGAGGAGTACTTCATTTCTACCAGTAAAACCACTACCACCACTAGAAATGATGGTGTGTGGGAAGAGCACGTTTTACACCTTCTGGGTTTCTGACTATGTTGTGACAAGAGCAGAGGTGGCTGATGGCCACAGGGTGCCATGCCCTTGAGGCAGCTAAGCTGGTGGCATGCATCCCCTCCTCCTGAAGCTCAGCCTCTTGCTTTTGCCTGTGCTGATGACCAGCTGTCAGCTGTTTCTCCGGCCAGGCTCCCAGTGACCACTTCACCAACTGGCTGCTGTTGCGAGAATGTGCTGATTTCGACAGCAACCTGCTCCCTCATTGATGTGTGTGCAGGCAGGCATCAGACCAGAAAATTCCCCGTGTGAGCTGGATTTCTGTTTTCCCTTTCAATACAATCACAGGCGTTTCGAAGCAGGGATTTTTATTGGTTGCCAGCAATGTTTTCCTGTAAGGGACTGTTTCTCTGCCAAAGTCATATATGAGCATGACAGAAATTACCATCCTGAGTAAAGCTGTGTATTGCATTACATAACCCCTTAAAAGAGGGGGGAGGGGGAAAAAAGGCAACAGCTACAGCAGCACTTATATTTATGAGCAGTATTTCATGGCATTAGATCCATTTAGGCTGTAATGCTTCTCTGACACAGATGCTTAATCTACTCTTTATTTTCAAGAATGCCATGCTAATGTCATCCAATAATACTCATTTCAAATCTACCAGCATACCCTCCCCCAGCCCTTTGGCTAATCACTGTGTTAAAGACTTTATAATAAATCTTTCAAGTGCTGTAATGAATTAGCTGAGCTTTTTTTTTTTGATATGTTTTAGTTGGAGGTTTTTTTTGGAAGTGGTGGGCTATAATGGAATGGCTGCTGTGTAGAGGCAGAGGGGAAGCCATCCTGCAGATTAAAATAGATGGTGTATCTGGTCTAAAGGAAGAAAGCAGGAAGTATCACAGTGTCCAAGCTTATTTAGGTATTCACAAGTTTCACTATGGTGGCTGGGCATACCATTAAGCTCTTCTCTTTCTCTCCAGGTATGCATCCCTTTGCCTCCCTAGAAGGTGTCAGTCAGCTGAAGCACCCTATTTTTGGGCACGGCACTTCAGTAACCGATGACTTAATGGTTTCCATATTCCAGTGTAAGGTCAGTAGGAGGGAACTAAAGCTTTGCCATAGAAATAATCATTTTCAGACCTAGCTTTTCCAGGATGCTCTTCATTCAGTCACTGAGGTTAGTGGAAGACTTAATTAAGAAAGATGCTTGTCAGCGTATATAAATATCACTGCCTTTTTTTTTCTACACACTTTGGAGGTTTTTTTGACTAAAATGTGTAAAAAGACATCTGTAGTTTTGATCTTTACCTGTAAGTTTTTGTTAGTATTTACTTGCCACTGCTAAATATTTGCTTATACTCCTTTCAATATTTGAAATATTTGCAGTGGTTTTAGTGCTGATGTCAAAGATTAAATTAATTAAATATAGAAAATTAATTTCAAAACATCTGAAATGCTTATACCGATAATACACAGCAGAATGGGCTAGCATCCTGCATGTAATCAGCAAAACCCATCTTCTTCTTTATTCAGATAAAATGTACTGCTGCTATTTAACCTTCAGAATCATTCCAGGGCAGTTTTCATGAAAACATTTGAGTGTTAGTAGCTTTGGTGAGGAGTATTGTTTATCTGAGTGTGATTTTGCTCGCTCTTTTCCCATTGCCACGTGTGCAACTGACATCCATCTGTAGTACTTCAGCTGAGCTCACTGCATGCTGTACAACTGTTAACACACACTTTAGGAAGGAGCAAAACCAGAGGGCTCAGAGTTTCTCTCAAAGCCAAGATATTGCTGCTTCTTCAATATAGGAACAGCTGATAGAACTTTTATTAAAACAACCATGCTGCTAGACTTCAGTTTTTTGTATACATTATTCTGTAAGTTGAAAAGCTGGCATATTTCCAATTTGCAATAGGCAGTGGTTAGAGAGAAGCCACAGACCAGACAAATAAAAGCTCCATACATCATTTAGTTCCCAAAGTACAAGGTGATGGTGCTAAACCATTAGAATAGATGGCGGCTAGACTAGCCTCCACACAGCACTTCATCACTTCTGCAGTGAAGGGTTCATCTGATTTCATTAGGGTCTTGCTCAGGATTTCCTGTTGTGCAGCAGAAAGGAGTTTGACTTTTCTTTGTGCGTGTGTATCTGTGTGTTCTTTATTCCTAGTGATGTTCATCACTAATATGTCAGCATTCTGCAATAATGCTTTACATGTCCTCACTCCTAAGGCACCTAGCAAGTCAAGGAATAGCATACAGTGATGCAGAGCATTTCCACATCAGCTCTGGGAACTAAATTCCCAAGCAAATGTTGTACATCTAAATCTATATATTGGAGGACTGGATTCCTGAGGAAGAGGCTGATGAAAAATGACATGACATACAAGGCAAGGGTGTTTTATGCCTAGACTGTTGCTAGTAAAATAGCAGCATATATCTGAAAATCCATGTCTTACTGATTTTGGGAGTCCAACATTCCTGATTTAAGTGTATATTTGAGTCAGAGCCACAACCTGAAATGACTTTGTACTTCCACAAGTTCAAATGCCACCTCTAGAGCAGAATCCAGCAGACACCTCTTCCCTCAGCACAGACCTTTTACAGTTGGGCACTGACTAATCCTGTCCCACGCTCACTTGCTCTTTTGGGGCCAAAGAGTCTTACATCTTTTCTGCACCAGGGAGGGGAGCCACTTCTGCAGAAAGGCGTTGGGGAAGCTGAATGTATATGCTATTAGTTGGGATGCTCTCCTGGATGACAACACATTCCTCCAAGGCTAAGAGCTGCTTCTATCACCTCATGGTCAAATGATCTTATTGCTAGGCTTAGCTCTCAGTACAGATGGAGATGGCTGCTGAGCTCTCTGCTGTGTTCATTGCTCTTGGTGAGTGTTAAAGATACACTGTGTGCTCCTCATTGCTCTGGCCCTCGAAGTCACCACTATGCAGGCTAACTCAGCCAACACCAGTCATATGTGTCAAACAACTTTACATACCAAAGACAATTCAGGAAGGAAACTCTACATCCTTAGCTAAAATTGTAGATGTTAGGTCTTTTCTAAAAGATTGATTCTCAGCTCCCACCAGGCGCCTTTTCATGCCTGGTTCCCTCTAGGCAGCAGCCTGCAGGCCAAGGTAAGCCCCAAGCATTTGCTACCTTTCACTGACATGCTCACCTGCACCCCAGGTGAGGAGGACAAAGTACTGGGAATGTCAGGTCCTCACAGCAGGATGCATATTAGTGTTGTGGGAGATAGAGTGAAACAGAGTGAAACGACTTTGTGTCATCTTTTATGGTAAAAGAGTGCTCTTGTTTTGTATTATCTGCGTTGTTCACTACTCTGCACTGAGAAAACGCTTGAAACCCAAAATATATCATTGACAGCAGCTGGAAGAAGTGAGTGAGTGTGAGGCAGTGCAAGCATGCATGTGCACAGCTGCAGGGTGCCATCCTGCACAGAAACAAGGCTGTGTTCATGCTTCCCATCTCACCCTGCCATGCTTTCCTCACAGGGCTGCTGAGGAGACCCTCTATTCATGCTCAGTGCTGACAAGGCAGAGGGTTGCATGTCGTCATCCTCATTTTCTGGACAGTGGAAGTCTTAGTGAAGGTGCCTCCTGTCTCTTTGCTCTCCGGGCAGGAACGGCACCGGCAGCCCTCCAAGCATCTTCTGCCCTGCCTTCTCCCCAGCCCACAGCCCGTGCTGCAGAGGGGCTGTGGCTGGGCTGACGCTCCAGCCCGGAAGCTTATGAGCACTGGAGGTAATTTCATCCAGTGACACTGCAGCTGCGTATGGTTTATGTTTTACAGAGTTATTTATTTTCAGTGACACTCTGTTTGTAACCTAGACTGCCAGACTCATCTCCCTAGGAACAGGATTCCTTCTGGAAACAAGCCATTGTGAAAATACGCCCATGTCTATGAAAGACACACAGTTTCCTTCCTTTGGAAAGCTGCATTTTGTTGCTAAAACAGGGATGTGTGGTGTATGGTGTGATCCTGACGTCCTCACAGGCAAGGCAGACTTGGAAGTCTTTAAGCTGGAAAGCTTAGATAAAAGGACAATGCTGTTGATGTGTAGCCAAACGTGACGATCAGATCACAGTAACATTTGCTATCTCCTAAAACAAAAATCTAATTACTCTTATTGAAATTGAAAAAATCCCCAACCTTGTAATAAAACCAGCAGTCCAACCAAAGCTAGATAGGCACAAATGATATTTATTACTAACAGCTTCTAGGTGTCTGAGGAAACATTGTGCCACCCAAGCAGTCAATAAACTAAGTCTCTTTCAAATTAACATTGGCAATTAATAAAATGGCCTTTTTGTTTTTTGAGTAAGAGCTACTCCAAAGGAAAAAAGCAAACTGCATGGGAAGACTTTAATTAATATCCCTAAACACTATCTTCCCAGAGAGACAAGAGAACCAGGCATCCATATTAATTAATTGGGCAAAAATATCTGCTTAGTTAAATGCATGTAATTAAAAGTAATGTCTTGAGGCCTGCTTTTAAGTCCTTTTGCTGCTTTACAAAAATTATTTGGGGCAAGTTTTTCACTGAAGAGGCCAGTAGTCTGTTTGACCAAAATGTCAAAACAAAAAGTTCCCAAGAGATTCAGAATTTAGCTTGTTGACTTCTGTGGACAGAATTCAGTCAGTAAGAGGAAAATCTACCTTCAGATAGCTCTATTAACCAGAACCCACGCACAGAAGAAAAATCAAGTGGAGCTTTTTTCAGATTGAAGCGTATCCTGAGTGACACTGAAAGTGGTCATTTCAGCGTGTAATTCAGGGCCTAGTGGAGTGCAAGAAAGCAAAGTAGTGAGAAAGCAGAGTTAGATCAGAGGTGAAGAAGAACCAGGCAAGAATAAAAAAGTAAGGCAGGAGATAGGTATTGAAAAATCTTGCAACACACAGACAACTGTATTGAAAAGTGTGCAATGTCCTGAGAAAGAGCATGGAGTCAGCGCGAGACCTGTTGAAATGAGCTGTGCACGGGGGAGCACCTACTCTAGTCAGGACAGAACTGTGTCAGGAGATGAGACTCTCTTCCTATCAGAAAGATACTTTATTCCACTTGGCATCCTCAACTCTTTTCATCTCCATAAAAATTAAAAAGTCAAGAAACTCTCCTAAGATTTGACATAAACTGATAGTTAAAGGCCAGCTTTACAATTATGATACTGTCTAAATCAAGTTGAATCAGCCCACAGACTTGAATATGTTATCTGCTCCAGCCATAAATATATTGGCTGCTCTGGATAAAATGAATCTCATTTGTCCCTTTCAGTTTTATACAAGATATATCCTACTTTGTCATATTTGACTTCTGGGAAAGCACTACTGGCACACTGTTCCACCTCAAAATGCTGCCTGTGGTTCAAGCTTTTCTCCCTAAGGAGTGGCATAAACCGTCCATGAGGTCAAATATGGACTCCTGCAGATTTAGACAGAAGCTAGTGGTTCTGGTGACATTTCTGATTTTTAAATGATGGAGCTGGACATGAAGGAAGGACTTGTATGTTCTCACTCAGTGCCACTGGCACACGGTACCGATGCTCTGGTGGCTGCACGTAGGGTTTCTTGCCTGGCCACTAAATCATCTGGGAATACTGACTGGCACATCTAGCTGGAACACGGACCAACACGGGGTACTCTGCGTGCTCTCGTCACTCACCTACTCTGTGAAATACTGCTAGCTCATGACAACTGCTTGCACAGTCTTGTTTAGAGACTCCCTACGAATAAAAAAGATGAACATTGTCATTTACAGCTTCTTTTGTTTATCCAAGAGGTGCTTTAATAGAATATAGAAATATTCTTATGTTTTCCTTGGAAACTTTATTACTCTTCTGTAAAGAAAATCTCTTCCCTGCTCACTGGCAAACTGGTTCACCACTTCCTTTTCCATTGCTGTCCCCATTTGGATGGCAAACTAGTGATTCCACTACTCAGCTGGCTCAGGTACTTGCCTAGTGAGTTTTATGGTTTGAACTCTGTTGACCAAAGAAAAATGGTGATGTTTGCAAAGTCAAATATTCTGTTCAGCTTGTGAAAATTTAATTTGGCTTCTACAATTTTTCAAAGTACAGGATGAATAATGTTTCTCCCCAGAATTCCGTCATACACATTTGTAGAAAATTACCTTGATTTGAAGCCAAATTTTAATGGCACAATGAAGGAGGTTGTTACTTAGAAGACATCTATGTCACTTGCAACAGAAGCTGCTGAGAACAAGGAAGGCAATTATAAGAAAAGGAAGAACAGTTTCACACTGGTCTTTTCTGGAAAATTGTCTCCCTTCACAGGAATGTTCAGAACACAAATAAATCAAGGGGTATGAATCCCTCAAGTACAACAATGATGGGTAAGGAAGAAGAGTCCATTAAAAAAAGTCCTCTGACTTTGGACAGTATGTAACAAAGTGCAACAAATTCTGAGCAAGGAGAAGAAAAATATGGAATAGCTGCTGCTTATGAACAGCTTGCATTCTCTACGTTCTGCGTGTCACAGGGTGCAGAGAAACACAGCAGGCAATTAAATCAGGTATGCATGCACATGGGAGTGAAATTACAATTCCACTTCTTCTGCAGTTCCAGAATTTTGTAATGTCTGAATACAATTTTGTAATTGTAAGGGTCTTTTTTAAACAATCTCAGTGCAATACACGTATCTGGTTTATTGTTTCATCTTACCGAGATTTACAGAGCTATTTAGTAATGTGCTTTGAATCCTTGTAGTTCAAATTTTCCTTTTTTTCTGTGAAACAAGATGAGCTAAAGCATAGCACTGACAGTGTTAGGTATTATGGAATGTTTAACACTAAAATGGAAAATAATAAGAAATTATAATTTTGGGAGATCTTGCAATCATTACATGCATTAGATACACAAATTAACTGGAAAGTTTGAGTTAAAAAAGCTGTTAGAATAAATTACTCTGTAAGTAAGCATTTAAGCAAATAAAATATTCTTAAGTACTTTCAAATGAAGGACCAGTGGGAATGCTAGCAAAGCCACTCTTTCAGAGACTTATATAGAAATTTCTTTATGAATTGTTGAATAACATTTCAGCTGGATCTCTGAGAATGGGTTACATGACACTTCTTCAGTCTGGATCAATTAACGTGGTGCTTTATAAAATTATAAGAATAGGATTCTCAGTTAATTTCAATATTTCATCACACCTATAGATTAATATTTGTATAATTTTTAATGTGGCAATTTTAATTATTAAAAAATTAGAAAACCAGATGGAAATACAAAACAGCAACAGATTACTTAATTAACTTTTGCCTACTGGGATAAATAGAACATACCACAGAATATATCAAAGCAGACACCAATGAGACACTATACATCCATTAGTATGCAGGAAGTTTTCTCTTCAGATATCAGTTCTTATCAGACATAAGCATATGCCATTTAGTCTTATTAAATAAACCCAGCAACTCATCACGTTATAATCCATATCATATAACATCATGGCAAATAATAAAAAAAAAGTACACTATGATGCTCCCCATAGACAAGTGAAATCTGCCACCAAATGATGAGAAATGGACAAAGAGTGAAAAAAATAATTGCTATTATCTTATGAAGGAGTATGAAATTTAAGTTAGTTTGGAAATACTAATAAACATCCTTCAGCTGCACAACAGGGCCTTAAAACAAAAGTAATCAAAATACCAGATTTTAAAATCGTTGTGTTTGTCTAATAATGTTACAAATGTTCTGTCAGCTCCATTGCATGACATGTATTACGTACGTGGGTAAAGCCATGAAAAACATGAGTGAAACAGCTGAAGTGCAGACCTGTAAACCCATAACATAAATTTTCTTTACTTATACGAAATATCCTTTGAACTTATTGCAGTACTGTGTAGATTTTTGTAAATTTCTTAGTATAATTTGCCAAGATGTGCTCTGAAATAAAAAATATTTCAAACAGGGTTCCAGCATGCTTCAAATGGAAGCTCTCCAGTTGCTTCATTTGGCCAGTGGACCCTAGCTGATGACTTCCAAGATTCCTAGAAAAACTAATGATAAGTATTGCACACCAAATACGTGTCTAAATGATGTGCACTGATACCTTTTTATTTAATAGAAATGAGTGTCGCCAGATATATATATGTGCATACATTTGGTTATTGCTATTGGAATTAACAGCCTGCAATTTAATCCCAGCCTGTTAGAAACAGGGCTCAGCAGACCCGCACAAACTGAAATGAATACTTGCCACAGACCTTTCACCAGGCTTCTAGACAATATGTTTGTTAGTACCTTCAGATTAATACCAGTTAGGTTTTGACAGTTTCAATCTCACACTAGATGATTTAAAACAGATGAAAATAAAAGTGTGTTACACAAAATAAAAAAAATACAGAAAATACAGTATTGTATTATTTACTGAACAAAATAACAAGTAAAAATCATGTTTGTTTTTGTTTTAAAACAGCATTAAGTAATCAAATTTAGGCTATACAAACATCAACAAGAAATGTAAAATGTACTGTACTAAATGTACTAAACTGTACTATTAAGGTGGTATCTACAACTTTTTTTTAACTACTTGAGATCCAAAACTGCAAATGTTGTATACCTCACTTTAAAATGATTCAAGTGCCTTGTCAGTATGTAAAAAATTTGATAGTCAATGGCTATGATGAAATGCACATACAATACCTGAATTTAATATTTTAATAGCTCAGGCCCAGATCATCAAAGTATTTAGGTTCCCACTCCTCATGGAAGATCTAGGTCTCAGTGTATATTAACCCCTTCCATGAAAGGAGTAACTGGTTTTGATGGTATGAATTTATAGTCTTGTCTTTCCCTATACAGGGAGGGAAAGGGTCGATACTAAAGAAAGAGTGGTTCCAATAGGCAGAAAGGTTATGGCACTGCAACTACGTGAACCACCTTCCCTACACAACATAAAAATATTCTAATATTAAGGATTATTTTACAACTCAGTGGAAATATGCAGTAATGCAATCCATTTCCTTTGTCTGGATGACAAAAATGCAGTCTTAACAGTCACAAGAGCCTGCCTTGTGTTAGCTATAAAAAAAAATATATTTATATATATATTTATGCAACTACTATGTGCATTAAAGAAAATCACTGTATGAATCAGCAGGGTTCAATAACACTTGTATCTGAATCTCTGGAAGGGGTGCATTGAAGTCTGTGGTGCTTCTCAGTAAGGACTCACAATGAAATGGCAAAGGATAGAAAGCCTTTTGTTTAAAAACTTATTTTTCATATCACATTGCCTAAGAAATGGTCCATAAGATCTCTGGCAGCTAAAAGGATCTGTTGCTGTTACTTCGGCCTACTGCTCAGAAATGAAAGCTATTCCTTGAAAATAAACCTGACAATTAATTTTCAGTGAACATTGAAACAGAAAATCAGCCCAATTTATTGTGAACTCCCATGAAATAAAATAAATTTACTGTTGTGAAAATTCTCTGTTGTCTTCATTTCTTATCAATTCGTATATCATGAGTTGTTTAGAAAGACAGTAATCAGCAATGTACAAGAAACATTGTTCTATTCCTGGAAAGCATATACATTGTGACTTGCTCAGTTAGGTGGGTACGTTAATTTAGAATTGAAAAGTGAGTGTATTTCACATCCACTTGTAGAAGTGTTGGAAAATTCCTCTTTTTCTTCCTTATCTGCATTGAGATACTTTTCTTAATCACCTGTGAACACTGATCAGTGCTCAGTCTTTGAGATACCAGAGAAGAACACTTGAACCAAAGGGCAATACCCTTGTGCACCAAAGCTTTATTATATTTTTGATTACTGTGCATCCCCATACCTAAAGCCAATAACATGGCACTTGTGCCATAGTTCTGATACCATATGTGTCCACTGACAAGTGTTCTGCACGGACCATTGTGTCTCAGTCCACTAACAAAAACTACTGTGCAGTGGTAATCTGGTATCTTAGTTTTTCTTCTTGGACAAAGCTTATCCAAAATCTTCTTCCTATCAGGCTACAGCAGCTTAGGGCTCCTTTTCTTTAAAGAGAGGCAAAGTAAATGTCTTACACCTGTAGGCCAGTACTGGTGTTCTGTCCTAGAAATTTTAGCACTGCTCTGATACAATGAACCCTTCTTTTTCTCCAACTGGTTCCACTTCAGCATAGGCAGGATGTCCGGATCCTCTTCTGAATTTCATTGCTGGCCATCTGCTTGGACGTCGCTGTAATGGCAACAACAAGAAAACAAACTTTCAAAATATGAATCTTACAACAATAAATTAATAATAATAAAAAATAATGTGCTTTAATTTTTGTCTCTCTCATACTAAACCCCACTCTGTGTTGTTACAGGAATGGAGAAGCACAGTTCAGCAGCAAAAGTCAGAGGACTTCCTCCTTCTAAATTTGTGGGTGATGGCTGTTCTCAAAGACCTAAATAATTGCTACTAGTCCTAGAAATGAATACAATGAAATAGCTCCTATCTAAAACTGTTGATCAGTGGATCTGTGAATTTTGTCTTATAAAGACCTGCTGATTCACCACTCCCAAAAGGATCTGTCCACTGCTTTTCATTCTTAGTTCTGCATAGGAATTTGCTGACATACTGCACTGCATGGAAGAACGTGTAGCAGAGTACACAGAAACTGTAATTTTAAAAATTATTGGAACAAAATTCTGGCATGATTTTGTAGGACTTCCAAAATAATTACATTCTATTTCAAGTGCTATAATTTCTACTTGACTTTCATGTTTCATGTTTACTTTCATGGTTCAAAGCTGAAGCAACCTTTTTGTTTGAACTCCTATGACCTTTGGGTACAAGGGTCTTAAGAGGACCTAACCAATTGTCATTAGGAACTTTGGTGTCTGCTTTAAGAACAGCTAATAAACAGAGAAAAGAAATAGATCTTTTCTGGGTCAGAAAGAACAATTCCTTTATGATTGTGATGCTTCTGGGAAGGAAAAGTACTTTAAAACCCAGGTATTTTTCAAACTAATTAACGTCTGAGAAGGCTCAGACTTTGTGTGACAAAGCTGAGGTTCTGTCAAAAGGATAAGTTTTCAGAAAAGTAGGAAAACTGTTTCTTAAAGTCAGTTAGCAGAAAAAGCTCTCCTAAAATGATTATTCCCTATTGAAAATTTTATCTGCCAAATACGCTGACACATATTTCTTTTTCTTTACTGACAACAGTTACAACCTGCTTGGAAGGAGGGCTAGAAGGTATAACAACCTATATAGAAACATTGCACGAAAATGAGAGGAGAAACAGTGAAGATAAGTCACAGCCTGTATTTTCACTGACAGTTCAAAATCTAAACAATTTTACTTTAGGATCTTTCTTCCAAAAATAAACATTGCATTTGATTTTATGTCCCCATAATACTCCATTTTGATTGCCTTCTGATCACTAATGATATTTCATGCTTCTGAGGGGAGGTGTTGGGGACCACAGAACAGGCACAAACACGACATTATACTGGGACTCATGGTGCTGTTGAGCAGAAATCACTAAAGAAATCTAGGGGAACCACTGAATCTTTTTACCTACAAGTCACACAGCTGTCTGCGGGTACAGCACAAAGTCTTCCTCGGTGACCACTGTTAGGAAGATGCAATATAAAAGCAACTGATTTATTTTTCTCCCACTGCAGAATCAGGTTACTTCTGAGGCATCCAGAGTTAAATTCTGTTTGGCAGGTAATTTAAAATCTCAGGTCTTTCAAATATAACACCTTCCTACCAAGCAGGAAGTCAGAACACTGTCCTCTTTAATGGATGTCTTTTCCTAATAAGAAAACTTAGTCTATTCCAACTTTGGAGACTTTTTTTCCTACCTAAGCTTGATTCAGCAAGGTTTCAGAATTAAGAAGGACAGTCTGGTTACTGCTAAAGAAAGAGGGTCATATTCTGTTCTTGGACTCACCAAAGTAAATAAAGAATAATTCAATTAAATGTAAAAGACTTATTCCAGATTTCTACTGGTATAAATGCGAATAGAATTTGACCAAGAGGTCTCTAATGGAAAAAGAAAATGAAAAATGATTGGAAAATTAGAAAGAAAAAAATAATTAGAAACAGTCTCAAATGGCAGCATATAAGGACGAGCTGAGTTTTAATCTATTAAGTTGCTTCCTAATTTAATTTTAAGATGTACCCATGATTAGTTAGTACTTCCTTGTTATGTTGCCTTTAGAAACTAAATCTACCGTTTGGCTACTCTTTTTAACTGGCCTTTCCAGATGCTGAAATACGGAACAGATGTGTATCAGTTCTAATGATACAACGTGATACAACATCAACATCAGCTGTTGTTCCAGAAATAAACCAACAGATTTGAAGGTCATCTGCAAATACTACAATTGCAGCTTTCTGTGTTTTCTCTTCATGCCTGAGGTGAGATTTTCCGTTCCTAGTGACAGACTAATTTCAACTTCTTTGTGTGCGTGTGGGTAATGTAAGTGGTTGCCAGCCTTAAAAGACAGCATTGACAAGCTATGAGTTCATTGCATTGTGTATTGACCCCCAGAAAGCTGTAGAGACATTACCATTTTAATTGATAAAACCAAAAGTAACTTAATTGATATCAGGAGATACAAAGCTCCTTGAATTACTGAAGCAGCTCAGGAAATGCCTGATGCTTTCTTCCCCTTAATTCTCTGTGAAGCAGAGTAATGAGAAGATATCAAAAACCTAACACACATCCCTCCTCCAATCCACAAAAAACCACAAACAAAACAAATCAGGGAGAAAGCAAGCTGGGTATTTTAACTAATTCCTTAGTTCTGTCATCCAATTTAACAGGAAAAAATATGCTTCTTCCTCTGCAGCTAGAACCCTTAAAGGAAATCCTTTGAGCTGTGGCTGGAGGGTTGTAACTCCTGCTTCCTTTCAGTGTATTACAAAGCAGGAAAGCAGGAATAGGATTTTTCTCATAGGAATGAAGCTTCTTTGGGTTCATTATTTTGAGCAAATAAGGATGAGGGAAAAGCACTTGTGACCTTACATGACCAGGATACCAAAGATACATGTCAGGAGGCAGAAGAATAATTTATGATATGAACTAAAAAAAAAAAGTTAATTCCTTTTGAAGGTCAATAAGATAAAACTAAAGAAACTAGTGGTCAGATAATCCATGGGAAGTGAGATCTACCTTTTACATTTCTTACATTATGCCTGTCTAGAGCACTGATGGTGGCTGTGCAGTATATTTGACTCCCTACAGCAATGCTAAGGCTAGAATATGTGTCTTTAAATAAATCTTGCAGTAGGGTCAGAATGGACACTATTTGTCTTAATTCTGAGAAAAAAAAGAGGGGATTCCACCTCTTATCCTCTATTCCACCTCTAATCCTAAAGGGTGGAGACCAGAGTATCTTCTCACTGTTGTTGCACGGAAAGGTCTCGAAATGTATTCTCATGGTTGATCAGTTTCTTCTTTTGACATCTTTCAATGTGAGGGAATGTTGAGCCTTATAGGGTCTCTTTTACCCATCAAAATGGTGTGATCGCACTAAGACATGATTTTAAAAAAAAGGTTTGAAACATATCTGAGTGTACTTAATTGAATACTGTCTAAACAAAACTCAGTTGGTGTGATCTGAACATGTTTTCCAGTGCTACAGTCTACGATTGTTTTTCTGAGATTGCTGGCTTTAGACCATCTTATTTCCTGCTGAACAGTAACTTTTTTAAACAAAAAAGAAAGAAGTGGCTCAAGCTGAAAACTACAGGAGAGTCTCAGTTAGGTCAGTGGTTTCTGTATGTGTTTGACTGTATTGATGGAAGTTTACACAGAAATTTCTACTAAATTTGATCAGATTGAAAGAGAGGAAAGGGAAAAGGACCCATCAGTTTTTATGTTATGGGCCTCTATTAACTGTCCAGAGATCATTTAAAGTGAAGCCATTCATTTTCTACTGTCAACAAGACTCCTACCTTTTATGAGCCACCAGATCACCAATGAGGCAACAATAAAATAAGAATGGAACAGTCTGCTCCAATTTAGTAAAGAGGTAAAATTCAGTAAGATGTGCATTTCTACACTGACTTACAGACTAGAAACCAGTTAGTGCCCCAAATTGATATTATCTTGAAAGCAAAGGGAATGATCAGTTCAGACTTCCAGTGAAGAAGCTGGTATAAAATCAATTCAAGATATTTTAATGGATTTTAAAAATATTTGAAAGAATGAACTGAGTGTACATAAACAAGAAATGAAATCTACTTTGTACATGCAATAGGAAAATGAATTATAAGGGATAAGCAATATACAAGATCAATTACAGGACAGACAGTTGTATAAAGTTGTATTGAAATACTTGTATTTGATGACTGATGTTCTGCTCCTGAGAGATTCTGGTGCTGACATTATACGCTATCTCTAAAATTTATGCCAGTTAACACTTTTCACTTGAGATGGTAATTCATTTAAAGGAATTGTAATAATGTATGTTTCGCTAGCTGTGGTGATTGTAAGCTTTTACATTTCCTTTCATACATCTGCATAAGGACAAGTCTCTGTCAGTAATGGACAGAAGGACTTGGCAACATGTATTACATATTTGATTTTCTTACATCCTATCCTCTACTATTCCCATCCTCATCCTCATCCTCTCCTTCGTTCAGTACAGAAAAGTTAAATGAGCATGATTCTGTACAGATCTGCAATGTTGGAAGAGCAGTGAAGTGAAAAAATCATGAAAAATCTGACCCTCCACCCTCTCCCCAATCTGCCATACACACACTTTGTTGTGAAAATTTTGTAAGATTATCAAAAGTTCCTTCATATATTTCAACGAGCATAAAATCCCAGAATGCTTGTGCATGGATCAACTTTTTATTCCTACTCAGCAGTAAACTTGAACAGCAGATTTCACCAAGACACACACATTCTCTTTCCAAATAGTTTACATGAGTATAAATAGTTGAATTAGCATGAGAAGGTCAAAATTTCAAAGTCTTGAAAGACTCTTCAGAGCTCCCTACCAAACTTGATTTCCCACTAAACTACACAAAAGCTGAAGTTATTGAGTACTTTTTAGGTTGAGTGCTCTGATACAAGTTTGTCTTCTTTATCTATTGATTATCTTCCAGTATTTCAAACCTTTCAAACTTTCAGAGGACCATTTCGTTGTTTCTACTGAAGGTTACACCTCACATATGCATTGATGTCAAATTATTTATATAATTCAAGGGTATAAAGACACCTGTTTAACTGTCTTAACTGGAAATATGTAAATACACAGCCATCCAAATTCTGGATTAAATTGTCAAAACCCCAGCCAAATTGTAAAGACCTACACAAATGGATTAAGAAAAGGGGGGAAAATAGTAATGTCTGTTACTAATGTTAACATGATAACATCAAGACCCATTAGTCTAAGTACCCTTGCCCACTCTATCTGTCTGGCTACCCAGGCCACCTTCTACTCTCACATGATGAGGAAATATTTTTCTGTTACCAATTACCTTGCCCATAATATGCATTGGCATGCTTAAAGTTACCTGAAATATTGTTTAGGCAATTATAATCTATGTATCAGTCTTTAATCTCTTCTAGAAACACCTGATTTATTTGGCAAATCATAGTCAGAAATGGATGAGGCTTCAAATATCTGAAACTGTAATTCTGATCCATATTTCCAGGAATAAGAAAGATCAATTGCCTGACACCATGTTAATTGAATATTTTGAAGAACCTGTTCTGAAATAAAGATTGCTTCAGACTTAAAATTCTGTAGCATCATTTACTGACTTAATTTTTCTCCTTGATAGAAGTGCTTGTTTAAAGTATCTTTTTGTGATTTAAACTACTTCTCATTATAACAATGTTTCAGCAGTCTTAGGTTCATCTAAGTAGCTGGCTGCTGACAGACAAGAAACAGAATGCCTCCTTCCTCCCCACCTTTGACTTTTATTGTGGTGTTGATTATTTATTTTAGTGCATCTCCCTTGTGGCCGATTTAGGTTTCCCTTGCTGAGCTGCTGGTTCCTGCTGAGCTGGATAAGCTTTGGAAAAAATAACTTTGCTATCAGTACAAGACAATGACAGTGAAATCAATGACAATACCCCAAATGCCAGGACACTGCAGGACTTTGAAAGAAGAGAAAAATGATACTTGTTCTCTTCTTTTTAATCATCATCTTCATGAAACACAATTCAGCTCAAACTTCTGTACAAAAACAAATTGATGACCATGTCAAGCCTTTTTCAAACTAAAAGCATAATCCCCTGTAAAATGTATATATATAATAAAAACAATGGACCATATCCCAGAAGAAATCAGCAGAGCTGTGTGAGCTTCATTCCCTGTCTAAACCAGCTGAGGTTCTGACTCTTTTTTAAAAAATGCCTTCTTTTTTACTCTGCCTCCTCATTTTTCTGAAGGCATACACTGCATCTGTGACATTAATGCAGAAACCCAGAAATGGTGCATGGGGAACTGGGCTGGCTGTTAAATGCTGGTTCTTATTTGTGAAGTGCTGCTATGAGCAGAGATGTGTAACAGTGAGCCAGAAATGCCCATTAATTCCCTGAGCTCTCAAACAGCAAGAACTGTCTCCTGCTTTTTTGACTACTTTCTCCTTCTGTGATGGGGATGAGCAGAAGGTCAAAATCTGAAGGTAATCTACTGCTGGATCCACTTGCCAGTGAATGTTTCCAGATACTTCAACACAATCCAATATACAGCTCAATTGTTAGAAAAATACCCCAGAATTAGTGCTTTCTCAGACCACCCCAGCTAGGGTTCAGGATTTGGGAACCATCCTCAGCCCATGCTAATAGTCTGCATGCCATCACCTTACTGTGAGGCTAACAGAGTTAAATGACAGGAATGCAGACCCTTCCATGTTAGTTGGTCTCTATGCTAAAAAACAGTCCCAGGCTTATTTAATTTACTAGTAAAGTCATAATTCAAGTTAGATCAGGAAGAGTTGAGGATCACAAACTATTATTTGATTTGCTGAAGATCTGCAGCTGCTCATTCCTTCATCCCTTTCTTTCTCCCCAAGGTTACCTCCTGGCTCCACAGCACCAGTTCAACTCTCTGTGTGTCCATTTGGAAAAACAGATTTGTGAAATATCCAGCTTAAACATCCAAAACGAAGTAAAACAAACAACTAAAAAAGTCATAGGTATGTGCAGATGTGTGTGTGTGTATGTGCAGATGTGTACAGGCATGTTTCTAAGCAGCTGAATCAGCACAATAAAGCTCTGGAAAACCTCCAGGGAGAGTGGGAACATGAAGGCAAAGGCTATGACCTTTAAAATGAGATCTTAACTCAAAAGAATGATAACTTGTAGCCACAAACACTCATGCTTCTCTTCAGTGTGTGACATACTAACTACTATTAAGACATACACAGCCACTATTATGAGATACAGGCTCTGAATTCACTCCTATCCCTACAGCTTCGAAGTCTACATGTGTTAATAACTTGGATTTGGTTTTGTACCTGTAAGCTGAATACAAGAGAAAGGCTCTTTGCCTGAGGTTAAGATGGTCCCAACTGGCAATGTTAGTTTAGACTCCTTGAAATCCCCTCCCCTCAGAGAACTGCCACAGGAAAATTTTATTCCGCTGCTGCCTAGCCTTACATAAGCACGTTTGCCAACAGTATCTCTGTGCCCAGCTGGGAAAAGACATCACAAGGTCTGACTCCCTGCCTTCATATTGGCCAGCAATTCCTCTGATGTCTTCTCAGTTTCAAACATCAAAAGGACTTTGGACCAATATATAAATAAGAAAGGTAAGAAAAACACAGTAAAAGCATGCACATGAAAGCTTCTTGTGTCATGTGCAGCCCTTCTGTCCACAGCTAACTGGGTGCAAACAGGCAGAAGACATCTGAGTAAAAGACAGTCTCCCTTATGCCTTTCTTTTCAATTTGCTAAATGTTACCTGGACATTAATTGCTCTCAGTGCCAAAGTTCACACAAAAATGCAAATCAATAAAGGTTAAAAATACAAGAAAAAAAAGAACATGAAGAAAAAGAAGCAAAGAAGTAAAATCACAAATACTACTAAAACTGCTATTTGGCCTGCAATTCAATGAAATTTGAGGAAATCTGACTCATGGGAATTTCTTTACTCCTATTTACATTCAGCTTTAGATATCTACAGCACTTTTGCTATATATCACAGGCATGCAATCCACTACAATTAGGACATCATATTTGGCTTCTTGGCCACCAAACCTCAAATCCTGAATGCAAGTATACTACATAGGTTAGTGAATAAACTAATTATGTTTAAATTGTGGTATAGCTAGTGTGCAGCTATATGAGTTGTAGCTAGATTTCTGACATAAGATTCTGCTTTGTTGAAAAAGACTTGAAGCACTTTGCTCTTCAAGTTTGCTATTCTTCAAATATCAGTGCAAATAAGTTCAAAGTATACTCAAGAGACACAAGATTCCTCAAGGTAAGAGTAGGTATGTAATTTGATTCGAAAGGGGAAATGCAACAAAATCAAATTCAAGGGAGAGAATATACCACAAGACCAAAGCATACAACACCTCTTCCATCACTCTGCAAGCTAATCTTTAGCCAACATTTACTCTCAGCTTTTAGAAAAAGCCTGCATTCATTGGAACTTTGACTGGGACTCCCTTAATTTTAAAGGTTGATAATTCATTCTGTCTTTAGGTCACCAGGGGAGTGTGCAACTTAAACAATGAAACACATTTTGAATAACGTAGGGGCTGGAAGAAAGAGGAAAACATTGTACTGTGATTTGAATCTTCTACATGCTTAACAAAAAGGGGAACTTTTTTTCAGAAAGTATTGAAATATCTGGATGGTATTCTTTTAAAACGATACACTGGTATGGCCAAACTGAATAGTGTTGACAGTCAAGACTTCTCAAGCTGTTTGTTCAAAACAGCTATTTTTGTTCCAGGTGGGGCTGCATATATGCATTGTACTCAAGAGTTATAAACAAAACCAGTAGAGGAAACGTTTTTTTTCCAGACTTTAGGGATAAAAAAAAATCATAGAATAATGTCACTCTGTTCTAAAACAATAGTTGCTTTTTGAAAAAAATGGCATTTTGCTTGGCTTTTGGGTATCACTTATTTCAACTAACTAGTGCATTCAGGATATCATTTAATGGTGGTCAGAGGTGTCACAAAGGATTGCATTTATCAGTGCAAAGTTAAACAGTGCAATCAAAGTGTGGGTGTATTTATCTTTATCCAGGGGAGCTCACTGAGAAAAGGGACTACATGACCAACATGAGGGGCATGACAAACAGGATTTGAGATGAGCTATGTGAAAACCTGAGTGAGGTGGTAAGTGGATATTGAGTGATATCTGCAGAGAACACAAGGGAGAAAGAGGCTTAAAGTCTCAGATATGGGATCAGTCTATTATACTTTTCTTTATTCAGTAATCAGTCATGACTATAAACTGAACCAACTCAAAATTCCTTACATAGCCCTTAACCGAAAAAAACCAACAAAATCTGACTCAAAATGATGCTTTACCTACAAAATCATGACAACATCCTAGAATCTTAGATGTAAAAATAAGTTTCTCTATTAGTTGTGTTACAGTTTTGAACGCATGCTATGTTTAATGTCAATATGATACCTCTATAAAGCAGCTTCTTTAAAAATAAACACAAATGGGACAGGTCCCAGTTCTTTATTTTGCCCAGCCTTAGGTTTATATTAATTCCTGATGACAGATAAACTGATGCAGATCTTGATTTGGCTAGAAGACCTGATGGCGGTCTACAGTGTACTAGTAATTTTTTAGACAGCTGCATGAGGGACCTGCCTGTCCATCTGTCACATCTTGTTTTAACTGTGCACCTTGCTTTATTAATCGAGAGACTTACACAAAACAATATTTTTAATGAAATATTTATGTGTTTGTTCTCATTTAGTGACCAAGCCGACGGCAATCCTCTTGAGCTCTTTCCCCAGGATGGTAACATCAGATCCACATTTCATTCATTTCCCATAAATAATGCAGCTTCTCTGCTGTGATGTTATCTGTAACAGCTTACTCAAATATTTTTCAATTGCACAAATACAATAAGGAATGCTTTTTTGTAACAGTGACCTATTTATAACAGTTATAGCTCATTATTTTTTTGTACTTTAGTTTCAAAATGCAAGTCTGAGAAGATATATTCTCCTCTGTATTGGAAACATGCACATCCTATAGATCAGATGAATATAAGAAAAATATATTCTACTCTTTACTTCTTGAGCTGGTCACACTATTTTTTTTTTTAATTTGGAAATTAAATTACTAAACTTCTTAAAAGCAATTTCATTTCCAGATTGGGTTACCTTATTCTGTTCTTAAATGTTTATGACACCAACAATTTGGAATTTGCGGAAATGCTCTGAAATACAGAGTAATCCGTTTCTCCACCCCTTGTGGTTTTACCAGTGGATTAGCGGTTTTACCACTCACAGGGAAAGGCCACCCTTTCATGGCTAGAAGTTCTTATAATTCTTGCTAAATGGCTGATTCTACACAAGTATCACAATGTTTCTAGTAACAAAAACAGAACGTAGTTTATACCAAAATTTGCATTAATTAGATTTTGACTAATTTATTTCCTCCTTCCCTTATTCAATTATTTCTCCTTTATTTTAAGGAAAAAGGTTATGCTTTTCCATTTTTTCTAAAACCCAACATCACTTGCTAAAAGACATTTTAGTTTTGACTGCATAGATTGATTAATGCCACCTAAAGATCATATTAAATGGAATGAATTTAAAACAACTGATTAAGACACCACTCTTTGCATGATGAGTATATCAATAAATGAGATAAATTAACGTGCCATTACTACACTGAGAACAAAAAGAAACAAAACTCGGTTTTAATTTGGTATTAGTCTCTCCTTAAAAAATGGTGTTGCCATTTACTTAGCATTTTCAGTCATATCATAACAGATAAGAAACTTGTTTATACTAGAGTGAAAGAATAGCAATTCAACCTGTGTGCAAAAAAAAGAAAGGGACAAATCTTTCTCTTTTGAACAAGGACTTCAGTGGAGTTTTGTTTGTCTACATCAGTAGAGAACTGGCTTGAAATGTCGCATAGACATGAAAGAAAACTATTGATTTTATTACATGGATGCTGTTCCCTGATGGTTAACACTTGAGTTACATCACTTGAGTCTGGAATACTGATGAAAAATTCATTTTGATTTCTGTCACTGCTATTGCATCTAAACAGTATATTTATTATGATATAATTTTAAAGATGAATCATTCTGTTCATGTTCATGTCTCACTTCAATTCACACTGCTGTCACTAAGAATGAATGTCTGTATCTTCCTGGTCCAGGCTTTTACTTAAGCAATCCCTGGGTACGTCCCTAGTGACACTTCCAGTGGTTCTGTGCCTTCACTATTGCCCATTAGAAAGGGTCCAGGCTCTTAAAAGTAAGGGAGTACTGCAGGTGGGAGTTATGAACAATCAGTGTTTTCTTTCATGTTTAGCAACTATACTTATCATAAGGTAGAGGAACATCACTGTGTTGAAAAAAACCCAAGTGAGTGTAGGTATTCACAGTTTTTTGTAGAATCAAACACCTGTGGAAAATGTTCCTTTCTCATATTGTCATGTACAGTGGAGTTGAGCTGACTAAATGTCAGCCTCTGCAATGTAGATGTCTGCACCTGAAGTAGTTATCTATATTTGAGGGAGAAAAATGTTAATTTATCTAATCCTAAAGGAGATGTCTCAAATAGGTCAGATGAATCGTGGTCTAAAAGACTTTGTTTCTCTCTACTAATAAAAAAGAGCAAAGGGAAATTACATTAGATTTAGATATTAAAATTAGGTGAAGAGTATCTTTCCCACAGCTTGAGGCAAAGCGTTAAAAGATTTCTACAAATGAATGTATGGAACAACTAACATATGCTCCCAGCTAAAAACTTACTTTAAGTCAGCTTTTCTGGAGGATTAATGAATGCAAACCTTTTCTTTTTCCACAGGAAAATAATTGAAAAAAATATATGTGCTGAAATAAAATGCCAGTGTATATGACATCTAATGGAAAAATGCTATGGTGAGGACAATGAAAGATAGGAAAGAGAGGTAGAGTGGTATCTGAGGTATATCTTTTAGATATATGTTCTGTGTAAAACCAAAAAAAAGTAATAGCAATAGTAGTTAAAGAAGCAGCTGAGCGACAAACATGCTAAGAACAAAACAGCATCACCTTCTAGGTGAGGTAGGTCCGTTTCTTCAAAGCTTATACTACAAACACAAGAATACTTTCCAGATTAGGTTAAGAAAGTTCTGTTCTGGAGACACCAATTCTACTAGCTGAGTGACAAGACTAGTGCCACAACATGTTGCTTTTGTCTTACCTCTATAAAGAAGAGACTAGCAGCTGACGTTGGATGATGATACATATAGACGGTCACGAGGATGGCTGCAGCGACAATGAGGACCAGTACTAGAATGCCGACAATTAAGCCAGCATGAAGTGTTCCACCTTTCTTCTCCGCCGCACTGTCATCTGTGGAAGCTGCACAAACGGCAGTTATTAGCCCAGTAATTTAAGTCTTCTCCATTCCATTTCACAGCTAGCAATTGAGCATTTGCTTTTTCTGTGTTACATGCTCCTTGTTTTCCAGAGCCCAAGTTGGAAAAAGATGTTAGATGTCTCTTTCCCACAACTGAATGCTCTCATAATCTTAATGAGCAGGCATTTCCAAATGTTTTACTAATTCTAACTCAATAAACAAAATTAATATCCTTCCTTTTGAATGCAGTCTGGACATTCTGAAGTTCTTAATTACCTTCATAATGAATTTTGCTTTGATTTTCTCATAAAACTATCACGGTTGCCCTACAGACAAAAAGTACTAATTGAGTACATTTTGAATTCTGGGGTTTTTTTTAAAGCTTTGAGTTGAGACATGCCACAAACCCTTGTGAGGTCTAGTTAATAAACACATTCTGAAAGCCTGATTCATTAGCTTGGAGTGGGGTTTTGAATCACCCTATGCAAGTGAATCAGACAGCCAAAAGTGTAACAGATGGATGTTAAATGACCCTACAATATTCTAATCTTGGTCTGAATTGAACACTCATCATACCAAAGTATTACAGAAGACCATCCATTTACTAAACTTGATACCAAAAGGCTGCTTATGTTATGCTCCCATCACAAGAAAAGAGGGCTGTCTGTCACACAAGCAGCTTGTCAGCAGTGTTTCCAAATAAGTGGCTGGAAATCTTTTAACAAGACTGTAACCTTTGGGGAAAAAGTCTCTCAATAAATTTGCCAACATCTGTAGAATTGTTTGCGCTCCGGTATGATTTCTACTTTGGACAACCCAGAGTATCACAGCAAGTACAAACATGGTGTTAAGCAAGGATTCTTCAGCATCCTCTTGCATAAAAGAAGTGCTGTTCTACCCATCACTGCAGGCAAAAGAGCGATTCAGAAGCCCTAGGTTTAAGAAACAGCAGCAGAGCACTGATCATTTGGCTTCACAAACTTCTATTATTCTCCTAATATTCCCACTGCTTTCTGCCTTGCTGGCAGTCTTTCAGATCACCTCCATGCCTTACTCTGTACAAAATCTGGCTCTGGTTTCACTTATAAGAAATTTTCTTTCAATTCCACTTTTAAATTTCCTCTGACCATGCTTGTCTGCCAAGCTGACTGTAATGAAAATGGTTGATTTCTGCAGTCATCCTTTCTGTTGTGCCATCCCCCTGAACTAGTCTTTTTGGTTGTCTTAAAGTGTCATGGTCTGTGAGGTCAGGGGCTGACCCTTTTATTTGTTCTTGGAAAACAGCTATCGAGTTACGGGTACCACTTCAAACAAGTTACTGTTATTGCTTTTAATAGCAACAACAACAATAAGACCACCAATAACTGTACGTGGTCTTTTATTATTCATCAGATTGTGACTACAGCACTCCATGCTAATATTAAAAAAAGAGAACTAGAAAATAATAGAAGAAGGTTCTATTGATCTCTTATATAGTGTCAAATGACCTATATGAGGGGCGATGAAAGAAAATAGGACCGGTTAACCTCAGTGTAACAGCTCATCCATGTGTGGCAGCACTGTTTCTCCCCAGACCAAGGAAGGCTGCATGGCCCAGTGGATTGCATGGCATTGTTGTGAGAATAGGGTCAAAAATAATGAAGATGTATTATCTTATCCAAGAGCTATTTCTAACTATAACATGGAAGTAAATCTATGGGAGAGTGAAGTGATTCATGTAAATTTCCCCTGCTTTTGTCCATATTTCCTCAATATTGAGTCAGGACAGCTGAAGTGCCGCCAGCACTGCTCTGTTCTTTCTCATGAAGTCAGTAAGATAGCTTGTGGGGTAAGGAGCTGAGCAACAGAATCAGAGGAAAAAGAAAAAGAACCCAAAAATTTTACAGGCTAAACTAGGATGTGGGAGGCATTAATTAATCTAATAAAAAATTGCAAGCACGGACCCCCACTCAGTTACTGCCTAATCCTGAAGTTATCCTTCTTTTTACTGAAAAGTTCATGAATACCTGTTCATGCAGGAACTTCAGTTTTAATTTTGCTGACTGTAGACATAAAGTTTGAGCTTAGGCATGAATGGGATCCAAGAACCAGGCCTCTCCCTGCCTAAATCCTACAAAAGGATTTACTTAGCTTTCTTAAAGCTTAGTTCACACAGATGTATAGGAACTTTTTTTAAAAAAAAGCAGTATCAGCCTTTTTTTTTTTTTTTTTAACACAGTACCTACAGTGAAAATTTCCAGGCCATTCATTACATTGCAGTGAAATAAAAAGATATTGCCTAAGATGCGGAAGATCTATTTTCAAATGTATTCCTACCCAAAGGGCACTTGAAACACTTTCTGGTAGTTACAGCACTATGTAGCAAAGGATGCAAGCTTCATGGTGGAGACAGAAAAGAAAGGTGACCCTAAAAATGGTTCCTTTAACTTTCAGGCAGCAGAGTCTTTTACTTGACATAACAATTAATAATTTATTAAATAGCTATTCACTTTCAGCAGAGAATAGATGAATGTATACAAGCTCATTTTAATTTCTGTTCATGTACTGTAACAATATTTAGTACTTGCACATATCGCCAAGCAAATGCAAATTAAGCAACTGAAAGGCCATCAGGAAAGGCCTGCTTTATTGTACATGCTCTGGGTTCAGCTATTAATTCCCAGTGATGAGCAGTTAGTTGTGTGAGTCACCCTACTGAGAAGTAACTGCTCCCCAGAAGGAGCAGGGGATTCATAGTTTGTCTGTCTCATAATTGCCTTTTTGACAGTTCTTTGACTCTTCCCTTCAATGCCACATCGGTGCATCATAAACTACTTTATCACTTGTACCCATTTTCAGGCCAATTTGCACTAAATGAGTAATTTGTATTGTTACTATGTTATGGCTGAAGATAGAACATCATATCCTACATACTGAAAAATGCTGGACTTCAGCAAATGTCCTAAACACTTTATAAAGGGCATGAAATTAATCTCCTTTAATTTGATATTTTCTCAGTGTTTAGCATCGAGCTTTGCAAACGAGAATGCTATCTCTTCCAAATAACACAGGTGACAACTGCCTGCCCAGATTTCTACTAGGCTAGGGTGGAGCACAGCATGGACATCAGGGCAGTGATCAGAATGCCAAATACAAAAAATAATGAAATACGAGAAATGCTTTTCTTAAATGACAACAAGTGTGAGTAACTTGTAATTTCCATAATCGAAATTCAGTTCATTGACCCCTGGGCTCAAATACTCCTGAGAAATTGATTTTGCTCTCTTTGCACAGAGACAATAAACAGTGTTGTCAACTTTGAAAATACTCTTTGCTGCAAAATCAACTGACAGTTCTTTTAAAAAGCCACCAAGGGAAGTAGAAAAAACAGACATCGAAACTTTTTCAGGTGAAGAAATATTATGAAGGTTATCACAGTGTATCTGCTGTTCCAGGCAAGGCTAAACCCATGGGAGGATATTTATCTTATGACCGATCCTTTTTCAAACGGAACTTTCTCAGTGGAACTTTCCCCAAACTTTCCTTTTCTTGTGCTCAGAAAAGTAATTATTACATATAATATGCTCTATTTATAACTCCTCCCCAAATTCTTACATGTATAAACCTTTTAAGCAGAAGGAGTGTGTTAATCTCTGCAAGGTTAGTCTGCTTCTCATTAAGTGCTGAATGACAGCGCAGAATCAGCAAGTAACCTTTTTTCCCCAAATATAAAGGCACACAATACAAACATGAAATAATGTTCTCCTGCTGGAATGCTGTATAAAAATGTTCTCATTGTTTGCATGATAAACACATAAAGACTATATAATCTTTGATTTCATATTACTATACCATGTATCTAGTTAGAGTTGGGTTAGCTTCTTTTGGTGCAGGGAAAACAAAAAACTCAAGGATTTATCATGAATGAAAATCTTGTCCTTGTTCATAGGGACTGTGATGCTGACAAACTGGGACTGTTATTTAGAGTGTTTGAAAACATGTTGTGGATACTTTCTCAAAATAATTTATCTCACTATTGCATATCATGGAGGTCTGCAAAATAATAAAATACAGTATTTTCTATTATCTAAATTTAAGGTTTACACAAAGTTTCTATTGTGATAGTTTTATACATGAGAAAACAAAATTGTGGTACATACATGCACACCTCTCATGACATGAGATGGAAAAGAGTTTACTTACCAGAGATTAATTGTCAGTGAGAGTAGAGATACAAAAAAGTGTTATGGTAAAATGGATGAAAAATAGGTTCTGTTACCTCCTGGCTAGAAGCTTTCCCTTATATAAGGTGACATGGAACTAAGGGCAAATGACAGATAAAAAGTAGAATTTAATTGTGTGGAATTACAAAATAAAACTTTGCTTCTTCCCTCCAAGAGCCGTGTCATTTCTTTCTACTCTTGCATTTAGATCAGATGGTAAAAAGCTCCATTTCAAACTCAATTCTTATATGCATGTGCATCTTTATGGGATAAAATGCAATACCTTATTTGACCCTCTGACTGACACAGCTATACTAGCAAAGCCAGGGATATAGATGACCTAAATATCAGCAATCACACTAAAGAAGATAACTCAGTACCAAGCTTTCTTCTCTTCTCCCCTCTTTTTACCAAATGAATGAATTTTCATGGCAAACCCTTGAATTTCTCACAAAGAGATAGAGAATGAAGCCTGCAATTTCTTCTCATATAGGAATGCTTTATGATAAACTGAGTGGTTGCTCTTAGGTCACACGGCAGCAATTGGATGAATTCTTAATGTTCATCAAAACCCATAATTTTTTTAGCTGGTTGGTCAGATGAATATGAACCTGTACTTGGCACTGGTGAGGCCACACCTCCAATACTGTCATCAGTTTTGGGATCCTCACTACAAGAAAGACATTGAGGTGCTGGAGTGTGTTCAAAGAAAGGCAACAAAGCTGGTGAAGAGTCTAGAGCATGTCATGTGAGGAGCGGCTGAGGGAACTGGGGTTGTTTAGTCTGGAGAAAAGAAAGCTGAGGGGAGACCTTATCGCTGTCTACAACTACCTGAAAGAAGGTTGTAGTGAGGCGGGGGTCGGTCTCTTTTCCCAAGTAGCAAGTGATAGGATAAAAGGGAATTCCCTCAAGTTGAACCAAGGGAGGTCTAGAGCGGATACTGGGAAAAATTTCTTCACCAAAAGGGTGGTCAAGCATTGGAACAGGCTGCCCAGGGAAGTGGTTGAGTCACCATCCCTGGAGGTGTTTAAAAGGCACACAGATGTGGTGCTTAGGGACATGGTTTAGTGGTGGACTTGGCAGTGTTAGGTTAATGGTTGGCCTTGATGATCTTAAAGGTCTCTTCCAACCTAAATGACTCTATGATTCTATCACAGGGGTATGAGAGCCTCTATACAGCACTACTGGTACAGAAATGCAGGTTTATTAAGTTGGCAGCATTCCTGGCATGTTCTTATTTTTACAGCAAAACGGGTCTGGATACAAGTGCATGAAAATTGCTCCTACGGATGAAGCAGACTGGAAAAAGTAGAGACTTTTATGTACTCGTAAGTCTCTACAGTAGAGACTTATGTACTCATTTACTTTTATTACTTAGGAGTATGCACTATGTAGATTAAACATTACAGAAACAGAATGTGTGACGATATTTTCAGAGTCTCCATGCAGACATGTCATTTTTTAATAGTTTAGTTGTTAACTGCAGAACTTCCTTTGCATTCCTTAATGTACCCTTTAGGTAATGACTATTTCAGTATTGGCCATGATTTTGAAGCTGTAGCATGTCCAGCTTTATAAAACTACATTTACAGATTAAAGTAGATTGTGCCATACTATTAATACTAATGCAAAACTAGTATCTTATTGTTCTTACAAAAAACCCACTATCCTTCAAATACTAGCTTAGGAAAGTAAGATACGGTTATACATTACTGTTATTATAAGCATATATCATTATATTCTAATACAAACATTTAACATGATAATTCATCTTTCCAAAGAGCTTACAAACAAATTGCCGATACCTGCCTACAGAATCTAAAATTAGGCAGAATTAGGTACAGATAAAGAGTAGACCTCTAATGCAAAATTAATATTTTCACAGTAATTTTTCTAACTGGAACTATGTAAAAACCACCCTTATAGTATCCCAAAGGGGAGCTTCTTTGCATCAGTATTTCAACTGTAAAATTATTATAGAATCACAGAAACTTGATGATCCTTAAAGAAGGTAGCATTTAGGTCACTTAAAACTTGCTATGACAGCACAATACAACTTTTTTTTATATTGTCCACAGGTGCTATTCTCCATCAGAGACTGTAAGTTTTGTAATTGGTTCTGTATAAAATATTTCTGTCTGAGGTCCTGAGCTGTGGGGAAAATGAGATATACTGAAAGGTGATTTTTTAGCTGCCTATTTGTACTTGTTGATTGGGTGCTGGGAAGTATTTTTGCTAGTTATATATATCTGATATATAAACACAGGCATGTACTGCATGCTATTTGATGTAAAAGCCATCTATGATAATATAAAGCCAGCTTTTCAAAAATTATCTAAGAAAGTAATCAAGCAATTTTCATCCTTCTCCAAGGTCTATTTCAGGGTAATAAAACTGTCTGCCAGTAACAGTGCAGGAACATTCTGATTTTGGGAATATCAGCTGAATATGGCAAGTCAAACCCATCTCTCCTCACTGCTGTCCCTGTTATCTGCCTGATATGGTACTGTAGCTATGTTAATCTCATTCGACCATCCTTACACCCACAACTGTTCTTCTTCCAGTCATCCTTGGGACTCTTATTGGTCTGGTTCCTCTCATCCAGGAGCTCTAGGGTGTCTGATAGCTGTTTTATAGAATCATAGAGTCATTTAGGTTGGAAGAGACCTTTAAGATCATCAAGGCCAACCATTAACCTAACACTGCCAAGTCCACCACTAAACCATGTCCCTAAGCACCACATCTGTGTGCCTTTTAAACACCTCCAGGGATGGTGACTCAACCACTTCCCTGGGCAGCCTGTTCCAATGCTTGACCACCCTTTTGGTGAAGAAATTTTTCCCAGTATCCGCTCTAGACCTCCCTTGGTGCAACTTGAGGGAATTCCCTTTTGTCCTATCACTTGCTACTTGGGAAAGAGATCATAGATAACAGAATCATAGAATGTCCTGAGTTGGAAGGGACCAGCAACAATCACTGAGTCCAATTCCTGTCCCTGCACAGGACAGCCCCAAAATTCACACCATGTGTCTGACGGCATTGTCGAAATGCTTCTTGAATATTGTTAGGCTTGGCACCATGACTACCTCCCTGGGGAGCCTGTTCCAGTGCTCCACCACCCTCTGGGTAAGAAACTTTTCATAATATCCAACCTAAACCTCCCCTGGCACATCTTCCTGACATTCCCTTGGGTCCTGTCATTGGTCACCAGAGACAAGAGACCAGCGCCTGCCCCTCCTCTGTCTCCACTTGTGAGGAAGCTGCAGGCTGCTGTGAGGTCTCCCCTCAGCCTCCTCTTCTCCAGGCTGAATAAACCAAGTGACTTTAGCTGCTCCTCATACGGTTTCTCCTCTAAACCCTTCACCAACTTTGTGCCCCTCCTCTGGACACTGTAGTAGCTTTATATCCTTAATGCACTGTGGTGCCCACAACTGCATGCAGTACTCAAGGTGAGGCCGCACCAGGGCAGAGCAGAGTGGGACAATCCCCTCCCTCGGCCGGCTGCAATGCAGGGCTTGATGCACCCCAGGGCACGGTTGGCCCTCTTGGCTGCCAGAGCATGCTGTTCGCTTATGTTCAACTTGTCCTTGACCAGAACCCCCAGATCCCTCTCCATGTAGCTGTTCTCTAGCCTCTCATTCCCCAGTCTGTATGAACATCCAGGGTTGCCATGCCCCAGGTGCAAAATCCAGCACTTGCCCTTGTTAAACTTCATACGGTTGGTGATCGCCCAGCTCTCCAATCTGTCCAGATCCCTCTGCAGGGCCTTTCTGCCCTTGAGGGTGTCAAGAGCTCCTCCCAATTTTGTGTTTGTATTCTTTCCAGTCCTGCATCCAAGTAATTTATGAAGACATTAAAGAGTACTGGCCGCAGGATGGATCCCTGTGGAACACGCTAGTAACTGGCTGCCAGCCTGGTGTAACCCCATTTACTACAACCCTTTGGGCCCGACCCATCAGCAAATTGCTCACCCACTAATTATGTGTTTATCCAGCTGTACGCTGGACATTTCATCCAGGAGGATACTGTGAGTGACAATATTGAAGGTTTTACTGAAATCCAAAGACTACATCGACTGGCTTCCCTTAGTCAACTAGGTGGGTAACCTCGTCTTAGAAGGAAATTAAGTTTGTTAAGCAGGACTTTCCACTCATGAACCCGTGCTGGCTGGAACCAATGACCGCATTGTCTTTCAGGTGTTTTTCAATGCCTCCCAGAATAGTCTTCTCCATAACTTTGCCAACATTCACTTCAAAATAACCTCCTTTCAGGTCCCCTCAGCCTTCTTTTCTCCAGTCTAAACAATCCCAGGTCCCTCAGGTGATCCTCATACGACCTCATAGAATCACAGAATCACAGAATGGTAGGGGTTGAAGGGACCTCTGGAGATCATCTTGTCCAACCCCCCTGCTTGAGCAGGCACATCTAGAGCAGGGGGCACAGGAACATATCCAGGTGGGTTTTGAATGTCTCCAGGGAAGGAGACTCCACAACCTCCCTGGGCAGCCTGTTCCACTGCTCTGGCACCCTCACAGGAAAGAAGTTTTTTCTCATGTTTAGGTCCTGTCAATGAGCACCACTAAAAAGAGTCTAGTCCCATTGTCTTGACACCCACCCTTTAGATATTTATAGGTATTAATGAAATTCCCCCTCAGTCTTCTCCAGGCTAAACAAACCCAGGTCTCTCAGCCTTTCCTCATAAGGGAGATGATCCAGTACCCTCATCATCTTGATAGCTCTCTGCTGGACTTGCTCGAGCAGTTCTACATCCTTCTTAAACTGGGGGGCCCAAAACTGGACACAGTCCTCCAAATGTGGTCTCACTAGGGCAGAGTAGAGGGGGAGGATAACCTCTCCATCTGCTGGCCACACTCCTTTTAATGGAGCCCAGGATATTGTTGGCCTTCTTGGGCACAAGGGCACATTGTTGGCTCAGGGTCAGCTTGCCGTCCACCAGCTCTCCCAGGTCCTTCTCAACAGAGCCGCTTTCCAGCAGGTCACCCCCAGCCTGTACTGGTGCCTGGGGTTGTTCCTCCCCAGGTGCAGGACCTTGCACTTGGTTTTGTTGAATTTCATGAGGTTCCCCTCAGCCCAGACCTCCAGCCTGTCCAGGTCTCATTGGATGGCAGCACATCCTTCTGGTGTATCAGCCACCCCTCCCAGCTTGGTCTTATCTGCAAACTTGCTGAGGTTACACTCTATCCCATCATTCAGGTCATTGATGAATATGTTGAACAGGAGTGGACCCTACAGGTTGGTCAAGCATGATCTCCCCTTGGTGAATCCATGTTGACTATTTCTGATAACTTTCTTGTCCTCTACATGCCTGGAGATGACCTCTAGGATGAACTGCTCCATCACCTTTCCAGGGGTGGAGGTGAGCCTGACTGGCCTAGTTTCCCAGTTTTCCTTCTTGCCCTTTTTGAAGATTGGAGCGACACTTGCTGTCCTCCAGTCCTCAGGTACCTCTCCTGTCCTCCACGACCTCTCAAAGATGATGGAGAGTGGCTCAGCAAGAACATCCACGAGCTCCCTCAGGACTTGCAGGTGCACCCCATCGAGGCCCATGGATTTGCAAGGATACAGTTTGCATAAGTAGTCTCTGACCCAATCCTTCTCAACGGATGGTAAGTCTTCCTTTCTCCAGATTTTTTTCTCTCTCTTCTGGGTGCTGAGATGCCTGAGGGCCAGCCTTAGCAGGAAAGACCGAGGCAAAGAAGGCATTCAGTAACTCTGCCTTCTCTGCATCCTGCGTTGCCAGGGACCCTTCCTTGTTCAGCAGTGGGCCCACTGTATCCCCAGTCTTCCTTTTACTGCTGATGTATTTAAAGAAGCCCTTCTCGTTATCTTTGACATGCCTTGCCAGATTTAACCCAAGTGGGCCTTGGCCTTCCTCGTCTCATCTCTGCACACCCTGACAACACTCTGATATTCCTCCCACATGGCCAGTCCCTTTTCCATGTACTGTGAACCTCCCTCTTCCATTTGAGTTTCTCTAGAAGCTTTTTTGCTCATCCATGTGTGTCTCCTGGCTCCTCTGCCTGCCTTCTTCCTCCTGGGGATGCACAGATCTTGAGCTCGGAGGAAGTGGTCCTTGAATACTGTCCAGCTCTCTTGGACCCCCCTGCCTTCCAGAGCCCTAGCCCATGGGATTCCTCCTAGCAGGTCTTTGAAGAGGCCAAAGTTGGCCCTCTTGAAGTCCAAGGTTGTAAATCAACTTGTTGCTCTGCTTCTACCATGCAGTATCCTAAACTTGACCATCTCATGGTCACTGCAGCCAAGGCTGCCCCCGACTCTCACATCCTCAACCAGCCCTTCCTTGCTCATTAGGATAAGGTCGAGCAGCACATCTTGTCTTGTTGGCTCCTCCACCACTTGCATCAAAAAGTTGTCCTCAATGCTCTGTAGGAACCTTTTGGATTGTGCATGGCTCACTGTGTTGCTTGTCTAGACTTGTTCTCTAGACCCTTCACCAGCTTCATTGCTCTTTGCATACGAATGAGACAAGTTTCCTCTTGAGAAATCTCTACAAGCTATTTGGCAACACCTCGTCTCCATGTGTTTGCTCTCCTCTTTGGGCAGCCAAAGAGCAGAAAACTTTTCATGTGCATGGTCTGGGGCTAACCTGCACCTATAGGTCCAAGTTCACTCCACCAGCCCTCCACCCTATTTATGTATGTAATATCTGGCCTGGAAGCTGTATCACCCTATTTGCATGACTGTGGCTTTGAGTTAATATGCTCCTGCAAAGAGAGAGGACATAGTGTTTCAGACAGCTGAACACACAGGATTAGAGCATACAGTGAACTCAGCACAGCCACTGCATTTTTCCCCTCTTTTGGGCCTCCATTTACATCTGGAATGTGAGTCTACCAGGAGACTGCTTGTTTTATGGGGCAGGTATATGGTCCTCTAAAGCTAAGTTTTTTTCCTGTACATAATGCAAATTCCTGAATAGATGATTAATGACCTACATACAGTAACTGTGGGAGGGAATAAGGGAATGTACAGTTGGAAGGATTCTCCAGAGGCTCAGAGGAATCTCCATAAAAATATTCTCTCTTCCTTTTTAGGAACAGTCTGCTCTGGGCTTAGCTTCTTCCTGGTAACAGAGTATGATTTTCTTGCTTTTTGCGTTCATTCCCTTAGCAATTGTTAACATTTGGAGGTTAAGCCATTGCTACACTTTACTTGGTTTCATGATGATTTGTAAAGTTATGGCTCAGCTAATGCTTTAAAAATTGGTTTCCAATTGCATGTAAGGAATGAAAAGCGGTCTTTGAGTGAGAAAATTATGAACTGTAACTAAAAAATTCTGAATTCAGTATCTGGCTTTGCTATCAATTTTCAGTAGGACCCAGGGCAACTCAATAAGCCTCTCCAAGACTGATCAACTGCTTAGTGCAGCAAATGGACAACAGTGCACTAAAATCAAATCCCTCTGTTTATAGGATGACAGCACTCTGAATGTGTTAGCTAAGGACTTTCATTCTTCTTCTCTAAAATATCACCTAACGCTACAACAGTTGTGTGGTGGGTTGACCCTGGCTGGATGCCAGGTGCCCACCAAAGCTGCTCTATCAGTCCCCCTCCTCAGCTGGACAGGGGAGAGAAAATGTAATGAAAGGTGTTTGGGACAAGATAAGATCAGGGAGGTTACTCACTGATTACTGGCATAGGCAAAACAGGTCAAGCAGGCTGTTCCTCTCTAAAGCTGTGTCTAATGCTTCCAACTACCATGCCACGCCCACCTTGTGGAGACAGAACAACTTCAGGAACTTCAACTCAATGATAAGTGCACAACTATATTAGTCTTCTTTCACCTGACCTCCTTTTTTCCCATCTGTCACAATGACACGTGCACACTGATCTCAAAGATGAGTTAACAATGGGTTAACTCCACGTACAATAGACAGAAGATCAAAGGAGCTTTGTGTGCCCTAGCTGTCACACTGCCACAGCACTGTGACAGCAACAGGAGCAGCTGATAAGATAAAACATTAAGTAATGCAGCCTGGTCTTAAAAATTTTTCCAGTCTATTACATTTAGCCCTCCATAAGACCTCCATTTAGATCTACATGTGGTTTTCACATTAACCCTTTGCCTTTATGGCAAAGTCATGACAACTGTAAGAACAGATACTGTATATAACTTTATACCTGGCTTAGAAAACCAAAGACAAACTAAACTGGTTTAAGTCAGAGTTCAATATAAGTCAAAGTGTCTACACATAGTTGTTCTGGTTTAGCTAAACTGTTT
This sequence comes from Phalacrocorax carbo, assembly GCF_963921805.1. NCBI lineage: Eukaryota > Metazoa > Chordata > Aves > Suliformes > Phalacrocoracidae > Phalacrocorax > Phalacrocorax carbo. Next base: position 146,843,817 of record NC_087514.1, on the reverse strand, counting down.
TAACATCATGCTCCTTTAACCTAATGTGTTATATAATGCCTAACATGATGTGAAAATTCCCTTTTATGCTAGACACAGAAAATGACATTTGCTCTCTAGGGGATACATTCCAGTGCCACTACTTTGGAAAACCTCTGCCGTTATTTAATTTTCTGCAGACTGGATTGGTGTTTTTTACATATTCTGTGGTGACAGCTGTAATAAGATGATCACAGCAAAACTGGGATGCAGTGGAGATGCAAGAAATTCTAGAAAATACACAAATGTCTTGTCCTAAGTAACATCTTAGTACAATCCAAAGTACCATGAAACAAACATAAAATAACACAATTTGTTAATGTGACCAACTTAAATGTCCTAAGAATAAATATTCTTAATCTGTGATTCTATTTTTTACCTAGAATGGATGACTTCAACACTTTTCATTTGTATTTACTTTAAAAAACATGCATGAAGCCCACTGGTCATTGCATATAATATATAGAATACATTTCTTCCTGTGTCTGATGCACAAGGTAGATGGGTATATTTATATCAGAGGCTGTTGCTTTTCCAAGCTTATGCTCTTGGCTTTGGAAGGCTCCATTTCCATTAGATATCTGCCAGCACACACTGATATAGTATACTGAACACCAGCAAGTCTGTATATGCTTTCCTTAAGTTACAAGATTTCCTGAGAAAGAAGAACTTGAATTACACTGGGACATCATTTCATGTTTCTTACAGCAACATACTATGGTAGATCCCATACTTTTTTCTAAGTATAATGCTTTCCTATGCTGAGTATTACAGCTGAACTTGCAGAAAGCAGTGAGCAGCATTTAGCAAATTGCTTGGCGTGTAAAGTTCAGCTTTGATCATGGTTTGATCATACTGAAGAGAACAGGAGAGATCTCTAATATATCTTAAGACCTGTCTCTAACTAGTGCTGAGAATAGTCTGCTGAGAAATGGTAGAGGAGAAACAGCTTGGAAACGTTCAGGGAGAAACAGAATAAAATGTGGAGATGTATCAGCATCTCTTAGCTTGTAATCTACAGTGTAAAATACAATATATGGAAAGACTTGCTGACTTCTTTGAGTTATATTTTATTTGTTCCCTTTGGAATTCCCTTCCTACCTAAATATAAGAAAAAGGGTAAAAAAAAGATTACAATAAACTGTTTACAAGGCTCTTTCTGGTTTATTTGATAATCAGGGTGGCTAATTCTTCTTCTTGAATCTACCTTTCTTCATATTCTTATCCTATTAACACATTTCTATCCATCACCACCTATTTTGCTTACCTCTGTATTCTGATACTTTTCTCTATGTCGTCTTCTATTTCCATCACTACTGAAACCATTCCAAAACTGCTCCTTCATATGAATTTTTTTATACAAGCATAGCATATAGTACAGCATAGATAAAGTAAACCTTATGACAAGTTGTCTCCAAGGAAATCTTTGCTTGCCTAAAATTGTATGAACCCTGCAATTTTAGGGGAACATCAGCAGTTTTGACTAAGTGGAAAATACAGACGTAAACATACAATTACATAATCCATAAACTATTCTCAACAGGATTTTTGCAATAACGGTAAAAGCCTTACATCCTCCCTTTCTCATGAGAGAAGAGTAGAAGAAGAGGTGTGAATCTTGGCCTGCCAGGTTTCTGGACAGGAATGAAAACAGAAAATGTTAGCTAGGACACCCTGAAGAGAGTTAACATAAGGAAACCTCGGGTACCTACAGGTAAGATGCCCACTCTTAGCATGTCATTTAGATTTTTCTCTGTAGCTGATGGAGCTAGGCACCTCTATAGTAACTTATCCCACTTTGGTGTACTTTGGGTACTTCTTTTAGGATGACACGAATTACTTCCTCTTGCCCATTGCTTGCCACTGGCTATGAGAAAGACCCAAAAGAAGAGCTTGTGGCTTTCTGGCTAACTCCAGATAAGATGAAGGCTCTGGAAGGTCATTTCCTGTGGCTAGACCAAGATCTGGTGATAAAAGAAAACCATATACTGTTGATCTTATCCCATACAAGGTCCATTTTAAAACATTTTAAAACTATTTAAAGATTAGGTTTAGCATTTTTTAATTTTTATTTGGTGGTGGTGTCTTTTTTTTTTTTTTACTTTAAAATTGGAGAGGATTTAGCTAATCTGTAGTGATTTGTTAATCTGAGTTAGCTACTTTGGACTGTGTGGTCATAATAACTTTTGTTATGTGAAAAATCTTTGTTTTCCCTAATAGGTTTGCTTGTCTCTTCGTTGAAATAGGTCTCATCTACTGGATCATAACATATCTGGAACTTAACATATTAGAAAGAAATAAGTGACATGATTATTAGCAGGCATGAACTAGTGTTCAACATGTTGCAGCTGATGTTCAGGATATACAAGGAAAACAGGACTGAGTCTTCTCCATAATTTGTCAAGAATTCTTATGGTAGGAACAGCTCAAACTGCAATTTTTAAGGGAAATTAAGAAGACACATGACTAATGGGAGCTAGTTTCTAGGTATAGGGGACTATTAGAAAAAAATAGCCTTGGGTAAATTTATCACTGTATGTAAGGTATATAAAAGTACTCTTTTTTTGTTTCCAAAACTTGGGTCTATATTTTGGTTATTTCTTACAGAGTTTCCTAATCTTTCAAGCTCAAATTAAGCTCTGTATAGCGCTAACATTAATTCTGTACATCACTAATGTTCATATCCAGACTATCTTCACAAGAATCCACCACAGAGTGTAAGCAGCAGGGCACAGACATTTCCTAGCACTACATATGCTGGGATGGACTTGTTCACAAATAAATAAACTAGCTTGCTCCCTCAGGTACATGTTTTTGCTTAGCTTTACTTTTTTTGTAATAGTAATTTCTGTATGTCTTGATGAATGAGAAGTTTAGCATTTTCTCTGACACTCTCAAACACACGTGCACTTTCTTATTGAGTTATAAAGATGAAGGATTAAGAGAGCCTCATCGCAATCAAATCATCACAATAAGGTGACTAAAAAGGTCCAATAAAATGTCTAGATGTGCTGGCCAATCATCTAAAACATCCACCAAGGAGTTTTCAACAGGCAAATACTGCATTACTGTATACCCACGGCCAAATGCTCACAATTTTTACAAAAAAATAGGCTTTTAAACTGTTTAGTCAGGTGCATTGTAAGAAATATGAAAAAAACCAACAGAATCTGCAATTAATAACAAAAATATACATTTGTAGTGCTGTACATATCTTAAAACTTGCAAAATGCTTGTTATTTTAAAGAGAATTAAGATTTAACAAACATGCAATGGCATGTCAGCTGTATTTTAAAATGGTTCAGGCATGTATGTATTAGGCATCTACCAAATATCTGTGAAGGAAGACAGAAGAAACAGAAACAAGCAAATTTGAAATGTATGTTAAAATATGCCAAACAAGATTGTGGATGAATTGCAGCACTGACTTGCAAGTGATTTTCTCATATAATTCAAAGGTCAAAGCAGTTTGACCCAAACTCAAAATTAAATTTAAATTTAGTTGCTGCTTTATAACATTTGGTTTCAAAAGTTGCAGGCAGAGGTGAGATGCAGAATTTCTATAGAATCTTTTTGTTGCACCTAACCAGATATTGACTGCTGTCATCCAAGGACACATCAAGCTATAGGCCATCATTGATCCAGTATAGCTTTGGTTTTCCATTATAAAAGGTTCCCTTTCATTAGTTTTAAAGGATCTAGTGTGAGAAAGTAAAGACCCTGTATTCGTGACCTGAAATAATCTACTCTTTATGAAAGGCTGACAAATCACAGAGAATCAAAGAACGTGCCTGCGGCTGCAGAGGTTTTATCTGAGCCTAATCTAGGGGTCACTGGAAAATTCAATGCATAATGGAAGATTCATCAAAAAGAATTTCTCAGATTAAAAGCTACGTTTACTGTGTGAGTGAGAAATCCTGGTGTGTTGCTTTGCTTCCATTTTGTTTGAAGTTAGTTTCTTTTTTTTTAAATTTCAAGAATAAAAGAAACAGCTCAAGGAAAATTAATAATCACATCAGGTGCTGCTTTGTCCTTTTAAAGTGCAGCAGCTTTCTTCACAGAAATGGACTTTCTATATTTAAGGTAAGTGATACCAGAAACCCTACCACCTCACTCTACCAATTAGGACACAGCCATCCCGCACTTGCTCTAGTATTCATCATTTTATTTGCTTTCACAGGGTTTTTCTTTTCAGATCTTGGGCAAAGAGTAGACAAGTGAAAAAAATAATCCTGTTGCAATTTCCAAACCAAAAGAAACCTGGAATGTGTTTTCTAAAGCCCACCTTTTGAACTATTTTTATATAACAGCGTCTCATTCTGAGGTGTTCATGGGATGCTCAAGCCAGAGGGCTGCCTGGTCCCAGGCCAGCCACCTGCCATGGAATGATGGCTCACTGGGCAGAGCATGGGGACAGCTCAGCTGGGAACACACCTCATGTACAGAGCAGACACGAAACAGGAGGGTGAGGTGCTGACTGATTCACCTTTAGTGATCTTTAAGAGCACTGAAGCATTTTTCACAACAAAATAAAAAGCAATTTGATTTCAAGATGAATAAGAGAAAAAAAAAGGTTCAGGGACATTCCTGTAGACAAAATGCCTAAAAGTACCACCCTGAGTTTATATATGACCTTATTCTAAGGCACCACTTACATGTCAAAGCCATGACAAACAACAACACTACCAACAAATGGGCAATTCAATGCCCGGTACTGCATGTGACCAGATATGCTCTGATCAGTGACAGCAAAATGACAGAGGAGTGACTGGTGAGGAAGGGGATGGCAACTGCCATCCAGTGAGCAGATCTCTAATTTGAGGGATGAAGAAAATAATGGCTAAATATTACTGAAAAACAAATGACAGGAAAACAGACCAAAATTCTGGGTGGCATCTGCACACTGTGTTTTTTCAAACTTGAACAATTCTCTGCGAGGGCCCTGAGAGAATACTATGCTTCAGCTGTCCTGTCCCACTGCACCTGGAATCTCTGCCCATGGGGTTGGGGACTGCATGTAAGCTCAAACCCAATCCTAAACTATGCTGTAGGTGAGCCAGCAGTCAGTCCCATCTTTGATCTTGTGTCCTGGACCAACCTTGGGTCTATGCTGAAGGTAGTTTGCCTCCAGTCCTGTCACTGACCTTGTCTTCTTGCATGGACCTTGGAGATATGTTGTTGCCTCATATCTGGCCCCACCTCTTTTTGCTGCTGACCAGACTCTTTGCATGGACCTGGTTCTTCACTTCACCTTCTCTGGGACTGCTGATGGGAGCTGCTTCCTTTGGTTCTTGCCTGAGCTGCTGCTGCTGGCTGCTGTGTGCCTTGCCTGCTCCCCCACCACTCCCAGCCTTGCCTTGCCAACCTGGCTTCCTCCCTTGACCCCAGGCCTGCCTCATCACTGCAGACTTGGCTGGTGGTCATTGCTCTGCAGATGACCCCAGCTTCTGCCCCTGAGCTTCTGGACTCACCCTGCACCCTGCCTGTGCCTGCTGCCATGCTTGCTGCCAGTTCCCTTGCCCCTGGGAGAAGTTCAGTGCTCCCTGTCTGGAGGAAAGGCAATCAAAGCCAATAATATTCCCCTTTATATCAGTGCAAATAAAATTTACTTAATTTTATTCAGCAAATCATCCTCCACTTTGATAGACAATTCTGAAGCCTGCAGAAATCAACCTAAATCTTTCTCCTCAGCAAGGAGACATTGGCAGTCAAATCAGACGCAGCCCACATCTAATGACCCGGTCCTATTCTAACTAATAGCAAAATTCTCATCAGCTTCAAAGGGAGAAGGAACAAACCTCAGGTCTCAGTCCTTGAACCCACAAAGAAGATGACAAAAGCAGTCCCCGGCAGAACCTCATTTAACAGAGGCCTTTATCAGTAAGACAAGGTGATCTTATTAACTTGAACAGGGAAGGTGCATGCAGAAGTGCAGGATCTCTGCTAGTACAGGGACACAGATATAAAATGGATATGCTTATTAACAAAATATCATGTAATAATTCAGTACTATGAATGAGTTTATAACACAATATTATTATTTAGAACTAGCATCCTATCCACTCTTAATACAGTTAAATACTGTATTAGTATAATACAGTATATAACTGTATTAAGACAGTTAAAAATATACTTAATATGTCCATATTCGGAAGTTAATAAAACATGCTGTTTTATTAGAGAGTTATAGAGTTGTAAATTTTTAATTTAATAAGCAGTTACTACGTTTATTTGCCCTGCTGCTCTTTGACATAGATGTGGAAGGCAGAAGTCCTTTGAGAGTCTGGTAAAAGCTATTTCTACTATCTGATTTTGATTAATGAGGTTCAGCAGAGTATAATTTGACAAACTACTGACATTATTTACAGACAAAAAAATAATCTCTTACCTCCATTGTCTTTTAGGTGCAGTGCTATCTTGGTGTCATCTACAAAGGAAATTCAAAGTTAATTGTACAAAAATGCATTTTTTTAGGTCATGAGTCATTTTAGGAATGACTTTCTAATGTCGAAGAAATGTCATGATTAGAAAATGATTTGGTACTCAATGAAATTAGATATTGGTGTTCTTACTTATATTGAGCAATGCTTTAATTCCTTACGATTAAAACACTTACGAGAGTGTTACAGTGTAAAGGAGGATTCAAAACACTGGTAAATAAGAGTCTATCTCATAACACCTACAAATAATTAATTTATGTTACATGTTCATACATAGCTTGAGCATTCTATCATATTAAGGACTATATGAACCAACATATGACAATATAATAAAACAATTAGTTTCTCTTCTAAGAATCATGAAAAGGTCTACCAGTTTTAAATCCTATTTATTTCCATATTCCTCTTCTTGTGAGCTTTAATGAACAAAATGCCAGGGAATAATGCTGCTAATGCAGTCCAAACCCTGCACTGAGAGTTTCTAAAATTCTTTTGCTGCAAACAAAACCAGCCTTTCTTATCAGTAGATTCCCACCTTGAAATGACTTCAGTTTATATTTTCCTGTCACAGGCCACTTATAAATTTGCCTGTACCTTGTCCCTTTTCTTGTGTTAACATACAATTCTGACAGAAAACTCCCTCTCCCCCCGGGTTTTATAGAAGCTAAGATGCTGTATGATTAATCTGCATTAGTTTTTTTACCCAGCTGAATTTTCCCCAGAAGCAGAAAAGCAGGATATTTCAACCACAGAAAGGCAAGATTTAAGCAGCCAGCAGAACATGTGTGAGAACTGACACACCATCACTTACCCAGTTAATTCAGTTCAGAAGCCTATAGAAACTATTTCACAACAATGAGCACTACATGAAAAAGACAGTGTCAACTGACTGAAAAAATGTAAACAGGCAAATTTCAAAGAGGTTTTTAATTTGGGTTATCTCTCATTTTCACCTGGTTAAACAGAATACCCAAAGGGATTCAAAATTAATTAGATCTGTGATGGGAGTTTCTTCACTAGCTTTAGCAGGGCCCTCTCCATCTACTATTTCAACAAGTTTTGGACTATGGCCTGATCGTTGAAGGAACACAAACAACTAATTCTAACCACAAGTTGTTCAGAAGTCTGCCTGGCTTGTCTGTGCACCCTCAGCACTGCCCCCTCCTCCAGCACTCATCCCCTTTGCACCTTACTGTTGCGAGAGCAAGATGTAATTTAAAAGCAGTAGTAGATACTGCCTTGACTTCCTCACTCCTTCCATTGCCCCAAAGAGAAAAGGTCAACACAAACACATACTTAAGGGAAATAAATTTCTTTTTGACTTGTAAATGACTTGTTTGCACTATAGAATAAATCAGTATATACACTTCACCTTCCGTGGGCAGGCTAGTTGGCAGGTGTGAAGTGGTGGATCCTCTGGTGGTTGTTAAAACTCTGAACTTTGTGGTGGTTGGCAAAAGGGTGGTGGTAGAGTATGGAGATGTTTCAGTTTTGTCTATATTCTTCTCACAAATCTTATCTTTTGACTGTTGGAAACAACAAAAACAAAGAAGAGAAAATTAATTCTCAGTGGAGACTGTCACTGAATGATGAATTTAAGCATGGACAAGCTGTCAGGATAAAAAGAATGAAAATGGTAACACTGAATCAAGGAATTTCAAGAGTTTTTTCTTTCTCTTTTTTTATACTTTGAAGTGCTCTACACAGCATTCAGCAGCATATATTTTTCATTTAGCTGCAAAATTTACAATGCTCAATTGTTAATGACAAGGTTTCAAAGTCATCCCTGAATGTCAAACTTGTTATTTTCCCCAATCAGATTTTGACTTCTAATATTATAATTCAAATGTTCACTCTTCTATTGTGAATACGCACTGCCATTGGTCTGGGTGCCATAACACATAATATGTAGTTAAGGAGCATTTAATTAGGCTTTACGTGCAGTGCATATAGAAGAATATGCATATATGTGTAAAATGTGTGCATGTATTCAGCCTGTAGAATATTTATATACCACACTATAGAACAACACATTTGCTATGTGCCTATTAATTTTATATAATATTAAAATTTCACACATTATATGTGTATATAACAGTTATTACAAAAATATAACTATTATATAATATACACTATAATAATAAAAAATGATTATATTATAGTATATTAGCACACCATAAATAATATTTACCAGCATATAATAATTTAACTTTTATTTTCATTGACAAATATTTTGATACAAATCTTGAGTCTATTATTTTTTTTTAATTTCTGGACACTTTTAAAATTCTGCCAGCGTAATGAATATCTTCTTCTATGGATCACACAGTTTTGCAGGAAAATACATCCAATTAACTAGCAGCAAATATTGGAACTGCCTCTAACTCCTCCTGTCCCCATTCATTTTAATGAGAAGTGGAGTCCCGCAAAGCCTGTTCATTTTGTTGATATGGCTGTCAAAACCCAATGGGTGTTGTCTTCCTTTTAGTATGTATGAATATTTTATTGTCCTTTGTTTTACAGCAAACAATATATTGCATTAAAAAAAGTTATCAGTACCTGCAGTATAACTATTCTTTAAAGTTCTTCATGGTTTAGCTTGAAAACCACTGTTAATTTCACAGATGCAATTTAATAAAAATTTAGCTCAAAATCTATATTACAAAGAAGGAAATATTACTATGAGAATCCTCATTATTTATCCTCTTGTATGAATGGATCTAAAATTAACCTCTGCATGCTAATTATTGATCCTTCATTGAACTCCAGCAGTCAGCTCAGGCACTGCTCTCGAAGATGCTAAGTAAGCTGTTGCTTCTACTCCAGAGAGCCTGAAAGCTGGACTGTGAGCAGCATTCAAGTAGCCTGGAAATGTGCAGATCAAACTATTAGTTTCTCAGACACACTTAGTGTATCAATAATTTCTTCTCAGATATGTACTAAGCCTTGGAGCTCTAGTTGAGGTGAAACAAGAAGGGAGACATGGAACAGGATGCTACTGTCATGCAGAAAGCAGTGTTTGGATAACTTCATCTACAGGCACAAGGGAGTCCTAGCTAATTATAATCTGGATTAAGCAATACAAAGGTTGTGCATGATAACAACCTATACTCCCAACTGTTATTTTATGTTCTTGAAAAAGTTGTCCTCCACAGAAAAAAAGTCTCACAGAAATTCGATTCTTCAATCATCAGTTTACAAACTGCAAAGCTGAAGCTTCAAGCCCATGTAACAGGCAGTATGCAGGATGCAGTTATTTTGCAATTACAGTTATAAGAAAAAAAATTTCTTCCATCAGACTGGATTTATATCGTTACTTCTCTCTGCTTCTACTGAGAATAAAACAGAATGTGCTTTCCAACAAGACACTTGGGGCTACATTTTGCCCTCAGTTTCACCTGACATTACACTTCTGTAGGGCTATGGTGGTGAAACGCATGACAGAATTTAGCCTTTTCAGCCAAAATGGAAAAGTAACTGCTTTTTTATGGCCATCAGGAGATTGAAAGTGTCATAAATAAATTTGTTCCTATTACCACACTCTCCATATGAAAAAAACAACAAAAAAGAACCCTTAAACCAAAAAGCCTTCTAAAGGGAGGATATTGGGAAAAAAACAGCAGTAAGATATTTATATGTGTCTTGAACATGAACTGCCCTGGTCCAGGAGTACCCTGAGCACCTCTTTTAGAGGAGGCCCATAGTCACTGTTTGAACAGTCCACCACTACCACAGTCAGATATCTTTCTCGTTCCCTCACTGCCCCTCCAGGAAAGGACATCCAAATGCCTTGCAGTTGGTTTTTTTGTTGTTTGTTTGTTTTTTTTTTGTTTTTGGTGTTTTTTTTGCCTTTTTTTTTAAATCTTTGAATTCATCTATGTAATTTCTTCTGAACTAAATCATTTGGTCAGATTTAATAACCAAAATGCAAGATGTGTAATGCCTATTTTTCACTTGAGACTGTTCTGGCAGAGGGTTTCTGAGATGAGGAAAGTCACAGTTTCTTCCCTTCTTCTGGCAAGAGTCAGAGATCTAACAGAAAAATGGTGCAGGGACATTGTTTTGGTGTGGGATTTCTGGTATTTTTATTTTTCATTTAAAGTATTTTCTCAGAGATAAATTTCCTATTTTGTGTCCATTCTATTCCCTGAAATGGGGAGTGAAATTGTTCAGCCTATTTTTCTTTATTATGCCTTACAGCATTTCCACTGAATGATAAAGATAAATATAGCAGGTCTTTGGCCTTGAAACTATGCTTCATAATATGAAGAATTTAATCAAAAGCATCTTAAGTATATAAATGGCCTCTAATGGGCTGAGGATGTAAACTACTCACATACCTCTTCAGGGCAGCCACTGTCTACCCAATCTTGCCGGTGACGGTCAAATCCACTGGAGCATCTTTAAATGATGAAATAGATAGTAGTTGTCCAGGTGGAAAAAGGAGGAAAAGAAGAAAAAGAAAGGAAGGGAGAGGAAGAGAAGAGAATGACAGAGAGAATAAGTAAACGATGTGATTTATTTTAAAATCCATATGATTTATGTGGTATTACTTTTATTCAAGAGGCTGTTGCTTGCAATATGAGTCAATCATTTAATCCACTTCAATGAAAGGCATTTCAATGAATGAGTTATTTTAGGTGTTTTCTTTTCTTTTTTAATTTATAGTTTTTAAATAGGAATATCTCCCTTCCACTGGGTAATTATTCTGAAGACTGTACCGAGTCATAGCATTTTCAAGTTTGACATCAGCCATATGGATGTAAATCGGTTTAATTATTTCTGTCCAGACTTCTTAGCCAGGAAAATTTAATCTCACAAAGGATGTAGTGAACCAGTCACTGCTTTTATCAGGCAAGGTGATCTGAGACATCAAGATACACATATAATGATGCGATCAATGTTCACAGATTTAGATAACAGCTCCTCTGAACAGCCTTCGTGACAATTAGAGAATACTATACAGCTGCTTCTACCTCCTAACTAGCTGCAGAAAACTTAAGTTGCATACATATTTATGAAATTAGTTGAGGTTAATAACCTGCTTGCAATATCCTTTCTCATTTGCAATATATAGCAAAGAAATTTTAAAGCAACTTGTTACACTTTAATACAAAGATTGCCCTGGCAATCCCCATCTCACAAGAGTGCTCTCAGTGTTTATACCGTAACTTAGGCTTTCCTAGACCACAGGTGTCATTATAAAAAGAAAGCATTATTAGAATGGCAAGCAAATAACTAAACCGTGATGTCTGACTTTGAAAGAGATTCTCCCCAGTTAGGTTTTTTATTTTTTTGGGGGGGTTGTTTTTTGTTCTCTGCAGTCATCTCCTGTACTATTTTGTTATGAGACAGGATGATGTCATTTGGCATCCATAGTCATAACTTACCTGACTGTATAGCAAATAACTTTCTTATTGTATTTTACTAAGAGCAGGCAAGCAAATAAATCCACAGTTATGGTTAGCTGTATTTATGGGGTAATTTTTTGTTCTCAGTGAACTGAAAGATGACAAGACATGCCAAGTACTACCCTACTTCAACCAAGGTAAACAGGTGCATTTTGAAGAATGGAAGAGTGGAATCATTTTTACAGTAGGAAGGGATATTGCAAGAGGATGTAAACAATGTTAACAACACACTTAATATAACAAACTTCTCTATATAATTATTTTGAGCAGAATCTACAATGTCTTTGACGAAATATTTTGAAAAACTCTTGATTCTCGTTAGTTGTACTTGCACTGATCCACATTCTATCATTTGTAATGTTACTAAAAAAGGTATCCTAACGGATGTCAGTTATCACTCACTCTATAGCAACTGACTTTTCCAAAAACCTATTGCAGTGAAGTAAAAAGATGCCCAAACCAGAAAAATATTCCAGAGAAATACAGAGACCTCCTTCCCAATGCATGGGAATAAAGGCTACTGTAAAGAGTTTTTACTTCTTGCTGAAGGGTGAGTGAATCAGTGCTATGCTGGGACCTCAGTGCTGCCTCCCCATCTTTGGGGTGTCTGTCTCCACGAATGTTTGAGAGAAGAAGGAAGACCTTGCTAAGCAGAAAGAAATGACTATGTGACATTCTGGGTATGAATAGAACATATTTTTTTTAAGTCTCAGTCTCTCCTACTTTTCTCTAAAGTTTGAAGAGAGAGTTTCATTAGCAACTTCTGTGCCCATCTTGAAGGAGAACTGTGGATGGAGGATTGTGTCAATGGAGGCATGTGTCAATGAGATGTCAGCCGCAGAAGATACTATCATTGTTCCATCGTTGAGTTAGAATTCTGGGAACTGTCATTTCAGTGCACCACCCACACTACTGACTGCATTTTTAAGACCTTCATCTATTAGCATGGTGATAATTCCCTGTTGCCAATAAAACATTGGAGCAGATTTGATTAGCTATGCCATTTATGCCATCTGTCAACATGGCCATTTTATAATAATATAATTTTCAAGTGATGACCGAAATCAGCTCCTAGCAAAGCAATAACAAAGATATTCTAGGAAATGAGAATAGGGACATTCATGAAATATAAGGAATTCCAGGATTTGTGTGGGTCCCAGGGGTACTGGTTCAGGGAGCAAAGGGAGAATTAAAGTCTCTGCATGTATAGCAATGATGATTTAGCATAACTAATGCAGCTGAATCTGGGTGACAAGACAGACACCAGAATCCTTTCAGTAAACTGTATGTGGGCAGAAAGGAGATGGAGATGTAATCAGATCTATCAGATGCCATTTACCTCTATTTGGCAGAGGATATTTAAATGACAAGAAGTGTCCATCCAGTGCATGAGCTGAAATGCTTTTCTTTTTCTCTTTTAAGAGAGTTCTATGAGGATTATTATTATTATTATTATTATTAAACCAGATACCCTGTATACAGAAAATTCATTTAGGTTTAAGCTGTAAAAGCTAAAAACATAATGGAAAATTATCAGGAAGGAAAGGGACAAAGTCTGGATGGGAAAACCTTTTCAGCAGGTTTTGCTGGTATAAAACAATAAAGAGCATTAAAATGCACAACACGTGTCCTTTAAACCAACTATTCCCTAGGTTTTTTTTGCCAGGATATCTGTAACAGCATATGACGAACGAATTATTGGGAACTGAAGGGCATTCCAGAAATCTGAAATTATTTCTTAAATACCAAGTAATTACTCTGCCCAGTTAAAATGTTTATTAACTCCTCTAAATAAAAGGTTAACCTGGAAAATTAAGTAGAAAATTGAACAGACATAACTCTTTTCTGCCTTTAACCACTAAGGAAGGCCCATCACATTAGGAAAATGTGACAATTAGAAAAATTACGATATTTTTATTAGGAAAAGATTAAGACACTGGCTAGGTTTTTTAAATTATTAAAAAAATAATCAGAACATTTTAAAGTGGAATTTCTTTCTAAGCTGAGGGAGATAGGAAGTAAAATATAAAAATAAATATATATATAAATATGTATATAAAAAAATACTGGAAGCCTTGAACTGTCTGTCCAGAAGTCTGTCCAACTGAAAAAAAAACCCTAATCACAGTGATTTTGGGAGGGAAAAAAGCACCATCTTTGTGCTTGGTCTGGCTTTGCCTCCATTTACAACAGAACAGACTCCATTTTTATTGCTCCATCCTTTGAATACCACTTTCTTGTCACACAGTTCGCCTGGGAAAAGACTGTGTTTTCCTCCCTTTCTTATTTTCCACTTTCCTTTGTCACAAATGCAGAACTTTACCACAGCTCAGAGAGCTTATGAAGTTCATGTGAGGTGTCACTGTGAGTGACACTGTGGTATGAATTTGCATGGTATTTGAATGGAATTTGTCCTTAGCACCTAGCTCAATACACTAATCATGTATGTGAATTCAAGCATAGATGTGTTGTCTATATTATCTTTTACTTAAGCATATTGCTTAATTAGACTGTACTTCAGCACAGAATGACAAGTGGAATTGTTAGAAAAGGACTTGCTCCCACCTTGCTGTGCTAAGGTAAGAATAGCTAAGATGATTTGCTTAATACAAGGATTTTAAACTTACAACACTATAAACAGCATGTACTATTTTAATGTTTATGAAAAATTCAAATATAATAACTAAAGCATAGTTAATACTTGATGCAGCATATCTGTGTCTGCAGCACTGAATTCAATCATTGCCTTAACACTGCTGCCTCTCAAAATTTCCAATATTCAGGTGATGATAAGGAGGATCAGAGAGTGGCACTAATTTCAACAGGCAATCTTCAACTTAATGATGATTCCACAGTTTTATGGGACAGAAAGTTTGGAAAAATAAAGGTACATGTTCTGTAAAGTACTCCTGCAATGTCATGTAGGCACAGAAGTCAAAAGACAATAGAAAAAAACTGTTATTTTGCAGTAAAAGAGATTGAACATGAGTAAGACTTGGTATTTGTAACTCTGACACAACATGTGAATAGGCAGTAGGAAATAAAGACTCCCACAGGGAACTCTTGCTGTTGGAAGAGCCTAAGAATAAATGTGGACTAGAAGAAGTAAATTTTATTTCCAATTCAACTAGAAAGAAAGGAAAAAATCCTAGTTAAAGTGAATCTTGCCAGACTTCTGATTAAGAAATGAATAGGAGGATATTTTCTATGATTTTAATGTCAGATACAAAAACAAAGAAAGCATGTTGAAAAGCAGATAAAGAATAAAAAAGAAGCTTTTGCTAAAGGCTCTGCTTTGAATAACTAGAAGAAAAAAGAAAGTGTATGAGGAGGGCCCTCATACATCATGACATTATGGTATCAGAATTTCAAACAGAATCATCAGAAAATAATAACAATCAAATGTTCTCTGGGAAGGATTCACACTGAAATTAGCCTCTGATACTAAATTTCATTCTCCACTGCCTTTGTGCATTTATGCTGCACAAAGTGGGGATAAAGAGCTAACAGCAACAGAAGTTAGCAGAGAATTCTGATCTGTTGGTATCACCACCTGTTTTGCACACAAGAAATTACTCAGGGTTCGAGGCAAAGAGCTCTGAAGCGCTACTGGTTGTACTTCACACTCTTGTTGATGATCCTGACTAGCACAATTAACCCCCCCTTTCTCACTTTTACATGATTTTCTGAACTATTTTCTGTCTTTGAGTATTCAAAATGATCTCTTCAGTTTTAAGGTGGATGCTCCCATGATCTTACACTTTTTTTTTTCCAATATTACATGTTACATATCCTTCTTGTTAAATAAATAAAAGTGCGTGGCCAGCTGCATTTTGAAAACTGCTATATAATGCTTTACACTGACAACCTCAGAAGTACAGTTAGCCTCAGATACCCATTGCTTTGTCTCTTGTTTTTAATATAAAAATATGGTCACCTTTGGAGAAAATATTTCCTTTTCCACTTTAGAGATGAGGAACTAGAGCATAGGAGACATGAAATGAATCAGCTAAGATAACACAGAATTCTGTAACAGAACCTAGAGGTAAGCCCAGGTTTTCTGAAAACCAGTTGAGCATACATTAATTCCCTCCTCCAACGCTTCCCATAATACTCCCAAACATATGAACTGTAGAACTGGGAATGATATTGAGAAACATCACGTCTCAAGTGACATGCACCAAGGCACAGATCTCATTCACACATTGGCCAAGCTCCCTTTTTTATTCATATACTTTTACTGGGCTTTGGTCCTTTATAAAAAGCCACAGATAACATTAACAAATAGTAGAGTTCTTGGGACATGATGAAAGTGGCCTGGTGTCTAGAAACAGTATGAAATAGGGCTGTTCACATTTCTGTTATCACACATGAACTCCCAGCAGCCATGCAATACATAACATGGCTGTCTCAGTACCAGTGGGCATCGGCATCTGAACTGCTAGAAAGACAAGTGCGGAGATGTTTTGGTTAGGCTAGGTTACTGCTTCTGTTATATCTTATTCACAAATCTAAAAAGAGTAAAAAGTCAAAGGAAACAGGAGCTATGACAGGAGAAGGAGGCATAATGTGCTGAACTGACTCTATATAAGCCAATGTTTATACGCCTGTAAAGGTACGCCAGTAAAACAGGAGAGCATTCTGCACAAAGAACATACACAGGTTTGAAACTGCATATTCATACTACTGCATTTGTGGAAAGTATGGATGAATTAGGGTTAAGAAAAACACCTGCTGCAAAGGATCAGTGAATTCTTCAGCTAGAAAGAAAAAGAAAGGAAGGGCATGAATCATCCTGTAACTGGTTATTTTCAAAGGAACTTAAAGTTCAGAAAGTTACTTGTTTCCCAAATTAGTATTCTACTTGCACCTAATTTTTTCTTTAAAAGCACATAAAATTCTGAAGTCAACATTCAGCAAGAACAGCCTGCAAAGCAGATTACCAAAGAATTACAGAACAGTTGGGGGTCATAATTTTCTTCACTAATTGTACATATTAATATTTGCTGTGATATCTGGTGGGAAGCCAGTGGTTTCATTGATGTTGTATGATAATGCAGATAGTGGAAGAGTTAACAGACCTGAATAGAAGGGGAACTAAAGACATAATGGTGAATAAAAAAGCCTTGATATTTAGGAATAATACTGAGAAAACTTCATAAATTTCCCTGAAATTGGGAATATTTCTACAGGGAAATGTTACAGAGTCCCCATTGTTTAGGTGACTGGAATGATTGATAAAATATACACGTTATAGAGAATCAGTAGACTACACTGAGAAATTGAACAGTTTGCCTTAGCAGATCGTAATCTCAGATTATCCAAATTTTATGAAGAGACTTGCAGGTTTCAGATTTGTCTAAAAAATTTATAGCGTCATTACAGAGGAGTATATGTATAGTGATAAGTAAAATCTAAAACATTATGCTAACAAAAAGAGGCTTTTCATTTATGGCCATTCCTTAAAGAGCAATATCTAGGAGACTACAAGACAAATTATTTAAGTGATGCTCAAGTTATATTGAGGAGTACACCATAAGAGTTTAGCACTTCTGGAAAGCAGTTAAGACTACTGTGATCATTCTGGCTGTTTCCATACTAGTAAAATAAACATGCCCAGAAACGTTCCTTGGCACTGAAGAGTGCTGGCACAGAATGGCCTATGCCTGAACAAGCAAACTCTCTCAACCTTGAAAAGAAGGAGGCTGTACCTAGACTGCCAACTGGGAATAATCCCAGGGACAGTCCAACTCCTGCACCATGCCTGGGAACTGTTCTGGACAGTGCTTCTGGGCATGGACTGAAATCATGTCAGGGAACATCATAACTATTTAATGCTTCAGACAATCATTTTCCAATTCCCAGGAAGCTTCCCAAGCTCTGTTTAATTTGCAAGTAATTCTACTTCAAAAAATATTAGGTATGAGAAGATGAACTACAGCTGTACAAGCGACTATTTTGTACGACCGCTGAACTGACGATTAAACATATCTGTCTGGGACTGACATTCTGCACTATATTTCAGTAAAACTGAAAAAGTAAAGAAAATTTGATACAGTGCAAAAAACTTTCCATTAAAAAACCTTGATTGATTAAATGAAAACATACTTGATTTATTTAATTCCTTATTTATTTATTTCCCTTTTAACGAGAGCAGAGGAAATGAAGAATAAGAGTCACAAAATTGGTGGAAGACAGATTTCTCCATATAATGCAGTGGGCTGGATGCTTATATGGATGGAAGAAGACTAATGCTTCCACAAAAGTACAGGGATATTAATCATATAAAGCATCCTGGAGTCAGGTGTGGTAACCTGGGCTGCCTGTCTCCACAGATATGTCCTGAATTTCTGTCCTGAACTTGGAGGTCTTCTGAAATGCTTTGTTCTCAGTCATCCAGCTGTTGTAAGAAGTAAAAGCTGATTTATTTCAGTCTATTAGAAGAGAAGGAAAGATAAACTGCAAAATAGCTGTAGCAGTGCTCTAGGTACAGTAATAAAACCATTAAAAATGAGGAACTACAGATAACCAAACTAACCTGTTTTAGTACTGTCCTAAGTTTTATGATTTAGTTAGGACTATAAAAACTACTTAATTCCATTAGGACTACCTTGCTTATACTTTTGGCCCATATAGTGGGGCAACTGCTGTTGTAGGGGGTATCTGCTCCTTTAGAAACTAAGCACCTACTTAAGTTTTCTTTTTTTTTTTTTTTGTTTTCCCCTTGGCTTCCATATTAGAACTTTGAAAGGTTTTTCCCTCCAAAGTTGAAACTCCTTATATCCTGCTATACTTTGCTTTCAGAGTAGTGACCATGAACTATTTAAAAATTCACTATTTTCAGTAGGGGAAGAAACCAGTCAACTTACTTCTAACTCTTCTAGTAGCACAGGAATAGTAGTTAGCATAAAATAATATTAAAAAACCTATATATGATAGTCAACAGAGAGAGGAGTGAATGAAAATATCAGTAGTTTAGCAAATAAAGGTAACTCTTCCAGACAAATTAGTGTAAGTTAGCGAATTTCAGATGTGTGAAAAGACGATGAGTTGGGATTTTACACATGCAAGAAGTGGAAGAAACAGCCTGAGTGCCAAGACAACAATCTAAGCAGGGTAAAAATTATACTGTAGACAAGATGATATGTTGATATCTCATTATTTTAGGTTAAGATACATTATGTTGAGAAAACCAAAGAAGAGTTTGGAACCCTAACTGCATTCCTTTGTCTGAACCTGTGCTCATACGGAGGAGGTTCCTATCTGCAGATGCCAAAACCTTCTTGAAGCTCTGCCTCTGAATTCAGGTAGAGTAGGTAAAATTTATGTCTTACCCGGTAACTTCCTTCTCAGTGTTTTTGAAGTAATCTTTACTCTTGTGTTTAAGTAGCTATCTTATTTTTTATATTCATTCTTATTTCTGTTCTGTATTCACCTAATCATCACCCACCTATATTTCACATTACTGTACCGTGCAAATTAACATCCTAACTCTTTTGCATTATATTTTATTTATCCAGTATAATGCATGAGCATGTTGTTAAGTATAAATCTTTGAATTTGTTATCAGGAAAACTTGTTTTCTTTGAGACGTGTTCCTTGCACTCTTCTGATTATCCAGTTAAAGTCTAATAGTTACATTAGGCCACAATTTGAGACATTTATTTGGGCATCAGCCAGTCTATAGTGCCTGGTATAGAAACTCAGTCCTGAGAAAGCCCATCACGTGGCATAGAACGATAACTAGAAGTCTGAGGCAAGTTTCTTAAAATGTCTAGGATACATATAAATTCCATTCTGAGGCATCTGTCTGTGGAGCCCTTTCACAGATAAGCATCACCTTTCACCAGTGACATAGGAACATGTTTGAATCCAAACTTTCTGGTAGTAGCTATCAATGTAAGAAACGAACAGATAAAAATGAAACCAAACAAAAAAGAGTCTGGGGCTGTTGTGTACCTGAATGTGGTGCAGTTCTGCCAGCAAATGACTGTTTAATCCCAGAGTGAATGCCTGTTTAATAGAGCAGGGTAATACCCACCACTATGGCTATAGCACTCAGGGTAAACAAACAATGCAGAATTAAGTCTGAACTCAACTCTGTTGGGATTTGAAAGATTAATGGCTGGCACAGAAGTTGCAGCCCTAGCTATAAATGGTTTTGTTTTATTGTTCCAATACAATAAATGAAGAATAAAAAGTTACCAGTATGTAAAAAATGTCAAAAGAAGCTTCTACAGAAAAGAGCTGTGCTACCTACCTATTTATCTACTGTTTTATTACTACGGTATCTTAGCCACATCTGTGAAACTAAATATGGAAATGGAACACAGATTTTGTGATCTTCCTTCCAAATTAATCAGCAAAAGTAAATAATCTCACAGGTATAAATAACAGATGGATGGCTACTTTCCCTCCTCTCAACAGGATTTACGTACTTAACTGTCCTCTGTATCTTTGATAACTACTTCCTGCATTTATAATAAAACACCTTAGGAATGTGATATATTTGAATGTGATATACATGAGACAGGCTTTGCATTAAGGTCTTAAAACAGTCCAGGCAGTGATTCTTTTTGTATTGACTGTGATATCTATGTCTTGGCCAAGCTGCGTTGCAAAATTTGATACCACAGAAACCTGCAGAGTGGATAACGAACAGAGTTTCTAAGCTCCAGAAGACACAGCAACGTCTTTGGCAAGGGAACCAGTAGCTAGTGAAACCAAACTCAGATTTTGAAAGGCAAATGATATGGTAAGAAACACAAATATACAATATGAGTAGTGCAAGTGATGTGGCTTAAATAAATCACTGTGTTTATATCTAGATTACGAAACTTTAAAATGCTTCCCAGTCTTAAGGTCCAGGGCTTCACAGGAAATATTTCACCAGAAAGATTAGGATTTCAGAGTAATGAGAATTGTAGCAATCTTCTGCCTAATTTCTAGAAATAATTTAAAGCGTTGTAACCCAGCCTTGCATTTCTTAAAAATCTGTATCAGTTATGAGCATAGCTGTTGTCCTCATGTTGTTCTGAGTTATTCAGGAAAACAAAACAAAGCATACATATGTAAAAGTGTGTGACTAATGTTGCAGCTGTAAGAAAACTGGCTAGTTTCTGTATGAAACCAGGATTCAAATTCAGGTGGGTAGATACTGAATCTCTTATTGGTAGGACACTGATAGTTTTATTCTGTAGCTGGGGGCTGCTGAGAACATGAGTGAGCAGAAAGGAGGGCACTGCAGAAGAATGTGTGGGGGAAGGAAACTTGAGGAACGATGCTCATAAGACAAAGTTGTGCAGGAAAAAGCTCTGCCCTGAAAAAGCACTCCACGCAGCATTCAGGCAGTATGTGTCCATTTTAAGATATCAGCTTTGAACCAGGCAAGGGGATAATTGTACTCCAGTGGGTCCCACACCTGATCTAGTGAATTGGCCGGTCTTGCTGTGACGTGTCCTAGGCCTCTGAGAGCTACTGCGCCTTCACTAGAGTTCTGTTCAGAGACTGAACTTTTTACGTTTATTTGTATTAATCATAGGAATTGTACCAGAAAATATGTGCTCAAGGGGAATTACAGAAATTCCACAATAATTCCATGGAATGCAGCTACTAGCAAATTCCAAAAACTTATCAAAAAATGTAGAAAGGCTATTTATCTGCTTTTTATCCATGTATGAATCTCAGTGAAAAGTTAGTTCACCTGGCTGCAGGCTAACTTTCAATAAAAGCATGCTAAGAGCTCAGAATCATCTACGTTCCATAACATCAATTTAAATGTACTGAAATGTACATCTTTACCATTATGTATGTTTAAAGGTACCTTCAGGCTCACTGAAGCTTATGCTGCCTTCTAAACAGAACTGCCATCCTGCTTGAGAAGATGTATTACTATGATCTTGTGAGGCTTCGTTCATCAAACAATACCATCTCTGGGCTCACTCTGGTTTGAGAAAATGCTTTGTTCATTAAGCACTTCTGTGCCACTTTCTTTTCTTGCTTTACTCCCATCAGGCTTGCCATGCATACAAAATTCTCAATTATTGAATGCTAATTTCCTAACCGTTTCTTGAAGTTCATGCGTTCAAATTATCTTGTCAAATTAAGGGCGAGCAGCTTGGAAAACAGTTGAAGAAGTGGGGTGTGGAGCAATTTTCTGCTCAATAAAGTATAGATCTAGTTATCATATCATTCTTATCAGTAATGTATCAGGGCTGACAAATTTACACAGTCATTCTTCATACATTTATTGCACTTGATTAAAAATCCAATTGCTGCCTCAACACAACTTTTAAAACAGAAGAAAAATATGTTGTATTTTAATCAGAGCACTGTGACAAAGGGCCAGAATTTCTCCTCCTCAGCTTTTCAATATGATTGCCCCATAATTGCAGAGAAACAGTATGCAAGTTAGAAAAATAGTACTGACATTACTTTCCATATGTCACAGGGTAAATTTGACCTAATTCAGCAACCTGCTTGTTAAGATCCAGGTGTTAGGACTCTGCCACGTTTTCATGTAAAACTACTCCAAGTATAAAGAACTGCTATGGTGGAATACAGATTCTAGAGACAGGCAGAATCTGGGCACATTTCTATCACTTTGCCTGAAGCAGCAGTATGATCAGCAAATTCATAAAGTTATGCACTTTGATAGAATTGAATATATTTTACAGAATACACTATATTTTAAACCTCTAGCCCTTCTAAAGCATTTAAAATGAGATTTTCCTTGTCATTTGTATATGAATCTATTACACTGATTGGATTATATACACTCCCTCTGGTGGTTTACTTAATCCATACAAATGCCTCATTTTTTAATTCTGGAATTCAGTGGCTAAGATACTGTGGCCAATTTTGTAATAACAACACACTACTGTCAGTTAAATAGTGTTGGGATATAAACAGCCTGAGTATAAATCAGGAAGTCTTCCTCCCATCTTTTAATTTGGAATTGAAATATGTAATACCCCTAAAGCAAACAAATAAGGAAAATTAAAATCGTTAAAACCAGGAAGTATGTAAAATTGAGCATTTGAATAAAAATTGAGCTCTACAACTCAATGTTTATGAAAGCAGAAACAGGAGTAAAAATATTTTCAGGCTCACAAGGTAAAACTCCCTTCCTTGCACTGTACTAAGCGTTTTGCCATGCTGCAATCCAATGCCCAAGCTAGTTACCTCACCCATCAAAACAATAGTAACTTCAGTTCTTTACCTTCACTGTAATTACTTTGCATAAGAACTTCCAGAGCTTTCGAGGAGTGTATTTATAACATCTGAGTTAAAAACTTGTAGAAGTCAATATTTTTTTTTAAAGAAATTCATAGTTTTGGTAAAATACACTGACCGTCTTAGATCAAAGCATGTTGCAACAGGAGATTTTCACTACATGTTCGCTGCTCAATTAAGCTAATGTATCTGCACTCTCAGCTGATGAGTATTTTTGGCCCTGGTCTCATCCATTGCCTTTCTGTGCTCTGTAATGGAATCTGCAACTTTTGTTATGATGTCAGCTGCCAAGTAAGAGACAAGGGAAATGTAGGTACCAAACAGTAAGCTATGTGTGGAGAAATACCCTGTGTTTCTTATTTGGATTTAATTTTCTTTCATATACCAGGGGGTTTATGTAATCAGATTGTATGATATTTATTTTTGTTCTTTTTTTAAATGTAATTCTGTATGGGTGGTGCTTTGCTCAGCCAATAAATATTTTAGATCACATAAGACTTACTTATGATACAATATTGGATTTAACATGGTTTTTATAAAAATAGGTCACATGGGACAAACAGAACAACAAACAAACAAAAACCATAACCCTTTTCCTCTTCCTGATATTAAAAAACTTCCAGACATAAACTCGGATTTGAAAGTTAACTAAAAATGTTTCTAATTTCCTTCTAAAAGAAGAATAAACAAACAAGACATTTCAAGCTTGCTTAGAAGTTCAGAAGATAAATAATAGGTGACCATTTTTACCTCAATTACCATAAAGGCACCATGGAAAACTGTCATTTCATATTTCAACTGTAAAATGTTTTCTTAAGAACTGCAAGTGCCTAAAGATTTTTCCCTTTCCTGCTGATCAGCATGGAATGCAAAAAAACTTGTTTCTTTGCAAGTGCAAGGTCCTGCACCTGGGGAGGAACAACCCCAGGCACCAGTACAGGCTGGGGGTTGACCTGCTGGAAAGCGGCTCTGTTGAGAAGGACCTGGGAGTGCTGGTGGACAGCAAGCTGAGCCTGAGCCAGCAATGTGCCCTCGTGGCCAAGAAGGCCAACAATATCCTGGGCTCCATTAAAAGGAGTGTGGCCAGCAGATGGAGAGGGGTTATCCTCC
Source organism: Phalacrocorax carbo (assembly GCF_963921805.1). Taxonomy (NCBI): domain Eukaryota; kingdom Metazoa; phylum Chordata; class Aves; order Suliformes; family Phalacrocoracidae; genus Phalacrocorax; species Phalacrocorax carbo. Next base: position 146,819,603 of record NC_087514.1, on the reverse strand, counting down.
CCCTCTACTCTGCCCTAGTGAGACCACATTTGGAGGACTGTGTCCAGTTTTGGGCCCCCCAGTTTAAGAAGGATGTGGAACTGCTTGAGCAAGTCTAGCAGAGAGCTACCAGGATGATGAGGGTACTGGAGCATCTCCCTTATGAGGAAAGGCTGAGAGACTTGGGTTTCTTCAGCCTGGAGAAGAGGTCTCATTAATACTTATAAATATCTAAAGGGTGGGTGTCAGGATGATGGGACTAGACTCTTTTCAGTGGTGCCCAGTGGCAGGACAAGGGGCAATGGACACAAGTTGGAACACAGGAAGTTCCACCACCTAAACATGAGAAAAAACTTCTTTCCTGTGAGGGTGCCAGAGCAGTGGCACAGGCTGCCCAGGGAGGTTGTGGAGTCTCCTTCCCAGGAGACATTCAAAACCTGCCTGGACGCGTTCCTGTGCCCCCTGCTCTGGGTGTGCCTGCTCAAGCAGGGGGGTTGGACAAGATGATCACCAGAGATCCATTCCAATCCCTACCATTCTGCGATTCTGTGATTCTTTATTACCAGCTTAGATGGGAACAGTGATTAACATAATAAAAGATTAGAAGTATAAAGACTTAAATCAGATTATTTTTACTGTTCCCAGACACATTTCTGGTTTTTCATTTTGCTCAGAACACATTCCATAAAAACCAGCCATAACCGGTTGGTTTACACAACTGATTTTGTTGCTGGCATATGGGATTAAGCATTGAAATGAAATATATCACAAATGGGATTCTTTCATCTTTTTAGCTCAGGACTGTTTTAAGAGTACAAGAAACTTGGGGAGCTGTGTGCATACACATGGGCAGAATAACTCTGCCTAGAGTGCATGGAGTCTCCTGGCTCATCACTACACACAGAAAATCCAACATGGGAATTTGTGCAGGCTGTTCCAGGGCACTTTTCAAACCGGGGGTTTGCACTCCATGGGTCAATATAAACTGTTATGATTTCAAACCAGATTAGTCAATGCATAGTCTGGAAAACAGACACTCTTAAGGATGAAAGTGCATTTAAGCATGTAACATGAGCAAGAGCTTTCTGTGAACTGGGACTCCTAAAGCTTGAATCTCCCTTCCCTTCTGGACGTGGGAAAGCTCCCATCAGGGCTGCCTGGACAGCAGTGGCAGGAACTGACTCCGAGTGTCCAGGCAGCCACTGCCTGAGGGCAGTGGAGCTGCTCTGAGCTGGAGCAACGCAAGGGGTTTTCAGTGCTCAGGCTTAAGCACCTGGACATCTAATGGGCCACCTTTCAGGGGTGACTTGGGTTCAGAGGACCCACATTCACTTACCTCCTGTGTCTCAGGGTATTCTCTGATCATTGTGAGACTGTTGTGTAAAGAGAGGTGTCACTGCTGAGCCCTGCTTAGACTCAGGCAGCTGTAGGCACTTCCTGAGACAAAGCGTTTGAGCCCTAGAGACCTTTTTGTTCTTAGATATTTAAGCCCAGAGTTTGGTGGAAAGGTACTCTTAGTACTGCTCTCCTATTCTGCATAACTTCCCTTGAAAACATAAGTGAGCGAGCCAGAAAAACATCCTTGTGGATCTAGCCGTTAGGTGCCCTTGGCATAAGGTATCCAGTTTTGAGCATTTAAAATTTGAATATAGGTACCAACAGTGACAGCTGACTAAAACTATCATCTAAACTGTACACAGTTCTTCTCCTTAGTTCTTTAGTACTCCAGTTCCCTATCTCCAATGTTGGGATGATAGTACCATGCTAAACCTGAGGGATGTTGCAAGGACTGGGAAATGCTTTTATCCTGTGTTAATGAAGTGAAGCATGAGGCACATTCAAAACCTGAGTCTCTAGCATGCACAGATTGCAAGAGTGTGCTCTTTGCTTATTTCTGAACTCACTGAATTATCAGTATCACTTCACTGCTGAAATCTGAGATTTTCCTGAAGTTCATCCAAACAAAAACATAAATATCTACAGAATCTGAACATAAATATTTTCAAAACTTTGTATAAAGGTGGCTTTTAAAAATTCCTTGATCATTTAAGCATCGTATTTCCATTCTATTTCAGTGACCACTCTTTTAAAGTTAATAAAAACAATTTATTTCTTGGGCAATTAACTTATATTTCCAAGGGAACTCACTATTTCAGTAATGCAAGCAACTTCTACAAATTGAACCTATAATATAACAATGAAGTTACCTTGAAGCTTCCAAAAGCTTTCCTAGAAAATGACATCTCTAATGTGCAGGCTACACCAAGCGCCTAGAGTATATAAACACTTTCAGAAGCATTAAAAGATTATATAAACAGATCTAACATTAATGAATTCTCCCAGCTTTTACATGCTGGGAAGTCAGAGCTAATGAAGAGCAAATAATCCAAGTTTCAGACAGAGGTGATTATTATGAGACGGATGCTAAGTGTTTCTGGCATTTTGTAGTCATAGGTGTTTGTGTAGGAGAAAGCTATGATACCATCTTAGCTTACATATTTATTAGTTAGTGTCTTTTACTTATGGAACATAAATAGTTCAAAAAAAAAATTAGCACCTAGGGGGGATCCTCCACCTGCTGAAGTCAGAAGAAAATGATGTGCCTTTGCTTTAGTCATAATGAAACTGTATGACATACATCATATTGGATTTCAGAGTGGATAGTTTGATGATCTCTTATGAAAAGGGAAACTGTGATTTAAGCTTGTAGAGAGTGACAGGAGCAGAGGATTTTGCTCTGAATCACCTACAAGAACAACGTGCTTCTCCAAAGATTCCAGAGTTTGCACAGCAGCTGGGCTGAAGTCACAGGTAGGAAACAACCCACTGTTGTAGAATACAGTTATTTTCATTCCAACACAGATTGCCCACATGGGGGAGTACAGTTATTCTGCAATAACTGCTGGTCAGTTTTCCTTGTGCAGTTACAGGTTTTATATAAACTTTCTGCTTTTCCAACAACTGTACTTGGTTGTGTGAACGATTCAATATATGGTTTAATTTTTATGCAAGGAATACAAGGTGCTGTTCTTGGTAGTAACGTTGCTCTGGCTAAATGGGGTCATAACTTGTTGAGAGAAAAGGGTTGCAGAATTGGCATAGGGTTTTTTTTCTACTGGATATATGTTTGCTTGTTACCCACGTGGGAATCTGTCTGCTCTGGGAGATCTCACTTTGGAGTACCAAAGTGCTACTCTGCCTCCACAGGAGGAACATCACTGTCTCTTACAGCCATATCTGGCCCTCATTGCTCCCTAACAGTCTCCTCACTAGCAAACAGGCATTCTCCCTCTGCAGAAATCTGAGCACTAGATCAGTTGGTAGATTATTGCCACACTGGAAACCTGTCACTATGAAGTTCAAAGCCTTCTTCAGGCTTTTGCACCAAAAGCTAACTGTCTTCCCCTACCCTGGGCTTTGCCTACAGCCAGGAGAGACAGCTTTTGGTTTCTCACCTCCCAGACCAGCGTGTCCAGTCAGCTTCGCAACCCAGAAGCACTAGTCACACATTATTCCTAAGCATCTGCTTCTGCTTACTTCAAAAACCCCTACGAGCGCTCATTAGAAAGTGGACTGTAAATATTAATTTTCTTTGTACTCCAGGCAGTTCTGAAATGTCTAAGTTAATACTTCATGTAATGCTTTACCCCTGTTTTATCAAGCAGATTTTATTCGGCTGCAGCAGAGTGATGTATATCACAAGAGGAGATAAAAGTCTAGGTTGATTTACAAGGCTGGTGACAGAAGAGCAGTGACACATAGAAAAAGCTGGAGCACCATCATGAAAGAACTCAAAACTTTCCATCCTTTATGACTATTAACCAATACATTCAGATTTTCTTGTTGAGCAAGTGCTTATCACATGCAAAAAGAACATTTTAACACAGCGAGTTTATTTTTGAGGGGAGCAAAAGCCCAATGTGGTACTGAAGTAAATTATTCTGAGTACTCTCTGGTGATCAGACATCTCCACTGAGAATGGAATAAATCTTTTTTTGTATCTCCGTAAAATGAATAAACATGCTGAGGAATAGCAAGGTAAAAGAAGAAAAGCACCGGACTAGAAGGCAGGTGAGAGTATCCAGAACTGGTAGGGAGCAGAAAATTGTCAAAGCTGAGACAGGAATGAGTACTGATCATAAAGATCCTGCAGTCTAATGCGTCCTAACCATACAAATGCTTAGTCTTCACTCTTTGGACAGCAAGTTGCCTCTTTTCACAAAATATGTATCCACTTATTGTTTCAGATTTGCTACTCTGTAGAACTGAATTAGTTGTGTAGGGGAATAGACAGGGATTGGCGACCAGAAGATCACGGGATGTGACGGAAAGATAGACTCCTCCCCATAGGAGTGGCAGGAACAGGAAGCGCAAGAGCTATATAAGCGTGTGACGCAGCTAAATAAACGGACATTTTGTATCCATCATATTGATGTCTGTGCATCACTGTCCCCAGGGTGGGTAGAGCCCTGTGTCCCGGAGATATGCGGCCCAAGATAAGTTCTCCCGTAGAAGCATACAGCAACAAGTTGAAATAAGCTGCTCATTTCAGAAGCTGGAATGACAGTGGCCAAGAAAGGCGATGGGGCTGATGCAGACATCATCACCAAAGCCATGTTTCCAGAGTAAATAACAATTTTAAAAAGAAGGTGTTAAATCTAGTGTAAAATTAAGATGTTCAGGGGACTGGACCATAGCCTGAGAGGTTTTCAAGACCAAGATGAACAGAGTCATGAGCAAGCTGGTCTGGTCTCATAGCTGACCCTGCTTTGAGTGGTAGGTTAGAGTAGATGACCTCTAGCAGATCCTTCCATTCTGAACTATTTTGTGATTCTATACACAATTCTCCATTTGCTTAAAATTTGGCTCAGTATCACTCACCTTTATAGATGCAAATTGGATGGTATGACTGTTTTTAAACTACTGAAATTCCTGTGCAGAGGCATAATCTTAGTTTCCTTTGCTGGATACATAATTTTTTTAAGGAATCAACTCCAGTTCCTGCTTTTGCTGCTAGTCAAACAGTGTACAAACACAGCCTGCATGAAATGAGTCTTGCTACTGTCAGTAATGGGCTAATTAACAGGAATAAAACTGTGCAGTCTGTCTGCTGCAGCTTGTCAAAGGCACAACTGTACTGCAGCGTGGAGCCAGCTGTTTCTGGGAAACAGTGCAGGACTGCCTCACAGTAGGTTCATCTTTGATTGCACTGTTAACTTCACAGGCAAAATGAAAAGCAAGATTCTTTTCATGCAAATGTTAGTTGAATAGAAATAGGTGTGTTGAGACTGTATATTTTCCAGCAGTAAATTACACCTTGTCAGTTGTGAAGGGGCAGCCACAAATTCACCTAAATACGTGGAAGGGAACACAGTGCAACTGCATGCCTGGCGTTGCTTCTTGCTAAAGGTGAAGAATGAAACTCTTTTAGTTCTCCATGGTGAATTTGTGCCTCGGTGAGTGAAACAGATTTTCCAGCAATTCCAGAACTCAGGAAACTCAGTTCTTCAGAAACTACAGAGCAAAACAAGGGATCTCAGAATCTGCCTGTTCTTAATAAGAGGTCTGAACTTTACCATCTCTTAAAATCTTACCTGCTAGAATTGAGTTTATCCAAAGAGAAACTAGAACTCTGGCAACAAAGCAACAGACCTTGTTCAAATCAAAGCCAAGAGATTCTCAGTGCTACAACATTTATTAATGAAAGTAGAATCAAGCAGTTCTTGAAAGCAAGAAAATGGCTAAAGCAAGCAAGTTCTTTTCATGCTTCCTTGGTACAGTTTTCTACAAGTATCCTTACTCTTGAATATGTTTGGTATGCTTTCTGTGAAATGATTTAATTTTAATTCCACTCAAGAGTTTTTTACAAGACAAACTGACAACAGAGTGACTTCTCAAATGATTTACTAAGGGAGCAGACACTTAAGAAAACATAATAAAAGTGACCTGAGGTTCCTAATTCTGTACCACATTCATCAGCTATTTATCAGTTCTTCAGCATGGTATCAAATTATTACACTGTTTTAGACTGCTAATAATGTTTTCTCCTTTCATTATGCATCCATTTTATACATGACATTTCTGAACCTAATCACTAGGGCTGAAAACACAACAATAATAAATATCCATTATGATACTGTATTTTGTGTCAGAGAACTGGTATTAAACAAATTCTTGCTTTGAAGGTTTAATGAAGGTCAGTGACTGAAGAATTTTTTGGAAAAAGTACAGCTGCAGAGTTTCCATTTTGTTGTCTGCACTCCAGCTGCTCCACAGAGTCTAAATTGCTCCTGCTACCGACTCAACTGTCCTCATCAACATGGCAGTGAGAGGCTGAGGAGATCCAACTTACCCACTAAGTAAAATGAGAGGTTGAAAGACAAAAGTCTCTGAGTCTTTGGATGTGTCTGTCTCACTACTGTTAAGAGAACAAGTATGCCTTTATAGTTACATTACCACCCCACATCTCCATGTGGCCAAATTATTTTTGATGAAGCCAGGAATATAGGGAGAAAATATGAATTTTATTATGATTTCAACTTCTTGTTCTCCTTCAAAATGATTTTAAAGTAGGGTTAAGGAAACAGGAATGAGGGCTTGGGTCCCCAAACAACTCTTTTGACCATTCTTGCTTAATTTCTTTGCTGAAATGAAATGGGACAATGATGTATTGCTAGTGATCACAACTGAGGCGTATGTTTATGTGAATGCATATATTTAAGACCTAAATACCCTGTGTGCTTAATAACCTATGGGCAATGTTTTTGGATAGGCACTAAACACAGCTGCATACCCATGTGAAAAAGAAAAATCCTTTTCCTCACCTTTGGAGTTTACTGCACCAGCTGCAGTTGAAACCAATCTGGGCAGTGACACAGGGACCACAGCTGGTAAACTGGAGACAAGCTGAGATGTAGAAAAACAACCACAAATGATTACATTAGTCTCACAAATAATTCTTATAAAAAGCACAAAAGAAGGGTACATCTTCTGATAATATATGCTTAAGGACTCAAGAGGTTCATAGATGTCCAAAATAAGACACTAAAACCAGCCTACTACAATGCATTGCACAGATGTATGCACAGAGGTACATTTTAGCTGTACGATTCCATCTGTGTTTCATTTGTAAATGTATTTCCACTTCCACAACCATTCAGTCAGCTTCATTGCTAAATTTTTATCTTTCCGCTTAATATTTTTTCCTTAAATCTCTTTCTTCCCTCGCTCCAGTGTTGCTTGGTGTTGCTAACATTCAGACGTAAGCAGCTAAGATGACTTACAGGAAAGTGTGCAAGAACTATAACTGAATTAGAAAAAAGAAAAATAGCTGTTTCTGTTCTTTTCACAGTAGTACCGCTGGAAGTTTAAACCCAGAGATTTCTAAACAATGTAGTTCTACGGTGGACAAAAGAGGCAGATAAACTGCAAAATGTATTTGGGGAGATTCCTTTGCAATGTGATGCACAGTACACAGAAGAATCTGTGTTTGCTTTGCAAGCTTGAAAACTGTTCTTTTTTTCCTTGAGATAACAAATTTAATCATTCTGAAAAAATAATTTGGCACAGATTTCATTCAAAACTTACTGGGAGCTATATACCTATAAACTAACCTGAGATACATGACAATGCACTGGGTAATGCATCATCTATCTGGGAATAAATCTGAGAGAGGATAAATGAATCTGTCCATGATTCCAAGTCCACAGATAAAACAGAATATTTTAAATTGTGTTGGTAGGAGGGGAAAGGGGGATCCTTCCCAGATCTGGCTCCTACCCATGTTATATTTTACTTACTTGGAAGAGGTATCATTTCAACAGCTGAGAGATTGGTTATCTTTGACATCTGTAGCTCCACCCTGTGATACTCATAAATTGTTCTTCTACGGACATCTACCAGGAAAGAAAAATAAAGATATTTTCACACTTTTTGATTTTGCAGACTGTAGATTGTGAAAAGTAATGGGTATAATGATTGCTCACTGTTCCTTAGGTGCACACATGACACCAATTTGCTTCAAGAATATATTTTTAAGTTTAGACACCATGAAGGAACATGTAAAAGGTATAGACAGAATTTTTCACTTGAGAAACCATCACAGCTGACAGAATAGGTACCTATTCCTGGTAAGAGATTATGAAAATGCTGAGTGTGCTCTCAAGCATCTTAGTCATTCATTTAGGCAGAAATTCTAGAGAGTATACTGTAAGACATTTTAGGGTATATTTCAGATGCTTGCTGTCCTAAGACATTTCTTAGCTTACAGACTTGAGAGAAATGCTTTATATGCTCACTTTGTCAGTTCTTGTCAAGATGTGCAAAAAAACCTGATTTCATTGCTTAATCAAATTTGTTAGCTACAAGATACCTTACATCTAAATGTACTAGAATATTTTTTTTCATATTATAACATTATATTAAAGAAGACACAACAAGTCTTTCTAAACAGTTGGTTATGCATAATCTTTACAGAAGCTGACTGCACCAAAGTTTCTCAAAGCAGAAATTCAATATAGTCAATGCACTGTTCTTACGGGCTTTGAATACACACACGACTGTAAGACCCAAGTACAAGATAAGTGTGAAAAAATCATGACTGTTAGTTTCCAGATCAATATCCTGTCGTTTATTCCAAATATTCCAGATTTTAAATGCACAGCTGCAATGCAGACTGGCTAGCTTGTACATTTGCAAATTAAAAGTACAGCCTATACCACCAATCTGACACAATGACAATTTCTGATGCGCTGGATTCAAATTTATGTCCTTTTTGAAGGTCTGCTAAACTAATTGAAATCAATGCTAAATACAATCACTGACCCTGTGGAATCATGCCAGAGAGGATTACGGGGTTACATACAAAGGATTCACAGGTTACTCTGGTCAACGGCTAGTGTGAGTCTACATTCAGCGGAAGAAAAGGAATTGCAGACATCTGCAAACTCAGTCTTAGGCAGTCTTCTGTGTTGCCAGCCCTGTATGTATCAGGGCATACCTTGTTGTTTGGTGTAAAGGCTGTGTTAAGCAATCACATAGCACCAAATCTGAAGTGTTTTTTGCAATCTCTTGTTAGAGGGGGTGTTGTAGGCATTTTTTCAGACAGAAAATGGAACTTCAACTAAAATCAATCAAGCAATAATACTAATTTTTAAGGGAAGAGAGAAAATGCACTAAGGTGTCCTGTGGCTAAGGTGCCTCTTGGCTCCAGTGGACAAGGCTTTCTAAGAAAAGAGGGACGGTCAACGTCTAAAAGCACAAGTGTGGGAATCCCCTTACACCACACAGAAAATAACCATCAAGCTATTGGTGTCGGAATAAACGGGAATATCTGAGGAGGGATGGGGAGGCAGAAGCTGGGTAGGATAACTCTCTCCTTCATCGGCCAGGGTCGCTGTGGGCAAAGCAGCTTCTCTGCCCTCTCTCACTGCATAAGCTCCCAGGCACGGGTAGGCAGTGTCAGAAAATAATATTTCTATTTAGCTCCAAATCAGCACCTTTGCCAAGCAGTTCCTCTTGTCATTTATTTGAAGCTGACTTTGCTATGGCTTCACCCCTCCTGATAGCAGATTTCTCTTTTGATAAGAAATGGACCTATAATTGAGCTAGTTTTATGTTTTACCTGCAAAGCCATTCTGACCAGTTAAAAGACAAAATGTGGGGATGTGCCAAATGTTTACCCCTATAAATGGCTTAGCTATGTACTTCAAACGTGCTGGGTGGAAAGAGTTTTCAAAACAAAGCTAATCGTGTGCTGGGGTGGGGAAAATCTCTTGCCAGCAGTGAGAGGTTTATGCTCCCAGGATGGTAAGCACCTGCCAAATCAGAGTGACCAGGTAATGTGTTTGAAATGAACTCCTGTCAATGCTGAAGGCTGTAATTTTTTGCCCGTAAGTCTTTATCCTTCTGCCCCCCCCAAAAAAAAAAAAAAAAAAAAGGAAATTTATACATATGTTAAAATGGTGAATGTTGGCACTTTAATTGAAGTCTATTTCATCTCATCGGTAGTGGTACAGACTGGCATGCTATAATCCTGTTTACTCTGAACCTTTCCTGACAGACTCCTCACAGGGATTACAAGAAATAAGGAGCCTCTGGCTTTCCAAAAATCCAGTAAGAACCAGTGACTCTGGTCACAGGCACTTTCGTCTCACCCAGCCTATGAAATTTCTAAAACCCACTGATTTTAAGAGAATTAACTTTGTTATTAAAAAAATAATTTCTAATCAGTCATAGTTCAGCATGACCATTGGTCCCATTAAATCCCACTTCCTGGTAGACTCAGGTTTGATCTTTTCTTCTTCAGCAATAAAACTGTGCCAACCACAGGTGGTGAGTTTGCATATGAGGGATCTATCTGCTGTAAGAAACCTAAGAACAGAGAGGTATTTGCATAGTCACCTTCTAACAGCTTTCTATATACTTGCAGGCAGGTGGCTGGAAACATGAGCATTCAAATTTATCTGCATGGCCAGGTTGTAAAAAAATGCAGGTGTAGATTTTTTTGGAAGTCTGACTTGAAACACACCATGCTTAGCTCCTCAAAACGCACTTTTTCCTCCCTATTTAGAATTCTGAGACTGTATCCCCTTAACAAAACAGGCTAGAAAAGCTAAACTGAACGGGGTAAACAGAAAAATGAATACTCTCCCCTGGCACTTTCCCCCTCAACCTCACCACACGCACTCCTGCTCCAACCCAAGACACACACTGCCTTTCACTCGGGTGGAACTTGTTCTTCTTTGGCTTATGCTGTGTATTTAGCTCTTTTACAAACAAGTACACGTGCAGAATCACAAAGAGCTTATGAGCCCATGTACTTCAGTACACACCTTAACTTGACAAGAACTAGTGAAATAATTTGATCTAGTAACAGACAAAAAGTTTAAGCATCATGTGCAGGTATTTTACTAAAAAGAGGCATTACAGGTAAGGGAGAAAAAGAAAAGGACTTTTTGCATGCATATATGCTTTTGAAGTACCATTTCTGGTTCTGAATGAAAATATGTATATGTATATATGTACATATGTATATGTACATATGTACAAATATGTATATATTCTTCTCCTAGTCATGAAACTATTTTACTTTTCTGTAGATCTGAGTACCTCAAACACCTTTTTTAACCAAATGATATAAAGTACATTTGTTTTTCAATAACTGTATTTATTTTTTTACATATGGTTTAATTTACAGCATGGTCCACATTGTTCTTTGGTTTGTTTCTGTGGCATGTACATGTGCTATCTTTGAATACAAGGCCAAAGGTACAGTGCCAGCAGAAAAAGCTGAAGAAAACACCAGTACTTGAGGTAAGTACATTCCTCAGTGACCTAGAGAGATAATGTGGTGGGTCAAAAGGCCAATTGAAAGAACTCTTTCAAGGGATTAAGCAATGGACTGGTAAATTACAGATGTGCAAGATTCTGATGCCACAAAACATTTCTATGTAGTTTTATCACAGTAGTTTTAAACTAAATAATGGCGTATAAATATTCTGTGAAACTGGATTTCCAGAGTTACCAAAATGTACTAAGTAGGGAGAGCGCTCTGGAGATGGAGTGGTGCCAGAAGAGCACCAATGACCTCCTAACATACCTGAAGGGTCAGTAGCTAGTAACAAACTATACTGAATAGTTGTCCAACAGATGCACAATCTCTCTGGTACTTTTCCGTCACATATCAATTTTCCTCATACAGCATTCCTCATCCAAAACCTGCAACCCAGTGAAATGTGAAAATATTGGAGAAGTCAGTCTGATTTTTTAACTTATATGTTCACACAAATAAAAATCTGTCAGCGAAAGATTTCTAGGGAATTGAGATGGGTCATATACACAGCAAAAACTGCTAAACAAGGCCATATGTATTCATGCAGCTTTCGTTTTTAAGTCTAGCTGATAGAGAAAACACAAATGGTAAGATATTGCATTTGATTATGCAGAAGTCAATTTGAAGCAAAAAATTTATGAAACATATCCATCTTACACTGCAAACAATGTGTTTAAAATGTAAGGGATACAGAAGGGTGGGGCACAGCTGCTGTACTATACAGCACTGGTTTTGCTTGATGGGGACTTTGTTTAGCATTACTGGCTGAATAAAATCTTCACGCAAATATATATTTTGCCAGCCTGGTATGTCTCATTGCCATCACCACATTAGGTAAGACAATCAGAATGTCAAAGCAATTTTTGTTCTTTGTTTATAACAAAAGTTTGGTTTGTTGCTTAACTTATCAATATTAACTAATTAATTCTCGAGGCACTGACACTGGGAATAAACATGCCTGTAATCAAACCACTACCATTGCTCTTGGTCATGGACTATTACGCACACGTCTGAATCTAGATCAAAACTCAGATTCCTTAATTGTATTATTTTTATCATTCTCCTAAAAGTTACTAAAAAATCCTTTAAGACCTGGAAGCTACACCTCAAAGACCTATAATCTGTGAATAAACAAACCAGTGAAGTAGGCTCTGAAAATACCTGCTTTCTAAACAATTTAGAAAAAACTGTCCTGCACTAACAGTCTCTGCCTACCACATGTGTTGTAGGGTTTAGCCCCAGCTGACAACTAAGTACTGCACAGCCACCTGCTCATTGACCCACTGGTGGGACGGGGGAGAGAATTGGAAGGGTGAAAATGAGAAAACTTGTGGGTTGAGATCAGAACATTTTAATAATTAAAATAAACCAATAACAACAACAATAATAATATAATGAAAAAAAAAAATAATGAGAGAGAGAGAGAGAGAGGCAAAACCGGGGGGGGGGGAGTAAACAACCAAAACAAACAACCACACAAGTGATGCAACTGCTCACCACCCACCGACCCAACACCACCAGTCCCAGAGCCACAATCGCTCCACTCCTGGGCCAACTCCCCCAGTTAATATACTGGTCATGACGTCATATGGTATGGATATCCCATTGACCAGACCTGGCTGTGGCCCCCTCCTCTTCCAGCTTCTCATGCATCTGGCAGAGCATGGGAAGCTGGAAAGGTTCCTAATTAGTATAGGCGCTGCTTAGCGACCCATAGCCGCTACTTAACAACAATTAAAACATCAGTGTGCCATCAGCACTCTACCAGATACAGTGAAGAAAATTATCTCTATCCCAGCCAAAACCATCACAATGCATAATTTACTTTGAAAATCTCCATGTCCTTTCAGATCTACCCCAGTTCCTGATACCAGCTGAGCTGCTAGTATTAAAGGCTCTAGGTGTGAGACAAATGCTTTATCCCCTTAGGCCACCATGCACCAAACTGCCTAATTCTGTGACTGGTCAATGGCCAGTTAAGGCTTTGGCTAAACAGAACATTTTAAACTTTGATCACCTTTGAAGTGTTGTTAAGACACCAAAGATTGGCAGCATGCCCATCTCTTTCCCCCACTGCTCCCGAATCGGATATGTAGTGCCAAGGAACCCAGCTGCCCGGCTAATCCCTTTTGGGCCAGCAGAAAAACACATGGGGCTGGAGGAGCTGGCACTCTGTGGAATTAGTTACACTAGTGGAAAGGAAGAATAAATACTGTGAATTTAAAGTGATAACTTTGGGCCCCACTTTGCTCAGAGGTAACTGACAACATTACCAGCAAGGCAGCAGCAAATTAGACACTGTGATTTCCCAGATGGTGCTGCACCTTTACACAATAAATATCACAACATAAACTGCTAGTTTTCTTTTACCCTTCAGGAAGGTAATGTTAAGGTTCTTTCAGGGGCCTCACTGCTAGAAACAACCTGGAGAGAAATCTTCAGCAAACAGTTACGACATGCAGAGTTGTCACTTAATTACATGCTCGAGTTACGCTACATACTGAGTGGCACTAATTGCACTGAAACTGGAATACTACTACCACATAGCTCAGCTACAATTTCATTTGTGTACAGTGTTGTTGAGTAATTTCAGTGTCACTAAATGTTGGGTTGTTGAGGTGTGGATTTCCTAACAGAGCTGTACCTAATACAGTAAAGGCCAAGATCATGGGGAAGTATGTCTCATCGTGCAGAAAAACCTAGCCATTATCTGTAAATGCAAGACTAGTAACTCATTGTGTAGACCCCCTGAATCTGGCATTCTCTCGTTTTACCAGTGTATTTCATGATTTCGTGGAAAACAAAGCACAGTCTGGGCAAGATCACTGGTGTGTTTTTTCATTGTCAAAATAAAATCGTGCTTTTCAGGAAATGCTTTTTAATTTCTTCTTCATGCACAATAAAAAGCTATTTGAAAGACAAAAGGAAAGAGAACACTGAAACAAAGAAGTGTAGTAACCCTGAAGGAAAGGGAAAACATAGGGGAAGAAAGATGGTAATGAAATTAGAGACACATCTTGGAGACTCTGTAGAAGGGAGAGCAAAGGACACCACAGGTGACAGAAAGAAGGACCAAGAAAAGAATGCCAAAGATGGCTGAGAAAAAACAAGAAATAAAAGGGAACAGGGAAGAGAAGGTGGTTGCAATGGGACAGGTACGAGGTTCCTGATGCAGTGAAGATGCTGAAGAAAAAGGAGGAGAGAAGACTTGCTGGAGGAATATGTAAAGCTATCCCCCAGCTTTGTCTTTACCACTCACGTGTTGTCTAACTGGAAGACATTCATTAAACATTCTTATTTTCTTTGTTACAAAAGGAGAAATAGTTAATATACAAGTGTTCAGCCTGTCTGATGAAGAAGAAATCTGTGTGGTCCCTCTAACTTATCAAGCAAATCAGAAGCAGAGGTGCAGAACCTGGCTCACTTCACTTGAATTACCTGGAAGAAGGAGAACCTTTTCCTCTGAAATTAATCGATGGACATAATTCAGCATTTTGCTGCCGTAAAAATATCAGAATTTAAGGCCTTTCTTGTTAACCTTGGCGTCAAGCAACAATTTGCTTCCCTTCACACATTACCATTCATTCCAAAGTACATCTAGAGTATGTATAGGCATATGTATCTATACATATATAAAAAAATAAAATAGTGCCAATCTGCATCAATAAAATAGTACCACATAGGCTTGAAAATAACAAACATTGTCTATATACAAGTATTAGTAGCAGAACAAGAAAAAAAAAAATCAAACATAGTAACCAGGCAGAAAGTCACCTGCCAAAAATCTCCCATCTCCATGCTCTAACTCTTAAAAGATAAGGTGAAAAAATGTAGGTACCTGTATTCTTTTAGGGACAGATAAAAGGGGTATTACTGCAAACTCTTTATATGTAGGAGTATACTAACAAAAATAGGTATGAAATGCTCAAGGTCCTCCATTTCAAAAAGTTCAGAAAATCCTTTCTTTTTGCTCTTGGCTCTTCAAGAGAATCCTTTTCAGCACTCATTAAAATGCACTTTTGAAATTTAATGGCTGATCAAAAAGCATGGTTTTCTCTCCTCAGAATGAAATAGGTTTGCCTGGCTTTAGAACTCACCTTTCAGAAGCATTAAAAAGGTTATTACTAATGTTTTGGACAGTATATCTGGAAAAAAGTGATAACTGGTTAGTTCTAAATCTTCCAAAAAAAATTCAGTAAAACCAGGACTATCATAGTGAAATTTTAGAACACTGAGTACCAAAGTGCACCACAGACATTCAGCATCTCCGAAAATTGAGAGGATACTTTTGTTCAAATAGGCTTTTGTTGCACTTAATGTTTCTTTCCTTTTCAAATGCAAGATGTATACAAAAATAACTGACAAAACTCAAACATGAAGCAGTAGAGTTGGGTTTGCTTTTTCTTTTTGTTTGATTTAGGTTTGTTTGGGCTTTTTTTATGGCAAGCCATGATCATAAAGGGAAACTGGGTTCTCTTTACAGAAAAGTTTTTGCTAAAGTGTTAAGCAAGAACCGATAGCTATACTACCTTTTCCTACTTTTTGGACAAACAAACAGCAATTTATATTCTTCAGTTGTCTTCAGGAGCTAACAAACAAAGTAAAGCAACAATTCAATCATATCGCTTTTTCAGTAATTGACTAGACCCATGGTTGATTTAATACCTCTGAAAAACCAGAATGCAAGAACATGCATATTTTAAGAGCATCTGACACTGGCTCTCAATGGGACATTATTTACCAGTTCTGTCAGGATGCTATTATGTTGCCTGTACATGCTAATACAAACTTGTTTCATTGAAAGCACAATTTGGCTTCGGGAAAATCTACTGCAAACTAATGGTTCCCTTGATTAATACTAGCTCTAGTGTAAGCTGCAAACGAGCGAAAATAATAATGAATTACCACCATCCACAGAACCAGTCATTAAGGAGAAAAGCAGTGCATTACACACAGTAATATAGAGATAATGCTATCAAAACAGTTGATGCAGTGGCACATTTTAGACTCTTTATCCACATTCTATTCTTCTTATCTGCCGTTCCTTAATGTAACTTAATGAACACAGTAAGTTTAAGATGAAACACTAGACAGATTTTTCTGCTAATTACAGTCACTTCACTAGCAGAAAGTGTCATGTGACAAAAAGGTTTACAGAAGGTTTACTTACTAGGAGATTCATAAGTAACTGTATTCATTGAAACCAACATTATGTAGTGGTAGTAAAACAAGGTGCATGTCTGAAATATTTCTAAGAAAGAAACATTCAAACTAGAATAAAGACTCACATATACTTATATAACTCCTTCAGTGTTGTTTAATGATGGAGGTCTGACGCCAAAAGACCTGCATACTGCTTGCATCTCTTACATTGAATTTCTGTGAGACTATTCTCATAAACCATTTGCACAAGTCAGTCAATCTAATTTCCACCTGAATCCATTTTAGGAGCTCTTACAAGCTGAAGACTCACAGAAATATTCAGATCATTCACTTACCAACATCACTCAAATTGCTGAAATTGGTTGCCTAGAATCATCTGTTCCTAAGCACTCCAAAGCAATCCACGTCATCATAGGCACATCACAACTATCTATCATACTTCAGGAACTAATTTCTTCCAAGACCTGATCTCTTAAGGAAATCTGGGCATGTCAAACTCCTTCACGATACTCTAAGTTCACAACAAGCAATAAATGGTACTGAAATTTTCCATCTTCCTCATGGCAGGACATATAAAGTGTAGGACTTACTCTCCCTCATATCAAAGACTCTTTAAATGTGATGAGGGGATAGGATGAGCTGAGAGGCAATGGTACCTGCAACTTCAGTGTCAGCCCCATCTGCAGACTGCCTTAAAGATGGGCTGGGTCAGGTCAGTCTATGAACTTTATCTGCGCCACACCTCTGTAAGGGTTATCTTTAGGAGAGCATGCCTGGACTCAGTCCTAGGAGGCTGCTTCAAGTGCAGCTCCCTTCCATCTACACCCTGCTATTAGAGGATCACCAAAAATTGAACTTAGTAAATTTGCTTCAAAATTGTAAATAAAACCAGCATGCTCAGAAAGTGAGTGTATTCTCTAATGGCTAAATAACCTCAAAGGGTTCTGTACACAGTATGATAAAACAAAGCGACAGAGAAATCACACTTGATGTCCTAGTATTTGGTTTCATTCAAGCTACACAAAGTATAATTAATGCGAGAGAAAATTAAATGTCACCTGCATTACTGTTGCCATGACTATGTGAGCCCAAAATGTTATTTAATAACTATATCTCCTCTTCTTTCCTCTCACTAAAATGTATATTTGAATTTGAAGTTCAGAACATAAAGTATCAAGAAATTCCAGCCAGGATATTTTTCTCTTTTTGGATACACATGGTCTTTCTGAACAGGTTGCTTCTTCCCTACTATGGATATGGAGACACATTCCAGATAAAGTATCTTATAGAATATCAAATTGTGATGGTTGACAGTTTATTTTTACATTATTTGGATGGCCATTTAGTTTTATTTACTTAATTTATCAACTCAAAAGAAACAATGACACAGAAAGCCACATTGGGAATTATCAAGCAAATAAAATTACACTTGAATTAACAAGCTGAAATTAGCTAAGTGATTTGTTGTGCAGCTAATCATCCTTGATGAAATCAGCTTACACTTTTTTCTTAGCCTCCAAACCATTATCTCCACTACAATACTACATACTGGGAATTTGTTGGATCCTGTGCACAACCACAAATGCATCTGAGAGTCCCACTTTCACTGGGTGGTTGGTCGAACTTATCTGAGTCACAGCAACAGGAATCTGGAAGACAAAACAGGAAGACATGCATGAAGTATTGAAGTAAAATAACTCAGACTAAAAATAACAGCACTGCCATAATGAATATTTAACCAGTGTAAATAAATAGCCCTAAATAAATATTTTATACATTACAGCATAATATGACTAAGGATTTATTGAAGACTTAAATTGTTTTTGATTTTTATTTTACCCCAGTTTGCTTTGCTTCTTATATAACAATATTCACACCAATACTTAGAGGTGGAACAATTGTTAGTGATGACACAGAAGAGGACAGTAATTTTCAGTAATTTATTTCTCCCAGTTGAAGATGAAGTGGGATGATGTGCTAGCATCAGAGAAGGAGAAGGAGGCAATACCTCTTCTCTACTACTGAAGACACAAACTGTAAAAGTTCAGCTTGGGATGACCATTTTAAAAGCTTATGGCTCATTTAACTTGCACCAAAAACTGAAGTGCTATCTGAAGATAACTCTGGTCTGATGATATTTATGTTTCATATGTGTTAGAATAGCAGAGAAATTATCAATGTCATGGAAAATGTGGAGGAAGCCAGATGCTCACTTGCCAATACCTAGAGGAAGAAATAAAAAGACTTAGCCATAGACCAGTCCAGCTTTCCATAACTGAGGTGTTGATGCTGGGCAACATGGTTGTATGAAAATAGGTGTCAAGTTTGATTTAATTCTTTGAGCAAGATTGAAGCCTTGGCTGATATTTGTATAGATGTAATAGCTTTAGAATTTTGTAAAGTGTTTGACTTAGTGACATTTAGCATTTATACAGTATTAGTATCTGATTACAAACAGCAGTCATCACTAAAGAAGCAGCTCAGACTGTGTGTCTTTACAGTATACCTTCCTTCTCCAGACATCAGACCTAGTATTCAAAAGTTTTATCAAAGACTGGGAAGGAAACATAAATTTACTGCCTAGCAGTTCTGCAGATGACACTAGTAGAGTAAAAATAATGAAATGCTGGGATCAATTAGCAAAGTTAGACCTTGGAAATATTGCAAAGTTACTCAGAGAACAACTCAGAGAACAATGACTGCACGGTAGAGGTTTGAGGACCATGTTCCAGAAAGGAGCAGTTCTGGAAGGAATCTCAGTGTGGTAGTGGATGAACAAATCCAGCTGTCATAAGGGACATGTCAGCAAGAAAGCTTAATTGATGTGATATTTGGTTACACAAACAGTGGAAAAAACCTAGGAGCGGGCTGGTCATTTCACTTGTATCTGCACATTAGATCATTACTGAAATGTTATGCCAGTTTGGGAGGATCTATTTCTTTAAAAGATGCTGAAAATTTAAGAGAAGGAAGATGAAAAGAGTAATAAAAATATGTTGAAAACGTTTTCAGTTCTCAAATGCCATTAACAGAAGAGTTAAATACCTCTATCTGTTTGGCTTCTCAAAGGGAAAAGAGAAAGCTGGCTGGATTACCATAAACAAGTACTGCCATAGGGAGAAATTACTCAGGGGCTAAAGAGTTTTTTCATCTAGCACAGAAAGATGTAACCAGAAGATGGAAGCTGCAGACAGGTACCTTCAAAGTAGAATAAGACACGTTTCTATGATTGAATGTTATTAACTACTGGGATAAACTACCAAGGGAAATTATGATTCTCTACCCATTGCTGCTTTCAGATCACAGTTGGATATCTTATTTTTCAAAGTTGGCCTTCAGTTAACCACAAAATACTGGGCTGAAGACAGATGAAACTTGATCAAGTGTAAGAAACTGAGATACAAGGTGCTAGCTGAGCTGATCTAAGAGTCTGCTCTGGCTTTACCTGTGTAAAACTACCAAAATTACACTGCTGGCCAGTGCTTGTCACATAGCAGAAAAATGCCAAAGTAAAAAGCTGGTTACACATCCAGTGAATGAGGATTCAGTATTGTCTCCATGTCAATGAATGGCATGACTTGAGTTGAATGTCAGTAGTCATTCTTCTCCTTGTTCCCACAATATCATTTAGCTGTGTTTTTTCCTAATTACACTGGTATCTGTCAAGGAGAAGTTAAATTTGAGAATATTAACAGAAAAAGTGAGCTCTGGTGAATTAAAGTGTGTCATAAATTTCCATTTCTTTCACTTGATTTAGTGACTGGTTTGGCTGGTTTACTTAGGGGTTCTTGCATACATGATTTGCTTTGGTGTAACAAAAGGAATTATGTTGAACAAACACGAAAAACAGAAGTAGCTTGGAAATACCGCTAGTAATACATCAGTTTAAATTCAGCTTATATCAGCTTAGCGCTGATGCAGTTATTGGAGAATATGACATAAGAAGGCTGAAAGCCATATTTTCAGTCTTCAAAACAAAAGACTCAATGAGGTCAGAAATAAGTCTATAAACTTTCTCCTGTGTGAAAGTATAAACAAAATCAGGGAATAATTCACAGTCTCAGAATATTGTGGAGAAAATCTTATATTAACTATCAAGGAAACTGTCTTAGCAGATTTTGAGGAGGATACTCTAGAGAAGCTATTGAAAATCAAGTTAGAAAAAGCACCAATGAGGACACAATGACTATTTCTCTTCCAAGCTAGAGAGGAAACACAGCAGATGAAGAAAGAAATCAGAGTTTTATGGACACAAAATGTAGCTGGAATTGGAACTATGAACGTGTGACCAACAAAATATGCTGGCAAAATTGGCAGCTCAAGGCACAAATTATGGCTGATACATGAAAAGGATTATACTCATTTTTATGTGTGAGTGCAAACCAGGAGAAGTTGCGTGAAGGTCTCCTTGAATAAGCCTCTCTAATATTAAGTCTAGTGCTGTATCATGTGTTTTTTCTGAATTTGTCAATAACTGAACAATTTGCATCTTTCTATCAAAATTTTTAAATTATGCTAACAACAAACTAATATCTCTTTTTTTTTTCTCCCCCCCGGCAGAGGGGATGGGTTCTTGCAGTACAAATATCACAAGTTGTTTGTTAGAAGTTTCTTTTTGGTTTTGGGTTTTTTGTTTGTTTTGTTTTGTTTGTTTGTTTTCTTAAAATAAATTTATTTTCATTACAACTTGGTTCAGAGCATGAAAATAACTTTCAGTTTTACTGTTTAATAAAAATTATTAATAACTCAGTGATATCTGGTACTGAAATAGGACGCAGTAGCCATGTTGAATAGAAACTACAAACAAAAACTTCAGCAGAAATTAAAAAATTTTAGAGAAGTAGTATCTCACTAGATTTTGCCAAAATCCATGCAGGTGTCCACTCTCTTGTGCTGGGAATTCAAGTGAGAGTGAAGAACTTGCAGAGTCATTTTCTAAAACTAGTAAGAAAGTTGTAGTAGGGTCCGGTCTAACAGACTGGCAGCTTTAAGAAGCAGCCAAAATTTTGGATATATATTTTAGAAACAGGGAACTGTTTGTGTAAAGTGAGGAAATAATAAATTAAGTTAGTATAGCCAGCTGCTCAAACTGAGGTACAACCTGTGTCAAACAATTAGGCATACAGACAGAAATGCAGTCAAAATCAAAGGTATTCCATGATCCAGGAAAACTTTTCTTCTCTTGAAAAACTACAATGTTATTAAATCTGCATTTACAAATACATATGTTTATTTTTAAAGTGTGCGATAGTCATTTTACAGACCTGAATATTTCAGTTACTGGATGATGAGTGTACTGGGTGTCAATTGATAGGTAAACTCTTTTGAATGAGATGTCAAGATCAAATGGGCTTTTATCATATGATGGCCTGTTAGGAAATGTGCCCTTTTAACAGAAGGCTTGTAGAAAATTATAAAATAATTTATTGAAAATTACAATGAAACATAGGTAACAAGCAGAGAGCCAGTGTTATGAATTCCTCAAATGAATGGCAAGATATGTCATGACAGGCTGACATGTTAAACAGTTGAACAGTAAGCTAGGAAAGTGCAAGTGGTTGCTCATGGTTGGCAGAGGTCTTATGGAAATACATTCAGAGGATGGATTTTAACTAGAATAATTCCAAAATGTATGTTAGCTCTACCATAGACAATATGAACTCTTGTGTTGCACAAGTCACCAGTGTATGAATAAGCTTCCCAAATGCACGTCAGCACTGGGCCATTGACATCTATATTTTGGATTATGTACTTCAACAACAGGGAGAAAGATATTTAGAATTCATGCTGATTTCTATTAATCATTGGGAAGAGTAATGTAGACAGTATTTTTCATCAAAGAGTTCTCAAGCTTTATTCTTTTCAACTTACTCTGAGAACATGTCAGAGTCTTGCCCTTCAAAAGAGAATAAAATAATGGCCTCTGACCTTATTCTGAAGGAGACGGTAAGCAGGGTGTAATTACTGCCCCACTTCAAAACTGAGTCAAAGATAAGAGCCAGAGTATGCTGCAGAATAACAATTAGGAACACAACAGTACTTATATAGGATTTTAATTGCCAGTTTCCAAAATAGTTATTAGTTACTCTACGGCCCAAACTGCATGAAACTTAATCAGGAATTTTAAGTTGCATAAACTGATCACCTCACAAAATCAAAGATCCTTTTTCCATGTTAATATTTTTTGTAATAATAACAGAGGCAAGAAATGCCAGGAATGTATAAAGTAGGCAGAATGTCCATTAATATTGTGCATTTATTTTTTTTTAGTTTTTGGGAAACAATCACAAGGTTTGGAGTCTTGTTAATGAAAATGGAATATTTTCCACTATGCATAGCAGAAGCATCAATTTTATCTAGCTGCTACTACTTAATCAATTCCATTCAATTCTGCCTTCTTTCACAGTAGAAAGAAAATCTACTATAGGCCTCTTTTAGAATTATTTTCCAACTTCACATATTGTCCATTTGAACGAGCATTTCAACTTTAATAATGGTTGCTGGATAACTACATAAATAGAGAGTCGTTACTATTTAAATGAACAAAGGAAATCTTCAAGCCAATGAAATTAAGAAAAATATCCTAAATCATTAACAAAACCTTTGGTACCTTTGCCTAATTTGTTCTGTATTAATCATGGACAGAAAAAGAAACCAAATGTTACACTAAGGAACATTAGCTATAAGCACTAATGGGAAAAGACTATATAGAATATCTATTTTGTTCAAAAAGAAATAAAGCTCTTGAGAATTGAAGTTCTGTGAAATTTAGAACATAAGAAATGAGTATTCACTACTAATACATATAAAAGTGTGCCTTTGCAGAAAGTTTTCTTTATTACTACGTTCTGTTGGCTAGTTTGCATTGTAATGTATTTCATACATGGTAGAGGTGTACCAGTAAAATTTTCCTGCCAGCTGATGTTTCCTGACATATTGACCATTTGCCATGATATTTAAAATGGAAGGTGTATGCACTGTAAGCAAACTAAACTGGTAAAGAAATAAATATTTTACTTGCTATAGGACCTTGCTGTATTTAAAATTGTTTTTACACTTTGAAAACTTGGCTGTACAGCTTCTTCTCCTACCCTTTAACTCTTCTGATTAACTATTCTGATGTCTCCAGATTTCACTATCCTGGTGGTTCAGATCCTTTTCTAAATTTTTATTTGCTTAGCATCTATTTGGGATTTTGGATAATAATTGTGCATTTCAGACTATTCCTATTGGGCAAACAACAGAACACAGAAGACTGGGCAGAACAGCTCCTTTGATACTCAGCAAATCCCAGCCAAGATCCTGCATTGGTGGTCAACACCAGGTTTACCAGGTAGCAAAAATGATGTGGGAGAAGGAAGGATATGAAAAAGGATATGAAAAATCTCAAATGGTTTGAATAAATAGGAAATAAAAGGTAAAATTTACCTGAATTGCTTAGGACATAAAAGTCTTTATTTTAGCTCCCACAAATGTATAAAGTTATTTTAAAAGTGGATTCTTCAAGATAAACTCCTAGTGTAACTAATACAAAGCCCCCGTGGGATGCTTTATAAAGTTACTTGAACTTGTCTGCTGCATTTCTTACGTGGTGTTACAGCTCGGAGGCTTTCAATGACAATGCAAAGAAGACCTCACAGGTTTGCCATACATCACTGTCATTTTTGATGAACTGTGATGTTTAATTGAAATGGCACCAAAAAGATGGTAGAAATCTTGTGCAACTTTTACTCATGCTAGTGAGCACTCACACAAATAATCTTGCTGGAGTTAATGGGGCCCCTGACAACATGACTCACCAGCAAGAGAAATGGTTCCAGAAGGAAGGACTTCCTCAGATGGCAATAGATTCAGTACTGGAAAGTGAATCAGTACCTAGCCAGAATTTTACGCAATGGAGTCAAGTTTAAATTTACAAGTGTCTCATTTTTTCTTTTCAGACAACTTGTGTCTGATCAGTGATTGGAAATTTTATTCGATTTTTGTCATTTAGGTGAAAAGCTGGGGTAGTTCTAATGGAGTAAGACAGGCTGCAAATAAAGACCGTAGTCTTCTGGAAATCTCAGCCTCCAAATCCATTCCCCAAGCAATTATCAATGGAATACACTAGTTGTAACATTCTAAGACTTTACAAAAATCTTTTGTCGAAAGATTTACAGACCACTAGTGTGTTACTATTACCACTTTAAAAAGTCTCTTTCCTTAACTACGTGCAATAGTTCTAAAGTGATGTTTGGTAATTCCATTCAGGACAAGAATAACTCGTGACAGGGGATTTCGAAGATTCAGCAGTGGAAAAATTGCAAATTATCCCATTTGTAAATTCCAACTCTTTTTTGTCTCAGGATTAATGAAAAGAATGTTAATAATTCCTCCCTACAAAAGCACTGTGGTTCTGGAGGAAGCTTCCAGGGGTGCAGTGAGAGCAAGCATCCTAAGCCATCATAGCACAGAACTTGTTTACCCACAGATTAAATGACAAAGTTGCACGCAATTCTAGGGAACCACATGTGATTAATGTGGCCCATTTCCTCCTGTCTTCCTAAGTGAATAAAGTATTCCACTGCCTGGCATTCTGCATCATTGTTCACATTTATGCAAAATGAATGCAAGATACTATCTATTTAGAGCAACAGCTTCTATCACCCATAACAAATGCATTTTGCACAGGGCTGGACAGTAACAGACAGGGCAGAGCATCTCATAACCAAGAACCATAGTCTCCTGAAAATGTCACCACTTTAATGTCAGAATGCTTATATAGTTCTTGCCAGATTTATCTTAAAATTACAAACTTAAGTGGTGTCTGTCCACACTTCTCTGGGTCTTGAAGGCAAGAACTTCTCTGCAGTCTTCTAAAAGATTGTTTTTTCTTTAAAAAGGTTTCAATGGCAGGAGATAAACTGTGGTGCACACTCCTTTGATCAAACACAGGCTCCCTTGTGCTAAGCAGAGCAAAGCTTTCATGAAGCTGGAGTCAAAATGCAAATAAACTGCATTTTCATAGATTAAGACTACTAACCTGTACAAAACGTTCAGAAATAGAGCCAAAGCAGACCTTGCATCAGCATATCTTTTATAAGATAAGGAAAGCCAGGTACATGAGCATACCAGGAGTTTCTTCTGTCTCTAAAACTAATCCAGTAAGAGCATCCTGCATCAATCCTATTTGCAAGGCACAAAGACATCTAAGGTGAAGATATGACTGCTGCTAGTAGAATAACCCAGATCCTCACTAGCTTTCTAATGAAGGGTAGAGGAGTACTATTATTTCTGCTTTGTTCAGGTACATGGCTTCAACACAGGCATGAAAAATGAGCCTGAAGGCTCACAACTGGTCTGTAGCAAAGACAGAAGAGAACCCAGATTTCTCTAAGTCTGGACAATCAGTCATATCACTGAATACATTTTTTAAATATAAGGATAACAGAAAGATGTATATCTTGAAGATAAAGTCACTCTTTGCATACTAAACTGAGATTAAAATAACCCAAAAAAGAAAGTATTATTTTCCCTAGAGATTTGAGATTGTCTACCTTCTGACTCCCATTTGCATGAAATTCAACTGGAGGTATAGCCTCTAGGCTATGGCCTCCAGGACTCTAGCAACAATAGCAAGGAAAAAACACATCATCTAAAGTAAGGACTGAAATTCTGGAACACTTGAAGAATGCAAAAGAGCCCAACCAAGACAACACCACATTGGTGCGATGAAGGCAAACCAAATGGCCTCAATAAAACCAGTGTTATCACCAAATAGATAAAAAAACTCCCAGAGCTAGAGATACAAATCAGTTATTTCTTATTTGAAATATATGAACTTTGAAATACGTCAGCTGCAAAGAAATTATAGCTGCAGGAAGAAAGTGACTTTTTAACACTAACCACTGATTCTAGAGTATTTTCACAGGCCCAAATTAGGTGACTAATTGAGTAAATTAGACACTATCTTTCAAAACCCAAGAGGAATTTACTAAACAATCAAGAATTTACTAAACACTGAACACAAAACCACTAAAAAAAGGCCAGTTGAAATCCAGGAGTAGCACATCTGAGCCATGTTGATGGTTTTCAAGTCCATCACGTGAACATCACTTTTACAATAAAATGTCATTTTTAGCAAAATGACAGCATAATGGTCTTATAAGCAATATAATGAAATGACCTTATATAACTGACTTTCAAATATCACACATACACACACATAGTTGCACACATCCCACACCCCCATATAGGGAAATTCCTGGCAGATATGAAGTAATCTGTCTACTTAAATGACAATTTTTAGACCCAACTTACTTCTTTGTAGCCGAAAATGATACGCCCATCATTGAGAAGAGTGGCCTGAAAAGTGAAACTGCCCAGGTTGTAATTATCCTGCAGATGTACATGGTCCCACTGGACAACTAGTGCTGTGCCTGTGAACCCCAGAGTGGGAGCAGAGAGGCAAAGGGAAGAAAAAAATGTGAGAAAAATATTAACTGACTGTAGAAACAGTGCTTAACTGCAGTTACTTGAAACAAGAACAGTGATTTGTCTCTTTTTAGCAACTTTCAGTTCAGTATCTTGAAATGCCAAAGATCTTACAAATAAGTTCATCTGAAATCCTCTAAAGGTACACACCACAGTGCCACAAATAACTACCTCAACTACTCGCATAAAAGTCTGCTAAAGCAAAAGTGGTCAAGTAACTTGTTTGGAATTGCACACGGAGTCTCTACAACAATCACTACAGGTAGGATCCAGCACTCAGAGGTCATGTGTGCTACCAAAACCACTGCTTTGCAATGGCTTTTTTAATACTATATACATATACCCTGATGACTTTGAAATGTGAAGTGTTAATAGCATTACCTGTTTAGTAAAAGTTATTATTTGAGGAATTCAGATTCTTCCATTAACTGTGCATTAATATAAATAGCATTAACTTTTTTTCTGCCTGGTGTAAGCCCTTGCTGAAGCTCTGCAAGTTGAAAAATATTAGGTGTAGGCAATAAATAAATGTAGTTTAAATTAAAAGCACTAAGAATTCATAGATGGGGTAAATATTGAGTCTGGTGTGCAGAGATTTAGTTGCAAGAAGCTTGTTAGTATTCACTTGAGTTCTCTCTCTGAATATCCACTTACTGCGCTAAAAACATACCCCAAGCTACTTGCATACCCTGTGAGCATGTTTTACAGATGTTGAGGGTTGTAGATACATTGAAGCAGCTTGGCTGAAAGACTCTTACCACCAAAACTGTGTTTACTGAAAATGACTTTTTTGTCTTTATATGTCTCTCTCAACATACTTCTCTCTTTGGCACTAATGGGAGTTGTGTGTTTTGATTCACAGCACTTTAATTTCATTTCTTCCTGAAGAGTTCAAGGTGGGTCAGTATGCATCCACCTCAATGCATCTTGAAACATCTTTTGTCACAGATGTTCTGTGCTGTAACTTTCATTACACCCATCTTGCATGAAACTCTGAGCATGCAAATTTTTGGTGCAGACTGCACTAAGTCCACCACATTATTGTCCCATGTATCTTTCATGAGGCTGCTACAGGCTCATTAATTGTGCACACAGTGCATTTTTCCTTCTGTGACCACATTCATTAACTGCTTTCTGAATATTTATTTGAATCTATTAAATTTCATTTTAAATGAATTTAAAGGGACTTTAAAAATTACCAGAGCAAAGATAACCAGAACTTCTTATAGTCATCCTTTGAGTACCTCAGTTCTGTGTGCATCTCAGAACCCCAAGCTAACGTGGAAGTCAGCTGCCTCCAAAACAGTCTTCCCATTCCCAGGGCCTTTATGTAGATTTCATGTGTACCAAAGCTCCTTGCAGTTAGCTCCACGAGTGAGACTTGGATGGGTCACCATACTCTGCTTGCTCACTAGAGATGGCACTCTAAAGCAGCATGCTTACCCAGGGGGATAAAACAAGGATGAATAGGAAATAAAGAGCTGAAGGTACAATTTGCTCAGTTCCCTTTTATTTGGAGTAAGACAGCAAATTCTTTGTCCTAAAGCACATGGGGTCCAAAAGATTGTCATGCCTTACACATGAGGGATCCAAAATCTCACAGAAGTATTCAACCTTGTTATGACAGCAATGTGATACAGCCTGATAAACTTGGTGTGAAGACTGGAAGTCAGGAATACAATGAGAATGAGCAATGTCTTCCCCAGAATCCTCAGATTCTTTCAGTAAAGATGACAGATCTCCGGCCATAATGTCAAATAATTTATGAAATGAAAATAATAATTTTTTCTTTTTGAAAATTCTCCATGCAAGGAGTAGGATTTTCTCATATAAGTCTATTTTACTGGACTTTTAGCAAATAAAAGCTGCAAGTAATGCCTAGATTGAAAGGAAAGGCTGTGACTACGTGCAAAGGTTATAGGATACATTTTGATCTCTGATCTAATGAATAGAAATTAACACACCTGGTTGGAAACGTGACATATTTTTTTTACATGTTCATAACTTATGCTTAAATTCACTATGAATAATCATACAACAGGCACAGGCTTATGCAGGACAATTTAAAACAATCGTAGATCTTATTATATTAAGTCATGATACTAAACTCTCTGAGTTTTAATTTCAGAATCGACAGTCACTGCCATTGTATTTGATCACTAAAGGCCTGAGGTAAGGCACCAGATGCCTTTTAACCACATAGGTTATGTTTTAAAAACATTGATTATAACTGACTTCATGAGACAAATATCCACACATTCAAGGCCTTTGAAACGTCTCACAAAACTTCAAGTATTACACTGCAGTTGGCCTTTTACCCTTTCAATATTTTGTACAAGAGACTGTTGAGAACTTGTGGTGTAGATGAGAGTATTGGATTCCAGTCCTGGGACTCCATGCATACTTAGTCATTGACAGGTTTATTAACCTTACACCTGCCCTGCTTCTGAGTATTCTTGCTATTGTATTCCACAAATGCTATTTTCATTTTAGCTAGCGGGTAGATGGTATTTACTCTATATATTTTGAAGTAACAGGAACTGGCACTTTTATACAAGACAGATTTTTCCTTTTAAAACTGATAAAGTATATTGCTAGATTGAGTTTATGTACTTTAACATCCAGAAGATATCTGCCCAATTAGGAAAAAGCATTCATGACTCTAACTGTGCTCTAAATTCAGAACTCTTTATAGATGTCTAGCCACATGTTTTATACAGCCTGTGAGTTAAAAAAAAAAATAATTTAAAAATGTTCAGTTTTTCCTTCAAAAATAGTTATTTAGGAAAATATGAAGAGCCAAGGGACAAAGACACATTCATTTATGAAGGACTACTACATACCATTATCAAAGTATCTGACTGTTGAATTTCTCGACACACTGGGGTCAAAATTTGCCATTAAGGGTGCAATATATTGTGTAGCTGTTAGCATTCGATGCACAACTTCTCCAGTATATATGAAACCTACAATAAAAAAAGAATATTGAGACCATTTCAGTAACTTCTGAAAAGATTTAATAGAATGGCAGGTTGAACTAGGAATTGCCAGAGTGTTAAAGGGTCATCTGAGAGAAATTAATCCCACCACCAACTTTATAGTGAATTAAGTAAGAATATGTCTGTGATGGCTTCCAGAGGAACAAGATCAAGATGAACAGTGGCACAATTATTTCAAGAAGCAAGTTTTCATACAAAAAGAAAAACAGAGCAAGCTCAAGGATGAATAACTCCAGTAATGGACAAAATGCAGATATACAGCATTTTCAGAATGACCCATTTACCACAATGCATAGTACATAGTGCTTTCTATCCCTTCCAAAAATCTGCAACTTGTTTTGCTTTTGTGAGCTGTTACCTCTTCAAAAGTTAGCCTAACCCTTTTTTCATATTTCTGGAGATGCAGAGTAAGAAACTATTTCGGACAAGAAGGACAACCTTTAAAAAACAAAAACTGTCAGATGAGCAGTGGAACAGATAGGATTTTTCATGCCTATGAGCCAAGCGGCATTTCTGCTACATTCTCTGCAGTGTCAGGTCTCACTAGTTTATCTTATTCAACCCTGAATCCACTGTACTCAGATCCATAGTGGGCTGCTTCCACCCGAAGTGCTCACTCAAAACCTCTTACTTGTTTGGAACTGGAGTCCCTTCAAGGAAGAACAGTCATCTACAATCGGTATAGTGATGCTGCAGTTTTCTTCAAAGCAAAACTTGGTCCATTTTAATGGCGGGAAACCCCTGCCATTTTAAACAAGAAATGGTTTACAAATAAACCTATATGTTTAACTTTGCCAACTCCACTTCAACTGACTAACAGGACTAACTTCTTTAGATGCCCCAACCTACAGCCTGACTTAACTCCCACTGCCCTCGAGTGAGTCTTTCCTTAAGTTCTGTTTTAGCTTTTGCCTTGCTAGTCAAAACTGACAAATCTTAAGTAGATTGGAGCTACACATAGATCTTCAAAACTCAGGTTTTCACATTACTTCTCCTCTTAAAGCGTTTACCAGATGGTGTCTTATGCTGAAGTATTCACTTTTTCTCCTTCCATTGATTTAATAAAGTATATTCTAACAGCAAACACCCCAATAACAAAGAAAATATTAGAGCTGGCTGATAATTTTCTAACAGAAAGAAATCTATTTGGAAGATGTCTCAGAGACATTCAGTTCTTTACTGGCAAATGGTAGTACCCACTGTAAAAGTATTTATGCTGTTTTGTGTTTTCTTTTCCTTCTTCAGTCATATTGAGACTCTCTCTTCCTCCACAACCCCTTTTACTGTCATGTCCAAGAGGTCCTTTCTTCTCACATTTAGTGTCATCGCAATACAACACATAAGGAAGGAGCATATAAATCTATCCCTAAAAAATGATTGTGAAATTCCAGAACTAAACACAAACCCACACAACTGGAATTACCCACAAGGTAGAAATGCAATTTTCTGCCCCACTCTAGGTAATATATGATATTAAAAAACTATTAGTGTGCAACCCCACTTTCTTAACAATAGTATCTCTATCCTAACTCCTGTGAGATGAGAAAGGTTTGTTAAAAGGTTTGTTTCATATCATATAGGAAATCTCTGAAAGCATGAAGAAAGTAAGTTTCTGGAGTGCTTTAGGCATCCATCTACTCCTGTCCTCTTCTGAAACATGTTGGTAAATGCTTGCTAACTGTTCACAGGACTAGTTCTAGAAGTTATAAGTTGCTATAAATGAACAAACAAAAAAGGTGGTTCCTTGGACTGATTTTCCTGCATGGCTGCTAGCAGTTAAGATCAAGTACCATGAAGTCAACTCAAGTAGAGGTGATAGGAGACCTAAGAAAAAGCCAGGTGTGGAGAAAATACAACAAAAGATTCAGCTGGAAACGTTTAGCATTGACAAAGGGGTCAGCTAGGAACCTAGCTGCTTTTGCTTCATTTAAAACACACCTGTTTATTCAATATACAATATTCAATATACAATATTTTAATATCTGGACACCTAACTACTAAATTAATTCTTAGGACTAAACTACAACTGTACTCTTTTGAGGGAGGGAGATTCTTTCAGTTAAATATCTAAATACAACTTTTCTCTTTTGCTAATTGATAGGGAGAAACACCAATTTAAAAAATAAATCTGCCCACACGTATTTACAAGTCATGTATAAACCTGAACTTTTGGAATATACAACTGTGGCTGTAATTTCGCTCTATTACTCATCATCTTAGGACAGCCAACGGTCCTGCCAAAGTATAGTCCCTAAAATGCACTTTCATTATTTTCTATTTATTGCTGTCTGCTTCATAAATGCCATTCCCTTAAGGAGTATTCCCTCGTGCTTATTTAGACATTTTAAATAGGTATCATTTAATAGAATATTTGTGCCATTTATCCCTATGGTCACATGCACACATATTTTAACACAATCTTTGGTGGGTCTATAACCTTGAAACCATTCATCAAAAATATTCTGAAGACAGTATAAACAAAACCTTTGAATCCATATTAATGTATTACAATTATCCTTAACACTTTAGTACTTATTCATCCCTTGCACAATGGTCCTATCTTTACACACAGTTTCCCTTTCGTGCTTTCATCCCATTTACAGTATAAATGTCACCATTATAATTAATAATGAGGCAGATACAATAGGAAAAGAAAGGGCTTAATTGTGCTGGAACACATAACTAAGTAGATCAGCCCAGGTAATTAGTAACCACAGAGCGTATTTCCAAGTGTTTGCCGGATGCAGCTTTACTTTAGACAAAAATGGAAAGCAGGAGGTGGGTGATAGCTGGGAAGCAGGCAGGCCTTGCATGAAGATCATTCTAATGAGAACACCAGTCATGTATTGGAACAACTTGAAAAGAAATACAAAGTCATTTCAAATCATCCCAGAGATTCAAAGGCTGAAGCCACTTTTGAGCATGGACATTTTATCATTGTCACTACAACTTAAAGAAAGCAGCAAATGTAAAATTACCTTATTCCTGAATGGACTTCCACAGAAAATTGGCTTATGCTATCTGTGACCTAATTTTCTGACAGTGGTAAATGCCCATGGTTGATTCATTTAGTCAAGGAAGAATTTTCCAGACCTGCAATTTCCTGAACCACTTAGTGTCTCCTTTGTGGGAGGGGTTGGTAGAGCTCTTTTCCAAAACTCTCCACAAGTACTATACCTAGAAGCATAATATGCTCCTAAATACTAGAATGAAGGCAAATAGGAAAGAGACCTCAGCATTTTGTAAGTTTTCTATGTGTATATAAATCTAACTAAATTAATGATGAACTAATACTAAAGGCACTTTTACATCAAGGAGGGTATACTCTAGTCCTCAGAGTGTACAAATGCATGCTTACACAAACAGAGGGAAAAACTATATATATCTATATATAACCACTTAAATATGAAATCATGCTTCCACTTGATGCAGGACCCTGACTTCATTTAAAAATGCATTTTACATCTGAATTTATCCCTTCCAAAATATGCTCCGTATCTGTTATATTTTAACATAGTAGATTTACATAAAAGATTTAACATAGAAGTTTACAACAATCTGCACATAAGCTTTCTGTGGTTTCTTTTTTCTACTCATCTGTGCACAAACTCAGCACCACTTAGAAAGTTTTTTGACAATATTTGCCAAGTGTGCAGAATAACAGAATACAGGTTCAAAGCAGCACAGACAATGAGTCCTTTGAAGTTGGTACTGCGTCTATAAAGCTATGATAGGATACGGGATATGCAGGCAACATGAAAATGAAACATCTCAGTTGATAGCTATCTTCTCCCTTCTAAGACCCTGCATGAACATGTTACATAAACCTGAGCCTGATTTTATATATATGACATTATGATAAGCTGGATTTGCAGTTTAGCATTTAGCTGAATTAGAACAAAACCCACTTCAGATTATAATTTCATGTGTGATTTATGTTTTAAATATCTGAAACAACTGGTTGGATGTCAAAAGCATAAAATTAAATACAAGGTTTAAATAAATTATACTTCTATGTGCTTGTGATGAGTAGGCTCTATTTTGAGGATATATATTTTAGATGCTGAGGACTTCTTCAAAGCTATTATGACAGCTCAGCTTTTACCTGTGTGGTAGGTTGACCTTTGCCAGCTGCCACATGCCATGCAGCTGCTCTCTCACTCCCCTTCCTCAACAGGACAGGGGACAAAATAAGATGAAAAAACTTGTGGATCCAGATATAGACAGGCAGAACACTTGCCAGTTACTGTCATGGGCAAAACAGAATTGACTTAGGGAAAATTAATTTAATTTATTGTCAGATAAAACAGGTTTGGATAGTGAGAAACAAAGACAAATTAAAACACCTTCTCCCCACCCCTCCCTTTTTCCCCAGGCTTAATATCACTCCTTCATTCCTGACCCCTCTACCTCCTCCTCCCTATTGAGGAGTGCAGGAGGATGGGGAATGTGAGCTGCAGTCAGTTCATAACACTTCATATCTCTGTTGCTCCTTCCTCCTCGTACTTTTTCCCTGCTCCAGTGTAGGTCCTTCCCACGGGCTGCAGTCCTTCAGGATTAACTTGATTCAGCATGTGTCCTCCATGGGCCACGGTTCCTTCAGGACATTTCCACACTTCCAGTGTGGGGTCCTCCACAGGCTGCAGTGTGGATATCTGCTTCAGTTTGGTCTCTTCCATAGGTTGCTCCAGCCTGGTCTCCTCCACAGATGCTTCAGTGCCTGGAAGACCTCCTCCCCTTCCTTTTCTGACCTTGGGGTTCACAGGGTTGTTTATCATGCATTTTCCCTCACTCTTGACACTGCTGTGCAAAATTTTTTGCCCTTTCTTAAATATGTTTTCCCAGAGGTGCCGCCAGCTTGGCTGATGGGCTCAGCTGTGTCCTGCAGTGGGTCCCAGAGCAACCAGGATCAGGTCGCTTCCATTGTATAATATCTTCTGTCTTCTAAAAAGGGAAAAATGATCTGGCAAACCAAAAATGATCTAGAAAAAAAGAATCATTGTGTCTGCTGAAAAATAAAAAAAATTAATGGTGCTAAAAGCAGCAGTGAAATAAGTTGATGTGGAATTATTCCTTCCAATAGCCATAACATTGTTTTCATAAAAAGCATATAAAATTTTGCTTATCCTCCAAAATGTTCTTTATTGGAAATAAGCTCCTGCAACAATACTTCTTTCAACCTGAAATACCAAACAATGCGTTTGACAAGAACAGGAGTACTCAAAAACACTTTGTATAGCTGCCAATAAGCAGTTAGACTCAGGCCTCAAAAAACCCTCTAATTATCTTCCCCTTCTTTTCATAGTTCTGAAGAATTTGAGAGCTTGACTGAATGCAGGTAAGTTCCACCAGAGTTCCATAAACCAACTCTACTTCTTATGTGATTTTGCCATCATGGTGCAAGTTGGCTCATATACCTTTTGTACAGCAGCATTCATGTTTCAGGTACAGACATCAATGTTGCTTTTATGATCTACAAAGGCTGATTTGTTTTAAAGGTAACTAACCCTCCCCTTCCACATCGGTTGACATTATCCAAAGTGTCTCAGGGAGCCCCTAGCGAAGGATTTTTCTGCCATACAATGTGCCTGGAGATGTTGACTCAAAAGACACACGGCATACATTTTTCTTGAGAGAGCTTACTTAATTCCAGATCAGAGAAGTGAAAAGATGATACTTGGAGTTTCAGACCAAATGAAAAAGCGTGCATAAGAACAAAACCAAAAACAAACCCAACCCAAAACAAACAAAAGGAATGGTACAAGAATCTGGAGCCTAAAACAAAGAATAAATCTAACCATCTCATACAAAATATTAAATGTAGAAAGAAATAAGACTGCTTTGGAAAAAAAAAAGTTATTTTTCTTATCAGGCAGCTAATGTTAAGTAAAAGCATATGTTAAAACCCTCAGTAATACAACAAGCTGTGGTTACTTAGCTGGAAAAGGAATGCCTGCCAGCATTCAGCAGCAGCTGAACAATGAAAGGTTTTGCATGAGAGAGACTGTCACTGGGCAAAGGCAGAGCTGCCATTCAAGTGCACAGTTCATTGCGGGTTTACTCAAGCACCCTTGCAGCATATAAACTAGAGGGGAAATAGCAGAGCAGCTTCTGAAAAATGGAACCAGAGGAAAGAGGTTTCCCTGAGAGGGTAGGCTCCAAACCAGATCACCCAAGGGAAAGCCATGATTTCAGCTTGTATATTCACATACGCAACAAGCTTTGTAGAGATGTAACAACATACTCTTACAGGCACCTCAAAATGCCTTGTTGCAGAGAGGAATCATTTATGTCATTTCTCCCTGTTCATTTTCTTATTTAAGCAGGGTGAGAGTACATGTCTGCTGCTGCTCATTTTCCTCCAAAATACTCTGAAAACGATTTGTGCAACCAAGAGAGAAAACTTCAGTGGAACTGACAGGAGCTTCTTGGCTCTCTGGCTGCTTCTCTTTTGGTGTCAGCATAATCTAAGCCCTCTGAGAGGATCTGTTCTGGGGCATTTGGTGGTATCTCATATGACCCCAAAGCTACCTTAACAGGTAGCAGTACTTCTACTCCATCTTTACCACCTTAGACCCAGTGCACTGCCCAGTTTTGATGGAAACCGGAGTCAGTACAAGTACAGTACTGTACAGATTAAGATTTACCACAACTTTCACTTTACCCCCAACCTAGCAATTATATATTGTTGAAAGACTGATTTAAAATGGGATATGTTCTCTACCTCATCTGAGGATCTACTTCTCCACCCCTGATGAAGAAGACAGTAGGAGAAAAATTATAAGAGACTTACCTTGGGCTTGTTTTAAAAACCCACCATAACCAGCTGTGGGGCCAAAGAAGTGTTTAATACCTGGTTTCTGTCAAGCACAGTTTGGCATCACTGACCAAGACAAAGATAAGCTGGGTAAGGGGGGTAAGAAAATCTCACATTCTAAAATTGATTCATACACTATCTTGATGTCTCCAGCTGCCAGAGATACTGTCTTGCCAAAGAAAAAAAATTGGAAAGCGTATCAAAAATCCTTCCTCTGAGTTCCCCAATTCACTGACTATGATAATGCAAAAAGGTGTGTTCATTTCTCTTGTTAAATTACTATTTAACAGGACAGTAGGAAAATAAACATGAGAAGTTTTATATAAGCATCCTGTAAGACAGAGGTTCTAATAGTAATTTCAAAAATTAAAATAACTCTCAGGTTTAGCACAATTTCAGACAATTATTTTTGTATTTAATTCTACCCAGCCTCATCTCAGCATATCTCCATGAGATTACCCTTAAAGACCATTTCATCAATTTCTGGATATTCCCATTTGTAAATAGAAAGCTGCAAATAAATTAAATAGGGAAATCAGAGTACACTTTGTTGCTATTTGTAGCTAGGAAGCCCAGATTTAGGTAGTGAAATAAAAGGGAGTGAAACGTATCTGCACCCTCTGTAAAGATTACCAGAGTGCAGCAACATCTGTGCCAAAGGCAGGAGGGGAATTGCATCCTCTGCCCTCAGGGCCACCCCATGCTGCGTGCGCTCTGTCTCATAAGCTCCCTTGCTCAAATCACTCCAGTACGTTGGTCCAGACCAACTATTAGTGAGCCTGGCCCAGTGGGTCCAGCCCACAGACATCCCCTCTAAGATCTCTTTTATTTGCCAGCCACAAGCTAATATGTACCTACAAAAAGAAACCCACAAACCAAAAATTAAACCATTAAAATCTTTCACTATGTGAACAGATATCTCTCAATGCGCTTTTTCTGTAGTAAGATGCTGGGGAACACAACTATCATTTGGGAAAGCTATTGTCTTATCTGCCTTCAGCACAACCAACCAAGCTTTCCCCAGTAGGAAGGCAAGAAAATTTTAGGAGTGTTGACACTTAGGCACATATAACCATCAGCTGAGATTAATATAAGATAGCAAACACAAGCATGACTCAAGAAGATACACGTTTGTCTTTTCAAAGTGTCAGAGAATTCCAAATTGTTCTACCACTGGAAAACATCACCTTTTAAGCAGCTTGTTCTCATGCAGTTATTAACTTTAAAAGATTTTTTGTAAATAGAGCTGTATTAAAAATTAGCACCTAATAAAATCCTGACATCCTTTATTCATTAGTCATTCAAGAAAACTTTTCTATTGCACAGAACAACTCATTTGCAAAAACCTCTGCTCCGTTCAAACAAGAGAATAAAGTATGCTTTGTGCCACATGTGAGACGATAGAAACTAGAGTCCTCCTATGAAAGATTCCTCCACACACTTTGACACCTATTCCTGCCCATCTCTGTCTTTTCAATAAATATAATTGTTCTAAGTGGTAGGGAAAGATTCAGCCCTTTCTTTGCAGCTACTCTTCTCCAGGGTAATAAAACATTACTACTTCTGATGCACCTTCTCACTAGGTTAGAAGACATTTCTTTGGACTGACACTGTACAAACATGTTCTGGAAAGAGTTATAACATCAGTTTAATTCCACTCTTTTATTTAGTTTACTTTAGTACAGTTATAACCGACATCATAGAAATGAATTGAGAATAAGCAGACCAGCTCCCTAACCAGTAAAAATGTATTTGAGCTTTATTGGCCGGTAAAATTTTCTCCGTCTGTAAAGCTGTCACATGTTTTTTTCTATTTCAAAGCACATTTTCAAAGTATTTTTCATCATTTTATGATAATATCTGACACTTCAATTGGGAAAGGTCAGAACTGCAAGTTTTCTCTTCAGTTGAAAGCCCAGTAGGATGTTATTTTTTTATAATTATTTTAATCAGAGTTGCTGAGAACAGCTTCAAAATTTTGACTTGCATTTTATTTTCAGGATGTTTCTTGTTCTCCACCTCACTATTTCTGACATACCACTTATTTTCATCTTACATTCTTTTTTTCTGTTCATCTGTAAAAGTAAAAACCTGATGAATGCCTTCTTGTTTCTGGAATTAAACTACAAAAGGACACAGGTGCTTTCACATTCAATGGGAAAAAGGCAAGATGTGTCATGGGGGAAATAAAAACTACCAGAAATAGTGTTGCTCATGTATTTATTTGGTGAAGCTGACAAATATTACATAGGTGTATAAAGCATATCCCACAAAACTGCACTGTATATTTTCCAACTTTGCTAAAATGTTTTCCCTCTGCTTTTCCTGATATTTCGCCATTAACTATTTCAAGATGAAGTGAATTCAGGACTATGTTATGCTCTGTAGCCCCTAAAATATATTGGAATGACAAATTCTAGAAAATGATAATGTCATTTACTTTCAAAGTGTCCTATATAGCCATATTAATATTTCTTCGATACTTCACTGAAGTAGGCTTTAAGTAACGTATTTTATCCCCAGATGGCTAATTTATTGTTATGTCTGTGGAAGAATGTTATCATCACTGTTATTGCATGAAGATTACAGTGTAATTAAACAAGAAGATAATAGCAACTCCAGATCCCTCAGACAACCCATGAAAGTTAAATACCTTAATGGGCTTTCAAGATCAGTGTAAAAATGAACCCATCTCTTATGCTATTTTACAATTTACTTTCAGCCATCTGGGGAAAATGAATTGGAGACAGATTATACATGTTTTTTGGCTTTGCTTTTGCTTGACTAGATTGAATGCGTCAACCCATTTCTTCTTTCGGCCTGAAAAGTGGGCTAACTGAAAGCTAAACCCCAGAAGGCTAAAGTATAACACTGTTTCTTAATTGCATAACCTTACAAGCACTTCTTGTGTGTCTGTGCATGAGAGAAAAAGGAAAAGCTAGCCAGAATCCCTCGTACTCTTGGCTGTACTTCTGTGTTATCTTATGTGGATATTTAAAGTCCAGAAGATTAGTTTCTCACCATTATTTTTCCTGCTGATTCGTTAATACTTAAAGCATTATCTGGAAAAATTGAGAACGTGTAATGTATGCAATTGACTAAATGCCAAGAAGTTTTCCAGATTGCTGTAGCTTCCCTGCTACTCAGGGCTGTTGTGAAAATTATATGATCTGGTGGAATGCAACCCATTCTGATGAATATCCTATTCAGTTCAGCAAAGGGATTTAGGGGATTATATATCATAAAACTCTTCCAGTAGAGGTTTTTCTTCTGACATGCCACAAGATGTTCCTTGTCAGGAGGTTGTTAGATAGCACTAGGAAGAGTACAGGAGCAAAAGAAACACTTTTAAGTAAGGGCACTGTGATGGACTGCAAACAACTTATTAGTAACCTTTAATGGCTCTAAATTGTGAATGCTTTTAAGTTCAGGAGAAACAAACCTGAAGATTATTTAGAGTCTAATGACTTGTATCAGTTCCTGCCCGATCAAGCACATACTTCCCCAGAGAAAATTCTTGGACAAAGGCATGAAATAGAGTATCTACTCAGTGAGACAACACCATGCAATAGCTCCCAAGTGCCTCTCAGCTCTGGCCGAACAAAGAGCAGTGCGGTTCCTAGACAGGCCGGAACCAGAGAAAAGAGGTTGTCGGGAGGATTATCTCACTTGGGCCGAATATCTTAGCAGCTGTGTTATTGCAGTAACCTTGGCACTGCTAAATCCTAGGATGAGGCTTGAACAGAGCTGTTGGGGAGAAATCTAATTTTGCAGTCTATTTCTGATACAAGTCACCCTTCCACTGGTTGGGTAAAATATCCTCATGCCTGAACAGCTCTTGTCATCAGTAAAAAAGTTTGGATGGAACTGAGGAAAATGGTCTTTTAAAGTTTGAAAACAAAAAATAAAAAATGGTTCACCTTTGAATCAAACTGTTGTAATATTGCTACAGATTTTTTTCTTTTACTGCTGTGTGTCTCTCCTCCTATATTGCCACAAAATCTATATCCTAAGCTTTTCTACTTGCCCTGTTTATTCTCCTCTTCCAACTTTTAAAGCTAGTTCTTACCTGGATAAATCAAATGAAAAGTGAATCATATAAATCATGTGAATTCCATGGAAAATGAAAGACTTCCAGTTATGATTAAACATATTATTCTCCAAAGTTTCAAAAAATTCAATAAGGAGAAGAATAATAGAGTTTAGAAAAATGGCGAATGCCATCAAACCAGGTTGTCATTCATTCTACAGAAGTTTGCAACAAAAAGAAAACGTTTCAGAAGATGAAGATTATTTTTTAAATTTTAAACAGTCTGCTTAAAATTTATGCGTAACAAAGAAACTTTTTAAAATATCTGGTTTCTACTGTAGTCAAAAATAAATAAAACCCAACCCAAACCAAAACAAACATTTTCACTAGACAAAACTTACATGGGCAGGGGGCATGAGGAAGGGCTGGTGAGCTGAAGAGGAATGGACAGCAAGCAGGGAAACCAAGCGCAACCAGAATTGTAACAGACATACTGTACCCTGAAGCTGAAGCCAC
Organism: Phalacrocorax carbo; assembly: GCF_963921805.1. Lineage (NCBI taxonomy): Eukaryota > Metazoa > Chordata > Aves > Suliformes > Phalacrocoracidae > Phalacrocorax > Phalacrocorax carbo. The sequence goes on along the minus strand of NC_087514.1, from coordinate 146,778,294 downwards.
CAATTTTGGGCTCATCCTTTTGTTGCCTCCTTTCTCCACTTTTTACCTCACTATAGCTTTGGGCCACCCTCTTCAGTTGTGGAGTGAATCTATGAAAACATCTGGCTTAGAGCAACACAAGCATAACAAAACAGAGAACAGGCAAAAATCTAAGTGAGGAAAACCTGGAATATATTAATCTCAGTGTTTAGCGTTTGGGAATGAAGTTGCATTAGCTCTGGTATCATGAGTAATTCCCTTGTGTTTCCTCTCTTGCTGCATCAGTTTACATTAAAGCAAATTACATTACATGAAAGTGTTGTATTTATCTGTACTTCAAAGCACACAAACAAAACTTCAGCAAACAGGTGGGAAAACAGACCAATTTCCCTTCAATGAAGGCAAATATTGCCTGGATAAAGTGTTCCTTTATTGTGTTTAAGTTTTAACAGAATTTCAATACAAAACACCTTCATAAGAAATATGGATATTCATACACAACTTAGTAATACACAATGAGGATGGGAAGGGCAAAATGTCTTCCTCAGTGTCAGTTAATACAGAAAGATATTCACTCAGATCCAGAAAGATGAAATTTTCTCTGTAAGAGACCTTAATAAAGGTCTCATAAAGGTGTCAGGAAAATCTGTAGTGTCAAACTGAGTAGTTATGCTCTTGCTTCAGGTTAATTCTTTTAATCAGAGAAAAAGCTTTTCTGTGTCTCCCTGTTAGGACAGGACCTGTGCTGTATCACGGTTCCACCAAGTCCAAGGTTTTAATAATATGATGAAAAAGAATGAATGGGAAAAAAATATTCAATACCAGTTTGAACCAGCCCTGGAAAGTCTCTACTTTGAATACAAAGATTGCAGTAAAAGTAACAGCAGTATGGTTGTAACTTTAAAAATAGTGTTTGTGTGTGTGAATAAGGGCTCTAAAGGGAAGCGTGAAATAATTCCTCTTGTGGTCGTAAAAAGAAAAAAAGAAAAAGATCTTTTGTTCCAGTTCAAATTATGTTTTTGAAATGTGGGTTGCCCCTTAAAGAAAAAGAACCTCGGCAGGGGTGAGCCTGTGTTGCAGTTGTACATGCAGAAGTTTAGGAGCAGAAGGGAATTAATCTTTCCCTCTGAAGACTTCAGACCTGTAATAACCCATCTGTTCCATACAGTCAGAGTGTAGAAATGGGCCATGGCTGTGCAGCTGGTGGCATGTAGCTGTGCTGTTCAGAGTTCACTTGTCACAGGCATAAAAAGTCAACAGCAGGAAGCTGATCTGCCTGCAATCACTGCAAAACCCTTTAGTAAATACAGTTCTGCTAAGTCTTATGGCTCTATTTGTTAGTACATCTTTAACAGGTTTAAGTGTAGAGTCACCAGTGGGTTGCACATGCTGTGATGAGTACGCTGTCGGTGGATCTCTGGACGCTTTGTTCTGCAATAGCACTAGCCCTGCTAGGCAGATGCCTTTAATGAGTAAATTCTACCCCAATGCCTTGAAGCATAACAGAGTGTGTACTAACACAAGCATGAAACTGGGTTTGCATTTCTATGCCTAAGTATAATACTTATAAAACACATGATGTTCATGTCTTTCAGACATTTCCAAATGACTGGGTCACCCTTCATGAATTCGGTATGCCATGCTACATGATCTGAAGAAAACTCTGAATGACTCACATTGCAAATGTTTTGTATAAGTTTTCCATCACCTGAAGAGCTTAAATATGACAATTGGAGGAAGACTCAAAAGAAGTAAACAGAAAATGCCTTTAGAATAAACTAGACCTAAAAATAATTTAAAAAGGGCTGAGATCTGAAGTTACAATATTGTCCTACTTTGTGGAAGATGTACTATGCAACACACATTTCACTCTGACGATACATGTTGGTCATTCAATCATATAGTAAGTTACAAGCAGCAGTAGGATATCTGTGGTAAATACCACGTAATTACAGGGTACACAAACAGTGATCCCTGCCTCATAAACCAAAGTGCAGGTTACAACATAATTATGTTGAGACTTACTAAAAGTAATCATCACATGTGGCTGGATGGTATTTGCCAAGGAAAAAACATTTAGATTCTGCCTAAAGAAAACATTCTAATTCCTTTCAATATCAGGAGCTGGTGAGGCATAACTGTATCCCCATAACTCACCCATCCAAAACAAAAAATTATGGCAGAAAAGCTAGAAGACTACTCTTAATTTATGAAGCCTTAGACAGACATTAGCTGTAACTAGGATAAGGCTGTTTCATCATGCTGTGGTGGAAAATGTCTGTATGCTGCATAAGAAACAATAGGCTGCTCTTATCATCAGATGACAGCTATAGAAGAGTGGTGACAGTTTTTTCCATGAGCATTTTACCCACTTCCTTTTCAATGAATAACAGAATGGAGAGTATGGAGTAAACCATCAAGATGCAAGAAGAAAATCTTGCCTCCCATGAAATCTCAGAAGGCAAAATATAGTCTTGTTCACATTCTGTTATTTTTTTAAGAAATCAAGTTCCTGAAAGATTAAATTCAGGAAGCATGCCCAGACAGATGCAGGAACAAAACTGCTCTCAGCTACCACCTGCACTCACAGTTGTTTTCATTGTTGGAGGTCATAAATGGCAGCAGAGGAAAAATGGAGAACCTATGAATTTTTTTAATTCATTCAGCTTGCACAAAAAAAATGCAGGTTCTATTTATTTTACTTGAAAGTTTATAGGCATGTGGCTTGGCATCCTTCTGGTTGCTGTCAGGGCTGCCATGGCTTCGTTAGGGAACTCATCATTACTTTTACTCTTGTCCAAATTTTATACTCCAAAAGCTGCTACTTTCACAAGTTGCCATCAATATGGCAACACATTCATGGCTATGGTGAAATGAACTGTCTTTCCTGCATGCCACACCAAGTCATAACAAGACAATCAGGAAATAAGTCAGCACTCCTGTCAGTTGGAGACTGAGCAAGAGGGCTGACTGTAGGCCAGGCAAGGAGGCAGGCATGAATATCACCTCCAAGTAGCTATAAACAACAGGGTGGTGCTGCACACATTGCAGCACACTCAGTGATGAGTGGAAAAAAGCAACAGCTTGGACGTGGAATCCCCTGGAACTACAACAGACTAGCAGTTGTTCATGTTTCTTGAGCAAACTGCTGCTTGACTTCGCAATATCAGTTTCTGAAAACAATTTTTCCCACACAACCCTTACTGCTGGGTGTCACCATTGTGCTCTCAGGAGGAAGTTGAAAAGGTTTATTTGTAAGATTGTTATTTATTTGTCCTGTGAACAGCAATATTGGAATCTGTTACATGTATCCCTTTACAGCCATAGCTATCCTCATGATAGGAGAATTGACTTATTGCATAAAATAGCGAATATTAAAAAAAATTACTTTTGTCAAATTGTATACAGAAATTTAAGCCAATTGAATTGAATACCAATATGTCAATTTCAGTGATCAAACGAAATGGCGAACCAAGTGACAGAAAAAGCTGAGTATTCTAAAACATTCTAAAATATTTCTTCTTTGAAGAACATAATTATTTGTTCAGAGTACATTGTCTTATTTGGCAAGGTGCATATACCATTATTTCTTAATAGAGAAAAAGAAATAATGTATTTTTCCACCACAGGATTTGATGACCTTCATCAAGAAATTAAGAACAAAGCAACAGAAAAAGATTTCAAATGCCCATCCTAAGTACAGTTTGGGACACTCAGACAACAAAGAAAATTTCCAAAGCTGAACATCAGTACTATTTATTCTTTGAAAGTCTGCGCACACAACTGGGTGTCTATCCTCTTTGGTTTGGGAACTCAGTTGCAATGGTCAGTCCTCACCATTACATGACACCATGCTCTCCAGCAACATCTGGACTACCTGATTTTAAAAGCCACAGACTGCTCCCCACCAAGGTAATTGCAGGGCATTCAGCAATTGTCTCTTGGATGTTTTTGGTCTGAGGGGACTGCAATGATTTCATTAACAGGGGAAAGTAATACATGAGAATCAAACACAAATGTAGATAGAAGCATCTAGAAATGTTCTTATTTTGTGCTTGAATGTGATGGGAATGGAACAGGAAGAAAAGTGGGGTGGTTTGGGCATGTGTAACTAACTTCTTCAGGGAAAGCTACAACCACAATTTTGGTCTTTGGCTACAACTTTGAGCAGAAGTCTAATGCTTAAGTGGTTTGTAAAGTAGGCGTTCATTTACAACCTTGTAAACACTGCTTGCTGGGATAGCTTAAAACACCCATACAGATTTCACTTCATCTGCTCTCTGCCTCTGTGCATAGCTGTTGCAGGCTCTATTCAGTTGCTTCTTCTGTGGAATTTTAATCGCTTCAGAGCATGGACATTTTGCAGTAGTTTCTGAGAGAAGGCTGTCTGACGCTTATCATAGGGTTGATAAACAATGCATGTACTGAACACAATAATAAGATTTGGAAAAGTTGACATGGCTGCAGGGGAGAGCCAGACACTCTATACAGACAAGTGAGTTGAAGTCATGAATACCTCTATCAAGCAACCTAAGAGAGACAGAGGCACAAAAGTCTTCTGCTTCTTGACAGAAAAGCCAGAGCTGTGAGAAGTCTGGATATTACTAGGAGATACACTGAAGCAAAATTCTGCAAATTTTCTGATTCCAGACCTCCAGATAGCTTTCTTACATCCTGGGGAAAAAATAGGGAAGAAGCCCCGGCATATCAGGCAAAACTTTAGAGCAAAGGCTTGAGAGTAACTTAAAGAAGATTCAGAGAATTATGACTATCATGGGAAAAGAGTCAGTAGACAGAAGGGTGATGTTAACCAAGTACTCAGGGCCTCTTCCACACCTGCCTGTTCTGCAAAACTCACAGGACTCAGTGAGCCACCACTGGACCAGGAGATTCTCCTCACAAAGAGCATCGGCTCCCTTGCGCCCATCATGGACCAAAGAGTTTGTGCCTCTGCATCTCCCATGCCACAAGGGCTTTTATAAGAATTGCAGAGCCTAACATGACCCAGCTCTTTCCCCAGAAGAGTTCCTATCCTGGCAACCCCCTTGTCTGGACATAGTTATTTTATATCTTCCCTGGATACTTTCTCTGGCTTATCAGGCCAATACTTGATGGTTACAATTTTTAAAAATTCACTGTGGACGTACAAATACATAAAAACAATAATTTGTTCTGACCAGAAATACATTTGGTAAAATGAAGCAAGGAGGAGCCAGCTTGTACCCTCTATTACTAATTTTACCACATGTATATATAGTGCAAGTCATAACTAGCAGCAACCAAGGGAAAGGCTGAAACAGGACTGCTCTGGCAGCACTCAAATCCAAATAGCATTCACCAGAGTACCATGGCTGGTTGCTTTCTCTGAAATTCTTTGCTGAAATGATGGTTGGTATCAGAAGTCAGAGTTTTCTCCTTCCTACCTTCTTGGGGAAACTGCCTTGAAATCTCCATCACAGAACAGGGCTGCCTTCCTTTTGTGTACAGTATGGATGGCTGGCACCAGGCCCTTGGCTTACACCAAAATAAAAGCCCACTATGCATTGATAACCTTGAAAGGGGTTGTCACCAATCTGACACTAATGATCTGCACACCACAGTCTTTTTGCCTCCAAGACTAGGCTTACGCTTCCCCATTGAAATTCAATTTCTCAGTTCTTTAGCTTGTTTAATGAACACACCAAGGTGATGTAAACCTACATCTTCATCCAACGTACTGTCCCCACATATCCCTCCTACCAAGGGACTGAAAACTAAGCCAGCAAAAATACTGAAAGAACAGCTTCATTACTCCACTTCACTGTACTGCAGCACAAGCACTTCTGCTATCACAAGGACAGTGCCTTAAAGGTAGTAGGCAGGGTCAGCAGTAAGTAAAACTGTTTCTTTTGTTGGCTCTGCAGGCTTATGCCAATTCAAAGTCTTTATGAAATTCCAGCCTTAGACAAGGTGGCATGATTAATGTTACTTTAAAAATCTCTTGAGCTTTCAACTTCCATTTAAGACTCTAAGTGGGCTAATCTACTCCCTCACAAACTTCTAAAATTTTTGGCCTAAATTACATCTAACAAAAATTTGTACTTCTGCAAGTGTAAAGTAAGTGCAAACCTGCTATTCTGCAAGTGTAACGTAAGTATAAACCTGCTAGTAGACTTTACCTTTTTTCTTTAGTTCTGGGATGGAGATGACCAAATGGAACTCAACTTCCTGAACTGAAATCACATGCCTTCAGGTCTGGAATAGCTAAAAACCCTTTCTCAATGGTGACTGAAAGATGTTTCCATCAGTAGAAGAGGCATTCCCTAGAGACAGATCATCTTCTCATTTGGAAATACACAGATTCAGTGATGAGGCATGAGGAAGCAATCACTTGGTAAGAAAATTCTGGACCTGAATGTTTAGTACTAGATCAGCCACAAAATAAGCCAGTAAAAAAAAACCAACTAGGAATATTATTATTATAGCAAGATACTTAAAAACACTCAACCAGAAAACCTAGAAAGGATCATAAATCTTGTCTTTCAATAGATCTGTTTGTCTATAGCAGAAGGTACATTGGTTTGTAAGAACTCATAGCCCCACATTTTATTTCAGCTTTTGAAAACTCATTAAACCCTACTATGTTGAAACCAAAGGCTTATAAATTTGATTTAAATTAACGCAAAGCCATTTCTCAATAGAAGAAATGCAGGCATGCCTCTTTAATTCTAGTCACTTACATAAACTATAAAAACAGTAGAAAGACTAAGCTCCATTAAAAATACCTATTGAAATAAGACTGATGAATCCACAAGATGGAATCACAAAAAAGAGGGAACTCAACTATTCAATTTATGTTAAGTATCAAAACTAAATTTTAATGCGGTTTTTAATAGACTCAAGAAAATCATGTTTCATAAAATACACATTATTTACAAGGAAGCCTGTAAGCTATCCATGCATTTGATGACTAAATGTAATGCTTCAGTTATTCAGCAAAGGCTGGTAACAATCAAATGAAAAGCCCTAAAGGGCTGAATATTCTACTGGTTGCAGAGATGGCTTTTCATATTTAGCAAATTATAAAAGTATTTAAGGGCTTGAGACTCCAAAGGCTTGAAGGACTATCAATACCTATTGAGTTCAGTCAATATTTAGGGTGCTCACAGTATACAGAAGGGCTAATGGTTTTGAGAGCAAGTCTGGTTTTCTACCTATACATTTTTTCTAAAAAGGGATAATGCCTACCTCTACAGCTCCTGCCAGTATTACCATGGTATTCACGAAAAGCCTACAGCTACCATTCAGCCACACACAGAATATAGTATTGGAAACTAGATTTATGCTTCCACAGTTACTACCTTAAAGTTCTGTGTGGATGTCTAGGAGCGCTGATTCAGGGTGGCTCTTCAGCCCTAACAAGACATTCACATGCAGTCCTCTTGAGAGTCAAATATCTCCTGCAGCACAAGTGGTTGAATGCCATGGACAGCGTTTCCCATTTCAGCCTCGTAGGAAAGAAGAACTCAGCCATGCCTACGGTCTTTACTGCCTGAGGCTCCTTCAAAAAATGTATTTACACCTCTGGCAGGTGGAAATTGTACATTCACATAAGCACACGAGAGGAAATCCTTGCACACTCAGTACTGACTGCTCTCACAGCACCTTTCCAGATTGCAGAGGGGAAAGGGGCCTGCTCTGAGGAGGGAATCTTATTGCAGAGGTTAAGAGGCATCTAAGAAGGCTAAACTAGGTGCTCTGAATTGCCTTTTTCATTCTATTACCTAAGCAAGGAAATATGTGTCTAAATTCAGAGAGTGCTCCATCTCTTCTGCTACATCTCCTGTTCTATCTTTACTTCCACCTTCAGAGAGAGGAGAGTTTTTATTGCACAAACGTTATTGTTTCTTTAAAAATCACAATACCAATAAGAATCTTTTGTCCACTATATTTAATTGAAGATCTATAAAGCTCAGATCATATATCTACATTTTAGGTAGAAAAGACATCTTGTAAAAACTTTTTCAGTCATGTTTATACTATTTCTAGCTAGATAACAACCGTACAATGCCAATGATATGTTCTTTCTTTCTCTCTCAGTATTTATTGAAATGAGCAAGCAGAGAGTATATTTAAAAGAATCAACACAGAAAAGCCAATAAAGGTGGTAGTTTATTTGGGCAGAGGAATCGTGCTTCCTCTCTTTCTAGAATTAAAGATGACAAATGGTTTTCCTTATTTCATCTCACTTGCTAAAGTTGGTTATTTTTTATACAGACTTGCACTAGTCAGTCTGTATGTGGGTGTTACAGGTTCATACGTTTGCTTCTGCTACCATTGGTTTGGTTTCTACTTCTGTTTCTCCCCATTAACAATTTTTAAACATGTGAGTTTTTTGTGAAGATCAGGATACCAGAAGTCCACATGGACAGTATACAGTGGAGCACCTTTTCTACTAAAATGTGACTTATTTGCACATTTTCCCTTTAGTACAACTCACTTTCAAAGGGAGTAGAAATCTGCAGTCAAAAACATTTCTGCAGTGACAATTTGTTTTCAGTCACTCTTAACCTTTTATTTGGGAATGTGCCACTTGCTTGGTTTTGCATGTTTCATCCTCTTACACGATAAATGAATTCTTGACCTGCAAATTAATAAGGTAGGAAAACTCATACATTGTAGAACAAGTACCAGTATCAGCTAGTAGGAGCTCTTCTGGGATGAAGCCCGAATGAAATGGCTGCATGATGCTTTTTTTTATTTTTTAAGTGCAGAGAACAAAATGTAACTACCACATAATGCACATCAGTCCAACTCAGCAAAAAAACTTTAGACCTGGTAGATACATCCTTTAGAGAAGCATCTATCTTGACAGGGTGCACGCAACTCACACTCTGATATGTCTGGTTCCTAAGACAGTATGGCTGAGCTCCTCTTGAGTTACCAACCTGAAACTCAATGCACAAATTCTCCCATCACATGTGCACAAGAAAGTTAATAATGAAATAATGTGTGAAAACATAGGGATTCATGTCATGAATTTTAATCAGAACAAATTTACTTCCTGGATATCCCAGGCATAGTTTTGCCAGGCCTCTAACAAAAAGACCCTGGAATCTCACTGGAACTTACCACTGGGAGATGACATCTTTTGACCTCAACTAGCCCATTATGATATCAGTGCTTCATTTCCATGAGACTGCAAAGGAAAAATGAATCTTTTTCCATAATTCTGTCTAAATTTGATTTGTAAAACCAACTTGTTCATGGTGTGATCACAGACTACAACTTCTTGGGAAAATCTACATGTGTATGCACAATATTTCTTATTCATAGTAACCATTTTTAGCAAAATTGACTGCACAGAAAGCTCACAGGGCAAAAGTAATATCTGACTTATCTAATTCATACAGTTCCTGGGTGCAAATCTTCACTGGATCTACACCCTTTAATCTTACGCATAGTCAGCCAAACTTTTCCTGAACAAGGTGCCAGAGAAGAAAGAACTCAGCTGATCTTTAGATACCTTAATAAAAGTTGGTAGGATTTACCAAAGTACTTGCTACTTTTTCTTCCTTTTAGTGTGGATGAAGAAAGGAATTTAAGACACCAATGATGCTGATTTAGCCCTTTGCAGGGTACTGATCACTACTCAGTCACATATATATTGAATATTTCATCTTGTCTTTTCACTGCTACTGATCTGTTTGTGCTCGGAGATAAATTTTCCGTTTACTGTCAGTTCTCAACAAATCACAATTCAGAGTCTTTTGCTTTGCCATCCTTCTTAATCTAAGCAGGTCTTCCCTGAGGCACTTGCATTGCTCTCTTAAATACTAAACTCTGAAATCAAGTTTTCTCCTCTGCTGCATATTTTCAATACTTTGGGTCTTTCCCCATGAAACCTCTGGGTTACAATTGCACCCTTTTCTGCAACTGACTTGCTACAAGAATTTTAATACCTTTTCTGAAGTTCAATGCTTAATTTTAATTACACCTTTATAACTGAGGGATTTTTTGCAAAAGAGAATGGCGAGGGATTCTGTACCTAACAGAGCAACTCTTTTGACTGTAACTAATTATAACTATATAACTAATTATAACTATAATGTTATGCAGCTTGCATACTTCATAAAATTATTGACAGTAATGTTATGTTATATATATAAATGTAATAGTATTGTATACATTATATAATGTGTCTCAGTACACAGAGGGTTTTAAAATTTGTTTTCTACAATATCTAATGGCTATTTTTCTATTGAATATGCTACTGAAGGTAGCTAGAACAGCAGAGGGATACTAGCTCACATAAACTGCTTTTAGCTGCTGCCGCAAACACATGTCCAATTGCTGTGCATTTTCCTGTCCTGCTAAGTCTCCAGCTGATTACATCTTCCATCTCACGTATTTTAACACTGTACTTCAACAAAGGACTGCTCATTTTATTTATTGGCACATTTACAGTCTTTGCTACCAGAGATATGAGAACCTTACAGGGTTGAGATAAATCATTCACCTTCAGCAGGTGTAACTCACTCTTACCCCATTTCTCGGAGTGAAGGTCTGCTGGTAATACATTCATTCAGCTCATCAGGTATGACCTGCTCTTGGTTTCTCATCAACAGCCTCTTAATGGGAGGGAATTCCTATATCAGGAGCAAAGTGAAAATTTTCTGTAGTGCTACAGAGCTCTGCTATGAAGATTTACTTCAGGCAGCGACCGTGACTTCTGAAACAGCAGATAAATGGGAAGAAAAATTGTGTCCTCGTTGGTAAGATATTTGTTATCAAGCTGCATAAGAAACCTTCCTGCTGCGTTACCATTTGACTTTCCAGAAAAGGGAGTTGATGGGACATTAAGAATCTGTACTTTCACATTCAGGCGCTACCTTACGCTTACCCTGTTATAAAGAGTCTCATAGAAAGCTCTCTTGGGTCTACACACTGCTTCTTGCTGTATCAAGTTTTTCTCTCATTACATGGCTAAAGAGACTCCTATTTTAAGTAACCTATTCCTGGACCTTTAATTTGTTTAGAAACAATCTTTGCTGATCAGTTATGTGCCTTCTAGCTCTGTACTTTTTATTTCTCCTTTTGTTTACATTAGTACTGCATAACAAAGCCTCTACTATATATAATAATGAAAGTGATACCTCTTCCTCAGTAGCAGGACCTCAGTTGAGGAATACCTTTCCAAACGCAATCAAACTGAATAAAACCAGACTGTGTTGAGCCATAAATATTACAAAGCTAAACTTTTTTGATAAAGGTATCCTCAGTCAACAACATTTGAAAAAATTAAAAAAAACCTCACCAACAAAAAACTTTTACAAGCACAAAGCAAAATTTTTTTTTCTTGAAGAAAAAAAGGCCACTTCTGAACTTTTGGGTTTTTTTCATTCCACAGATTTTAATTTTTAGTCTTTCTAATACTGGTGTCATAAGATAATGTGCTATGTACTCAATATCAGTGGAATGAGACCCTTCGATGTATACAGCTAGGTATACTACTATATTCTACTACCAGTTGTTTTTTGCTCTCTGTCTGTTTTCAGAAAAGTACCTGATGCAATTCAGATGAATGTACTACCTTTGCTGATAGCAAGAAAGCACCAACAGCTGAAGCAAAGCTTTGTGAGATCCCTCCCATCACAGCTGGATGCGGTCAGGTGTCTTTCCTTCAAGTTCTAAAACAACAAAAGTCTGCAGCTAGAATTACAGCACGCCATTTACATTGAAATTTGATCTTAAATATCAATTTTCATTGCTGGTCCAAAGTCAGAGCTGGTATAACTCAAGTGGATTAATTGATTTTGTCCATTCTATATTTTTCTGAACAAAAGTAGAAGACCATGACATTAAATTAGTATGTTTTGGAAAGCTATCATTTTAAGGGTTGATAACACCAACATACAGACACATAACTCCAGCATTTATGAGATACTGAGTAAATTGAATAGTGGTTGGTGCTCAGATTTCGTGTTTGGGTTTTGGTGGTTTTTTTTATATATACACCCCAGAGTATATCCTGGGCGGTGATAGGCTGGAAAGGAGCTTTGAAGAGAAAGACCTGGGGGCTCTGGTGGACACCAAGCTGAACATGAGCCAGTAGCAGTTGGACACATCCAGAGTGCTGTGCCCAGTTCTTGGCTCCCCAGCACAAGAGATATGGAGCTACTAGTGAGAGTCCAGTAAAAAACTCTGCAGCAAGGACAGCCCAGTGAAGATGATTAAGGGATGGTTTAGCCTAGAGAACACAAGGCTCAGGGTGGATTTCATCAAGGTATATAAATACCTGAAGGGAGGGTACAAAGAAAATAGAGCCAGGCTCTTCTCAGTGCTGCCCAGTGACAGGGCAAGAGGCAGTGGGCACAAACTGAAACACAGGAGGTTCTGTCTGAACACCAGAAAGCACTTTTTTACTGTGAGGGTGACTGCACTGGCACAGGTTGCCCAGAGAGGTTGTGGAGGCTCCATCCCTGGAGATACGCAAAAGCTGTCTGGACACTGTCCTGACCAACCAGCTCTAGGTGGCCCTGCTGGAGCAGGAGGTTGGATCCAAAGACCACTAGAAGTCCCTTCCAACCTCAGTCCCTCTGCGATTCTGTGATTCTTTTATGTTTAAAAATTACCTTCTCTATGACTGACTGAAGGCAAATGCATGCAAGGCTATTATGCATGTATTTTGTGACATATCCATTAATTTTCAGACTAATAAGAAATTCTGTGTGAAAAAGCGTAATTCTGCAAATGAACATTTCATGAATTATCTTTCCAACTTCAGCAGTGTAATGAGATCAACCTGATATACTAGGAAACAGAATATTTAATGGCAATCAAAGTCATTAAAACACTAACAGACCTGCTAAACTAATCCAGTCGTGGTCCTTTGTATTTACTGCCTGACTATTGAAGTTGTTATCACCTGCCCCATGGGCCACAATAATTTCATTCTTAAATTGTACTGTTGGAGAAACTAGAGTTATAGAAGAGGGCGATCTTACAGGATGAAGTTAGAGAGTCATCCATGAATAAAATTAAGTGGCCGGCTGAATTACACAAACTGTCTGCAGTTTGCTGATAACTATACTGTTTTCATACTGCTTCAAACTTTACCTGGAGGTGAGGCACTGTTTAGATCACACTACAACTCTTTTATCGATTTTCTGCTGTGTTACCATGGAAACTTTTCCCACAAAAAAATTCACATCGCATTACACATTCATACATACACTGTGTTCATTTTGTTGATGGGTTAGACGAGGGGCCAAATCAAAATGCTCCTTCATTTTAATCATCCAGTTAACTGATAACAATGCACTAAGTCCTATTCAGTAATTTTTCTTATGGCTATTTATTTTGTCAACCTTCTTGCAAGGTTGAGAGGGTTTCCATGGATATCAATCAACTCTTATAATGAGATTCTTCTACTCAATTTCTCCTTAAAGTTTCTCTGCTCACTCATTGCAGAGGCAACCTTTTATTTGTTTCTTCCTCGGGTTTATTTCTGTGAAACCATTGGGCTAGAACCTGCTTATAGGTGTTGTGACACAAAATGGGTTTTTAGGCCAGTGCTTTTAATTCATTCATTTCCTTGAGCAGGTGAGAAGAAAAGTGCTTCATGCAGTTATGTTTGCTTTCATGAAGTCAATCAGGGAAGCAGTCAGGCTTTAATTCTTTCTATGGTAAGGACCATTCAACATATGCTCAGAAAAAAATGAATAAATGGCAGTAGTTAATTTTGTTTCCTTTTAGAAAAATCAAAGCAAATCACCTGAAAATTCCTGTGTTTATGAAAACAGTTTCATGCAGCTATCCTCAGCAATGTAACTTTATCCAAGGATCACGTAACATCTCATTAAGATGAAACTAGTGAATTAGTCTAATAACATGAAGATTACATTAATGGTTAAAGAAGTTCCTGCAATCTTACGGAAATTAAGCGGAAAAAAACACTAACAGAAATGTACTGGGTCCTTGTCTCCCATGACCATGATCTGCCTTGCTTCACTGAGTCTGCAAGGGCTTTTACCCTCTGACTACATCTGAACCAGAAGGTCAGATAAATATTTATGAAGCAGGGATGCCTACAGGCAGTCCTCAGTTTGCTCATTTCGCACTGCAAAATTCTTTTTTACATATCAGCTTACTAGTGAGTTTTCCTTGGTTCCTGTTTTAACTGTATTCTGTGGTTCTACCTCATATTACTGGAAATGCTTTAAGTAAAGTTTAAGTACTTAATTCCAAATTTTATTGCAACTCTAATATTGATTTAAAATTAAATATCTACCCCCCAGTCTGTATATTTTAAATACATTGAAGGAATAAATATTTCAGGCAAGATTAATTTATTAGCCTCCTGGCTGGAGCACAAAGTTGGACACAGTGATCTCTGAAAATCCTTCCCAATCTGAAACATTCGACATTTTAATGATTATTTATATGGCTGTCCCATGCAGAGCCCACAATCAGAGGTTCAGCCTTTTTTTTTTTTTTTTGTGAAGGCTTAGCATAAGCATGCCATAAACAGAATTGCTCTGCCATCCAACAGCTCTCAGCCGTTGATGAGACACAATAGGAGGATGAAGCTAAACTGCATCACAGATTGACTCCCAGTCTTGCTGAAGTCAATAACAAAACTCCTAAGAATTTTGAAGAGATAATGTTGAGGTTTCAGCTAAAAGGTTCTGTTTCGACCACTGTTTTAAAGCCTAAGAATATGCTGAAATATAGGCAGAAATAGGCTCCAGAATGGGAGCGCTGTTAAGTAAAAACAATATGCAGAAGAAGCTAAAATAACATCAAGACGACAATGAAGTGACTGGAGACTGGAGAAGAGGAGAGAAATCAGGTTGAAGCTCTAAGACTGTGAACAGGACAAAAAGACTTGATATAACCAGAGATGAATGAGATAAAATCAAGAATGTATTCATTGATTCATCTGTGCAAAATTGAATTCAAATGTTGTATATCGTGAAGAAATTAATGAAGAGAAAACCAGTACAAGCGTGAGATAGCCATGTCATTAAATTCAACAGAGAAAAAAATATAGTGTTTCAAAAGCTGATGACTTGATCAATGCCCTTTGCTCCTACTTCCGGACAGCTAAAAACACTAAACATCCATGATCATGCAGAAGAAAATTTCCAGGTCATCAAAGAACACAAATAGAATTACATGTGCAACTAAAATTCAGTATTATTGCTGGAAATGGAATAGAAAAAAGTATAATCTTTCAACACAAAATTTTCACCATAGTTTTGTGACATGCAACAATCTAGTAACAGGACCCTTTATTCTGTCTAGTCATGCCTCAACAATTGTAATGCTCTTAGAGATGGATTTATACAGCTGACTACTATGACATTATAGCAATTCAAAAAAGTAATTCACATTTTTCATAATCCTGTATCCCAGATACAGTTGTGTTGCATTTTTTCCTTTTTCTTTCTCTCTGGCAAAGAATTACCTAAATCAATGAAATTATTAGTGAATGTATAATCTTACCGTGGCCCCATAAGGACACATTTCAATACTATGCTGAGTACAGAAATTCCCACAAACTATGTCTGGACACAGGCTATCCACCTGAATCAGCTATTGCCTCTTTCACTGCAAAAGGATGGCCATTTAATATTAAGGCCAAGCAGACTTTTCAGGACACGCTGAACCCACCTATTTCATCACCTTTAGGGACTGTGAAGGGATCTCCACTCTCTTGGTATCAACACACAAAGGATGCTAGCTGAGCTGGTTGGGGCTTTTGTGCTGGCTCACCCGTGGGGATGGGGTTCCACTAAGTTGTGTGACTTTCTGTCACACCAGGATTCATTTCATTACTCCAAAATATGAGACCAAAGAATGCGTGATACTTACATGCACAGAAACACGTGAGGGCAAAATATTTGTCTTTTGGCTGACCTTTTGATCTATGACTCAAAAACAATATTATTAAGTGCACGGTTTCAGCTGTGTGGAAGATAGGGACATTAGCTTAAAGAAAGGCGGTCACAAAAAATGAAAAAACCCAAACTTGCCAAACATCCTAAAGGAATGATGTTAGATTATTTGAAGTCAAAATATTAATAGGAGTGCTAGTCTGCAGCAGAAAATAACAATGAGATGACAAGATCTCCGTAAACCTATTCAAAATGAGCTTCCCTTTCTGCTACTCCTTACATTTTCTTTCAACTGAAGCTTCTCCTGGTACGTTGTTATCTTTGGAGACCACCTGTTTCACATTGCTGTCCAATAAATATACTTTCAGTGCCTGCTGGCTGAAAGGACAAGTTGACTGCTTGCTAAACAGAATATTTTTTCACACTGTCTCAATTTTACATTAATGTACTGAGGTGACAGTTATTTGCCATATTATCAAAATGCATAGCTAAATTGTTGCAACACAACCATCCTTCTCCTTCAGAAGTGCTGTTCAGTTGCAATACAAGCAATGAGCACATCAGACAGTTATGCATTAATGAAAAATGCACCAGTAAGCTGCCTACCAACCCTGTGCTCGTGTTTGCTTTTGCAGTAGGCAAGCTTCTGACATGTTCAGGGAAGGCAACTGACTGCTGAGGGCAATGCTAAAGCAGTGCTGAAGAACAGTGAAACAGAAGTCAGTATGCTCCCAACAAAAAGCCACATATAGAACCCTCTGATCATCCAACTACCTGTCATACAGAGGGAATCATCAACAGAGAAGTCATTTCAGATGTTTCTTAAACTTGAGTCATGCCTTGTTAATGCCAAGACTCCGGTAGCAGAGCACAGTAGCTCTGCCTTTCAGAGCTGGAGGACTGGCGTCCTCAGTCCTTCCTTTGCATTGTAAGAACTGCACTAGTTTTTCTAAAAGGAGCATTTTTTCATCTGTCTCAAAGAACAACAATTTTAATATGGCTTATAGCCATCTGTGATTATTGGATTTGCAAGACCAGAAAGTGTCTCTATTAGACAGGCAATTTAATGCAGACCACGTCAACAAGACCAAACCTCCCAGGCCACTATGGGATAGGACAAAAGTACCATGTGTCCTCATTTTCAGTGATCACTCATCTAAAGCAGCAAGGCTGAAAAGACCTTTCCCAGGGAACTGTTTTCTATAAGCTGCACGATGGCAAACATGGCAGAATCAGAGTGATCCAAAAGGAGCTGAAAGTCGAGAATTGTGCTTACACTTAATTTCACATCATCCAGAAACAAGACCAGGAAAAACGTACCTGACTGTCACATCCTGATAACATGACTAAAAGGTAAAAAAAACCCAAACTGTAAATGTATTAGAAAAAAAAAAAAAAAGACATCTAAATGGGAAGCACTGAATAAAAACCATGCCTTTATTGGTTTTCAAATATTTGATAAGTTTAAAGTGTTTTTGTAAGTGGAGCTGACCTTTAATATCTATGCTGACTCCCAAAATGGCTAAATTTAAAAGAAAACAAAA
Source organism: Phalacrocorax carbo (assembly GCF_963921805.1). Classification (NCBI taxonomy): domain Eukaryota; kingdom Metazoa; phylum Chordata; class Aves; order Suliformes; family Phalacrocoracidae; genus Phalacrocorax; species Phalacrocorax carbo. The sequence goes on along the minus strand of NC_087514.1, from coordinate 146,760,890 downwards.
TGCCAACACTGCTATACTTCACAACAGCTACATTTCAACCGCAGAAATGTTTGAGAATCTTTCTGACTGCTTAGCCAGTACTGCTTTTTTGCCCAAAAGTACTTTCAACACCTGTGAAAGGAAAACATGTCACATGAGAGTCATGAAAATTCTGATCCTTCCCATCTCCCTAGCCTTAACAGGAATATGTGACATAAATTGGTTAGGTTTCTGTCAATAAAACATACACATGAAACACTGTCTCCAGACTAGAAACTGCCCATCACATGGATTTTAAAATATATTTTTGTATGGATAGAGAGTACTCCACAGGTATTTTTCTACTTTTTTATTTCACAGTAAGCCAAAGACATAGTTTACTACAGAAAATCCACATTTTGCCATTCTTTTCTGGTCTGCGTAAAATGTAATGAGACCTATTGGAATAATTTATAATTATACTGCTGTAATGCACCAGTATCTCTCTCTTAAGATGTACATTTATCGATACATATTACTTGTGCTCCATTTGCATTTCTAGCAAAATCGTGTTTTCTCAATAAATGAGCGATGACAGAATAAACCCCATGTAGCAGTGTCAAATAATGAAAAAAACCCCAACTACTCCTTCCAAATGTCCAGAGTGCTTGAAATACTTGAGTTACTCTTCAGGCAGTGTAAAACCAGCTGTATGTCTCATAAACACCTGTCCTATTCCCTCCCCCCCAATGGAAATAGATGAAAAATGCATTTATAAAAATTGGAATAAATGCATTTTGCAGTTGGAGATCTAGGGCTAGATTTTAAAACTCTCTGAGTTCTGAGAATTACCAAAGGATGCAAGCTGCTCCACCAAACTTTTTCCCTATTTGTTGAGTGAATACATATGAAGTAATGCCAAATATTATTCCTTGGACGTTTTCACAGCTGAATGCACAACTTTCTCATCTCTGTGTTATCAGAATCCCATGTTCATACTAGAGGTTGGAATTAACAAATAAAATAGTCATAAAAGCTACAGCAACATGAAAAAAATATTGGAAACCTCAGAAACTCTCCTTAAAGAAAATTTTTTGTGTATCTAATCAAGCTGCTCGCTGGCCATTTACAGGCAGCGCAAGCATGTGTCCTCCACAGTAAAAAATGGCTTCTCTTTCACATCGCTATTTAAAAGAAGCCAATAATTTAGTAGGATGGCTAATAAGAAAGCTTGCTTAAAAGAAGGCCTGAAGACTTTTTTTCCTCAAAATGTGGACGTAGGTTTTTATAACTGAGGTGAGCAATGCCATTGCTGTCCTAACCCCACTCTGACACTTGAAACCACGTACAGCTCAGAGCTGCTAAGGTGGAGAAAATGAGGTGGTAGTCACAGGTAGGAGTGTATCATTTGGACAGGGAAGGAGGTGTACAGTTCACATAATAATTGCGCTGATCATTAAGGAGGTCCAAAAGTCTCCGGGTCTCGTGGTTTACAGAATACCGCTCAGGGAATAAATGCAAGCCATTGGTTAAGAAACACAATTTTGCCCTTAAAATACTGGTTGCAATACATTTTGTGAGAGAGGTAGAAATTAGGGAATAGGACTCTGAAAGTAAAATGCATTAACATGTATAATGCTTTCTAATAACACTTCACAGATATCTGCTCAAAAAAGGGAGAATCTTTATTTTAGTGTGTAGGATTGAGAGATGGAATATAAGAATCTTAGTCAATACTCCACAGATATTTTATTCCTGTGTATTTCATGCCTCCCTGACATAAGGCAAGGAACGAAAACAGAATGTAAACTGCAGTAAAAAAGAATGGGCTTATAGAAATTGACTTTTATTGCTCTATTAAGCCAATGGCAAATAACACCTTGTTTTATTGGGTTTCACTGCAACTATCCAGTGAGATATATGAAATCACACATGTACTGCCATTCAGTTCAGGATATAACAATTATGCAGCTATCTCACTCCAGTTAATAAAGTTTTAAATTAATAAGCATTTATTTCTTTGAAGAAGCAATAGGGTAATACCACACTCATTTTTAGCAAGCCAGTTAAGTTCTTTGATACTTAAAACAGCCACCATTCAAGTTCTCTTCAGCAGTCTTTAGACTCTTTCTGTTCTCAGATGCGCAGGCACGTACCAGACTGCCACGTGCAGCAGCTCGAAATCAAAAGTCACCATTTCTACTTGAGCAAATAGCTACAAAGAGGATTTTTCAAGGTAAGTGGCCGCAGGCATCAAGGGTCATGATGCAGTTTTACAAGGTCTGGCATTCTTTTTTCAGGTTGGTTAAAAGCAGACTTATAGGCTATACTTCAGCTTGAACAGATTTTTGTAGTACAGTAATGGGTGAAGTTAAAACACTTCTAACAGGAATTGCAGGGCAGACCCTGCCTGCTAAGTTATCCCAACATTGTCTCTGGCAACACAAGGCAGCTTTGAACCCACTAACACTTGAAGTAGAAGCAGCATTTGCAGTGATGGCCCTAACCCCTTGTCTATTCATCCCCTACTTTTAAAGGGCTAAGATCAGGACTCGTCAGTGAGGCAAAGTAAGAACTGCATATGCTAGTGATTCTGGCTACCTTATTTCCTGGAGACACACTAGAAAGACACAACAACAAGCTGCTTTTCCAGACTGATCTAGGAGCCTATTTGAATGCCACTATCAAAATGATACACATAGCCTGTGAAATTATGACTATGCTATGGGGTAGTGGTAGTAGTTCTACAACAAAAGCTCTGTCTAGAATAGTCACTGCAATGCACTGGAATGTGAAGAAGCTGCTCAAAATAAACGGAAGTAAAACACATGAAAACAAATGTCTAGTTTTGAGGTAAACTTTCCATGACAACAACAAAAACTTTTCCTATTTGTTCCATTTTTTCATGACACATAATTAAATCAATGCTTTGCCACAAAATTATCAGTTCAAGACATAGGTAGGGGAAAAAAAAAACCTCTAATGAATTCTTTCCTAAGATTTACTTGAAAAGCAAACTAGCTAGTCCTAAATGCTTCTTTTTCTCCGCTCACACCTGGAACCATCTCCTGAGGAAAAAACATATGCATGAAAAAGCTTGAAGGTTGGGGATGTCAAAGCCAAATGACAACACTGACAGAACGAAGGGGAAAGGATGTGAATGAAGCCAAGGCCAAAATTGTAAGAAGGAGTGGGAAGTGAGTGAAGAAATTTAGGTCCCAATTCAAAACTGACAAAGATCCATGGGAACCTGTTTATTTCAATGGCCTTGGTTTCAAAAAACAGGCTGATATCAATCTGAACAATTTGCAAGGGTAATGAATTTAGCAAGGACTGGCTTGAGACAAGGTTGTTGCCAAGGAAGGAATGATGTTATAATGAAGAAGCTGGCAACGGACAAGTGATTTTTCATAATGTGACTCAGACAACAGTTGCATGAACTCTGTTCCAACTGTTGAGCATGCAAACCACGTAGCAGCATTTGCTTTTCTTGAAACCCTCCAAACGTCAGAGGGGGACAGTCATCACATCCACATGGCAGCACAGTTGAGATATTAAGAAAATCTGTATTCCCTATACTGTCTGTTAGAGACACTAACGAAATTCCAGGTGCAGACATTTACTCTGACATTGACAGATCCCAAATAGGGAAATTAGAATATTTTATCTGAAGTAATAAACGTAAAAAGGCTTTCATGGCTTGATTCATATGCTTTGTATAGTCTCTAGCTGCCTTTCTTCAGACACAAAGATAGGAAATGGAAATTATGGGTGATCAGTAGCTGTGGATACAGCAAAGGTGATACTCTTAATAGCAAGAAGAGGAATGATATTTATTTTTTAATAAAGCTACTGGTAACATGTAAAGTGACTAAGTGACTAATAGCCTGTTTTTAACATGAGGCTGTGGCATCAGCAGGATTCTTCCAGTCTTTCTTTGTTGCTGCCTTCTTTCAGCTCCAAAAGGATATTTCCTACTTTCTCATCAGTAAGGACTGGCACTGGGTCCCTGTGGGCTGATCTGGAACCATTTTAGGATGCAATTTACTTTGTTAATTATATTTCTCCAGCAATAATTTCAGTGTTCACTTTTAAATCCTTCATTGATTTTAATTAAGCCAGCGTAAGCTTCCAAACTTTTCTTTCAGATAACAAGCTGCTTACTGCACAACAACCAAAAACTCCACACTCACTAATGCAGCTGGAAACCAAACCTACTGTCAATTGTTCAAATTGCTTTGGACAAACTCCCCAACAAATTAGTAAGCCTGAAGTGAAGTAAAAGGGGAAGATAATATGAGTTGCAAACTAGGACATTGTTTCAAGACTTTAAATTTCTTTCTCTTTCAGTTTGTTTTCCTTATTAATTAGTTCTTTGGATGATGGCTCTTCAGGTTATTTATTTATTTATTAAGTCAGGCCTTTATAAGCACATCTATACCATGTATTGCTGCATCATGTTACACATACTAAAGCTAATGCAATGTAGAGGTACTACATTGTTACAAAGGTAATATAGCAAAAATGCTTAACTGCTGTACTAACATTGCACTAACTTAAACACCTTACTATACCATCATCATATGAGCTGTTGAAATACTGTTTAAGGTATTAAACTGCATGGCATAAAAGAGGGGAAAGACCCCTTCATTGCCAGAACAAAAAATTGTTAACTGGATATGACTGTCACCTAATCTTAGCTTTAAAAACACCATTTAGTTGAACTGACATAGCAGTTTATGAGTTCTTCCAAATACAATATTTCTGTTATCTCTTCCTGCCAGAATTAAAGGCACTTCATCTATAGACATGCAAAAACATTGCCCATATTACTTGTACCTAATATTACCCACATAAGTGGGGAAAAAAACCCCAAACCCACAGACTTTGACAATTTACCCTTTGACTGTTGCTCTGCTACAACTTGTAAATATACATGGCTATTTCAGAGAGGAGCAGGGGTGAGTATTGGTGCTACCTGCCGTGGTAGAACATGGTTTTAACAAAGCAGCTACCTTGAATTGGAGAGTTGCCCTGATATGAAATATTGGCAATTAGAGAAGCAGCCTGTGGCAACATGAGGATCTCTACAGCCTATTTTGATAGCAGTAGGACCTGGATATCATTTCTGTGATCAGTCATTTTAACAGTCATTTCTTAAGGAAGCCAAATGATCAGCCAGTGCAGGAGTCTGTTGATTTCAGCGAAAACATGAGGAACAACATGAATTTCATAAGTATTTTAGGAATAAGAACATAAATTTGTGACATTTACAGATAGGGATGATGACATGTGAGGGTGATAAAGCCCTCAGTATCCCTGGCTGTTAGAAGTAATCAGCAACATTACATGGTGCTATGGTACCAGACAGCAACAGTATCGCATAATGTACAGGATTCCACATCCAGAATCTTAATATTGTGTTTACAGCAGCCTGATTTGAGGCTTAAAATGAGTTCCTCTTAAAGATGAAAGGACAGAACCTTCACTAAGATGCACATGTGACCAACTGACCAAGAAGTTTTTAATAGCCCTTTCAATTTAAATTGATTTGATTAGGAGTTCGACAGATTAAAAAAACCCAAACAAACAGAAAAAAAAGCAAAAACAGCAAAGACTTACTTAGGAGGACAGGGGACAGAGCTTTTGCCGAAGTTAGACATTAACTTTTTGGAAAAGGACAACTTTTAATTATAGTTGGACAGAATTCAGACTAATAAGTACCCACTTATTATTATAAATACTGCAACTTAGAGCCCTGCTGATGTTTAATAATTAATACTGACCCTGAGCTGAATTTTAAACACATTTCCCAGCCTGATTGGTCTCTAAATGCTCCATGCTTTGAAATATTTCCTTTTTTTTTTGAAAATGTTTGTAACCAACTGCCAGAATGTTTAGTTTGACCTTATGAAATAGATATATACAAGTACTATTTTACAAATCTTAGAAGCTTTATGGACTGAGCACCTTTCATCAGCCCAGGATTTCCACACTAATACATCATTTTTATGAAGTACTCCCTTACAGCAACAAAAGGCCCATTTCTGACTCCTTATCAGGAATTTCCTCTTTTAATTAGTAACTAAATATATTATCCATTGTTCTCATCTTCCAGTTTTGGTTTGGGAATGACTTTTTGGGTTTTTTTGCAGTAAATGACTTTTCAACTGGGGTTTGCAGAGGTCAGTTATTCAATATTTTACATTGAGAATAGGAGCTAAAATTGAGTTTTAAGGTAGGAAAGACAAAACCACATAAAATTTTATGAAACTGGATATACATACTGTCTATTGCAAAGTCAATTGGTAAAAAGGCAGAAATGAATTTTATTTTTAAGTTATAAGCATGCAGCAAAACAAATAAACATTATATTTTGTAGGAAGTGTAGAAAATAAAGACCTCTCATGCGTTAAAAATCTTTACTATGGTGTAAGAGCACAATATAATTGAAACTTTGCAATGTTACTATAAAGGCAGAACATAAGGTATATGCCTACTATAAAATTCTACAATGAAAAGTGATGGATCCATCTTAGACATAGCTTTCACCTAATAACTTCCCAGTGATCAGTGAAGCAGTTGCTGACTATCCAGAAGGCTCTTTGCCTTAACATTAAGCCATTTAATTTATTATTAAGTGTCTGATCTGCAAAATTATTTCAGTGCTTGTTTGGCATTATATGTGGTCAAATGCTTTGGCTATTTATCTGTTATTCTATGAAACAGAACCTTATTGACAAACACAAATGTGGTCATTTTAAGTCCTGTTACTACTTCAGTGCAACTACTGCCCATAAGCCTCACAGTCAAAGTTGGCAAATGCCCTTTATATGAAGGTCAGAGTGATGTGAAGGCATATGGAATTTCCCAACCCCCCAAAGCTTATAATTCTTTTTGGCCGAAGTGTTTCTGATCCAATTTGTAAAAATAAAGGATAAGGGCAGAAGCAGAAAGAGTTGTAAGAGTTCACTGACAGAAAGCAGAGTTTCAGGGAAGGCTGATAGAAGCACTACAGAAACAGGTGAGGTAGTTCTGGACGGGACACTTGACACAGAAGTGACAGGTAAAGGAAGCTTTACAGGTAGAAAAGAATATTAACAGCTGTGTGGCAACATAAGACATCAGAAACAGGGGGTTTAAAGAGAAGGTGATTGTGTGAGCTGGTATTTGCCAGTCAACAGCCAGACCTCTATAGTCATAGAATCATTAAGGTTGGGAAAGACCCTTAAGATTATCGAGTCCAACTGCTAACCTATCACTGCCAAGTCCACCGCTAAACCATATCCTCAAGCACCACATCTACCCTTCTTTTAAATACCTCCAGGGATGGAGACCTAACCACCTCCCTGGGCAGCCTGTTCCAATGCCTGATAACCCTTTCGGTGAAGATGTTTTTTCTAATGACCAACCTAAACTTCCCCTGGTGCAGCTTGAGGCCATTTCCTCTCCTCCTATTGCCTGTTACTAGGGAGAAGAGACCGACCCCCACCTTGCTACAACCTCCTTTCAGGTAGTTGTAGACAGCAATAAAGTGAGGGCAAGCTGTACACTGGTGATGACAAATGCAATCCCCTGCAGCAGACACAGGGTAGCTCGATTTTGGCTAGAAACATTGTGTTTCACCCTGCTTTGTATCACCTTTTGCCATTCAACAGATATAGCCCATAGGGTAATTTCTGTTATCAAAGAGCTCTTCATTAAGTGATGAACACATCTCCCAGCTCCTGTGTTGAAGGAGCCAGAGTAGCAGAAATGACCAGAAAAGCCTCACTGAGATTTCTGGCAGGCTCCGAGAAGGTGATGCTCCATTCAGTACACTGATACTCCAGAGAGCCAGGCAAACTTCACCCATCCACTGGTTTTGAAATTTTAAGAAAAGTAAATTTATGAGATGCAGGGAAAAGGCATGTGAGCATAATTGTCCTCTGAGGACTGGAAATCTCCAGATAACGTTCAAGTAGCAGAAGCTTTTTCCAGGCTGCATATTCACAACCATCCTCACCCTTAATCTCAGATCCCAACCCTGTGGATACTTCTATTTCCATAGCACCACCAAGCTAGGTGGACAGATTACTCTCCTGCTCAGAAGTATTGCTCGGTGTGCCAACATAAAATGATGGAGCTCAGACAGCGCAACATCAGGCTTTATTGCTTTCCCCACAGCGTACTCTATTCTCGGTCATTGATCCTCTTTCTCTGAAAGTCCTACAAAATGTCATGCAAAATTACAGTAGAATTCTCTGCACTTTGGTACTTATTTTTCATAATATTCCTCCTGATGTATTGAAAACAGCACGATTAAAAATGAATACCATAACCCTGTTTACACACTCAATATCCAAAACGGAATTCAAAATATGTTATCTCTGTATAGAACTTAAACTTTTAAGCAGCTAAACAGCTAGCTAGCTAACCCAAGATTTTTTGCTCTATTACTTTCCCACAAGCTATATGCACACTTATAAAGAGTTTGATACTGGAATAAGTGTGATTCATTCTTGTGAGAATGAAAGATGGCTTTGAATCAGATGTCCTGACTAGTCAAGTGTTTAGAAACCATGTTCAGGCACTTCACAAATGCTCACCGGCACAGGTTTCAATGGAAAATTTATTTCAGTGCCTTCAGTGTCTGTGATTTTATCTTGGGTCAATAGTGGGTAAAATAGTTGCAGTTTTGACTAAAAGCTATGTGTATCTTATATACACAAAGACCTCTTTTTTCAATGAGTACAAATATTTTTAAGCATATGGTCTGACCTTAGGAAGTAACACAATCGTACAAAGAGTTCTTGATTTCAATTTTAGAAAATTACCAACTTTAATTCTGTCACAGTGGTATTTATTACTGGGGTGCCTTTTCATTTCTTTGCCTAGTACTCCTATTATTACAGTGGTAGAAATGCTTAGGCAGCACCTCCACTATAAGAATTATTTCAGATAACTCCTCTGTCCACTGCTCAGGAATGTTCCTCTACCGAAACAAGATTTATCAAATATTATCTCACCAGATTTCAATACAGCCTTTACAAATTCTACTGCTTGCTCCAACTTCAGCAGGGCTATATGTGACTGAACCTCCATGCTCAGATAAATGCCAGAAACTCACTACAGGACAACTGGGAGTCATTACCTCAAGTGTCTCAGGCTGGAATAGCTTACTACTCTGCTGAAACGTGTCAGTGCTTTGGGTCCACTGCTTGCTGCAGAAGTGTCTGACAGGCTGTCATGTTTCCAGGTCTCTGAGTGGTAAGATACAGCAGTGAAGTAATACATGGCTTGCTTTTTAAAGGCTCATCCCTACTTTGCTTCAAAACCTATTGCACATTTCTATTAGCTCCTACTGCTGTTCTCCCTATACACTCCCATCAGCCCTCTAATATCCTTGGTTATATTTGGCCAATACATGCCGTCTTTGACATTCCAGGTTGTTTCAAACATCCAAATTTTTTTTTTTTTTTCAGTGCTATGATTTCATTGCCTACAAGATGCTATTTAGCTGTCTTTTGACTGGTTTAGCAGTTGTAAGCTTTCCTTGTTGTAATTCTTATACAAGATGTCTACCTATGCAGAACAATCCTGATTAATGTTTTTTCCTCTGTAACAACTCTAAGTCCTTTGAGTTCCACTTTTTCCTGACTTGTATTTGTGCATTTGTTATTGCATGTGATAGGTGGACATTTCTGGAGCCATCTTCATGTTAGCTGGTAAAACATCTCAATAGTCAACTCAGCTTTGTAAGTCTAAAAATGTAAACATCTATATATGACCTGATCACACCAGACTCTGTAGCAATATATATATGCACATATAGACATAGAGGGAGAATTAGACACAGGATGCAACACATCCAACCTACTTTAAACATCTGCCTTCAGTATTCATGTACTCTGCTGACTATATTGATTACATCTCCACTGACTACATGTAAGTTTAGGCTGACAAACATGGATATAGATGTTGGCACAGCTCTATGAATTGTATGTAATCTGTTAGTTTTACTTGTAAATTTGCCTGCAGGCTATACACATGCCTGTAGCTCATAGCAGAGTTATTTCAGAATCTGTGCACTTCCATTGCACATTTCCAGCACTACCAGTGATCAACCTATGGTGAATTAGCTAAGCTTTCACAAAGCAATAACCATGTCATTCAGTCCACTTTTGCTTTCCTTCACCAAGTACTAATCTCTTGTTTCTCTGTTACTTTTTACTTCTTACTTCTTGATAGCATACATTTTCTAAGTTATGCTTATAAAGATGTGTCTTTCATGGGATGTCCAGGCACTTACTGACATGTTCAGAGGTTGCTGTAGTAGATAGTGACCTTTGCCTACCAGAAGTCACCAGGTGGTTGCTCTTACCGTGTTTGATTTATAATCTATCCCCCTACAATTCTGTGGTTTTCCTAGTGTAACTCACCTCTATTAAGCATGCTGATTTTATTTTTTTTTCCATATGGAAGTCTGCCACAATTATTTGCTTTGTAAGATTCTGTCATTTCTACAATATTCTTGTTTCCACTTTCACATACCTGCAGAAATGCACTAATTTCCAACATAATAACTGGAATGATAGCATATAGAGAGAACCGAATAGGTGTAACACTGAAGTTTTCATTCACACCTTTTTTTCTCTTGTGACATTCATCTGTGCTCCTCAACACCAGTACAACAGCTTTCCCACTGGGAGCTACTACTGAAAATGCTGATCTATTGAACAGCTGTTACTTATCCTAATAGTAGTGACCTCCAGCTTGATTTCTCCATCCATTTCTCCTGGACTTTTTCTTCTCTCTAGCTTTTCTGGGATAATACCATCTCCTTGCTACAATCCAGTGCTCCTGGTCAACTGAAACCATATCCAGCTACACTCCACCTTTTCAGTGTATAAACTTCTTTCAGCTCATTTACTTCATGGGCCTCCTAGCTCCTTAATACACCACTGCAACTCCAACAGTGAACCCCTTCTTCTCAACTCATCCTGTTCCCTAAAAATCAGCATTCTCTTGTCCTGGTACAGTCCATCTAGTTGGGGTCTACATGTTCATGTCCCAAAGCAAACTAAGTTTCAAACTTCTACTGCCCTTCATCTCTTTTCTCCTAGATTCAGACCTTATTTTCTCCCTTTGGACTTGGAAATTGGTAGTTACTTGCCTGAGCTACGACCGAGTGAAAAATTAACCAGAGATTTAATGATTTAGCTCATAGACCTAATTTCCATTTTTAGTTTTCTGAAAGTAATTACCTTTACCTTTTGGGGACTGGTGTTCAAGTAGTAACAGTTTCTTTCAAATCTGAAAGTTTCATTTCAGTAATGATATCATAATTAACTGAAATGAATTTGCTAGTGAAACATCAAGTATACAGTCATAATCAGCATGTTAATACTTGCATCAACTTCTGTTTTGCAACACAGTCACTGGCTTTGGGAATAAAACATAACGGATGGTTCAAAGCAAACAACCTCAATATCAGAAAATTCTAGTCGTGACAGAATTTTCTGGATCAATCTAAATGTTCACTAGAGGTGGAGAAAATTTAATAGAAACAGGCTTTGAAAACCTCAAAAAACCCACAGCAGAACCCAAGCTGATAGTTAGCTATCAGAAAACTCTAAAATTTTTCAGTGATGCACACATGGCTTTCTTTTTAATGACAATTCTTGAAAGACTAGCTAAATCAAAGGTTATATTGACCGGCAGGATCATCTACTCAGTTTTGGAACTTCCAGATGTTTCTTTGCCAGGAAAAAAGGGCTAAGGGGAAGTAAACAAACTGTCAAATGAAGGAAAGTTACTGCCACCATATACTTACAGGTGCCTTTAGTAGGAATTAGCCCCAATTAACCCCAAGTTTTACATGTGTATTTGAGGAAGACTTTTGCTTTATTTTCACCTGTACAAATACTTCGGTCGTATTCTAAACACCTTTTCTATGTATTCACTGTAATTTCCGCCATTGCATGCTTCCTGCTACAGACAAAACTAGGGGAGGACAGAGGATAGAAGAAATCTCATCTTAGCCCCAGGGAACAGATATTCAGCATGACTGTTTTGGAGTTCATGACCTGAATGGGGTCAGACAGACTGGGGCTGCAGCAAAGTGATAGTGGCTGGAAGGACAAAGGGCTCAGCTCCGGTTTGTTCCTTATATCAGGACTCACGCTAGCGTGATACACTACTGGTTTCCACAACTTAGTTTCCTATTGAAGTTTCCTACACAAAGGCTGCTGAAATCTTTCCAGGCCTCTATGCCACCATAAGTTACCCGTGCCTACAGGGATGGAGTTTCTCATTCTGTTGCCACCACCGTGTGTATATAAGATATACTAGAGCAAGAGCCAGGATAGCATTAATCTCTGTAAAAACCTTAATCTCAGGCTTCCACCCAGAAACCTACAATTTGGGTGTGAGTCCAGCATGAGTCAAGCAAGAAGTTTTTGGCCTCTGACTTCAATGCTGTTCAGCTGGGATGTCTTGTAAAGCCACATTTTGCACAAATCCTCAAAATTTTCTGTTGTCAGCCCCATACAATGACTGGATACGGCCAGATTTATCTATAGTGGAAGCTCTTAGCCACATTTGGATGGCATTGTTATCTCTGAAAACTCTACCAGCGTACTCAATGCTAACTACAGCAGCTATCATTTCAGGCACACAATATGGGAAAGGTAGGTACAACATGGATAGTAATAACTAAAATTGAAGAGTGTTTAATATAGATATGACTGATAAAACAATACATTCTTTTCTATAACTCTAGATAAAAAAAGAAAACTCAATCTTGATTGCCAAAGGGTAAATTCAGGAAGACTGCATAGGCTAATTACAATCTTCATGAGGATGATAGAGTATAATCAAACAAGTACCAGGAAGATTGTTGTTGAACTCATCCTAGTTCAAAAGGCAACAGCAAAAACCATTACCTCAAAACACTGTAAACTTATGTCAGTTTGAGATCTGCCTCTGAATTCACCTTGCAATATTTATATATTACACTGCCTATAAAAATATGATTGTTATTGAAATAGAGAAAAATTTACCTCAAAAAGTCTTCAAACAAAATACATGTTAAAAAAAAAAGAGAGATATTAGTAGACAGATACTTTAATTATTCCTTAAAAAATACCAGAAGTGTATCCATGCTAAGTTTTCTGCACTGTCCAATAAAATCTGACAGACCTAAGCTATTCTTTTATGAACAACTGCTTAACTATTTGCTTGATAGTGTAATTCTAAAGCAAAATTCCATCACCAAAATATTGTTTTCCCAGTATATGATAATACAGAACTATTTTTAATTTGCTGTTTTCCTTGCTGCTTCCAAATAACTATAGTTAAATGTGAAAGTCAAATATATTTTATGTTCCTAAGTAGTTTGGTTCTTTTACAAGTTCTTGATTTACAGGTTGTATACAATAATATTCAGTTATTCCATGGAAAGAACAGAAACTGAAACTACTTAAGACGCCTCGTAACCTCTGATCATTCAAGCTATCAGGAGAAATTCCAAAAGAGAAATTAAAATTTTTATTAATCTCAGGCAAAAATATAAGGTTTAATGAAAATCCGTAATAATCTGGGTTAGCTACCACCCTCCTCTGCAATGCTGCTACAGACATAGCTATACCATAGAGAAATGTAACATCAGTGAGAGATGCCATACAAGAGAAAAAATCCCTAAATAATTTACAGTATCTGATACAAGGCTGCACTAGAAAACACAGACTGATAAATGAAAAAAAAAACCTACAGAGAATAAACAAGAGGGACTTACTACCATGAGCATGGAAAATTAATACACCCAAGTATGAAGCACTGCTCCATGTTGAATGGGATGTGGAGCCACAGAGCTTCAAGGACTCCTGCGAGAAGGGCTGTGTTACCGCCTGCAGCACAGAGGGTTTCCCCACCTCCACAGCCACTGAGCTCTGTTGGGGATATCAGTGACAAGCAACAAAACAGACCTCATGAGCTTAGCTCCCTGACATTCAAAACATGACTCACTAACTCACAAGTGGTTTATTACAGAAATAAATGCACTTGTGGCCTGTAGAACACAAACTTTAAAAAGCTTCACAAAAAACAAAACTCAGCTTCTTTTTGTGTTATCGACTATTAATAAAGCTTTGTGAGCTCTGCAGAGGTTGCTTTAGAAATGCTCTCTAAAGAAATGTGGGGAGGTAGATGCCCATATCCCAAAGAACCACAAATTATTAATTATTATAATAATACTGTAAGCTGTCTTACCTCCTAGTTATGAACCAAATAGTCCTGTCAAATACAAGCTAAGGACAACAGTGAATAACGCCCTCAAATTAGTTATTTTCACTCCCTGTTCTTCGTTTCCTTAGTCAAACAAAATCAGCTCAGCAAAAACATTTGGAAAAGGAAATAAATATTATTTAAACTGAAGAAAAAGTTGAGCTTTACACCTCAGCAATTTCAAAGTAATATTAAATAACTTGGAAACCCTACTATTGCACAATACAACCTCCATGAAGAATGGCAGACACCATTTCGGTAGATATTTTTATTGTGACAGGGATTTAATGTGCCACTGTCCTCAACTTTCTTTTTAACAAGGTTATTTAATTTACGATTTGGAGGTAAAAAAAAACCACAGTTTGAAGTGTTGTCATTAGGATAATCAATAATACTCTGCTGACCAGAAAGTGGACATCTGTCATGTGGGACCCCAGTACACATTAACTCTGTCATTCTTTTGATCTAAGAATAACTTCTGGAGGTGTTTCATATCCCTGATAAGAGTAAAGCCATTGTAAAATCTTGGTTACTAAGAAATAGTAGACTATACAATATAAAAAGCACTTGGAACCTGTCTTTACCCTTTGTTGCTAGGCTATAAGCCACACTGCACCACCACTGACTTATGGTAACAAAATTTGCAAATATAATCAAAGAAAAACATTTATCAGAGAGTTAGGAGAGAAATAGATCTTCTCCCACTAAATAGTTTCAGGAATCTTAACGTTGTAGAAAAGGTTTCATCCTGTCCTGAACTGACAGGATGACTTACACTTACTAGGCTTTATCAAGATAATATTTTTAAAGTTATTATTGACTTTAAATTGCTCAATTTTTAAATTGCTTAATTAGAAGTTTTTAATTAAAATTAAAATTGCTTATTAGAAGCAACGATTAAGTAATTAAAAGTTAAATTGCTTAATTTAGACTTTTAAATTGTTTAATTTTGAGGTTGAAAATCACGGGAACATAACATGAAAGACAGAAGTATCTCTGTGTTAATGTCAGTGGCCTATAGTAAAAGGACTGATGTTAAAGTCCTATTTAGCTTGACAATAATCCATTGACCTATTCACAGCAATATTACTTATTAAAAGTGGAACAAAAAAAAAGCAGAATTATCATTCAGTGTTCCATTGAATTGTTCATTGCCAATAGCAACAGAAGTGTGCTGCAGAAATGCAGTGATTCTTATATGCTTACATGCTTTTTTAAAAAAAAGAAAACCCCAAACATCCTAATCCCCCAAATTCTCCAGTCCAAAAGAAAAACTTTTTCCTTCACAAATTACTACTACACAGTTCTCCTTGGGAGCTTCTTTACTTCTATGTCTTTGGGGGCAGATGGAGGGGACCGATGACAGCAGCATATTAATGACAGCAGTGGTAAAAATTCAGGGCTTCAGAGTGACCACACAAGAATAATTACTTGGAGAGTAAACTTTGTGAAGTCTTGAGGAACCAAGTTCAGCAGTACAGAACGAACACTGACCCCGCTGCTGCTGTTTCAGCTGCGCAGGATCCATCCCACCCCATTCTTTCATGCTACACAGATCATGCACTTGATTTTGGCACCCCATCAAAGGCAACTCCTCTAATAAGAGGAACAGAACTAGGCATTGATGACTAAGCACCAAAATGAGGCTAAAAGCAAAGCAGAATGGAAATCAGACAAGTCTCAAAATCCCAGTCAGTAGTTCATGGCTCACCTGATCCAGATCAGCATCAAAATGTCATTGCTGATCAAGAAGAGAAAACATTGGTACTGAAGTCACCCCACAATTCTGCATCCTTTTTTTTACCATTCTGACTGCAAATCAACTGCTTAATATCAGCCTTTATTCACCTCTGTCCATCTCTTGTATTCTTCTGCTGTGGTAGCAGAATTAAAGATACTGACACAGAGCACAACAGAAACCTCTGTTCCAGCTCCTATTTTTGTTGAAACACTGGCTGCAATTATTCCCTAATCTTTTAGTCATACACTCCTCATTCAGAGCTCCAGTACGACATGGGCATCCCCTGATCCTGGTGAGCTGGCCACCCATAGAAGAGGTGATGAACTTCTTATAGATCTCCTAGATTCTAGAGAAGATAGAAAAGGAGAAAGCTTGACCAGGGTCATGGTAGGATTGGTCCTGGTGATGGTGACCTCTCTTTCTGTTTGCTTGTCCTGTCACACCTCTAGGCAGAACACCACCAGCCAGAGTCCATGAATTTGCTGGACGCGTTCAAGGACCAGAGAATGCTGTGGGTATACTCTCTGTGATGCCACCCTCTGCCTCCCTGTCTCATTTTTTGGCCATTACTCCTCCTCTTCCTCTTTCTCATTTGTTGCCTTCCACAACATTTCATTTTCCTCTACTGTCCTCTTTGTCTTTCAAGGAGGTGAAGCAGGAAGGGAGCAGAGGGGTCAGTGGCTGTTCCTAGTGCACAATGCGGGTACAAGCAACAGCCAGCAGCGGTAGGAGGGAGAACCATAATCACGAGCCATCAGTGGTGCCCAGAGCTACACGACCAGGAGCTCAAGCTGTGCCATGCCTTCCATCTTACCCCACAGAACGAGGAGAGGAACACCATAGTACTGTTGCAGACACCATACTAGACCAAGGCAATGCACTACAAGGGTTTGTCTTACAGGTGGCAAGTTACGTACTTCAAGCAGCACTTCTTTGGAAAATAAATCCTTTGCCCTCATGCAGACAAAACCTAAATTTCCCTCCTTGTTTTGGCTCCAGCAATACCTCCACAAGTGCAACTGCTCCAGACAGACACACAAAAGATTTCTGGAGGAAATAACCTAAATAGAAAATTATTAATGCTGTAAAGTCTTACATTGAGAGGGTTTTGTAACAGGTCAACTTGAGCAGCTGGAGGGTTTTCATCATACTGATATTTTGTAATTTTCTTTTCGTGAAAAGCAAAATTTCATAAATAAATGCTGCAGTTTATCTCTTGTTATATAAGGGGGGAAAAAAGGTATTTTAAATAGCTGCAAGAAACTCTTCTCATATTACTCAAAGTAAATGGTTAGAAAGCCACTTACCCCCAGTTGCCACAGTAATTTCACGTAGAAAATGGCCATAAAATGGAAAATCGAAGGACAGATTCACTCTCTGAAAGCAACAACACCAGAAAATAAAATCGATATTGTGAAGAAATGTAAGAGAAAACAAAATGAACAGTCCTCCACTTCAAACATCTGTTTCATTGCTTTTTATTTTTCACTGGGGCCTTGCTATTCTTAATTTGGAATTTTCAATGGCTAACTGGAAACAATTCTGTGCAGCACTTAAACACCTGATAGCAGTAGATCTTCATAATTGAAGACTTTAGAAAATTAAAAAAAAAAATCAGACATTATTAATTTCATTCTTATGAGAGAATTATAAATATTTGTAGAGTTTTTCCATAAAAAAAGAGTTTATTTCACCTCTTTCTTAAAAGGCACCATCAATATTTAAGGCCTTAGCAATATCTAAATTTTACATGATGCCCACTCCCCTGGCTGTGGGTGGTTTGCTCCTCTGCCAAATGCTCCTTCAGATTCAAGTGCTCTCCCTGAGCTGGTCACTGGAAGGCAATTCTTCCATCAAACCCATGTGACACCATTTCCCACACCTGTCTACACTGTTAACTACAAGCTGAAATGATTTATAAAGAGATATTCAACAGAACTAACAAACTCTACTTAAGGTACTTACTGCAAAATAAAAAAGGAAGAAAAATCTTTTCCCCCAGTCAGCCTACAAGGTTACTATCCTCTATCAGCTGAATTCATAGCAGAGAACTGTAATTTCAAGAACAGACTCTTCTCCTCATGAAAGCTCTCCATAGAGCACCTTCAAATCCAAACTATTTTCCCCTCTCTGCCTATGGCTCTCTCCCATCTATTCCACTCCTTTCCCAAAGCTCATTGATTATTGTGGCCACCCATAACCATCACTCAATGCGCTACCTGGTTACAGTCTGAACAGATCAGTAGTCGTGACAGAAAGGAGTGCTGAAATCCCAGTAAGGTCTTTTCACTGTTTAAATGTAATACCTCATAAAACCCCCATCACTTCCACAATGGCCCAAAGTCCAAATAGGAACTGCATATGCAGCCCATTATTATTGTTATTTAGGAGGAATACTACAATAAAAATTGCTGTGAAGATGGTTTGTGGGTGACTGTCCCTCAACCCTAACTTCTGATGTCTCCACTTAAGAAAGGGCAACAGTTCGTACATTTTAAAAAAGAAAAAAAAAAGGGGGGGGAGCACATTTTGTCTTTATTTTTCCTACCATTATTTCTATCCTAGGTTTATTATTTTCAGATTATATCTGAGTATTTGTTCTCTCAGGAAAAAATTATTTACATCCAACAGAAGTGTTTAAAGAATTATTTAGCATGAAATTAACAGCTGAAGATTTACAGTAACTTTAAATTAGATTTTCTTTCCACTTAAGTGGAAGACAGAATTTTGACAGGATTTATTAGCACTTTTTTGGTTTGTTTTTAATTAGAATGCAAAATCCATTTGCATTGTGTTAATTGGACTGAGTAGGTTCTAATGACCTTTTCTGTATATATATATAAATATGGATATATAACTGAACATTTCTAATCAAAATGGCATATGCAAAAGATAGCTCATAAATTAACTTAAGTGATTTTTTCCATGTTCTAAAGTTTTCACTGCTGAGGTGTGTGCTATATTTATGTATGCTCATTTAAATTATGTTCTTGCTCTACAAAACACTTAAACTTCAATTTTCTGACCAAACCTTCCCTCTTTCCTTTATACAGCATTGTTCTTTTTACCTATTAGCATTAACTTTCTGAATAACACAATAAGCATTAAAGTGCTCGAAAGACAACTGTGCCCCATTAAGTCTTCTAAATGCCTATAATTAGCATAAAGATGTTTGCAATAAAGATGTTTGATCCTTTCACAACTCAAGCCAGATACAGATCTCCTATTAACTTCAATCAAAAAGTGATGCCTTAAATTCTGAAAATGTAAAAAAGTTTAATATAGGCAATTGTTTAACGTAATACTGTAATAAAGAACCAACAAAATTTAAGGAATGTTTTAAAGTAATATTGTAACAGCCCCTAGACATAAATGTGTTTTTACTTTTGCTGCTAGGAAGCACATGCCATTTTTCAGAAAGAATATCAGGATTTTCAACCCACTGGAATAAAGTATTTTCTCCATACATAAACGGTAGAATGGACTGACAGGAAAGAGAATTGAGTTTCACAAGTATGAGGTGATCCTGTATCTAGTTCAGAGTTTGAGTAATCAACTGTTAGATAGCTAATCTAAACACACTGAGCATCAAAGCCACACCTAAAATTTTATTACACATTAAGATGATGGTGGCAATGTACTGAAAAAAAAAATCACTATTAGTGACATAAATTCAGTAGCGCTAGATGTTTTAATTGTTCCATTAATATTTGTGCATTGATTTCCCCAAACAATGACTATGCTGTTTATAGAGCCAAACCATCTAATGGATCCTGCCTCTATTACTTTTTCCGATAGAAGCAAAACCAGCTGGCAGCTTTCGGGAACTCCTAGGATTAAATACCTCCAAATGAAGGAATTCAGTGTAAAATTGTTAGCATTCAAAGAATCCCTATTAGAAAAATTCGTTAATACTTAGCATATGGTAATTTAACTCCTTGTTCTACTGTCAAATTGGAGAATAATCTTTAGAAATGATCACCACATAAGTCACCAAGTCACAGAAAAATGTTCAAATTGCCCTTTTAAAAAGAGTAATGGTGAAATTTATCTCTGTGGAAGAGAAGGGAAGAGATTGCTGGGTAGTTATGTATGATCTACTCAGAATATATGACTCTACAGTTGTTATACATTATAGAGAACACATCTCTTATTTGAATAACCCCGTTGTGTAGTACACATGGGTGTTGCTTGCTTGGACACATACAAGAAATCAATTATACGCCCATAAATAAGATATAAAGCCTTACAGGATGACTCACTGATACTTTTTCATCCTTCAGCGGGGACATAAATCTTTGAAAAAGTAGTCTTTAAAACAGCATTTAGACAGGGCTGCAGCCACTTGAGTTCACAGTCCAAGATATTTGAGTAAGTATGAAAGGAGGTGGATATCAGTGTGCTAAACTGGGACCACAGCCTTCTGCCACAACTGGCAGAAAGGCAAACTGGGCATCTGACATTCAGCAGAAAAGCCTTTGGGGCGAAACTGTTGAAGCCCTTATTCTGTCAGTCTCCCCTCTGCCATGCTGAATGGTCCTCCACACTGATCCCAAACCCAGACCAAAAGCATTGTTTCAAGTTTAACCTCTGGTTCAAAACTTCAACAAAATGTCCCCTTTGGAATTGACATTTTTAGGTGTATAATCTCAGGGATCCAACTGGAAACAGAAGTGCTTAGAACAAAGCTCTGGAAGGGTGTCATCTTCACTAATTATTAAACAAAAGGTTAAAATTTCTCAAAGGAATTTCACTAATGTTTAGGTCCCAAGCCTCATAAATTACTTTCATTAGGGAAAGACGTTTTACCTTATATAGGTATTTTAATTTCTTTATTACATTTTTTTGCATGTTTCCATTCTCTCCCTCAACACAGAGCACCAGGATCCCAGATGAAGAAGGCAAGGGAGACAATACAGGTTCTCACTTTTAGGTGCCCTTGAGGTTTTTTTCTCATTAGAAACAATTTTTCTTAAGAAAATAGCTGATACACTGTTTTATCAGATCTACCTCAAATATACACAGCTGCCTGAACCCTCTGCATTTGCATTATCCCTGACTCCCTACAGTCATTTTGGCTATGAGGAAAGTTTTTTATATATTGGACTCTCTGTTAGTCACCTGTAGTGGATTTATCACCCCATTGTGTTCTGAGCTAAATACCACAGTATTTCTTCTCGCTGCCTCTTACATTCCTCTGAGCCAGTCACCTGGCTGGTGCCAGGGAGATAACAGATAAACGGGGAGAAAAGATGAATTCAGCTTGGCTTTTCTCTCAGCTTTAAATCTGTTAAACACAACTGTATCTTTAATAACCCTACAACTTTTAAATAAGGCATTAACTCGATTTTGTTTTTAAACTGGCAAAACCCAAGGACTTTTTGTTTGAGCTGAGTTGGCAAATGGATGAAACAAGAATCTCATGAACCACAATTCTGAGTTGTAATTTTCTGTATTTAATTTGTGTTAATACTGGCTTTTCTATGTATGCCATTTCCAGCCACAGATCAGATCTGAGAATACAATCTATAAATCATGTAACATCGAATTTCACTGCTAAGCATGTAAGCCCATTATTTTCATACCCATTTTACCAGGCAGCATGATTACAATAAGTTAAACAAGACTGGTATTTACACTCTGATATTTATGTGTTGAGCCCCTGAAATTGTCATGTAGTAACAGAAGTGATAGATGGGATCACATTCTCATGAGTTTTATCAGTTCTCCCAAAAGAAGTGTGACACCTTGTACAAAATGGAAGTGCAAACACAGGTATAATCCATGGGAGACTTAAACCTCAGGAACTTAATCTTGAACCCAGTTCTGTTGCTATTGAAGTCAACGGTAAAGTTCCTTCCAACTTCAGCAACACAACTATTTTATTGTTTGATAGTTTGTGATCCCTAGAAACAGAGGTGAATTTTAAATATATCTGTAAAGGCATCTCTGAAGGACTGTTGTAGCAGGTACAAAAAGGCAACTTGGAATATCATAGTAACACTGTGCAGAGTTTCAGAGCTTAACTAGAATTCAGAAATAATGCTCTTTCAACACTAATCACAATACTTAGTAATACTACTGTGTTGGTCCCAGTGAAAAATATCCATGTCAGTCAAAGAAAAAGGTATAATAACTTACTGCTGCTTGCCGATGGGTATTGGAAAGGATCCCATGAATCTTTACTTTGTCTTTCTCCATTTGGTCTATATTGACCCACAAATCCCGGCTGGTAGAATCATATGGGCCATACGTCCTTGAAGTATAATAATTATGATCTGTATCCTCCTGAAACGGGGGAAATAAAAATCACAGCAAATACAGATTAGAATGGAAGATGAACCTACCATTATATAAAACTCACCCTTGAAATACTGAGTTCTGTTGCTCATGGAAGCAGCAGAAAAGACTACATTGCAAGTCAACAATGAAGAAAAAAGTACAAATTGCAGATGTGTTGCAGAAGACAGCTCTGCTCTTAACCAGAAACAGTCAGCAAGGCAGTTACTTCATGCAATCATCTTATATTATGATTATAATGTTCACTATCCCCAAATCCCAATCATACTGTTCCTGTAACCACATCAGTGAAATCTATGGCAAAATGTTTGATGCCTTTCAAGACAAGATGGCCAGTCAGCTCCTGTAACAATGGCCGTGCTCCAACAAAGCGATAAGCAGTACTCACAGCTAACATCTTAAAAAAAAAAAAAGTATTTTTTAACATTTCTAAACATAACTTAGTAGAATACCCTTTATAAGAACATTCAAAAAATCCCAATAGCAATCGGCTTACTATGCTATTTCATTTTACATCTCCAACAGATTGTTTTACTGTACATTTGCTACTCAGAGAGAGACAAATACATATATATTTGTAGAAGAAAGCTTCCTAGTTCTCATGGTCTTTAAAATGACAGTAGTTGCTGTCATGCTCACGTCACAGCAAATTCAGAGGTAAAATACGTTAGCCCTACATGTGCCATGGGATATTGTGTTAGTGGTCCACCAAATCCTGCAACTTGCAGATATCCAATTCCACAATCAAGTGCATGGTTGAGAAGGCAATTGCCAAAGTCTTGGCAATGTCTGCTTATTTCAATGACAAAGCTGAGGCTCCAATACTCAAAATACTCTGTATGCCACTGAACCTCACTGCCATCAGTTAACACTTAAAATCATATACATTTAGTACATAAAAAAGTAAGATTTTGAAATCTTATTATGCAAAGTTTAGTAAAGGTTTAAAAACCTAACTGTAGGAAATTCCAAAATTTCTGTCAAGGTCAGTACTTTCCCAAAAGATATCTAAGACAGTGAAAGAAAGAAAAAAAGTGCATGATCTGAGGTGAGAGAGAAAACACATCCCAGATTCCCAGTCTTCCTTAACTCGTTATTTCATGGTTACAACAGTTTGGGATTAGAATTTAGAATTACCCCCCGGTGACAGAGAAGTTCATCTCCTGCAGCACTTCCTACACACAGCAAGCAGCATGGGACCACCCTCACATCACGCCATGCTGCCATCAGACCTGTCACACCCTCCTCCCCGTGACATACACAACCCATTCCTACTGATGTGGTCCTGAGCTGAAGATATACTTCTAGATGAAACTATTCATGTTCTAGGTTAAATACATTGGACTTAAATCCTGTTTCAGCTAGGTTTCATCCTACATTAACACCATTACTGGTGCATCTTATTTAAGCTGTTGCAGATATAATCAGGTTATTTTCTCCTTGACATCTTCTGTATCTTCTCAGTGACACTATTGAAGCAACTTCTAACAACTTCAGCTGCTCTAGGTTAGTCACACCAGTAAACATAATTAAAACTATACTGTCAGGAAGATGACAAAAGCTAACCGTACCAAATTATTTTCTTCTTTAATGGTCAACAGAAACAGTTATTACTGTCATTTATACAAAGGAGGTACAGCAAATCAAATGGTTTTGACAACAAAGATATATTTTCCCAGTCTAATTTATCATTCTGACAGAATTTCCATAGAAATTAAAAATTACATTTAAGGCATCACAAAGTCTCAAGAAAAGAGCTCTGAGACAAAGAGGAAATAATTACCAAAATAACTTGCTTTAGATTAGCATGCAATGCTTAAACTATAGTTAAAACTGTACAGAGTTTTTGCATTTCCAGTTTTTCATAACTATTAAAGCTATTCCAGTTAATTATTAGTAGCTAAGCCACTACCTCCTCAACTAGAATGTTCTAACACTAAGCCTAGTTGGTTTCTCTGTAAGAATGTTTTAAATGGTATCTCGAGCCATGCTTAAAGCAGACTCATCATATATCTTGTAAATCAAACAGCTAAATAATAGTCTTCAGCTCAACAGTTTTGCCAGTGTGAGAGAAATTACCCATGTATAAACAACTACCAAATTTTGCGTTAAAAAAATCTCATTTACTGTTGTAATTCAAGTTAAATAACCTTAGATACTTCTGGAAGGAAACAAATTCATTTCTACTTGGATGACAGAATACAGAATTCCTCTTGCTCTTGAAAAAGCTTCATAACCTTCATGCAGATTTATTTTATGCATGTACCATTAAACATTTCTCTCTCACATCCCAATTGTTTTTAATCCTATCTGTAAATTTACAATATGACTACAAAAAGGAACACATAGCTAACTGCTAACGTTGGCCTGAGCAGGTTGGAAGCTCGTGCTCCAGGATCCATGCTTGTAGTCCAAGTCTCTGCCTTCATTGGTTTTAACATGCATTACCATGGAAGTGAAATGGTTGGTGTCTTCCATAAATTTCCCAGATGTACAGAAATATTTTATTGGTAGCAACAGATATGTATGATTTTTCATTCTGACAGACCTCTTCATGGGTTTTGGTTGATTGTACCTGCTTCCTAATACATTCCATCCCCTACAGGTACTGTATGCATAAGAAGATGGAAAAATGATTCAGAAATTACACTGAATTTGCATGTAAACTGCTGAATTAAGAAAATAATTTTAATAGTTATATGACACAGTTGTAGAGTTCTGCAGATAGGTAGAACTACGTATAAATACAAGTATGAAGAGAAACAAACTTTACAGTATCTTTTAATGATGTAGAAAGCATGTTAGCAAATGAAAGAAAATGCAGAGAAAGGAGAGAATATACCCATTACTACTTCAAGAGAATTTTTCTATTTTCTTTGTTTTCCAGGTATTTTGGGGATATTAGAGTTATTTCCCATTGCTTCTGGGGATATGAGAGTTATTTCCCATTGATTCTATAGATGTACAATCCTGTCCAAATACTACATATATATGAAATAGGAAGTACCTCTCTCCTATTGAGAAGTACAGCTTTTAAGCAAAGGATTTTTCCAGAGATTTTTTGCGCCAGCTATGAGGATTACTGTTGGCAAACTTTGTGAGTATAAAGGCAATATTTATTAGAACCTTTCTCATAACTCTTCCATTTTGGGGAAATAAGTTATTTTTCACCTGAGGCAATCCTTAATGCCGAGTTGCCATCTTATTATAGATTGTAAGGAAAATTAATTTCTTATAGGTTTCATGAAGGATATTGTCTGATGACACCTTGAATATACTCCCATACTTCTCCAACTACAACTGAATTGTCTCAGGAGTGCTGAACACACACTCTATTCATGAAAGCTCAGCACAGCTGAAGATTAGGCCTTCTTTAAATTCTTGGTGTTCAGTATTTGTCAAATTTAACATCCAATCCGTACATTACGTATACAGATAGTCCCAAATACAGTCCAAACATCTCATACCTGTTTCCTCAGTAAGTGCTGTCTGTTAACAGACTAAGGCTTCGAATGCGTGAGGTGAGCTGTCACAGTCAAGGTAGTGTGATGTAACTATGTGTGCTACTTAAAAGTAACAACTACAATATACCTCTGAAATGCTTTCAAATTACTAACTGGGATTCTGGCCAAAGATGTACAGGAAAATTGTACCAAAACAGACATGAAACAATAAAGTTCCCTCTCAACAAAACATGACATCAAGATTCAACAATGATGCGATCACATATGTAAGCATGAGACTTTACAGGTTTAATTCTCTTCCTGTCACATTTTTTCTTTAACAGACATTGAAAGATACTGTAAATCTCTAGGAGACAGAGAATATTATCAAACAAGATTTAGGTTAAGATTAAGAGCTTCTGTTGAATCCAACTGCAGGAATATTTTGCTTTTAAATACTGGATCCAAACCACAGGTGTTACTGAATAAAAAGTTTTGCCATATATATATATATAATCTGTAAGACTATAGCTGAAACAAACCAGTAACTTCAACCAGAGGAAAAGCAGCTGGCATTCAGGAATGAGCTCTCCTGTTGCACAACAGTGTGCTGTAGAGAAACTCTTAGTTTCTCTGTAGTTGAAAGAAGAGAGAAAGACATTCACGAAACAAATAATTATAGATCAGCCAGCCAGCCAGCAGTTACATTTTGGTATCTTAAGTCTCCTGGGAGACTCTTTGTGACCTGACTGATTAAAACTAACTAACTAACTAAATCAATCCATCATCCAAGGCTCCTTACCTTCAGATATCTGTGATTAAGTATCATGAATTATTGCCAGCTGCAATAGAAGACAATTCGACTACATGTAATTTGATAACTGTTGTCCCTTTAAATATTCTGTTTATTGAAATTGCATTTTCAGACTTCCATTGATGCAACACCACAATGAACAAACTCTGAAGCCAGGAGGGATATGTGTTAACCTTTACAAATACCTAACTTTGTCACTATAAAAGGAAGGTCTGGTACCCAATTTTTAGTAAAAACACATTAACAAATTGCCTAAATATTGCTAAAATCACAGATTAGCCATCTTATTAACTGATAGTGCTGCTGGTATTTGCCCCAAAAATTAGTGCTGAGGAAATTCATCACCAAATACTAAGTTCAGAAAGTAATTTTTAACTCTGAATATGATATGAGCAGTTTTAGATGAATAGCCTATGAAATTAATCAAAGAATTATGCTTTCTAAAAGCTGCATTTGTAGACTAAAATCGAAACACTAGAAGGATTGAATAGGCAATTATCTATTTAAAAACATACTACTTTTCAGGGAGAAAGCAAATATAATAATAAAATACTTCTTGGGAAATTTAGATGAAGGAATCGAGCCAGCAAATAAAATTTTTTCCCTAATGAAGAAAAACAGTGCTGGGAATTCATTTTGCAGAAGAAAAAAGAACACCCTTTCTATTAAAATATGCCAGCAACAAGATGGCCCTGCACACATACACCAAAACCAGCTTCCCTGAAACAATTTGCACTTACCCAGTCTCAATGCTTGTGTCTTTCTTACTGCCTACCATGTCAGTAAAATACAGCTAAAATTGACTTCTGAATTGTTTCAGTCTTTTTTTAGAAAATTGTTCTTAGATTTCTTAACATTACTAGTAACTACCAGCTAAAAACAGCACAGGAGAGAGACTCAAGCTAGTCTCTGCATTGCAGCTGACAGAAAGCCTCTTCCAGCCAGCACATGTTTGGACACTGAGAAGGGGTGGGAGAGATGCACAGTCACACTGCCTTGGTAACAGAGAGAAAGCATGTGTGTATGGTTTTGCCATTGAATTTCCTCATTTATTTACCTTTTCTTTAGGCAGGTGATGAATGAGGCAGGGGCAGGTGGCAAGGATACATAGAGAATATCCCCAGTCTAACAGCCGTTGGCAGAGGAGATGACAGAGTATGAGAAAAGACCATCTATCCTGAGATGGGGTCCTAATAGGAAGATTAAGGACAGAGCAAACAGGGAAAGAGACACTTCACATGCTGCTGCTGTGTAACTGCATTTTAATAGAGTACTGCAATTATAATCATAACATAGCAATGTTGTGATGCAATTTTATGGTTTTCTAGGATCTGATAACCACAGAACCCTGAGGAATGCTTAATTTGAACTGGTCTTTCAAAACACGAAAGCTCTAATTTCAGTAGATAAGCTACATGAGAACTACCACATGAAAGTCTTGCAGAGGATATATATAGCGGCTGCTACTTAGGAAGCTCGATTGTTACAAGTGGTTCTTTGATGCTCAGAGTACCGATTTCATTTCATAAGTGCTTTGTATCAAGCATAAACTCTCTGCTGTTCAATTTAACAAAAGTATTTGTTCTGTAAGAATCCCTACTGAGGAAACATACAATTTACAAAACTGCCTCACTGCTTTCACAATGACAAAGCTACAATCTGTTCTTTTGGGTGTTGGGGTTTTTTTGTTTGTTTGTTTTGGGTTTTATTTGTTGTTGGGTTTTTTAAACATCTGATGTGGAAAGAACTGAGGAAATATATATGTATATGCACATAGCATACATATTCCACATCAACAATCACCAGAAACCTGAGGACAGCCTGCAAACATCACTGTTGATTATACAAGCCTTAACAATTTCCATTTTGAACAGCTAATATCACATTGAATGAATGAGGGGAACCCAATCCAACAAAAGAGGAAATTCTTTGTCTGCACTTCCTCTCACACTATATTCTCCAAGAAGAGGCTACATGAGTGCTCTGCAGAGTCCCAAAAGTCTGATGCGTGTGTGCAGGAGCCCTCAAACTCAGGTTTTCACTATGCCCAGAATGGCAGTCACTGTGCCTAGAGTCTCACAGATTTACATCTGGAGGCTGTTATTGTAAACACTGAATGATGTCATCAGATGAAATAAAAGCATTTAGCTCACAGCTATCACCCCTGTACATGCAAGGCTTTATACAGCTCTACAAAATCTTACACTCCAAGGTTTTTAAACTGCACTTTTCTGAGCACCTGACAGCACCTGTAATGGAGAGTCACACACACTGACAGACAGTCTGGCAGAGAAGGATGTCATAAACCTGTTATTAATCCAAAAAAGCCCTCTATTCTTTCCAGCTTTGTGAAAAGCCAACGTAGAGCCACTGCCTTTTTCATGATATTCAGCCACTTTTGAAAGGAAACTTCCCTCTTGGGGACTGCTATAAAACTGTCAGCCTATTTAGGGGTCATTACAGCCATCTTATAAAGCCCCTTGGACTGTCTTGTCATAAGAGACAAGCTTCAAAAGAGCAAAAGTCTCTGCAGTGCCTTACTTAACAGAGGAAAAAAACCAAATCACCAAGTGCCTCAAACCCCAATTATAATAGAGAAATATTTATTATTCAGTTCTTGATTTTTTGGAGTAGGCATTTGAGAAATTACATTCCCAAAATAATCCTTTATTAACTACTCTGTAGCACCCTTTCCACTACAAGAAAGTGATAGGAACCGCTGCAATAAAATGACCATGAAAACACCTAGCAGCAATTTGAGTTTGGTGTAAGTATGAAACATGTTATAGAGTTTATTTTCTCATTTTTAGATATGTATAAATGACTAACATGTTCATAAAACTGAAACTCTAAAAAAGACTGTTTCTAAACATAAAAAACTAACTGCCAGGCTCAGACCACAGGGCATCAGTGGTTATGACTCCATGTCTGTTACAGCCCCATTATTTCGGGGCTCATTGCTCCAGATAATGCCATGAGTAATCACATCTGTGTCAAGTTAACTTTTAAAGATTTAGTATTTTACCCCTTTAAAGACTCACTTCCTTTGTGGAATATAACAAACAATGTATTTCTCAGTGTATTTACTTTTTCATACTTACAGCCACATGTACAATTTTTTTTGACCCCACACCCAAGATACATAATAAACTCAGTTTACTGTTATTCTGGGTTTTTTTTCTTAATCCAGGTATTAGAGAAACTTTAGAATCTCCATAGCTTATTTCTTCTTCTCATGCATATTCAGAAGCTGGGATGGGTAATTCATCCTCATTTCCCATTCTTTGCCCCTTCTCTAGTGGATGAGACAAGAAGAAAACCAACCAAGACCCAGCAGCCCAGAGGCCTCACATGAGGAGAGAAGATGGCAAATCTAAATTGGTATGAAAAGTGTTATGGACCTGGAGGACTAAACTAGTATTAGCAGGTATAGTTTCTAGTTGATCAGGACTTTATGTAGGACAGCGCAGGAAGCCGCCTCCACACTCACTGGTGTGCCCCATAATTCCTGAGCAGTAATACTGTGTGATAGGCATCCATCGGGGCTCACAGCTGAAATTGTAGGGCAAACAGTTGTGAGAACATGTATGACCAATATTAAATTGATACAGGCAGGAACACGAGTTTATTAACACAGTAGCTTTTTACCTGTAGGGGTTAAGCCTTATTTGAGGCTTTTAAAAGGTATCTTATGTTCACCTCATTCAGGACCAGTCTTTACCAAAGCCGTGCTGTTCAGCATATAGCCAGACAGCACCATGCTCATCACAGCACCTGGGTGTGGAAGGACAAACTGCATAAGCATGGCTTCCCAGAGAACACTTGGTTTAAACATATTGCAGCCAAAATGGGTAGCCTATTTAACCAGAGCGCTTTCTAGTTTAGCTGTCACATACAGTGCACTTGAATCTTTAGTTACTAAAGCATAGGATGGGCTGAAATATGCAATCAATACGCAAAATTCCAAAGTTACCATTCATGTCTTAGAGGGCTACAATAGCGATGATTGAAGTGGGTAAGCTGTAGCCCTGATTTCTGCTGCTCTTTGGAAAGCTTCCTCTTTGCTTTGGAAGAATAATGCATTTTGCTCTGTTCATGTGTGTTCTTCTATATACATACGTAACAGCAGTTCAGTCAGAATATTCTGTACAAGAATATTGAAAAGAGCACTATGTACAATTTTAACAAACTATTCTCACCAGCCACGTTTCTTAAGGACTTGTCACAGAAATGCTTCTTTACCTGATCTTGCAGCCATGCTCAAAAAAAAAAAAAAAAAAAAAATCTCTTGAGAGGTCTCTAATGCAAGTGCACAACAGTAAGACATCATATTTAATCGAGATGCATGATGAGGTACATGCTGGCTAGACAGGCGCTTCCAAGTCACTACGTTTGTATGACATCATGTTCCAAACAAGCTTTCTGCAGGATCTGCACTCTTGCTTTTTTCAGGGGGGATATTCTGAGCGCTTTGCAATTACTCAGACAAGATCAAAATGCTGAATAATATCCTTCCTCCACTGTCTCTGAAAAGCACTACTGCCTTCAAGTTAACCCAGCATCCCGTTGAAATATATGAAAATATTGGGTCAAAGTTATACTAACATACGGTTTTCTTTTTGACAGATGTTATTTTTTTCTTGTGTATAATTTCCAACTCCACGTTGCTCTTAAAGAGAGTAAAGTGATTCAAAGTGGAAAAGTTTATAAAACTTGTATTTCTGTTCTTGGCTTTCAGCTAAAAGCAAGACACTAGAAGATACACAAGGCGCTACAGAATTACTTTTTATTTGAAGGGTGTCTTTTCACAATTTCAAGATAAAGAAAGTGATGGCACACCCTTATATCCCCTCTTAACCACTGAAAAAGAAAGGTGAAGACATCAGATTTTACTCGCTTTCTAAATCGATCTTTTCTTTTTTTTTTTTTTTTTTTTTTTGTGGGGTTGGAGGGAATGAGGAAGAATCTCAACATTTTGACCCTGACCAGAAGCGGGCCATTGTTATTTTGCTCGACCTAATTTGTTGTTGGCATATCTGTGAAATAAAAAAAATCTTGGCCCTTTCACTTCAGATTTAGATAAACAAATAGGTAGCTGAGCAAGTAGTATTTGGTTTGCAGGCTAGACACCACTGCATTTATCTGCACAAGGGCTAGGTTTCTAAGCTCTCATTATCAGAACCACAGGCCTAGTAAATGCTGTCAATGAAGGTTTGTCAGCTCAGGAAGCTTTCCGGTCCACTTTAGAGCAAACTGAATATTCACCTTGACTGCACTGCCTGTACTGACCATGGATGAGATGCAGTTGCGCAAGTACAGGAGGAACCAAGGGCCATTTGAGACTTGCAGATATGATCCAGAACCTACAGCAGACCCCTATCCTACAGGAGGAGCAACAGACCATTCAGTATAACCACAAAGCCAAATGTGATACCAGACACCTATAGCTAGGCAACGGAATGTCACCTTAGATTTCCACTGTCTATGATAGGGTAGTCTACCTCACATACAAAAGCTTTCACATACTTCATCTATTTAGGTATCCAGACTGGGAAGCTGAGTTTCAGCTTCAATTTCAGTATTGACTACAACTATAAAAGAAAACCACCTCTACACACTCCAGCCTTTCATAGATATCACAGTGGCCTAGTATTTTATATGAATATATACGTTATTAGAGCAGTATGCAGATGTGTACCACCCTTAATTGAATGTTTACATAAGAAAAACTTCTGCACTGTATTTAAGAAATTACTGTGATTTCCAATATGAGGGAATAATATGCCTGACACGTACCGTGAAGATAATACTAATAAGGAAAACAACATTTATACACTATTAATGACTAAATGATAGCATTAAATGTTCTATTTCCATTTTTACTGAAAAAACCCCAAGCCTAAACCTTTTCCTCACTTACATTAATATAACTATAGTCCAGCTGTATAGCACATGAATTACTTTTTCAAGAGAATGAAAATTCTCAGAAATAAGCTGCTATTTCCTTCAACCATATAGTCATCAATTGTACAACTCAAAGAATTGGGGGTTTGTGTTCTAAACAGATAGGGATATTTGGGGTACTTGCTTATAACTATGGAATCAAGATGTCACAAACATCCTCACCAGACTTGCTATAAACCACTGTGCCAGCCAGCCGGTTTATTGCTCCCAAATGAGCACCCACCAGGCTACTGACATATGGAAGCCACATTTTTGGCCCACTCCTGGATATGGCTAAACTCAGCAGTAGCACTTTGGAGCCAGATTATGTGTGTTCTAGCACTGGAAGGCACTCTTCTCATACACCAGGAAAGAGGCATCCACACTTTGCCTGAGGCAGGAAGAACCTGAGAAAGCTGCTTGTTTTGCTGTTAGTACTGGAACAAAATGGGAATACCTCAGAGATCATGGCATTTTATCGCCCCACTGGTATGAAACCAGCCAGTTTCTCCACCTTTCTACTTCTTTTGTTGCTAAAGCTACAGAAAGAATAATCTAAGAGAGTGATGCTTTAATTTATTTAAAAATTTTAATAGGAACTCCTGAAAAGTCATCCAGCTTGATAAAAATGCATGAAGCAAACCTCCAATAACCCTGTTACAACTCTTTACTTCTGTTAAATCTAAAGCGTCTGGTAAATATGTGAAAGTTTGCTGTTCTTTTTTGTTTTTCTCACCATTATTCACACTGCAGTTTGTTGCAGACTCTCAAAAATCTCCATTGCCAATTTTGCATTCTAGAAATATACTGTTCTCTTACTGGTGGTCTGTGAAAATCTAGACTTGCTGCACATGAATGCATAGCAGCGTTACAGAAGAAAGAAAACAAAAAAAATCTGTTATTTTCATTACTTATTAATTTCTGTTCTGTGTATGAAATACTACAAAAGTGTTTCATCAGCATTTTCTTCAGCAATTGATAGCATTTAGCTAGAGTTTTTGGAAGGACAAATGGAACAAATGGAACGTCTTATCTCTGATCCCCCTCTTGATATGAATTTTGAGCTTTGGTCCCATTTATTAATCTCTTTGAAAAGTCTGTGTAACTCACACAATCACAATGAAGACAGGCCACTGACTTCCTGATAGGTGCTGAAAGCTCTGAAGTTATAATTATTAAATTTACACACAGTCAAAAGAAGTGTCTGACCAAATCCGAAATGATGTACCCATCTGCTTACATGCCAACTCGTTACTGTTTTGGGATAACAGATAACTGACTCTCCCATATTACAAAAACATGAAAGATTTTCAGAGTGGCACAGAGTAATCCATCAATGTCAGCAGGACTCCCACAGCTTTGAAAATCTATCCCTAAGGATTGGTGTTATCCAAACTAGAATTATGTGGCTTAGTGTAACAACTTTTTACTTACCTACCGAATTCCCCTGCACTAACAATTCAGTAATGTATTCACCCTCACTCCCTGCTCCAAATCAACTATACACAATTTGCTGTGTGCTGCTAAATTAGCTAGTGCTGTTTGTTTTGCATGGGTTGAAACGAGCATCATCCTGTTTTTTGCATGACTGGATCGATACAAGTCTGCCTCATGAGGGCACTTCAGGGTGAACATGGTGAAGAGGGTCAGAAAGAAAGTGGCTGGGAAGAGACCTTCCCAGTCTTCACGACCATGCTAACATTCAACTTTCACCAGCTGAATCTATTTTCAGTCAACTTCTGCAAGCAAGGGCTGAGTCATGTATAACTGAAACAATTAATTCAGAAAATGCAAGGTCTGTTGTTGATACAGCTTATCGCTCATTTCAGTCATGAGTTCAGTGATTCTGGAATAATTGTAAAGTCCTTTAGGAACTTGAAGATGACGAGGGATATGAAAATTCAAGAAAATTCAAAGGCAAATTCCATTAAAATCTGAATCTCCTGCTTACTATAAAAATTCACTATTATTGGCATGTTAAACTAGATGTCTTGTGTGCCAAGATAGCTAAGCATGTGGAAATGAACTCAGGATTACCATGGAGAACCAGGAATTCCCTTACGTAGGAGTCCAAGAACTTGTTTTAATTTTTGCCCCACTTCCCCAACCTGCCAAGTTTAAAAGACATAGAGAATATATCTTGACTCCAGTCTTCACCTTTTCCTTTTTCAGCTATATCTGAGTTATTAGTAGGACACCACCCATTGAGTTTAGATTGAGAATAATGGAAATGTTGACAGGCTTATTGCTACAACACCTCTTGAAGAGCTGGTAACGAATTCAGTCCAGCTGAAGACTGTAGCAAGTCCCAGTGCAAGTGTCAAGATCACTTTGATTTAAGCAAGCAATTAATAAATTCAGTACAAAAAGATATATGAGTCTTTTGTCTAGTTTACCATCTTGCAGCTGAAAACCTGGAAGAAAACAAGACAGTGATAAATCAGTCTACTGGCCAGCTAGAGAGTGGGACATCACTGGTGGGAAACTCAGCTGGACAAGCAGAAAACAGTGAGCAAATTAATGATTGTCCCAGATTCTAGTTCTAGTTGCAGGTGGCATACTGTTTGGTGTAATTTAGTAAGAGTAGAGGACTAGGATGTTTCATGTGTGAGTGGTGCTGCTTCCAGATCAATTCACTTTCTGGCTCTTCTTTATAGCTATTAAAAATAACCATTTAAATACTGGATTCAGCAATAATTTACAGAAATTTTAATTTGACTTAGGATGCCATCTGAAGCAGTTTGTGTTTTGAGAAAGTTCAAATACTTTCCCTAACCTCACTTGAAGAAGTAAGGAACATTTTTTCCCTTGACTCAGTTTGAAAAAAGAAGACTTGATTTTTCTGAAAGTAAATTACATTCTCCATTTTCTCCAAAGTAAAAAGTTAATTTTCTAAATAAACTCTTCAAAAATGCAAATAAAAACATTTCAAGACAGGAATAACAACCTTTTCAGAAAAGCACGTAACAGAAGTTGTTGAGAAATGCTGCAAGAATCTTAGCTGTCAATTACTGTATCGTTTAACAGCAAATTTTAGCTCTCTTACAACAAAATCTAAATATTCTGCTATATAGAAAAGCAGAAGATATATCTATAATAGTTTCAGTGCAACTCCAGCATATCCCAAGACTGTTTCTCCAGTACATCCTAAATCTCTTGTAATTTTCAAGCTTGTAACTATGAAAGCAATAAGTTGACATTTAACTTAATTTAGTGACTGGATACCAATAAGAGTACAGGAACAGCTGTAGTCTCTTAGGCCAAACATCTTTCTACTCTGGTCCCCAGGACTGGGAACTATACCTAGGAAAAGTAAAGGCCCAGGGCAAACAGTGGTAATTCCCCATTTTTCCTAGGTTCCAGTGATTTGCTCTTCAGGAACTTCCTTTGTGTTTAATAATCCATGACAAATTTCTATGCCATGAATTTGTCTAATTTTGCAAATTTTGGCACCTGCAATATTCACTGTCAATGAGCTCCAGAGCTTTCACGATTTAATGATGTGTAGTAGAAAGGAATCATATGGGACACTTGTTTAATCCTCTAGAACATTACACAAATAACAGAGCCATGAACAGCACACACCCAAACAGAGACCTCTGGGCTTAAGTTGCAGTGGCTTAAAATCAGCAAGACAACTTTGTTTTAAATAGAGCTAAACATGAAATGGTATAAGGCAACATCACAGATTCTGAAATGGCAGAGGATCTGATATAACAACAGCTTCAACTGTAAAACCACATTTTTTTAGTCACAGTAGTTTCAGCCCTGGAAGTGTCAGTAAGCTTCATCTATGCTCAGTGACCTAAGGTTAATCAAAGATTGAGAAAAATATTTGCAAGCCTACAGAAGGAGCCCAGATTTTCCCTCCCTCTTTTGAATAAATCCTTTAGATACACCAAAAATCACATGATGTAGTAAATTACTAACTGTGAACAAGAAACCACTATACTTCCCTAAAATTAAAAATAAGAATGAATACAACTTATTACGATAAATATTTTGCAAGTAGACCAGGTATGCTGCGGCCATGTAATTAAATCAGTTAAAGTGGATTTCTTTTCTCAGAACTTAAAATGATCTTAAAACAAAATTTGCTGTTTCCCTTAATTTAGGCAAGATCTCAATATTATCTGAGCTCAATTATATACTCTATGATCTGTCCCCAGCAGGTATCAAAGATAAAACTGATTTTCTCTTCATTTTTTTTTAGGGTTTTTGCACATGGCTTTTAGCAAATACAGATTTCAGAACAGAAGTACTGATCTCTTGCTCTGTAAAGAATCAGCCAACTCCAGTGACAAATCTGCATTCTGCAAAGCTTCACTCCTCCTCAGTTATATGTCAAATGCTTTAATTAAAGTAAAAATTAAAAACCTAAATTCTGATTAAACCATATACAGTACAAAGGTTTACTTCGATACTTAATAATCCACATTAAAATGTGACTGCGTTAAAAAAAGAATTCCGTCATGATACAGAGATCAATAACATCCCTGATTTTATTACACTGAATATCAAAATTTTGTCCATGGAATTCACTCTTGCATTGCTGAGGATCACCAATACAAACACTATTTAAGCAAATTATTTGAACAATAAATTCAAAAGCTAAACAAGACAGCAACTCTACACAGATAAAGGCTCTAAGAGATGGTAAGTCATAAAACAGACTTTAGAAGTAAAGCATGTCTCTCACAGCTTCGGATGAGGAAAGAGAACAGAAACACTCATTAAACTTAGATGATAATAAGGATTTTCTACCTTAAATCCAGAACATTCTTTTCAGTAACTTGGAGGGACTGTTGTTTCAGAATAGTGTTAGTAACACTGCTTTTTATTTCTAAATCCTTCAGATGCAACTGATGCAACTGGCACTAAAGTATTGGGATGAGGAGGGGAAAGAAAAAAAAAGAACAAAACTGGCAGGCTTGGCCAAACTGACAGCTCATTATGTGACGATGAGATTGTTTAGTTCTGAGGCTTCAATTATGCATGGACAAGTTTTTCCACTTCTAATACAGTGCATTAAAGCAGTAATCGCAGGACTGCCTTATCATTCGTCCAGCTGAGTGAAATTTAATCTTAACCATTATTTTTTTTTCCTTTCTCTGACTTGCAGTAAGAACACAGCAGTGGGCATGCTGACACGGCTGTCAGCAGCTAAGAGTAATTGCCCTCAAATCCCAAGAGCTGCAAAACTCAATCTCTTCTGTTGTTTTTGCCAGTCAGAATTGAACATCTTCACTTCCATGAGTGACGGGCACAGATAAGGAAGAAGCCTTCTTCTGGGCAGAAACTCTGGGAGAAAATGCAAAATTCAGCAAAAGATTGCTGCCAGTAGGAAATCTACTGGTGGTGTTCTGATAGGGGCAAGGCACTTTCCAGGTCTAAACTACAGGAATTGCTAAAATTTACATTTCAAACAACAGCTAGAGAAACTAAATACAGGAGAGAAAAAGAAAGAAGGGTGTCTTCAGTTAGTAACAACTCCATTTTGGCTAAAAGCAACACAGAGCAGGAGATATCAGTAAGATCCTCAGGAATAAGTGAATCACTTCACTCCCTAAAACATAAATTTGTTTTGCACTGAAGCAGCCACAATTTTCTATGCTCGCAAGTACTATGTTGGGAGGAGTGGAGAAAGTAAGATACAGTCAAGTTTGATTTGACTTAACATGCTCAGCATGCTGCTCCTTACTTGAACTGAATCTTTTCCTGTCATATAGTTGAAATCATTCATTCTGTTCTGAGACTTTTTATTAAAGATTATGTTTTTCTCACTCTTTTCATGGTGTAAAGCAATGAAACCTTACTGTTAGCATGGCTGCACTCAGCTCAAGCCTGACTATGATTTAATCTATTATATTATTGCTGGTTTCTTTTTGATATTGGAAGTTTGTGAAAGACACTTGTTTTGATGTAGTATCTCTATACAGTGGCAACAAATTAAAAAGTAATTCACATGTCTCAAAGTTATTTTGCAAAGTTTGTCATCTTCTGCTAATGTCAATGCAAGCTATAGGTCAGAGACTGCTCTATTTAAATTTATCTGTATTTTACTTCTCAGTGTGGTACTGTTCCTTAGGGGTTAAGCAGTCACAAGGATCAGGGACAGAGACCAGTGAAGAAAAGGACCAAGTAAGTTGCCTAGAAATCTTCTATAAAGCCTGCAGCTGGAGCTGCTTTACAGATGATCTGGGATAAAGAGACAAAAATTCTAAGTACAAAAGGAGAATCGCTTCTGTACAGAGCTCTACATAGCCATAAACACAGAATATCACTGCGTATTTTGCACATTTCAAACTGTGGAAAAATCATTATACAACATTTGTGTAATGCCCAATTATTAAAGGCCTTATTAAGCCTTTTCCAGTGCTCAGTCCCCATGCCTACTGACACAGGCAAGCATTGTGGCAAAAAAGGAATGTATTTGTGGATACCTTAGTGGTAGATACTGGGGACCCAACATCCATACTAGTTGCGTTTCAGTGATCAATTCCGTTTCCAGCAAATGCAAAAGAGCAATAGGCAACAAGAACCTCCGATAGCCACCTTCGTAACTTTTATGGCTACTGTGCTTCGGGGATCAACAGAAAGGTTGGTCATAGCATGACCATGAATCTAAGTTTATTTTAACAATATTAATACATGTAAAGTCATTTACTTAATAACAGTGAGTTATTACAGAGCATACATTTCTTTTATGAGAGTATGTGAAGAAAGGTAGTATATTTATCCTTTTTTTCTCCTTGCTTGAAAGAAGACATGCCAAACTAGACACATTCATTAAGATGTATTTTCACACTCATTGCTTTTTCAAGGACTTTCAGTGTTTGCAGCAACAAATTTCACTGTACACATAGCATTTCCTAGGCTCCATTTAGTCTAAATAAAAGGCACTTCTGAATGTCCTGAGCACAGGAAACAAATGTGGTAGATTAACAAAAAACCAAAAGCCAACCCTGACCCCCAAGACCAAGATGAAGACTCCCAGGAAAGATTGGGGGCAGACGGGGAAAAAAAAAAGGAAAGCTTGACTTGAAATGATAAGATTGTGAAATCTCAGCAATTTAACAAACACTCTAGAAAGAAGAATTGTTGATATAAATGGCACTTCATTTTTAAATGTCCCACCTGCTTTCTCAAATATGCTCCACAAAAATCCCTGTCTCTGAGGTCCCTGTAACTATAGCACTATATACATTTTCACTCTCAGGCTGGTGCCCACAGGACCGTGGAGGCTGCCTTTGTACTGCCCAGTCCTGAGCACTGGTTATTTAGTGCATATGGGATGCAATTCTGATGCTGCCAGACTCCAAAAATGCTCCTCTAGCTTGGTGGGAAACACTTCAGCTTCTGACAACCCCAAAGTTATTCCAGGTAGAAGACTTTAATGTTTGGCTTTGTGACCCTTGGGAAGAAAAATTTCAAATTCATTTGAGTTCTCCTTAAGCACTATGAACTAACTATTTTTTAGAACATGAAACCCCCCTTATGAAGGCAAAAGGTTAAATCCTTAATTACCAAATGGAAAGCCAAACTACAGAGAAAACCATAAAAAGTTAAGACTACACTAATAATGTCTTAAAAAGAAAAAAAGTTGTCACTTGAAGTTTCTCCGATAGAAGCATCCATGGATAAGGCATATATCTTCAAAGGGAGGCTCTGTGGTGCTTTCATTTGCCATGAAGCCAAGAAGTCAAGTCAGTTGCACTGTATCACTACTGCCTCTTTGGGGTTGACCTTGCAGTTAATTTGAACTGCTGACAACCTATTTCTCCACCTGTCCCAAGGCTATCTGCTTTGGGCATTTCTCTACGACTGTAACATTTGTGCCCATCTGCGCAAGATGGGATCTCACCCTTTACACCTGTCCCTTTTCAGAGCTTGCTCACTCTCTCTATGTTATGTGGTGGGAATGAAACCTTAATAAACCACTTACGGAGAATGGCCCCAGAGACATAAAAGTTCTCCCTCCTCTGCATTTGGGCTCTAAAGTATCAATTGCAAACGAAGCAAATGGGACCAACCTCCATCCTTGGGAACGTTTTAGTATTTACAACATTCTAGTCCCTAACTGGCATGTTATAATATCCCTACTAAACTAGGAGAAAAGAGGAATATTTTCAAGGTTGTCGTATAAAGTGTTTATTAAGCATTTGTTATACACTGATTTTACTCTATAATCTCCATCTCACTATCAGCTCTCTAGAAAGACCATAAATGCTACATGCATAGAAATTCTGGCTTGCTGCAGAAACCCATTTCTCCTGTCCTTTGCCTTTTGCTTCGCATCTTCAGTTTTGTGTGTTTGTGCTTCCACAACACTGCACCTGTGGACCACAAAATTCCTATTCTCCAGCATCACAATGGGACTTGGAGGTCTTGCCTTCTCCTTCCCAAGGCCCTGCTCATTTCTGAAGGTCCTGCACAACAAATGGCTGTAGCCACTCCTTCTGCTAGTCTCCTCAATGCAGTTCAACAGTTCAAGAGAACTCCTTTATTCAAAAAAGCACCTCAATGTGTCCGTTATTTTTGCATGAGTCTGTCCTGAATGACTGTGTTAAACAAATGGAGGAGGCAAAACAGAGCTGTGAAGAGAAACAGCAAATATCTTGCAGTCCCAAGTGGCTGTACTCTCCAGCTTTCAGACCAGAGAAACAGCATCTCTAAGGAGAATCCGGCCATTATCATCTTTCCTATATGTAGGAGTGGGACCACCCTGGCTACTGCAAAGCTACAATAAACTCATTTACAATGCACTTTCTATAGCTGTTCATGAAGGCCTGAACTTCATGTTCCACTCAAGTTGATCTTAAACCAGCCTATGGATTAGGAGGAATGGACAACCCAGGGAGGCGCTGCTGTGAAGTTACATAACAACTCCCAATAACTCCAATAGAAAAAGATGAATGAAAAGTCTCATTACCTTAAAATATCAAGAAAAGCCAGTGGAACTAATCTATGCTCCACACAGGGTGATGTTATTATTTT
Organism: Phalacrocorax carbo; assembly: GCF_963921805.1. Classification (NCBI taxonomy): domain Eukaryota; kingdom Metazoa; phylum Chordata; class Aves; order Suliformes; family Phalacrocoracidae; genus Phalacrocorax; species Phalacrocorax carbo. The sequence continues at coordinate 146,719,429 of NC_087514.1, read as the reverse complement.
CCACACTATGACTGCATAGATTTGATAACATTTAGGGTTATTTTTTAAACCGTGTGCAGAAATTTTTGTATACTGCCTTCCCTTTTGTCCTTGGTTGTTTTTTTTTTGGTGGGGGGAGGGGCAGGCATTTCTTTCAGTTTGATTTTTTTTAAGCTGGATAGAAAGTAAACTCATAAAGAACAGCAGAAAACAACATCAAGTGAAAATCAAAGATATGTTCATCGCTGTTAGCCTTCCAGTAAAAGCAGTCTTCCACATTTGCATGGCAAGCCCAAGCAAATACTTTAGAGAGAAACAGTATCTGTGATGGGGGCATGTTGTAATTCTGTAGTGTCATTAAATATGAGTGGCAGGTAGTACTCATTTTCTGGATTTTCTTCAGTAAGAGCAGCAACACAAACAGAAGAAGGGTTTCAAAAAATCAATACGCTCTCCAACACTACCAATAAGCTCCCAAGCTGCAGAAGACTTTGCAACATATGGGTTCTTCCACTGTGAATATCTGTTGTACTCTTTACCTCCTCTACAAAGCTGGGCATCAAGGTTTTTTTTTTTAAAAACGCCTGTGTGTTGTAGTAGGGATTTACAACGGAATCCGATAATGTGTAAAACCACAACTCAGTTATCTCATTGTGCTTTCAGAAGAAGAGAGGGCTGTTACAGAACACAACACCTGAATTCAATAAGCTCAGTAAGGGTAACAGACATCTTCAGGTTAAGACACTATAATGCCATTAATCTGTCAGGAAGGATGGCCCTGGAAAAATACCATTCTACATATGTCCATTGCCAAGCATTCATTTTTTCCTGAATGTTTCCATATATGAACGTTAGAGCAGGAGCTCTGACACATTTTACTTCATAAGAGCTTGGAACTCAACTAAATGGAGACACTGGTTGGAGATCTACTGGTAAGCCATGGAAAGTTCAGCTGCATTAACTTTCCTGTATTTGAGACATATTCACTTCACCTACTAAAATAATTAGAAGGATCTGTGTCATGCCTGAGTGAATTGAGTGAGTCTGGCTGGATGAGGATTGCAGGGGGCAAAAAAAAAAAAAAATCATAAAATCAATATGCATTTCAAAAATATAATTTATCAACTAGTGGCTTCCATGTTTATGCAAGAGGAAACATAATGAGTACTGTGCAAACTGGGAAGATTAAAAAACAAACACAAAACACACCTCTCAGAAAGCATTATTATTTTTTGACTCATGTTGTAGAGACACCATTGTCTCTACAAGCGGGTTTTATATTACTTTGCTTTTGTTATTTTGTAATGTAACAACACAAAATCTAAAAGCTATTTTGTTTGTCTGAGAGCAAGCTCCTCAGAACTGAAAACGTTGCTTTGGAAGCAGACTATAAAGACTGAAAGTGTTAAGCGTAGCTTATTCTAAGCTGTATTTTACTGAAAAATAGGATGTAAGTTTTATTAGTAAGAAAATCCCAAACCTAATACTTAAAAAAAACCCCAACCAGTAAAAATACAATGGTTATAATATTAACACTTGCTGTGTATAAAGACAATGTCAATTCACAGCCAATGTGTTTATGTGAAACCCCTAAAATAAAAATAGTAGAACTCCCACAAATCACCATGGGTGGAGAAATTTTGCACCAACCAGTCACAACATAACATTATGGTCAACGTCTGCTCTCCCTACGCTACTCAAAACTAAGAGGAGCTTTAAAGACAGAACTGGTGCTTGTTTGGATTTACGTTATGTCCATATGAAGGCAATATGGCAGTTTAAGTTTTTTTTTTTTAAAAAAAATAATCAGAGATTAAATTAAGCCATAAAGCAGAGAGACAATATACCAAGATTTCATTTAGATGGATTTGATCCACGTTATTCTTCTTTAGAAGATGGACAGTCAAATAGCACGAGCACATTCTTTTAATGACCAACCTGGAATTTCTTCCAAATTCTTATATTTCTATGGCCTTTTCTCCTTCATGTCTGAATATCACTCTCCATAAAGACCAGGCAAAAACTCACAAATGGAGGTATTTACCCTGACTTTTAAGAAGTAATTATTATTATTTTTAATATTACTTCATTTTCCAGTTCTCCATAAAGAACTGCTGTAACATGGGACTTCCCACAACTGTTTTCCAGCAGAGACACAGACATCCTCAAGAAACTATCTTCAAAACTCAGACAGGACAGGCAAAAAAGCTGGCTTCCATGTGGTGACAGAGTCAGAAATATGACGACCACAAGATTCTCTTTCCTCAACAATGTTTGAGTACACAGAAGTAAATGTCTTCATTTTCTACTTACTCCCCAAAAAATAACAAATTGAATTAAAAAAAAAAAAGAGAGGGAATGATTTTCTACCTCAATCTGGGTGGTGTTGTCATGTCCCTCTTCAAGCAGCAGATCTGTGAAACCTCCCGGCTCAGAAGAATCTTGCCCCATGCTAGCTCTGTTAGTGTCGACTGATTTGAGAGACTCTGAGTGCCTTCTCCACCTGTGGCTGTTTACATGAGAATCCACTCGCACATTTTCCTCCACTTGAGGGAAGCTCTGAACAACTTCATAAAACACACCTGTTTGACAAACAGAAAAAAAACCCAAAATAAGAAGTCAGTAGAACTTTGGTTTACTAATAATAACTGAAAACCTCAGAATAGTAATCTTTTAATAAATGTTTTGAACCCTGCTATAGCATAGCCAATTATGTCTCTGGCAAAGCTTCTACAACAGCATAACAGTTTAAAAGAAGAGAAAGCTTATTATACTTCTACAAAATTCAAGAATTTGGACTGCATTTTGTAGACTGCTCTTAACATCCCAAATGTTTTATTTTCCTGCTTATTTTATATCTGGGAAAAATTTTCCCTGTAATGTTTGTAATTTTGATACTTGCCTACCCATAGGTGTCACTTTTCAAAATAAAATAAATCTAAGAAAAAAAAATCAGTTAATCATCTAACAAAAAGAAAGCAGAAGAGGCAGAGGAACACTGGTACAGACTTAGCTTTTGCTACTGACTTTATATATAAAGAGCTTGGAAGGTGAAAGGCAGCTAAATAAACATTATGAGGGGCATGAAATTCCAATGAACATCTGTTCCAGTGTAAAGATAAAGCTGCCCCATTTTATAAGTGATAAATGCAAATGACACGTGAAGTCTGCTGATACCCACTACGTTCCCTGCAAAGGATGAGCAATCAGGTGGTGTGGTTTACATATTCCTTTTGGACTTTATTCATGCTCATTCACAACTTTTTCATGCTAGTAAAGCTATCACCAAGACAAAACCATAAATTCTTCAGTAGTTTCCAGTTTGCTCAAGCCAGAAGCCAATCAAAGTATTTTTTGTTACTTTATTTCAGTTAACACCATCGAGAGGGGGTTGAGTAATTTTGCACACTTTGCACTAAAAATCAGGTATGCTTTTCATACTGTCTAAAAGGAGAAGTAGAGGGGTGCTCCGTGCCTCCCATATGCCAGGAAGAAGAGGATCTTATTAAAAAAACAGAACCACAAGGTTCCAGATGAACTCTCAAGAGAGGTGGCAAAGTAAAAGAAAAATACTGAGAGAAAGCGTAGAGTGGAAAAGAAATTATTTGTAGAAATATTTCCATTGCTTCTGTTTGGCAGAAGCTTCTGAGCAAAGGAAGTAATCACTTCCAAGGTCCTTACTAAGCACTACACATGTTGACTAGGTAAAGAAAAGATGGAAAAATAGAAAATTACCTATCAAAAGTTTTAAAAAGAAGAAAGATTTTACTGCATCATAACAGGAATAAGCATAGGAATCATGGATATAGGACAGTCTGTCAGACATTGTTCTTGACAGACCAGAAAGAGTTACAGTACAGAAACAGTCTCTAATACAATTTAGGCTCTGTGTGATTCAATTTTTTGATCAAATTCCCCAAAATCTATTAACCTTATTTCCTAAGCTATTTGATCACTCTCAACCACACAGATATTAATGTGAGCCGAAGACGCTTTGTCACTCAGAGAAATCAGAATTTAATAGAGATGCAAAGTAAGCAATCTCAGCCCATAACTGTCCTCAGACCACAAGTAATCAGACTCCTTTTAATTGGTGGCTTTTTGAAACCTGTTTCCTTGCATTTCTTAAAAGCCTTAGAACACTTGTCTTCAACAAATTGCCACCATGCTCCCTGCTTTATCACACAATCAGCTGCAAGATGCAGAAGGGCAGCTCAACAGATGAACTGACTTATTCCTCTGTGGTTTATATCAAAAATCTATTAAAAACTGCCCTCTCTGCATCAGCTGGGAGGCACTCACTATGGTGTTATGGGGATAAGAAAGCTTACATGCACTTTCCGTCTGTGATACGCAAGGCCTGAGGCTGGAGCCATGGAGGCAACATTTGCCCTCCCGCCTGAGCCAGGTCTGCAGATACCTTGGCACCCGCGTCAAGATGTGGGGAGCATTAGACATCCACAAACAGGGGTCACAGTGCAACAGCTATATGTCTGCAGGACCCTGCTCCCTTCTTCTCAAGCTGCCCTTGATGGCTCAAAATCCACATTCAGAGAGGTAAAAAGCATATTTACCCTCATTTACACTCCCACTCCAGCCTACTCTTTTTGTGGTCTACAGTCAGCTTGTTGAGACAATCACCAAAATTAGCAAATAGAAAGTGCAAAAGTTAGGGGAGGGTCTTAAATCCTATTCACCTCAGGCTAAGCCTCATCTGTAAAGGAAGGCAATTATACTTTGCTCTCCATACGTCTTGAATAGAAAAGAACATGGCTTCTAAGCTTTAAGGTGTTGTATCATAAACTGCTTTTAAAAATAATAATAATATAGTGTTAGAGAGAAGAAGGAGATAAGCACGCTCAGGTATTTCCACTGGCTTGGAAGTTCTACGCGTTTTTCGCCTTCATTTTCTTTTACAGTGTAATTGCATCATGACATCTCCAAAATTTGGTAAATTAATTTAATTCATTAAATGCAGGAAGCTTATGAGGAAAAAGCATCCAGAGACCTAGAAAAAGTATTCAGAGTCCTAAAATTCCAATACTTTTCAAGTTAGAACTATTTCATGTTTTTGGTTGAAATCTCTGTGTAGATAATAAATCACGTAAAAGGCATTTCAGAGGAAATGCACCAAAGTATTATACTCTTATCTTTTAGATCTTGGAGCTCACACCTAATTAACACTGAATGAGAACATGCCATTCAAATCAATTGGAAAGCAGCCAAATAAAGTAATATCTGATTATGATATTATGATAAAATCATAATATTGGCAAACATAGATGAGTAGTAACTTGTTCAACCTGTATGAACAGAGACTCAGAACTACATGCCTTCAAATCAGTTAAAATTGGAACCACAGTTTTCAACTGATATTTTTATGTGAAAACCACAAAAGTGTTATATGTAGTTCTATCATTGGCATACAAATACCTCAGTGTGAAGGTCTGTAGAGTGATATTGTACTACATTATTTTGGAAGCAGCGAAAATAGACTACAGAACTTTCCAATGAATATGTAATTAAGCTGGTGTTTTGGTCTGATCTTTCAGCTCTTGTCTTTGAAGTTTTCATAAAATTAGTGATTAAAATCGTTATGTCTGCAGTTCTTTCCCCCTTGGATTAAGCTAAAATTTAAGATTTCGATTCTGTGTCGAATAAAGCTAGAAAGGCAGTGGGGTGGGGGTGAGGGAAATAAATCTAAAGAAAGCTTTCACTGCTCTGAGATGATTTGGAGTTAACAACTGGCTGTTGGCAAGTTCAGGAACTCTTGTTGCAGTTGGCCAGTTCAGCCCTTTGTAGTCGATGCGATCGATCAGAACTACCACCAAAGGCTTTCAGGGAACAGGGGCATCATTCACACAAACTGGAAGGACCTATGCAGAATATTTAGAGAGGAAACTGGGGAAAAGGAATGGGTGAAAATTACAGACTCACTTTTGGTAACATCTAAGACAAGTACTTCAAATTTCCTTCTGTAGAGGCTTACATGCTTACAGGAAAACAACTTAAAAGATTTTGGCATCTATTGCCTAAACTACCATGTACCCAGATAATAGCTTTTTGACTACCTTATGCTGCATTTTAGCATCAAACAAGCTTTAAACTGTATTAAGCTAACCTGATAGAAGACATATGACCAAAACCTGTGTCTTTGTGTACATCAGGACCTGACTTTTAAGGTGGCTCTGCTAGTCTGAGGTTTTTGGCAGGAAGGTGTGTGTCCTGTACTAAAAAAATACACAGAAATGCTTAACACATATCATTAACATAAATCAATGCTGAAAGTGACAACAACTGAGTATGTAGAGAAGTTTGTCTACTTCAATGTTGTGAATTATGCAAGCAGGTCCTACAGATTGAACTATACAAGAAAGATTTGCAGAAAGGGAAGATGCTGCCTGACTATGGTGAGGGCACACGCTTTCTGCTTTGCCAAGTCTACCCTCAAACAAAAAGGGAAAAAATCTAAGTAAATAAACCCAAAATGAAAGAGCAGAGCTTGAGAAGTAAGATATCTCTGATTTAGTAGGGAAGTCTGGTCTGTATAAAGCTTTATTTAGAATGAAGATCTAGCTCTCACTTTACAAGAAAAAGAAACATTCACAATTTTATGGACAGCAATGTAATTAAAGAGGAAAGAAGTCCTATTTTGAAACAAAAAAGCCAAACAGGTAAATCATCTACCACTCATTCGACTGTCCTTTTTTTTTTTTTTTTTTCCTTTCCACGAGGTCAGACAGAGGTTTGTGGAATGTTTCAGCATATCAGAATTTCAGAATTGCATTTCTGAAGAACATGTGTTAATTACATTTCATGATTGCACATATTTAGGCCAACTCTGCGATTTGTCTAATTTCATAAATGCACCATAATCAACAAGACTTTTTTTTGAAAGCCCAGAAACACTTACATATTGAAACCTCAATTCAAGAGATTGCTTGTGAGATATCTTTCTAAATCTGCTGCAGCCCAAATGCCAGCAAAATCACATTTATTCATCAAGGAACTGAAAGCACAGTCACACTCCTTTAACTTACTTTCTATAGCCAGTCTCATGAATCTTTATTTCTACTATGACCATTTTATTAGTAAAGATGAGAAACCAACAAATGTCAGTGGAAGATATGAATACTGGACCCATGAAGTGATAGACTCTTCAAAACATAAACGTTCCTTTAAAGGATTCTCCAAATACAGTGTTCATATACTGAACACCCAATTCAGCAAAATCAGTCATGCTTCTTGTAAGAATAATTTCCAGTTTAAATTATCTCTGCATATGAACAGCTCAACACTACAGAGACTTTTCTCCTGTATGTGATTCATGGGACTAGGACCAATTCCATCTTTCTGACCTTAATTTAGGAAAGAAATAACAGACATGCTTGACTATCAATATGTCCATGATAATGATAGGATAAATCTCTTAACAAACTTGTAAATAACATGATTTGTAAAAACTATCTACAGTGACAATTAGCACACAAACAACTGTGTTAATTTGGATCATGGTTTTAAAAACAACAAAAGACAACACCCTGACATTTTCTTTTTAAACCTTGGTTGCCACTGCTAAAAGAATTTGAATATTATGTGTGAGAATGATGCTTAGGATGATCCTACTTTCACCAAAGAGGGAATGAGAATTTGTGTGGCCTGCAAAGGGAGTCAGAGGTTAATGATAATAAAATACTGAATGATGGCAGACTATGATCACAGTATTGAAGCTACTGCTGTTGAATTGTATGCTCAGAACAACAAATAATGTCTAAAATAACACCACCATCTGGATGCATGTTTTTCTTGCTAATATACAACAAATAGCTACTAAGACTCCTGTCTAATACAGAGTATCAATAATAACAGATAATATGGCAGGGAAATAACATATCTGGTCATTTCCTTACACATGCATTTTATCAACAACATGAATTCAGACTTTTCCCTTCATAACCTCTTTCTATTCAATAATTATTCTTCACCACTACAAGTGGTCCCAAAGAGCATATTACCACACTTCTAGAACTTTATCTTCATCACAACTTTAACTGCTGCAGGTTTGTGGGGTTTTTTTAAAAAAATTCTCTGATTTACTTTCATTTTGCAATTATTTATGTAATCATACTGGTAAATTAAAATGGTTTTGGTAAAGTCCATTATCGGTAAAGTCCGAGTCCACTGGTAACAATACTGTAACTTTGATTAGCATATAACAACACTGAGGAAATATTGCCTAATTCCAGTTTCAATCATACTCTCCAGCTACATAAACACAATAATTTAAGGTGCACGTTGAACTTACAAGCAATCTGATTATAGCTTTATAATGTATTATGGATTTGTTTTGCTGTTCTTCCTGTCAGTTCCACTCAGGGACCAGGACCTAAGTTTATCACTAACTGGATACACAGAGAACAACGACAAAAATAGGCAATTCAAAGAAGGTTTGCAGTCTTGAAGATGCTGGGTAATAACAGAAGGGAGAAAGAGTTTTGGTAAGTAAAGAGTGATATCGGTCATCATCCAAAACCTAACCAGTGTCAAGATTTTGAAGCCATTATAGTAAGAAGATTTAAAAAGGAAAAAAAAGATGTGTTATCATTTGATATGCTTAAATTCTTTTTATACACACAATCTAGATGGATTTAAGTTTCTTTCACAACTGAGGTTTAAACAGTCACAAGAGTCTAGGGAACTTGAATGGTAGCAGAAGTGGAAGGCATAGAACATTTCACACCTACTAGGCTCTTACATGTCTCATGCACTTCTGCATCCCACAGGTGCAGACCTTTTGTATTACTTTTGGAAGAGTAAAAACACACTTATGTTTACGCTAACAATGCAGAGCATAATCCTTTATTGCAACTCTCCACTTTCTGAGACAGGGGGACAAAACCTCTTTGAAAGGAAACCACAGAAAATGAAGATGGAATTGATTCTGGTTTAGCCTTTCCTTACAGAAGAAGCAGCTCTAATAGGCTTAGATACCCAGCCATGGCAAATTCAAGTACTACTCAGCATCCCTATTAACAAAAAAAAAAACAGAAAAGCCAGAATTGTGTTGTTCTGATTTAATTTAAAACTCCACAGATGTACTGTTACTGATGTGATATTTTCCAGAGATTTCAGGTGGATCAGGTCAGAGGTGGACCTCGCGGAACACAGGAAAAAGTTCAAAACCATGCTACTAGTACTTATCTAAACTCAGTATACAATGCACAACTGAAATAGTTTCTCCAACTGAAAAACAGAAAAGTAAAGAGTTTTCTTTCTCTGAAGTGTTGCTTGTCTCAGTTGCTGTTACTTCAGTATAGCTTCTCTTCCCATAGCATTGGTCTTTGCTATACATACAAACATTTATTAACACTGGCCTTCAACCATTTTTTTCATCTGGAGATCCCTAAAATTTCCTGGTAGGGTTGTAAATTTAAGCCTACTAAAAGGGATACTTCTTGGTTCTCATTTTCCTCTCCTTCTTTCCAGCACACAATTTTGCATTTCAGAAGGGAAGCCTGACCCTCCTGATCTGACCTGATGAGCAGAAAAGAGGTGCTTCCTGATACATTGAACAGTGCTGGGGTTCTTCCTTCCGGCCTTTTACTTTCAACTACCCATATTCAGCATGATTAACATCACTTAATGTCTGCACACCGTACGAATAGGTTTCATATCCACATTCCCAGTAGCATGTCCAATAATGATTAGCAATGCAGATACCCAAGTGTACCTAGGTGAGTATTTACCACATACTAAATTTCCACATAAAGCAAAAGGAATAATATCTATCGTGTTCTTATGTTCCTGGCATGCAACTCAAAATATTCATGATTGTATTTTTTTTGTGGATTATCAAACTACAGCATAAAAAAGCAGGAAGTTAACATGTTTTAAATCATCTGAGGTTTTCTGATTAACCATTGATTAACCAATAGTGTCAAAATGTTCATACATGTGTAATTTATGCCTCTTCTGTCCAAACACTATCACAAACCCTTGCTAAGCCATAACATTATTTGTGTAAAAAGCAGCAAAAAATAAAGAAATCAACAAAAAATTGTCCTGCTAAGAGAAATGGAGATCTCTATAATATTCTATTTATTTCCAGAGAGTACTAATACCAACTGTACCTTATTTAAACACATTGAAAGCACCTTTTTCATGAAGGATCCAGCAAACCTGTGCACTAGAACAACCCAAGGATGCCAGCCACATGATGGGTCAGCTTCTCCTCTAGATTCAGGCTTAACCAAAATGATCAAGCAATCCTTTCAGCTAGAAGATATGCACCAATGAACACAGATATAGACGGCAAAAATCTAGTTAAAACATTAGATGGACAATCTTGCAGTCACATCATTAAGCCTATTTTCTGTTTCTGGGAAGCAGAGAAAAGCATAGAAAAATTAAATAGTCATTAATAATTTGAACTGCAGCATATGGTTGGAACTCCTTTTGCATGACTTACCGAGGGAGAAGAGAGCAAATATCTGGGATGTGCCAAATTGTGTTAGCTTGGCTAATTATGCCTTTCTCAGCAGTCAATGGCAAGTGCAACTTTGGTATAAGGCTTATAAGGTAAAGGTATAAGGCTTATAAGGTAAAGCCAGGAGCTAAGAGAGATGTAAGCTCATTGCGTGAAAAATGGTTTAGCACAGACAGCACTAGACTTTTGTAGTCTGCAGAGGCAAAGAGCAGCACTTTCAGGGGCACCGCTCTGGCCAAGACAACATCAGTTAGCTCTCCACAGGCCCGTCACTCACTGGTGCTGGAGTGGCATCAGAGGGTAATTGGCTTCCTGGGTAGCCCTGTCAGGCTGACTTGGAGTCAGACACAGCAATCAATGTCAGCAGTTACACCAAAGGCAACCACATTGAATTTGGTGGCTCAAGCAAAGAGATATAGACAGGAAAACAAAGCTCACACGTCAACACAGGGGAGCTACCCATACATACATGTGCACACATCACCTCGCAGGCACAGATCAAGATCTGAGCAACCCCGTGCAGTGGGAATAAGAGGAGAAAGGTGGTGTAACACCTCATCGGGTACAACAAACACTGGTGGACACACAGACCAAGGTTTTGCTCTCCTCCCTTGTCAGAAGTGCCCAACAGACTGTAATCACCTTGTTTACAGGTTTGTCTGCAGATAGGACAAACTCCTAAGCCCCTTACTCACTCCTAATTTCTTACTGAGTCAGTGGCAGTGGGCCAAAATACTGCCTACATAAACAGTGTCACCGCTCAGAACTCAAGCCAACCTGAACACCTTCAAACAAGGCAGATCATGCAACGTAGCCCTGGCGTGACTTAAACATGACACGTTTTTCCTGCTGTGTCCTCGGTTCCCTTTGCCCCCCTCACAGGAGCAGAAAGGAAGTGGTTTGCAATATTAGATGTTTCACAGAGCTCAGGATTTGGAAAACTGGAAAATGAACAAGCAAGTGTCGTTGCCCAGCAATGTGTAGCGCCAAATGCAATAGTATCTGACATTATAAAAGCTGATGAAAAAAAGCTTCATGACTTTTCTTCCACTGTGCTGTGAAAGGAAAGTTTTTGAAGATGGGAACGTTAAAATTTACAACAGTTTGTGGAAACATAACTTGGGCTTTCCTTCAGCTCAATGCTAAAATGCACAAAGTGGTTTCAGACAGAACTGAAAATTTAAACCCCTTCATTTTTATTATGAATTAAATAAGGAAATTTTATAGATTCTTTCATTTGCTGCACAGGAAGGTTTCCTAGACCAACAGTGATTCAGGATTTAGAAAAATTATGCTAGCTCCAAGTAAATAGATTGATTATTTGTGGAATTAATGAATTAATATAAAAAAAGTGAAGGCTTAGTGACAGAACTCACTATACTGTGGTGTCAAGACAAGGTTTTCATAAAATGTCCTGCAAAAAGTAATAAATTGGCACGTTCAAACACGGAGGTGCTCCAAGTGTCAGGAAAAATAAAGATGGTCTCACTGGCCTTAAGTGGTGGGGTTACATGTTTAGGTCAGCAATGATTGAGAAATACATCAAATGTTAGTACTTTAAAAATCTCTAAATTATTTTGACCTGATTTTCTTGGCTTTACAGACACAATGAGATACGTTTACTGTGTTTTAGTCTTGAAGCTTTTTCTGTAGAGATGGGATGGTCAAAAAGTGACAATGATAATTTTTTTAAAGAAGAGCTTGAAGCCACAATTGCTGTTCAACTTAAATTTCTCTATACATTTACTCAGCTCCCTCATTTCTGCATCTTTTGTTCTGAAAGAATAGAACAAAACTTCAAAAAAGAAGATCTATTGCCTTCCATTTTCATCCATATGCATTAAGTAAGTATTTTCAAGAGTTTTGAAAACGTAACAGTGATTTTAAACAATAAGGGTTCCAATCTGGCCTGAGGAAGTCACTCAGTACTGTAGACATGGCCCTCTGTAAGACCAACCACTAGAGATGTCAGAAACTTTCAACTTTTCAGGAAGCATAAAAGAAAAACAAGTATAGTAAATATATATGGTGTAGAGATGGATTCTATAAAAGGAACAAAAAAATGTACTGTGAAAACCTGGGTTACTTAATTTTGTATGGTATTTTTGCATAATAGCTCAATGGATGCTTCACTTTTGCTATCTGTAAGATGCAGATAATGGTACTGGCTTTGTCTCTTAAAAATATTGTGTTACTGATGACAAGCCTAGATAATAGCTATGTACTATTTTATTACTGAAACGCCATTGTTTATTTCTTCCAGACTCTCTGTTACTGTGCAGGGGTAAGCTATTTTCTGTCTTATCAAATGAAGATTAAATTTGTCACTGAAATTAAAATGGGTCTAAATGCCTTCAGCTTCTTTTCAAGAAAAATTCCCATTTCAGCTTCATCAGGAGATCTGCTGGAGAAAAACATCATGTTTCTAGCACACTAATGGGAGGAAATTAGAGTGGAGAGTGTTCTTAAGCTCTGGCACAAAATCTGCACTGCTAGACTTGCAGCAGGAACAAAAAAATAAATAAATCGTACATTAAGAATGAATTGTTGTAGATATGTATTTAGAGTCAAAGAACAGCTGTATTAAACCTATCAAGAAGCAGAGACATAAAAATAAGAATTAAGCCAGTAGAGACATGAATGACAGAAAGACATTCTTTGGCAGAAAAGAAATAATCCATCTGAAAACTGCTGGAGATACTGGGGAAACAGAGGAGAAAATACTGCATCGATCTTGAAACTTGTCAAAGCAATGAAATTATCTAGCAAATGTTTAATTGGATTGTCTGATATATGGAGTACTGAATATTGCTTTTCTCTTCCCCCAAAAGACAGACAAACTAGTACTGTGGACTGTGCAGATATGGGGAGTAAAGCGCAGGAAGTGCATGTTTTCACAGCTTTTAGCTAACCAACAGGACTGTAAGGACTCAACTCCTTTAAAAGGGTTTTAGAATTTACAAATAAAGTGTAGGTTTATATATATATTGCATTTGACACTGTTTACATGCACTGACGTTGTGCCTCAGTAAAATGAGGGAACTGCATTGCTGGCACCCACTTTCAATATATAGAACTTACATGGAACTTAGTTATTTTGATAGACATGTTCTGGGAAAAGACTGAATAAATACGGTTTTTTTCTCTATTATACACCTTCCAATTTTACCACAACTTTCCCAAGAAAAAAAACATTAACAGCTTTGCAACAGTCCTGCTGGGGTGGCTTTGCTAGCATGCTGTGTACGTACATTTCATCTGTGCATTTTCTTAATGGGGAGGCAGAGATGGATACTGCCATACTGCAAAGCTCGTGGTGCTTTGGAAGCTGTGCAGGGATGAGCCAGCTCAAATGATATCACTCTACACTTACAAAAGGACAGATTTACAACTCACTCTGCTGTGTTTTTCTGAATGGAAGATAGGACATTATGTAATGTGTGAAGATCATTACATACTGATCATCACACTAAGAATATGTTATTTTACTTTTCAGAGGGTAAAAAAGAATAGAAGCAACACACAGAACAAGACAGTTCAGTACGTGTATTTCTTAAAAATATACAAGTGCGCTTAACTGCTTTGGAGGGGCTTATTTTGTAAATGAAGCTGCACTTACAGGGGTTCAGACTTGGTAGACTCAGTGACTCAGATGTGTGCAAACACTGCCTAGTGCATTAAGAGAGCGGAAGGAATGGCTCTATGCGAAAGAGACCTTCTTCACAGGAAGGTTTGTTTTCATCTTGTGTAATCACAATGGTGCAGAGCATTACGCTTCTATTCAGTGACTTGCTCAAGCTGTTGCTCAGGTTCTTTATTATCACTGGTTAGAAGGCAAATTCAAACAAGAAAGAGGGGAAAATGCCTGGAAATAAGAGTTAATGTAGTGGGTTTTAAGGGTTTTGGATGAAATGACATTTGAATGTTTACATCCTCCTGGCTTATTAATCAAAGACAGGATTACTCCATGTACAGAACTATTTGGGAAAGTAAGTCAGTCGAAATGTGACCTATTTTGTTAGACAGAGACTGATATATCCATAAAATATACTTGAAAAATCACCCGTTTCTTCTCATTCTACCCACTACAGATTTTATTCCAAACAAGCACATATTAACGCTGTCTCAACATGCTATTTTTTTTCCTTTCCACCCAAAGCACAGTGCCAGCGGTCAGCTATGACTTCCCATACCCTGTCCTTGAGACTCAATGACAGCAAAGCACTAGCCAGTTGCACGAAAAGACATCTTGTACAGCAGTCTTATATTTCTATGTTAATGCATCTTGCTGCCAAGGTTTTAACCCACAGACTGGCTGACAGCCCATCCAAAGCCACAGCAGCCACAGTAAGGTTTGGAAACCAACTTCTTACATCTTGCAACAGGGAACAGATTCAACAACAGCTAGACTTCATTCAGTGTTGTAAGAGGACAATGCAAAGATTTACCTGATTCCTGGATGCAATATGACACTAGAAATCATATTTAAATTTCTCAAGAAAATATTCATAGTAATTTTGCTTTTTTTCCTAATCAGCACAATGCAGAGAAGTAGCAGGGCACAAACTCTGCCTCTGTACCACATATATTCACACTGTCAAACAACTTACATCTCATGCAATTCTAAACTTAGAGAACTTAAATGGGACTTTAACAGTCCCCAGAACTGCTCATCTTCCACAGGGCTGTCAGTTCCACTCCAGTGAGGAGTTAATCTTAAATTAATCTGTCTTCTTGCTGAATGCCTTCCTCAACATGTACGCCCCATTTACTCATGCAAAGAAACAGCTCGGTCACTACAGATATATCATTCCATATCTGAGTTATAGAGGGATAAAATACCGATTCCTGGATGTCTAGGTGTCCTGGACAAGTGGCTGCTAAGCTTGCAGAGTCTGGCTCTCCTTGTGCTATATGTCCCACAGACCCATCATTTCCAAACCCACTACAGTTAACAGGCTTGGGCTATAGTAATTTCTCTTCAGATAAATATAAGGACTGGGCTATCTAGCAGTAAAGGAGGCAGTCAGGCTCAGTCTGTTAAAGACTCTGGCAGACTACATGTCCCCACCTTACTAAGAGCTGGCTTGGCCACCTTTCTTACCTGCCTAAGCAGCTCACTTGCTCCTGCTTTCCAGTTTCGGAAAGTACATGCTCACTGTGACAGAACTGTCTTTCAAAATGCAGAGTAAACTCTTTTCTTCTTAAATCAGGGCTATGGTCCCCATGAATTTTAGAAACTGTCCATCCTGCCCCCTCTCTTTTGTTCCAATTAGTCTTCAATATTTTCTGGAACAAGTTCAAAAGCAGGATACCTTGCTAGGAGATGGAAAACCTCCTCCAAGGTAAAGGCAGCCTTCAAGTCTCTGTCCAACTTCCCTGGAGAGTGCATAACCACTAGGATACTGTGCAAATACAAGACACCAGTACTTGGGCTTAGAAGACAAACAGAGCTTTTCTCGTTTCTTGCAAAGACCAACTGCAGCTGCCACTCTCAGAAGTGCATTGCACATGCTGGATCCTGAGGCAATTAGGTCTCTTCCTGCAGCCCTTAACCAAGCAGCTGGAAAGAAGGAGGATTTCAGGCATACAATGCTTGTGTTTGTTTCTCTTTTTCAGGTAGCTCTCAGATCCACAAATGGGTGTTTGGGATTGCAATTTAAGTATTAACAGTAAGTAAATAATACAAGGTTTTAATTCCACTTGGGAATTAGAAAGCCACAAATTTGTCATGAAAACAGAGTCTGGAGGTGCTCAAGTCCTTTACTGCATTTGTAACCTTAAACAAATTTGGGAGGAAAAGTTCGTTAAACACTAATCAGTGTTGACAGCAAATGCCCACTTGCTTCAAAGTCTAAATTTGCTTCTGTTGCGCATGTATCACATCTGAGCTTTCTGGTTTCGTGTCAGTCGTGGAAGTTTCTCATAGTTTGGTACATTTGGGCACATTGCTTGGCTCTAAATGAGCCCCCCCAAACCACTGACACGTCCATGAACCAGGGCCTTTCAAAGGCCTGTTATTTAACTGAAATCTATTGCATAACTCCTAGTGGCCATTTTCCCTCTTTTCCATTAACGGTAAACCAAAAACTCACAATTTCATGTGCCCCAAATTAATCTCCACTTCTGCCTGGTTATGCCAAAAGCTGCATCCACACAGTGTATGCTTCCCTTCACGTGATTTAGCTAAGCTGTTTCTAAGCATCTGTCCAGTATCACCTGTTTATAAAAAAGGATGAAACATATAACACTTTTTACCTACTCCTGGAGGAGAAAAGTAATAAAAGACAGCACATTCGTCCTCCTCCTCTCACATAAATGCAGTAAGACGAGGAAAAAGCAACAACTTACTTTATTACTCCCATCAGTTTTGCTGAAGTAAGGAGTCTGAAAGCTGTGGGAGAAAGTTTTTGTGTCACTAATACAGCTTCTCCACAGGAAACATGGGCACATCAATAGATTGTCTCTCTGCTTAAGTTTTAAATATGAATGATTTCACAAGCACCAGCTCAAACTAATTTCTTTTAGATCTGTAATGCACTGGTACTCAAATATTTCCAAACTGAATCTCCTTTTGCCTTTTCTTATGGGTTTTTCTCCCCTCTCCCCCGACCTATGCACGTGCCCCTACTCCTCACTGCATGCCCTGCCCCGGACGCCCCCTCCATTCCCCCTGCAGGGTATAGTAACCCAAGCTGACTATTTCTTCCAGTGTCCTTGGACTCCAGAGCAAGTGTCTCCCCATCCAACCTAAGATATCCTTCCCATATCCTGATCATCTCCTCCCTTTTCCTCAGCTCCCTGGTCTCTCTAGATCAGGCTGTGCTCTCCAAGGAAGAGGCACAGTATCAGACCCCATGTTGCATCCCTTTTGTTTAGCCTAGCTGCCAGGGAGGAGGAGGAGCAGAGCAGAGAGGAAAAGGGGATGTTGCATGCAGAGACTGTCTCATAGGCTCAGCCACACGCTTTGGCCCCACTTGCCTGGTACCTCTTCGCAACCTTATTGTTTGAAATTAGATGTTATCTTCTTCAGTGACCTGCCAGAGGAAGATAAAACAGCAGAGGGAAGAGTAAGGCTGCACGGAGCTCTGCACAGAGTCACAAAATCATTGCTCTGATAAGCAACATGACAAGCCTGAACCCTATCTTGCTATCATATGTTTTCTCAGTATCACAAAAGGCATCTTATTTCTGATTTTAAAATTTTAAAATCAGGACCTTTCATATATGAGCTTAATATCAGAAATATGTTACATTATGAATGCATAGCAACAGCACTGGGCTTATTTCACACTCTTCAAACCTGTGGACAACGTTTTAATTTGCAGAATAGTTTATATGTATATTATAATTTGTTACTTACTGTTCCATGAATAAATGTGACATCAATCACTAAGAAAATCACTTAGTAGAGGCAACAGCAAAACAACAAAGTGGTTTGCAAGCACATAGGGACTGGAATAAAATGGCTGTGCATATTGAGTCCAGTGAGATGTCTAGATTCCAGGAAAAAGAAGGTAATTTATTGATGATATCTAACACACAGCAACACCATGAAACTGCTAGTGATGGAGTGGGTTCATCTTGCCTCTCTTAGAAAATGTGGAAAAAGACAGAATTCTAGTGTTCTACTGCAAGATGCACCATATATCCAAGAAATTGACATCTTTAAGACTTAAAAGGTGATCTGGAAGCCATACATTGTGCATTACAGTGATTAGGAGTTCTTGCTGGTGGTCTGCAGAGAGCTGATAAGTCACAGCATGCTGCTTTCTCTGTATTCAGCTATTAAACAAAATTTCTAAAGTTAAACTCATATTAAATATTTATCTGATATTTATTGTTCCATGTAACCAATTGCTGCAATTGCTGCAATTGCCACAGGAATATTATTCTGTTGCCAGAAAGAGGATAATGAACTATACAATGGCAAACAGGCTGGGAAGTAGGCCCATGAGGCGACATCCCTGTTGAAACATGAATTTGTGAACATTTTGTACTACCAAACATTTTGGCCAACATTGCTCGATATGACTGAGCATTTCACATTTTGCATGTGCCTGACAGAAGCATCTTAAGGAGGCACAATTTTTGCAGGGTGACCTAATAGCACTTTCTGAACATCATGCCATCCAGAAACATGTACCCACAGACATCCACCAACTCTTGATCTTCTGGTTCTACTTATTAGTAAGTTCAGTTACTTCTTTATATTGGCACTATCCACACATAGTTGAAGACATAGAATTCTAATAACTTCTTCCAGGATAGGTAAATGCAGGTATGCAACCTCCTGAAGGTTTCAGTGGAGTTGTGGATGCTCAGAGTCCCTTTGACGTCAAGCAGATTCCAGTATGGCATGGGGTGCGACTGGAGGCAGTAGCCTCTCTGAAACATCCCACCATGGAAAATGGAGTTGAATTCAGCTGTAACAGACTCACACATTTCTGGAAACAGGTACTGCTACCTTACCAGTTGCATCATACAACATCAGGTAGAGGCGATCATCTCCCCTACTTTTAAATCCTCCTGAATACTGCAGTTCTGAAGGTTGCTCTGGCTCTAATGTTACTGGATTAGTTTTCCCCCATGGATCAAACCTTTTTGATGCTGGGGTACACTAGGTGATCAACACCAAAGGTTTTTGCTCTTGTGTATGGAAAACATTTCATGTAGGCTGGCTGCCTATACAATAATAACTTCTGTTTAGATGTTTTGAAAGTGTTCTAAACTTCATTTTGGCATACAGGTAGCCTACTTTTTCTTGAACTAGCACCCACTAAAACACTGCCTGCTCTGAAATTCCCTGTCATTGCTAAGAAAGTCATCATTGGGTCACTGTCAGGCATCAGCATTTTCACTTATGTCACTACTGTTTGTGGGGAGAAGGAGGCCTTGCCAGAAAGGTTCAAAACACAACATTCCCCATTAGCAGAGTTCAGTTCTAGTTAAAATAGCTTTTTTATTTCCTTATATGAATTTATAAACCCCCAAATCATATCCAGATGTCCAGTATTTATTAATTTATTTACAGTTTTAGAAGCAGAAAGTGATGTAGGAATGGTGAGAAACAGTTTGAAAGCTCTGAGAAAAAGTCTTGATCCCAGAAGCACTGCTAAAACTGTTGCAAAACTTTTTTTTTCTCAACCAAAATACTAGGGAAAGAAAAAAAAAAGAAAGAAGCTAATGAACTGTTTATACTCAAACCAACCAAAAAAACTAATAAAAATTAAATGCTTCTAAACATTTTCTATGTATTCTACCCTGTGTTGTGATTCTAACCAAATGCAGCTGCTTTCTCCTTTACTTATTGTAAATGCAATCAGCACTGAAGTTAATTTGTGTCTGACCAAGGCTCTTACAGTTACTGATTATTTACAGATGCCAAGTCTCCAAGTGAAATTTTTGCCACCTGTTTTCAATTTCAGGACTGGCAGTTTTGTATTTCCGCAGCTTACTGACCTCGTGCAGGGCTATACCATCTGTTGCTCTATTCTCCATGCTCACTCACCAGTTTCCACAGGACATCAACAACATCAGAATAGCTTTATCAGGAATTTTCCTCCTTTACTAAATACTACAGCCTGGAAATATAAAAACAGTCCTCCACAGCAAAAAAAAAAAAGCTGCAGATGAAACACTGATTACTTTTCTTTAGTAAGTGGTTTCATTCAGGGTGTGAATATGGTTTATTTACATGTCAAATTAACCATATCAAGATGTTTCCATATATTGTGCAGAGCAACTTTCACTGCATTTTGATTTGGATATCCATTACCTAGCATAAACATTTTGTGTGGCCTTAAGTTCTTTAGGAGAGCCTATTTGATTCACAGAAACAGTGCTAGCAACATTAAATCCATGTGGTAGCAAATATAACAGTTTAATACATTAAAAAAGGTTAATAAATACACTTGGGAAATAAACAGAGTTTGTTGGTGATAAAGCAATGAACAGAAATCCAGAATAGTACAAATTTTCCACCAATCTGCAAAGGATATATTGCTAAATAGTTTTACAAAACATTTTTCTATTGCAGAGTGAGTCTGTTTTCCAAAATGTATCACCAATATTGTTTAAGCCATGACTCACCTTACAGACTAATTCCAACATGTATTCTTATTACAGTGATCACTAGATGGTCCCCGTAAGAGGAGCCAGTTATGGAAAAGGACTGTTCAATTATCCAGTCTGTAAGTTGCAGCACAAACCTCTAGGGGATGCTGTGTATATTAAATTCATACCACATTTTCACTTTTGGACTCTTTCCACTATGAAAGTCCCAGCTGATACCAACCCACACAACCTACAGTTGGTTGTTGTTATTATTTTGCTTGTATGATCATAATGGCTAAGTTCCCTCACTGAAGACCCAGGACAGTAGATGCCCTGCAAATGCAGAAGAAAAAGACTGTCCCATCCTTCCTGTTGCTGCATAGAGTTAAGCACGTACTGAAGGCTGTGCTCTGATATAAGCTATAGAGGATGACTGATTCTTTGCAACATTTTAATCAGATTTAACTATAATTAGTACAAGAGTGAAGGCATCTTGCTTGCAAACGCAGTGCTTTCTGACCTGCTGAGCATCTTCCCTCTCCTCAGGTGGCCTGGCGGCAGAGGGGGCAGCAGGGCTCTGGGAGGGGGGGAGGTCTGAGGTGGGCGCTCTTTCCACAGCTTTGGAGGTGGGTATCCAGGGTGGAAGGGGTGGCTGCAGGTACAAAGGAACATGGATAGCAGACCATGGAAAATTTAATTGGGATGGGAAAAAGGGAGACTGGGTGAGAAATATTGACCTAAGGCTGGGAATAAGAGGAAGGAGGAAAATGATGACTTTTTGCTAAGACACCAAAACCCTTAAAATGATTGTTTCCCCATTTCAACACCAACCACAGATATTTCAATACAGTTTTCTCCCTCCTGCAGGAAATGACGGGTGTCCACATCCCATCCCCCAGTTCATGAGGCAATTGAAGCTCTTTCTTCCTCTCCAAAGAGAGCTTCTCAGCCATTCTCCTCAGGTCCAGTATTTGGTAGAGGTAAGAGCGAGCACAAGACCAAAAGGCATGCTCCAGCCAGCCACTACTCTTCCAAGTCTGTCAGGCTGTGCTTACAGCTCTCATGCTGATAGACATAGAACCCTTTATTCCTCATATCAATTTGATTAACCTTCTGCCATATCATTTGCTATCGCTCTGTCTCTAGAAGAGTGAGGGCAACTTTGGTATCAGTCTGAAGCCACTAGATTTTTTTATGCCTTTTGCTTAAAGAACTCCACCAGGGAAAAATTAGGCAGGATTGTGGCCCACTTGCTGCCATGTCCTCTGACCTCAGTTAACGCTGACATAAAACTAGAAGTATGCTGTTGACGGGAGCGCAGCTATTCCCATTGTGCAGAAGTGCATCTGAGGTCAGAATCTGACTCAAACTGCTTGCCAAAGACTGCAAAATATTATGAAAGAATGGCTAACAGAAGCTACCCACACCCACTGAGCAGTGGATGTTCAGCTGAGAAGCAGATGTTTTAAGGGTCAGTACTTCTGTAATAAGTAAACACATTTATTGTAATGTGGAACACTGAGCTAATAATATAAATACCAAGTAGGACACTTGAAATACCATGCAAACAACAACATACATCTGAAAAATAACTACAACAAATGCTTGTTTTTCACCAGAAAGATCACAGGATCAGCAGCTGTTTACTGCTTCAGCACAGCAATTACAATGTAAGCTTAGCCAATGCTTCCAGTAAAGCCTGCTCCCATCTATCCCATTTCTAATAACCTCTGCCATTTTTTCCTGGGTCTGATATTCAGAAAGCTTGCTGTCCAAAACGCTAGCTGAGTTCTCTCAGAGCACGGCCAAAAGATCACTTGTTCTGCTTTTCAGATGCAGTTAGCTAAAACTAATTCACTTCATTCTTTGCAAAGACCCCCTGTTTCTTACTCAGCAGTATAATTGTAGAACACCAATAAGGAAGTTTCTGAAGACTAAACATTTTAATTAGAAACAAAAAAAAAGCCCTGCCAGAAAAAGAAATCTTTGCATTTACTTTTCTTTCTGTGATTTGGCTACATAAAATATGCTGATATGATAGCAGCTAAGCTTTCAGCCAAGAAGACGACACCCACACAGGCTCAAGAACAGACCCAACACTTGGACTTCTGCTGACTTCGGTGGCTCTGGGCCAGGCCTCAATAAGACAAATCAAGTCTCACTTTTACCAGGGCTCCTGCTTATCTGAATTCCTGTGCGACTTCTCTGTAAGCTCTCACCCTTTCAGAGGGAAGCCACAGAGGCTTGCATGGCCCATTTGCAGAACCCTGAGCCATGCGTTTGGAGCAACAAACTGGGACAAGGAGAGGCTGTCAGTGCCCATGTCTGCCCCTGCCATGGGGGTGCCTTGCTCCAACTGCCCCCCACCTGCCCACTTCAGACCGGTCCATGGGCCCCACCTGGCGTACTGGCTACACTGGAGGGTTAGAAATCAGTACAGAGCCCAGAATCACAGTCAAGGAGACTCTTGCATTCACTGCACTATCTCCTCAGCCACCTTCAAAACTGCAAAAATACGTAAAAGTGCTCAAATGTGGCAGGAACATTCTCACCAGAGCAGTCTAACTATTGCATCCACAAAGACATTTTGTATTGTTCTACATGCCAACTATTTTGTTTTTATTTTTTAATTTTAGCCAACATGTTACAGCAAAAGAATCACCCACTTTAGGAGAGAAAAACGCTAAAAATCACAGTGAAAATGCAGATATAGATGCCCATTTTTGCTAGCATATCTGAAGTTTTGCAGACAGGTCTCTTCCTTTCTATTTCCTTTTCTATAAGAAAATTTGCAATGTCCTTTTTTGTTCAAAATTTGAAAAAAAGAAAAAGCCCTACCTGCTGTGCACAGAGCTCCCTTTCACAAGTCAGGGTTTCCACATCAAGCACTGAAGCTGCTGCAGGAGAAGCAAGCAAACTAAGCAACCCACTCACAACACAGCAAAGAGCTCTTCATAATTACTTCAACACGGTTAAAACCCACTTTTGACCTACAGTTTTGCAAGTACCAGCTTGGGGTGAAGGAAACTAGATTGCTGGCTCCATTAACTAGTCAAAACTTGGAGCAACTAAGGAAGAACTTGCATGTAGAGCATCATCTAGAATTGTACTGGTTTATTTTCTTCTTTGAAAGAAGAAAATTTCTTTCTTCTTTCTGCCTATTTATTTATTTATTTTTAAATCAAAGACATACTCTTCTGCTTGGATGAAAATAATTTCCATCTTAAGTTTCTGTAGTCTGTTTCTGATAAACTGGAGATTCTTCCTCTGTCCCTGAAGTAAGAAATGTGAATACAAATGTTGATACAGATAAACATGGGTCAAGATTAGAACTGTTACGAGCTGGACTGAGCCACCAATTTTAGAAAGTGAATTGGGTAATGTCAGATGCCAGGATGAAGCAAGAAGTTTTTCATCAGAGCATCAGCTAGCACCCTCTGGTAAATGGCATGCAGTGGGGGAAGAGCTCAGGTAAATATCTCATCGCCAGCTCTGTATCTGGATTTTAAATCAGTTCATAGTTATAAAACTGCTTGCCAAGTTTCACATTGCTGACCCTCTCCAAAGATTTACTCCTTATGTATTCTATGTCCTTAATGTCATTTTATCTAGAGTACCCCCTTTTGTCTACTGGTTGGATAAGTTTTCTCAAAGAGAGTTCAGAAAGCCATACTATTAATGTAGATTTCAAAAATGTTGGGGTTTTTTGAGTTCAAGCTGTTCAGATTTATACAGTTTTGCATCTCCACGTTGCAGTTCTGGGTTAGAAAAACACAGATAATGAAAAAGGCTATAACAGATGCATGGATGACTTGCTTATTTTCATTGGCCAATTAGTGTCAAATGGAAAAAACAAGAGTTTTAAAAAACAGTTAAGATTTAAAACACAGCTGGACAGAGACAGACATATAGTTTAAAAGCATAAATTATCTGTGAGCTTAAACGCTCTCTATCAGAATGTGGAACAGAAAGGTGACCACACTGAAAACACTACAGTTTGGTTTAACATTAAAGATTTAATTCTTGAATATAGTCACTAATTTCAGTTGTATTTCCCTAATTCATAGTGAGATTTATGCTATTTGCACAGCGGAGGTCTGCGGGACAAGACCAATGACTGTGACAGAGGGCTTTCACAAAACAGCTTTGTTCATACTCTGCTTCAAAAAAAGCTAAGGTACAAACAGGGCTGGAGGGCTAATTCCTTTCATATACAAACCATCCCTGCAAAAATGATACAATTTAATAACCTCATAATTTTCCTTTAGATTTCAGTGAATAAATAATTTAAAATAATACACGTAAACCAAGCAGCTAACTTCAGCTTCTTAAGGAGATCTGGATATAAGGATATGGTCATGTACAGATCATCTCTAAATAGAAAGCTTGTGACTGGACAGAACAACAAAGAAAGAACTTAAGTCTTTTAGATTTTGGTTCAATATAAGGAAGTTACAAACATATCAGAGTTATATAATAGGGCAACATAAACCCAACTTTTTGTAAATGTCTTTTTCATTATATTTAACTGCTGTTTATGTACATTTTCTTCCTTGTGAAAGGTAGAGATTTGGTTGCCTTTTTAAAATATACTGAGAATATGGAATCTAATCATCATTCATGTCTGTTAGATGAATTTTCACCAAGTAACATTTTGCCTATTTTCTCCCTACTTTGGTAAAGCAATTAATCTAGATTAATGTGAATTGCCTGCCTGTTAAATTAGCTCAAGAATGCATGGGAAAAATCTTTCAGGTTAATATCTAGTTGCTCAGCTGTGTTTTAGAAAATGTTTCAAATGGTATTCTCCAGGATGCAAAACCTCTTCAGCAAGCTAAGCAAGTTTTACCAGTAATTATGTTATTAATCTTCAGTGTGACTTCAGTGATTTTGTGAATTCTACAAGTGTCAAAAAGTATAATTATATTTTTACATTAGCCTCTTTAATGGTGCAAAATACCAAAGTAGAAACAAAGATCTGGCACAGCAGAGGGAAAACCCAGTGCATGCTGAGTATGAACATACGATTTACTCCCTAGATTTCCAGAGGTAGGAGACTTAACATGACAACTACCATTGCAGACTTAAAACTCAAATGTATTCAAAATACAGTCAGGCCATTAGGAGTAATATACCAAAAAGAGTGACAAATTAATACAGAGATTTTGATACTTTAAAAGCAAAGACAGCAAAACTCCATTAACTCCACCAAGCACTTTGTTACCATTCACAATTTTCAAGGAAATTGTTGTTCTAATAGACAGCTGTATGTAATCCTAAAATTACTCTAAACCCATTTTCTATCTGTTCTCAGTCATTTACTCTGCAGACAGAGACAAGTTACTATGGGTTTTCCTTGTTTAATTTTGGGGTGGAAAACAGACCCCTGATATGGATTAGTGCCTCTTGGCCTGGTGGAAGTGTGAAGCTGTTAGGAGGCATTTTATGCCCTGAAGAATAAGGGTGAAGGATGCTGAAAGTGTCCAAGCTTAAGGTATTTCGATTTTCTTCCACACAGCAACAATTTTAACCAGCAGTGGCATATGTACAAATGTATTGTAATGAAGATGAGGCTTCCTGGACATGCATTGAGACGAAGAGCATCTGCCATAAACATTGATTAATTCTTACATTAGTGGGGGAAAAAAAGAGCAAAATTATTTTAGATGATGTGAGGGAAGCGTTTTATCTACACGTTGTAATTTTCTAGCTTTCAAAATAGGCTTGTGCTTCAGCATATGAAAAACAGATAAGCAAATCATCAAGTGCATAACCTTCATGCTCCCATGTCATATCCACAAGTCTGAACAATGAAAACACATAGCAAGCCTCTGGAAATTTATCAGCTCTACATGTGCTCACATGTGCTGTAGTCTACACAGCTACAAGAAGAATGCAAATGGTGTCAAGATAAAGGGCCAGACTTGCCAAAGGGCAGATTCTCAACTGATTGGACACTCCCTCCCCAAATGGACAATGCTCTCTGCAAAATGAAATTCAACCCGAAGACAAAACGTGTGGCAACTTCCTTAACACTCCAGGGAATAAGTGGATAAGCTCTTCCTTCCCAGTAAAATATTTGTAGAAACTGTAAGTGTAAAAATAAATAAACACCAAAAAAATCCAGTGGTCATAAAATATTTTCCACATTTTATCACCCAGGCTTTATTATTTTTTCAGGATATAAGTGCTGCATTTTGCTGCCCAATTTTACCTGGAGATAGTATTTTTTAAGATGTGTCAGTCTGTGAAGCTCAGTCCTACAGGTAAACTGGCAGTGCTGTCAAGAGCTATACAAAATGCTCTGCAAAACACTGTAAATCTTCATTTCTAAATGCAACTGACTGAAGAGTGAAAATACATTGTGAGATCCAATACAGTGAATTGTTTTCAACAAACTACTTATCAGTAATGGTTTAATAGCACCAGTATTTTCTAAAGCACCTTAGTTCCTCTGATTGCTGAAATAATAGTGTCTTTATGCACTAGATTCCGAATCAAGTAAATCCCTGATGTGACTCAGATGTGAGGCTACAGATTACAGACATTTCCCTATCTCTTCAAAACATCTCTACAAGGGAAAATTAAGTAAATTTCTCACTCTAAAAGAAATCACGCTATGCTCTCAAAACAAGAATGCAGCCTTGCAAGTAGATTGCTGCCTCTTTCATACATGCCCAAAGGATATATTAAGAACGTGGGAAGACCTCTGCTGAGTTGCACTGCCAGCATTAATTGCTGTTTCATGAAGAAATATCAAAGAAATTAGGGACCAATGGAGAGAGTGATTCACTGACAATTTCTTGCCAGGAAAGGTACTTCAAAGAAAAT
Source organism: Phalacrocorax carbo (assembly GCF_963921805.1). Lineage (NCBI taxonomy): Eukaryota > Metazoa > Chordata > Aves > Suliformes > Phalacrocoracidae > Phalacrocorax > Phalacrocorax carbo. The sequence goes on along the minus strand of NC_087514.1, from coordinate 146,692,077 downwards.
CAGCGGAGTATTATCAGCTGGGATGGAAAGGGGAAAAACTTACACCACCTCAGTGAACACAGTGTATTCACCATGGGCATACTGATGTAAAACAATACTAGTTTCAAATATCTGGAGGTCTTTACATTAACAATGCCCAGATTTATCTGTAAAATTCTGCTCAGGAGGGTAATCATGTAAAATGGAAATGATACAAATGTGTCTCAGTATTTGAAAAATCAATAAAGTTTCCTCTCATCCCATTGATTTTATGATTAATTTCAATGCATTTCTATAGATAAGCAATATTTTTCGAAGTTCACCTAGAAAATATCATCAAAATATTCAATCTTACAGCCCTATTTTTCATATCTTATTTTCAGCCGGTTGTCTTACTTGCATTTCTGTATGTTAGGAAGAAATTTTTTCCGGCCATCTCCTACCTGCTAAAGAGTCTAACTTGACCATACCAATTTTCTTCTCTTGGAACAGACCATATTGCTCCTGAAGGCATTTTAAAATAAATAAACTTTGAACTAATATTTTTTAGCTTTTTACATTAAAAAGAAGTGCATGGAATATAATAATACCAGTCATTCAAGAAATTAAAAGAAACTAATTATCCTATTTCAAAAGTAATGGAGCCCTTTGAAAACAAATGCAGTCTATTTCTAACTGTGAGAGCCTATCTGGCTCATTAAATAGCAACTTGGCTCACAGCATCTTCTGGATTAGGCAGAAATAATAATCTACTGTAGCCATGGAAATTTTACACATTTACTAAAACCACTAAATCCTAAAAAAACTAAATCCTAAGTATGTTTGCAACACTGAAATCCAGAAATTTTGCAGGCTGCGAGATGACATTTTTACTGTACCACTTCAGTTGAGATGAGAAGATCTGCTGCCCTCAGCCCTGCCTTTCTCCTGCTCCCCTTCCTGCACGCGGCTGTGATCCAAACAGGGGCAGAGGTACAACTGCAACCGGGGCTTTATTTTGGGACTCCTGCATGCAGGCAGAGAAGGGATTAGTACTATCCAGGACTATTCGACACACGCAAGAGACAACACATTTTTCCCTTCCCTCTGGTATCAGCCCCAGAGCATTACCAGATGCAATACAGATATTAGGCACTAAGACCATTAAGGTAGCCTTACGTCCAGAATACTCTTGACTGTAAAGATCCTGTGTCCAGCTGCTGAGAGAGAAAAGGGGTGTGGGTTGCAGAAACATCTGTAATGCTGGTATGCTGCAGCATTTTATTTTAACATTGTGTTTATCCTGGCCTTAATTTTATCTCATTGCTGTGTCACGATGCAAGAGGTCATCTGATGAAGCAGGAACTCTGAACATACAACCAAATTTCAAGGAAAAAGCAGGTTTTCCATTTTCTTCTTGCAGCTAAGAGCCCTTTCTGCTTTAACCTGGTAATCACACACCACAAGATGAAGAACATTATGGCATAGACAGATGACCTTCTACTGCAGTCCCTACTCCAGGATCTCCCAGCAAGTTCCTATTTTCTATTGCCAACACAACCACAAATAATAGAGGGCCTCGACTTCTTTAGGCTATATATCAAAGTACCCAATATCGCATCTTTATTGTATTGTTTTTTCTTTAGTATAAATCACATAGTACATTTTTACTGACTAAAAATTTGAGCGGAAAGAGGATCAGAACTGGTGAAACTTATGGAATTCATGACTACAGGGGTAAAACTCAGTTTTCTTTCAAGCAAGTCAGAGAGAAGATATTTCTTTCTTGCTTCCTTTCCTCTTTTCTCATACAGAAAAAATAATGTATTTGCAGGATGCTAGTATTCTCTTCACTTTGCATAAAAATAAAGGTGGCTCAAGGCATTGAAGGACTTTGCAAGTAAAAAGCACCAGAGGCTGCAACACAAACCATGCTTAATACAGGAAAGATAACAACAGACTGTCCTGACCCAGACAGGGTAATAAAAGAACAGAACTGCCATTGGCATTGCAAAGTCTGCGGACAGCTGTTTGCATGTAATGGCCACGAGGCAGTGGGACACAGCACTGCAGATGCTTGTCCTGGTCAAGACCCAGCCTGCTGGGACGGCTCCCCTGGCTGCTAGCAGTCCTCGCAGCCCTGGGACAATCACGGTTCAGGGAGAGGCAGCCAGGGCAATCCCCTGAGCCCCGTTCTGCTGCAGTCTGTGTGTAACTACAGCACCAGTGCAAGGTCACATACAAGGGCATTGCACTACAGGCTTTACGTTCTCCGAGCTGCCTGTCAATTTGACTTTCAGTAAAGTATTTTCTTGTTCACTCTCTCAGATGAGAAGTGTTTGAGAGAGAATAAAGAAATTTCAAACCAAAGGGTTTAATAAAGTCTCAAAATAAAAACATATAAAACTCCCTCTTTCAAATGCAAACTCATACAGCACGCTAGGGCTGTGCTCCATATCCGTGGTCACAACCACATTCTCAATACTGGTTTCTTCACACTAAAGATATAGGTATGCAACCCATTTTCAGATCTTCTGGACCATGCCTGAGTAACCAAAGGTGCACTTTCTGGTTATTTAAGTGTTTTATTTTACTGCATTTACCCTTTATCATCACAGCATGTGAGAGTCCCAGAAATGGCAATATAATTGCTGGTGTCTAACAGGCTTTTTGGCTTCGAGACATGAAGTTGATGATTCTGCCATCATCCTGTAACTTGTGCACATATGATTGTTACTTTTCAGAGAGCAACTCATAGTATCAGTAAAAGGCAGAAGATAATAGGCAGTGTTTCCCAAAATAGCGGTCAACACTGGTATTCACTTTACTGGTGGGAAGACAGGCTGCAGACAGAAATCTAAAGTGTTACAGACTGAACAAAATGGCTTGACTGCACTGGTGGGTTAAGCTTATACCTGCTAGGGTATGGAAAGAGTAGAATACCTCTTCCACTTTATATTAAGAAGTGATTAAATCGAAGGCATGCAGTTGAATGCGGCTCTGAAAACCATGGGATATATTTCCTTATACACCTCACTGTTTCACAGGAGAGAATGCAATGTCCATTTGAACAAAACAGCTCTAATACAGCTTTTTATAAAGGAATTTCATACCTAGACTAGTCTAACCCAGGCACTAACTTGCCAGACTAACTCAGCTGTGAACAGCTTCTATTCTGTAAATGTATTCTAAGTGCATCTGACTGAAAACTAAGGGATGCAGTATGATTTCTTCTTTCATCTTAACAGAAGTAGACCATTCTCCAGGAGAAATTCTTCTTCTAAAACAGGCTCTGATGAAAGGGCAATGTGAAAAGCAGGCTCTAGTACTGGTCATATAACTTTCTCTCTAAGTACCATTATTTCTGCCAAGTCTAATGAAACAGAAGAAAAATGCTGCAGTGTAGACTTCCCAGGACTGTGTACTACATTGCACACGAAGGAAAAGAACTTGGAAGCACATGTGTAACTGCACCACACAGTGACATCTGCCTTAGCACTTACCTGTTGTCAATTATATAACATAAAAAACCAGAGATAAAGTATAATCTGTGACTGCTACAACAGGAATCCAGCATTTGGGAAATCTAAAGGACTTTGATTTACTTTCTGTGAGGTCAGCAGTAATTTTGTAATTGACATTAGCAGGCATACAACTGAGCACAAGAGCTCATTTCAAGCCTCAAAATAGCTGCTGACTGAGGTGGAAGAAAGCTGAATTGTTTGAAGAGGCCTTTGTTGTAATGGTGGGGCATTTTCTTGGGGTGATTAACCAGAGTGTAACGGGCATAAAGGGAGTAAGAGAACACAGCTTATAAAATGATTAAATACACAGATTATCTATTTTAGTATGAAGTACTTTAGCTACACAATGTTGCTTTTCAAGATCAGAGCGTAAGGAGCTCTGCTGCTTCTTCAGGTAACTAGGACATTACCTGACTAACATAGTGGGCTAACCAGTGCCAGTGTCCTCCCAGAGTTTCAATGCTGCAGTAGATATATCTCTCCCCTTGGATTTTACAGGGATTCTTTAAATGAAAACCCACATTCAAGTCTGTGTGCAATCTACAGACACAAATTTGGATCTGCAACTGCTGCTCCATTGACAATTTACTCTGGAATGCCATACACTGGTTTCATTGAAGTTAATGAAAATTTTCAATTAATTTAATAAGACCTGATTTTGTCTTCCATGTGCTGTTCTAACCTAATGAAGCAAATATATTAACTACCTGACTGTCCCAAGATATCACCTACTAAACGTGTTTGGAAAGATGAGGATGGACAGACATTCTGGGGACTAATTTGTGACTGCTTTGTATCACTTGAGGAAAACAGTGTCATTCCTCTTGCTTCAAATATGTTCTACTGAGCTGAATAGGAGGTTTTTCTGTTTTGTTTTGCTTTAAAGAAAAAAGAATACTTTCACTTATTTCATGTTTTGAGTCATGCTTGCAATGCTGCTTAAACAGTCTGCAAAACAATCAAAGTTTCAATTATCACTTTTTGCTGAGCTGACTTACATGTGCACACAATTGCTAAGCCTTGCACACACACCACTTTATCCAGCAGATTCACAGAATTTCACATTAAAGGAAATGTGATAACATTTCTGATTTTATTTTGCTCTACTTTTTAAAAGCAGGAACCAGGAACTACAGACTGAGAGGGAACCTCACATCACATCTAGTGGATTTTCATCTCTTGACACTTCTGTCTTTTTTGACCACTTGAATTATTTTCTCCAAATTCCCGTGGAGGGGGCATTTCTAGTTGGACAGCATTAGAAATTCAAGTATCCTTTATTTAAGAGAGGAGCAGCAGAAAAGCAAGTTTACCTACCAAAATATCTTGACTTAGAGACCACAGATTTGGAAGTAGAAGATAATTCAATTTACATCCATTTGATTTTTGGCAGCTTAACAGAGTGAGCTAGAAAAGAGTGACAATTAATATCCGTTACAGTATAAGTTTTGCCAAGCCCAATCGAAACAATTGCAGTTATATCCACCATACACTGAATATAAAACCAATTAATGGGCAGTTAATGGAACACTATCACTTCAGCTTATGCTGTCACTAGTCAAATTTGGACAGAATGATTCACATTTTAGGATGAGAGCATTTTTTTCCACTCTGCCCCTCAGTTAATTTCACTCAATGAGTATTATATCTCCCTAGTGCTGTCCAAATTACTGTTTTAAAGTACCAGCACTTACTGCCTCTCTAAGTCTAACCCTGCATACTCCCAGAAGATATGCAGATGCCATTTTAGTTAGACGTGCAGATGTCTTTGAGCTTGGGATGAAGACACTGCCAGCTGTACTAGTTAACTTTGAACATTACAGAGGAGTTAGCAACCTCCACGAAGCCTTGTACATTATTAAATCTTTGTCATAGTGGCGATTATTGCAGCTGACTTGTACCTGGACTTTTCCTACCACTACATCAGTTTGTTTCAACCTGCCTTTTCGAAAATTAATTTTAAGGATGCTGTCCTATACTTCACATGGCTGTGGAATACAGGCCCAAAACAAACAGAAACCACTAATGACAGTTTCAGTTGCGATAGCCTGAAGCAGCGTGCTCAATCAGCTTGCTCTTCTGAAGTTTGTTTTTAAGTGCTGTCACTATCCTTTAAAAAAAAGGTTGAGTCCATGTAAAATTTAAGCATACATCTGACTACTAATGTGCCATGTTTTTCTGTACCGCCCTCTGGAAGCCACATGCCCTACCACTAATGCTGCTAAGGAGGCTGTTCTGTGTCTTGGCAAATAATCTTTCGGATTTAGCGATACATGCATTTAGTATTTCTGCTTTACACAGCACTGCAATCTGCAGAAACATGAAACTAAGCACTCTCAAGAGATTACAGCTGTTATGAAAGCAAACATTGTATTTTCTCCACAAGATGGGTTGCTGCAAACACCTTCCTTTAGACTACAGTTACACCAACAGGCAATATTGAGCTAAGCTATATGTAAACATATAATTTGAAAAACCCAACCACTCAGAAGTTTACAAGCATTAATCCTTTCATGATGCTGATTCCTTATAAAATATCATGTAAAAGTGATTTTATTTTTTGACTTTAAGGATCTCAGTGAGAAATTTGCCAGGTTAGGTACATATTAAATGAGGCAGATCACTGGCTCAATTTTCAGTACTCAATTCCAGCTGACTGAAATGAAAGGCTTACAAAAATGCTTCTGAAAGTCCCAGTATGCCTGCTTGCATCCTCTGACACTTCTGCCTTTGAAAACATGAGCCTTAATGATTTCTGGAGTGTCTAAAACCTTTCCTCAGGTGTTGGTTTGAGGAACGCAGTCAGGATGCTCCACACTCTCTCTCCTATAACTTGACCAGGACAATGACCTCAATACATGAATACAGGATGAAAGTCTGCTTAATCTCAGCACCTCGTCCACACAAGCTATGACAAAGTCCATTTTTTTCGGCATGCCTTCCCATGTATTTTTGTGTGCCAGTGTGTGCGTGTGTCACAGCTCTTTTTCCTGAAGACTATGAGAAAGACAGACAGCATAATTTGCATGACACGTTATAATCATATTAGTCAACATGTTTCTGAAAGGCACTTGGATATCATAAGATGAGGCATGGAATAAGAACAGAAGGGTGGCTTTAAAGTGTACAGAAGACTCACAGCATGAATAAAAGAGAGCTCAGTCCTCAAGTAAAGTAAACCTTTAAACAGCAAACTCTTATGGAAAACATCTCAAGCTTAACATACCCAGTTGAGTGCATAATAAAAATAAAGATGGCCCAAAGGTATAACTCTCTCTTTATCTTGTTAACTAATGTAGGCAGCTTAATACCTCCATGATTCACAAGCTCCTTCATAAATTAATCTTTTTGACCATCGATTGGTAGCTTGGCCTTACTAACCTAGCAGAAAGCTATCCAAAATCATCATATATAATTCTCTTAGACTCTGACTTAAATGTATTCATAAGTAGTACATACGTATTTATTCTTGTGTCAACACTATTCTTTAGTTTAAATAGGTCTTCTCTATGTTATTTACCCTGCTAAGCATGCATGAAGATCAACCAGCTCAGCCTTCATTTTAGAAGGGTAAATAAATCAAGGCCTGTTTTCTCTCTTTCGACAGCTCTCTATTCAATTTTGCTTTTCCTTCAATGCCTATTCCAGTTTCAGTTAATCCCTCCAGAAGATGGAAGACCAAAGTTCTGTGCAGCACTGCACAAAAAAAAGTCTTACCAGTTCTCCACACAATGTAATTAGTTTCCATTTATCAGAATTGTCTCAAATACCATACTTTATGATCACATCACCACTGGAGCATATTTATTTCTGTGACCCTTCTGAAATTTCCTTCATGAACCGTGGCAGATTAACTGAAGCCCAAAACTAACATATGGCACTGGGTTTCTGCTCTAAGATGTCCAGTTTACTCACAAACCAAACCGGGGTTTGTATCCCAGTGAGATGGCATTGCCATGTTTTCAAGTCAAATCAAGTCAAGTCAAGTCAAGAAACCAAAAAATCAAACAAGCAGAGTAAAACATAAAATACATTTTTTCCAAGGAACCTGTATGCCAGGCTCTGAAAGCTCTGATAATCTGGCACTTAATGACTTTATTTTTCTCAGAACAGGGAAAACCACATCTTTGTTTAAAAGCTAACATACTGTGGTGAACATCTGTCTTATAATGTCTGTGAACACAAGCTACATAATTTTTCAAAATGTCCACTACATTTGCTTAAGGCTTTCTTAATTTTTCAGATATTCAAATAATCAATGATATATGCCCTCAACTTCAGATCACATAAAATTAAAAGCTTGAACACTGTCTAGTGTTCAGACTTAATCCTTTGAGAAATCCATCTGGCTAATTAGAAATAAATTTGCTTTTAATTTACCTGTACTAGAATGAGACAGGACATATCAGAATGTATTACAACTCTCAGTACTATCAGCCAGCATTGTTCAGTCCCAAAAGAACTGAAGGCTTTGAGATGGGAGGATTATTCAAAGAGATTATACACTATATTCCTACATGTTGAATAATTCATCAGAATTAATTCTACATACATTAACAGCTTTTTTTTTTCCTTTGCACAAGTCCCAAAGATCAGTTTATAAGAATATGAAGTGATTCTGATGTTCTTACCATATTTTTCAGGTGTTTTTTGTTTTTTTTTTTTAAACAACACCTTCAGAATGGCTGTAAAAAAGCGACAATGTATGACAAAACAAAACAAAACTAACAAAAAAAACCCCCAAAACCAGTGGTAAGGGTTAATACCAGTCTACTTGAGCAAGTGAAAGGGCCTCATGTTGGACAAATTCTGATTTCTTGGATGTCTGAGGTCCATCTTTTCACAAAAAGAGGTCACAAATCATTTTTATTGCTGCCTTCTCCTCCAAGAAAACAAGCTATCAACATAATTCACTCCACAAGAATAGTTTAATACACTTAAAAGAGCAAAGCACTACATTTCTCAGATGGTCGGAACTAAGCCAAAGCAAAGAAAACACAAATTGTGCTTCCAGTGTTCAGAAGCATTATTAGATTAGCAGGGGCGATACAGGAAGCTAGCTGTGACGACAGGTTTGCCTTATCTAATATTTCCCAAACAAACTGCAGTGCTCTCATTCTTTGATGATTCCTCAACACTGTGCTTAAGCTATTAAACTAAGCTAAAAACCATTTGGGACGAAGAAGATCTTTAATATTTATGAACAGGCTTGTTCAACACATTACATGTAGAACAGCTGATATTAACAGAGCTCAAGTGATGGGTTCTTCTAGTAAGTGCCGCCTTAGTTTGTCCTGTCTCTCTCAAGGCATGACCTCTTTCCCGAGATACTGTCCATCTCTTTCTGGAGGTGATCAGCTCGGTCCTTCTGCAGTTTATTCACATGTAAGTCACAACACACTTTGTTCGCTGTTACAACTTTAATTTAGATCCCGCCACTCTCTCCCTCCCACTTATCTCAGTTGGTAGGCCTGGACTCTTCCACCTTGCTTTGAGGTAGGATCCCTTATGACCAGGTTCTTCTTGGCCTGTATCAGTATAAAATCCTGTTCACTATTCCTGAAAATAAGACAGGCCTTGCAGATGCTGTACTTGAAAAAAACATTCCCTCTGGAACACAAAGATATTTAAAGATACTGAAAGTGTTTAACCAAAAAAAAATATTAGTTATTTGCTCAGTGAGGATTAAAACAGTAAGTGGCCTATGCAGCTTGATCTAGAACCTCAGAAATATTTAGAAGAGTCAGTGTTTAGCATCCCTAACTCCCACTGAAATGAGGAATGCATTTAATGATTCAGGCTGTAAATTCTGACTTAAATATTGTCTTTTCATTGCAAAGGTAGCTGAAATAAAGCCAGAGTCAAAGAATAATAACCCCACTGCAACGGTTTTTCAGCAATTTGTCAGAAAAACATTTCCAGAAGTTTTGGCTGGCTCTCTTTTCTCCTGGGATAAGAGGCACTTTTAAGCTTTCTCCCTCTTTCAGTCCTAAGCCTTATGATCTTGTTAGCCTACCTGGATCGAGGTTGACATTCCCCCATTATTAGGATTCCCTCTACTCTCACGGGGCTTCCATTTCTCTTGGTGACATCTCATCTTTAAAACTGTTCTGTGACTTTCCCGTTTTCTTCCTAACAGCTTTGCCTGCAATTCCGACTGCTCCTGCTGAATAATATCAAGCAGGTAAAGTAATACTAAATAGCAGTGATACAACAACAGCAACAAAAAAATATTTTTTTTTATTCAACAGGCATTGCTTAAAGCAGAGGTGAACGCTGCCTCCTGAGACAGATGGCAGCGTATCAAATGTAAGAAGAGAAGAATGTGTTAAAAGTAAAGTTCCCAATTTTGATATAAAATTAGCATAGAAACACTTGCTTCAAACTCTTGACAGGGTTGAACTCACTGTCCTCCTGTCACTTCATTCACTGAAAGTCCACATGTCTATGCTGATTATTCCATTGCTGACTTGCTACATACATGTGTATATATATATGTACATATATGTGTGTATATATATGATTTCTGAATTTTTCTTCCTGGTAAATTGATTCAATTTTAATAAAAAGCAATACTAAAAATAATAATTCTTCGTGGCTGACATCAAAATGTAGATACAGGACATAAATACCTATGACTGATTCATGGAAACATAGATGTACATAAAAGTAGTCACCCTTTCCTCTTTCAGAGGAGGACTTGGTTTAGCTGTGGTTTGAATTCAGTCATCCTCACATGTAAACAGCCCATCCAGTCTCATTCTCCAGTGAAGCCTCTGACCATGACCGATTGATAAATAGGTGACCCTGCCCTCCTGGGCAAAACTCCTGCCCTGTTTTCTTTTCATCCATCTTCCTCCCCCTTTTGCAGCCTATTCTTTACTTTCTGTTTCTTCTCTTTCCATCCTTCCCGCCTATTTCCTCTTTTCACTATTTGTTTCTAATGTTTGTATGCTTCTTTGCATGGGGTCCTCCTGATGACTTCAACAAGCCACACTGGAAACTTTTTTGGGACTTAAAACTGAGTGTTCCTTGTAGAAAAAGAAGCTCAAAAAGAAGAAGCACTGGTCCCTTACTTTGTCACAAGGAGAAGCAACTCCTTCTGTGTCCGGCTGGAATAAAAAGCCAATGCTAAAGAACAATACAGGTGTAAGCTGTGGCAATTACTGAGGCAACTAAGACAAAATAAAGCAATAGATTAATGTGAAAAAAGATTGCATACGATTAAGCAACTTAATTTCCAAACTTTTATCCACTCTGAAGCAGTTTATACCTTAGCAGAGGCAAGTAATTAAAAGAAAAGATATATCATAATTTCAAACACTTGTTCCCATTTTAGGAAGGGTCATTATGACTCCTATTTCTGAGATACTAGATAAACTGCAAACATGCTCATGTGTACACGCAGACACACACACACACAGAGGAGTACCTCTGGCTGTGGAGAGGTGATGAACACTCCTACTCTAAACAATACTCTTTACCTGAGAATATATGAAGTACTCAGCATGCACCTTAGGTGAAACTTTAATTTAGCTTGTCAAACACCATTTAACAAGCTTTTATTAGCTGTAAATTATGTAAAGTCAAATAAAGAATATGTAGAACACTATTGCAAAAAATAAATAAGATTAATTATTGGAGCAGGTTTTGGAGCCATGCTTTGACCATTTCCCCTTTACCCCCCACAGTGAAAGAAACGTGAAAAAAATAATGAAACCATTTACTGCCAGCAAAGACCACTCCATGTCCAAAGATTAAAGATGTGCTCCTCATTATGTCCTTAAAACCAGTTGGTTTTTTCTCCTGATAAGACTTAAAAATGTGTGACAGTGCATGAATGTGGAATATTCTCAAAAATTCAAGCATGTTTTCTTTGTGCTGAAAAACACAGACTGATGATGTTAAAAGCTTTGGAATATGTGGTTGATAAAATATTTATACAGTGCATACTCAGAGCAGAAATATTAAGTGTCCCAATCTCATTTTACAAGGAGTAGAAACCACGGCACAGATCTGATTAAATGCTATATAAGTTCTCTGATCAAATACGGAAAAGCAATACATTCTGATTTTGCAATATATGTTGTTGATCCACATCGTGTAATAATTCTAAAAACATTTGGTTGAGGGGTAAGCAATAAGTCAGCAAGCTTTTCCTGAACTGAGAAAGAGAGGCCAACTTTACCAAAATTTGTTGCTGACTGCTATTCACCACTGTTAAATTAGCTACTAAGCACCCCAAGGTGTGAAAGGTCCTACTCCATACACCTGAATGCCATCAACCACAGCTTCAGCAGTACAGTGAAATACGTAAGTATCATAACATTCCTATTGCAATCCTCAGGTTATTTAAGTAAGGGTAGGTAACAAGGCTTTTAATTAAGGGAAAGTGCTGGGTTTTTTCTGCCATCATGAACTAAAATAAATACTTGGTTAAAATGAATATCTGTAAAATACTAAAATATAAAAGAAAAGTAAACAGTTAAAATACTTCTGTATTTTCTGAAGTGTTCAGAAAAACCTGTGTTTCTTTTTAGACATGTCAGATGAAAAAATATTTTATAAAACAGAATTTTTCAGATTTCAGCCATATATAAGGGGGGAAGGAGAGAACAGGGAGGTGGAGGAGAGGGTGGGATAGGGAGAAAGAGGGAGAGATTGAGAGACAGGGACAGAGAATCTTTGCATCTAGATCAGCTCTGGAAGTAAAATTTTTTCATTCTGATTTTTTAATAGGAGGAGTTTGACAGGGAATGGAAGCATCCTTTCCTTGAAATTTCCAGGATAAACTAGTTAGCAAGATGTAGGAAATCAGGAAACATAAGTGTACATCCCACTGGCACAAAGGTTTCTTGTTACTACATTAAAGAATGTGAAAATAGGATCTCTGTAATGCTACCATATTTAGCAAGACTCATGGATCATCTGTGATTAAATGCAGGTCACATAAAATAACACCTGTAATGCTGCCAACTTCAGTGAGGCTCAAGCATGATCGTGTTTAAATGCAAGTCACATAAAATAACCTCTGGATTCTAAACAACCACAGAACAGATTTGCATTTCAAGTGTGCACACACAAATACATACACATATTCAGATTATAACTGCTGGAGATTAACTAGCAGGAAATTTTTACAGTTTTAGCAAGGCTTAGAAGGTTGCGAAGTAGGCATACTTGTGAACAGAAAAGTCTCGTGAAATCAGGGCCTTCACTAACACATAGGAGCCGTGATGTTGCTTCTCATGTGCAGGAGTGCTGCTGGAGGAAGCTTTGTAGTTCATCCCACAGTACTAGTAATTAAAGATATTCCCACACTTCAACAGCACATGTTCTCTAAACATCACACTATCTTTATTGAACATTTGGGGCATTTACAAGAAAATAAATAAAAGGACTCTTTCCCTTGCCTCTTTCTTTCAGTCACTTGAAGTGCTGTCAGTAACTAAAAATACACAGGGCAGGGCACTGTTGCATGACCTGAACTTGCTGAGGGACAGCGAGGCAGGGGAATAACTGCTTCCTGTGACACACACAAAGCAGAGTTGGGTGCCAAAAATATGGCTCCTCACATCAGGTGCTGCTGCCTTTTGAATGAAGAGCTGAGAAAGACCTATTCATTCACATGGGTGGGCTGAGAATGAAACATTATCAACCTCTGTTAGTGTTGTTTTCAGACTAGTTGCCCATGGTGTATCATAAAAAAATGACAGTTTCAGAAATAGCATAAAATAAATAAAATGAAATAAAATGGAATAGAATGAAATCTCCACTACATTTCTTGCATTTTAAAATATATTCTGCTTCAAAGTCCTGACAGCTCAAGCTACTTTTTGTAACATGTACAATGCCAGGTGCCACACCAAGACGTCAGCAAGTTTGTACAATCCTGTTTGTCCATACTGAAAACATCCCTTTTGTGTCAGTTGAAGAGCTAAAGGCACTTTTTCCTGATAAAGTCATGCTGACATACTGAATACACACATCCTGCAGTCTTTCTCAGCCCAATAATAGAAGTCTGTCTAGCTGAACCTTACCTGATGCATTTCATTTACTTTTTACATGTACACTAAAACACTGGTGTGTTTTCTTCTCTATTCTTCTCTTTTCCTGACCTACTTTTTAAACATAAGACTTTGGAAATAATATTACATTTACATTTGCCTACAGGATGTCTGGACTTCTGCAAAAGTGATCTATTCATTCCTACTATGGCAAATGTGCCTATTTTCAGAGGAATAATAAACCAGTATGTTAGATTATTCACTGCAGCATGAAGAAGTTAACCTTAAATATTTCAGGACAATGCCATAAATGAATGCATTTGTTGAAGGTTTCTTAAAAGAGCTGGCATTTTCAGAAGATGAATTTTGACTTACAAGTTGTGAAGGTTTGCTAGGAGTACTAGCAAGCATATTGACAAAACATACAGTTTTTTCAGCTTCATCAGTGTAGTCCTTTGACCTTTGAAATCCAGTGAGAAACCTAGCAAAATGCACTACATCGTTACTGAATTCATTTGAATCAGAAATACAATACAAATAACCTGTCAATTAACTTGGCTTCCAGTTCTAGCTTGAACTTGAATTTCCACAGCCATTTGGTACTGGCACTTTGGGTACTGAAATGATAGATGTTAAAAAAAATATACCTCCCTGTTAACAGGTTTAGAAGTTGAATAAGTGATTTTACAAAAAGAAAAATATTTTAATTCTTTACTCTCATCTTTCCTTAAGTTCTGTCTAGTTCACAGCCCAGCTGTTGAAGGCACTGAGCAAAATCTACTTGGGACTTGCGTCAGTCACTTAGAGAAGAGAGTCTTCAACAATCCCACTTCTGAGGTATAACTTGTAGATGAACTGTTTAACATATGTATAATCTCTTTAAAGAAAATATGAAACTATAAATTAACACTAAAACCAGGACTTGCTAATAATTGAAACAGAAACTTTATGCTCCAAGGACTATTCCCTGCAAAGACTTGCGCAGGTGTTTTGCTTTGCACATGAAATAGACTCATTAAAATTAATGGGACGGTTCACTGTATGTCAGTGTACAGATTTAAATCAAAATGATTGGAATAAACAAATTTAATCAGGAGTTATACCAGTAAGCGAAGAGCTTGACTTAAATCTTTGAGTTTAATCTTGTTTTCATTTGTAGGGCTTTTTCTTTAAAGAAAAGTTGAGTCTGTTTGGCTGGTATAATTTTTCATCTCTTTTTGCAACCAAGGAGCCCTAGACACAATATACCCATAAACAGTGACCAACATAACTGTGTCAGTTAGTACAAATCTATTAAAATTATTCATTTTTACTTTTTATTAAGTATGGAAATAGTGAATAGAATGTTTCTTACTAACTGGATAATGGTTAAATCTTATTCTTTTATTTGGGTCTATGCATATGGATAGAAAATTGAATCTCACAGAATCACAGAATGGCAGGGGTTGGAAGGGAACTCTGGAGATTATCTTGTCCAAGACCCCTGCTTGAGCAGGCACACCTAAGCAGGGGGCACAGGAACACATCCAGGTGGGTTTTGAATATCTCCAGGGAAGGAGACTCCACAACCTCCCTGGACAGCCTGTTCCACTGCTCTGCCACCCTCACAGGAAAGAAGTTTTTTCTCATATTGAGGTGGAACTTCCCATGTTCCAACTTGTGCCCATTGCCCCATGTCCTGTCATTGGGCACTAATGAAAAGAGCCTAGTCCCATCATCTTGACACCCACCCTTTAGTATTTATAGGTATTGATGAAATCCCCCCTCAGTCTTCTCTTCTCCAGGCTGAACAAACCCAGGTCTCTCAGCCTTTCCTCATAAGGGAGATGCTCCTGTCCCCTGATCATCTTGATAGCTCTCTGTTGGACTTGCTCAAGCAGTTCCACATCCTTCTTAAACTGGGGGCCCCAAAACTGGACACAGTACTCCAATGTGGTCTCACTAAGGTGAAGTAGAGGGGGAGGACAACCTGCCTCCATCTGCTGGCCACAATCCTTTTAATGCATCCCAGGATATTGTTGGCCTTCTTGGCCACAAGGGCATGGTGCTAGCTCAGGGTCAGCTTGTTGTCCACCAGCACTCCCAGGTCCTTCTCAACAGAGCTGCTGTTTACTGTTTACTTACCTCAGTTTAAGTAAATAAAAAAAAATTAAACCACTTCAGTCAGGGAGTAATCTCACTTAACTTCATCCATCTAAAAGTTAAGCACCCAGACTCAGCCAGTAACTGAGGCTCTGTTTATAGTCAATACAGATAAGGGGCAACTTCAGTGAGTGATTCCTCTTTCTAATGATGAGATGATTTGCCATCTGCAATGGCTATCTTCTACCACTGACTAAAAAGGGAAGGCAAACTTTTGGCTTGGAATTCAACAGCTAATGCTAGGTCGAATGATTCTCACTCGTATTATTTAATCTAAACACTTAAGTGCACTAGAGACATAAACAAAATTATAAATCCACCAAAACATACACTATTAAATAGATCAAATAATTATAAATGCAAAGGATATATTATATATATTTTGCAATTCAAATTTTGGTTAACACAGTCTTTAAAATTTTAGAACTAGTAAGCAGTACCCTCTCTCATATTGTGTTTTAACCACAGACTGAAAAATAAGAATAAGACCAACTTTCAGGCTTTTTGAATTTAAAATTGTTTCTTAAGTTTTAGGGAACAAATCACTGACTAGAACTCACTCAATAAACTGAAATAAAATACTTCCCATGAAGATTAGGGTATTTCTGTCAGAAGCCGATTTTGCACTTCAGCAAACTTATGTTTCAGGGGATTGGCCAGTGGTTTCCAGTGGTTCACTCAAAGGCCTTTCTAAAAAGTGTCTACCTCAAACACAGTATGCTTAAATATGTTTTTGTTGTTTTTCTTGTTTGCTTTTTTTTTTTTTTTTTTTCTGTGCTGGGAATTGGCTCTAGGCAAAACAAATGTTCAGAAAGTACTCATGCATAGGACCATATCAGATCATTATAATTTTATGGTTTGTCATTATAAGAATATAACCCAGAGTTAAAATAAGCATTTTGCAACTGTCATTATACAATGTTTCATCTAGTGAACACATATTTCTTCGATTTTTTACATGTTTCTCAGGGACAAAATATTAAAGACAAACAAAAACACAACAAATTAATAGATTTCTTGTAGAATATCCTAAGAAAGATAAAAACCGAAAGCGTGCCTTTCACCTCTATTTCAGAACTTTAAAATGAACAATTAAAGCAGTGTTTGTTAGTAATTGCTTTTTACATTTCCTATGCCTGATGAAAACACTATCAGAGAAAAAAAACCAAAAAGAGATTGAGAATTCTGCCTGCTGGTGCTTCTATTAAGTAGAAAATCACATCTCCCCTGCCCCTGAGGTGTTCTGCTAACAATGTGCTGCTATAGACAATAAAGTGCTGTTTGGATGCTTGTTCTTTTCACAGCAAATTTACTGCTCAAAGGAAAAGCAGACTTATTAAAAGCACACACCACCACCACCACCACTACTCACCTGAGACCTCTCTGTAACTGAGTTGTGCAAAGATAGATACTTAAAAGCTCACAATCTCAGAGGAAACCCCTTTTTTAAAGCCCAATTAATAAAATTAAGCTTTATGGATGAAATATGCAAGGTTCTTAGAGACCCTCTACTCATTGATAAAAATAAAAAAGAGGAATGTATCTTTCTTTATGAAAAAGATGAAAAGAAACATCCCACTTGAGCAGGGCAGGTCTGTGATAACATGTTTAAAATAAAGGAAAATTGATGCACAGTACCTGAAATTGCAAATACTTCAGTTGAGAAGCTACTGCAGAAGATATTTATTGTCAGCTCTGTCTAGACAACACATGAAGAAGGATTCCTATCATAAAATTAATGTGTCACAACACCAGTTAGAAAATAACCACTTTCTTGGCTTTGAGGTAGACCGTTTTGATCTATTATCCTGTTGCAGTCACTGTGATATCACTAGAAAATGAAAACATAATAACGAGCATAACAACCTTGGATTATCCTTGATGCCTTTCTCTGAACTTTTACACCCTTCCTGGGACAGGGAGACCAGGACAAAACACAGTTTTCAATGTACAAGTACCTTGTGTAATGTTACAATCACACAGTGATGGTGTCATATTTAGTTTTCCTAATGAGTCCTACTTTTCTACTTGGTTTTGGACCACTGCTGCACATTTATCTGAAACTTTCATAGAACTATCTACCATAACCCTTAGATCTTGCTCTTCAGCAGTCATGGTCAGCAGCTCAAGGTCTACCTTTCTACTTGTGAAGTTAGCATTGTTTTTTCTTGCATAAGCATCACTTTACATTCGTTTGTACTGAATTTCCTCTACATGTCTGGTCTCTGCATGAACAGAGGTATCAAGCCTGTAGCTCCCTGTACCCAGGAGCCTGTTATAAAAAACAGCACTACATTTGCTTCCCTCCAGTCCTCAGAGTCCAAGACGGTTTTAAGCAAAAGGTTAAGGACACTGATTGTACTTACCCATGAGTTCTGTAAGAACTCTTTGCTGAACACTCTCTCACCCTTGAGACTTGCTGGTTTTTGTCAGTTTGTTCCATAACATCTTCTACAGCCTTTTAATTTTCAACAGATTCTCCACCATGTCCTGCACAAAGAAATCCACAAGATTTCATTCTTCTTCAATCACAAGATTTTCATAATGAAAATCTCTACAGCTCCTTTTTTACAGTGAATATCAACACAAAGATGTAATTTACCTTTTCTGTTATGGTCTGATCTTCATCTCTTCCTCTGTTCTAATTCTACTTGATCTGCAGGCATTCTTGCAGACTTACTGCTTTTAATGTGCTTGAGGAAAACTACACTATAATTTAGATTTCCTTAACTAATTGCTCCCCCAAAATTATGGGAAACAATGTCTACCACAAACTAATGCACCAATATTTTCAAGAAGTCCAACAGAAAAAGCTTGTGAATGATTCACTACAGCATGAATAGGAGTCATTTGACTCAACCAGAAACATATCAGAGTTAAAATTCTAAGCATGAGTTAGTCATCTAGACTTCTGCTAAAATCAGTGTGCATAGCAAGGGAAACTCCACAATGTTTATCCCAGCTGTTTTAGAATGGGGTACGTTGCTTCTGGAGGTACCTTGATCTCTCCATTATGGAATATGAGAAACCATATTTTATACACAAAGCTGTGTAAAATGGCTTATGTATATAGTCTCACATCTAGAATGTAAGAATTACTAATAAGCTCAAAAGAACGTTCAGTTGCTCCCAGACAACATGAATTCACTAGGTAGTTGAAGGTTACTGTTGGAGAGACAGTCAATAAATTAAAATTCTAGAGCAGAATATGTTTGAGCAAAGAGGAAGCTCACATTTGTGAAACCCTTGTGATTAGTGCCTATATTTACTATGGGAGAAACCTTGGCCCCATATTCTTAAATTATGTAAAACCTAATTTCCAAAATGATGCTCAAAAGTCCCTCCATTGCAGTAGCTTCTGAATCTTAAGTTTTATTCTAGTAGTACTGTCAGGTTTCTGTACATACGTGAACACTGTGAAGTCCAGCCATGGAAGATCTTCAGTTAGAGCCGTTACCTTTTCAAATGCCGTAATCTTTTTAACGCTGAGATAACAAAGAGACATATTACTACATCTGCTATACAACTGCACTTGAGAGTAGTTACTGCAGTTACTCAGGGTATTTTAAGTACATTATTTGGTTTCAAGGAGAATTCTCCATTTAATGCCCATGCAGCAGTGTACAAAAAGCAACACTTGAATTAACAGAACACCACGAAATTGATTGCACTCATGGTGACTTCAACTGTGAAACCATTTAAGTGTAAGAGTTGAACAGTCAATGGGTAACTTCATAAATGGAAATCAGTACAAATGGATGTTATGGCCACTGTGTCACTTCTAATTATCTGCACGTGGCAATTTCAGGAATCTTTCCAAAGGAAGATGAAATAAAACCCTTCATACAGAATGAAAACTGGATGGTGTCACGTGCAAAACACCTCATATAAGAGGCAGTCCTAACACAGCAGTTCCTAGAAAATTACTGGATGAGGAGGAACCTCTTTGTTCCCTAATGCTCTTCAAGCAATCTCTGCAAGCTCTGAAGTGCCTTCCTGCATGCTGCAGACTGCTCTGAGAAAATACAGCTCTCCCTTTTTAAATCAGTGAAGAGAAGTTGTGGGGCAGTGATACAGCAAAAGGAACGGGGCAACTCTATGGCTAGAGTCTCTTATCTACATTCCTACCTTTGCTGAACCATCAACGACATAGATTCCTCTTAAAAATAATGTTTCCCCTTTCACTTCCAGGCAGGAACTGCTGCAGCAGACTGGGGAGTCATTTTCTCTAGCAAACAAGTGACTCTTGGCTCCCTAAGATTACCAGGAACTTCTTTCCCATGCAAATCTAAAGCCCTCTCTGCTGCTGTACAGAGCCATGCCTATTCCACACACACACCCCCCTTTTCTTTTTTTCCTTCCCCTAAAGAAATTATTCTTTGGAGGGAGCAAATAGCAAACTGTTTGCCCTTCACAGGGACTGTCATCTTTGACAATCTGACCAAATTAGAGGATGTGAACAATTAGTGTCAGGTACATGCAAAGATTTGGATGTGGTTTCAGGTACTGAAGGTGACACCTCCATTAGGAGAGCATGCCTCGAAGCTGCAGCCTGGGTTCACCAAGTACCAGGTCTGCCTGTCTGTCACCAGCTGGTGAGTCATCCCATCCTAATGCAAGGATCTGAAGTTAGGGAGGGCTCATTCTCTCCCTATTAACTTTAGACAGAGCCTCCCTCATTAGTATAAACTTAAGCTGTGGTCAAATAAACACAGGAACCACTTTGCATTTTACCACGACTGTTTCAAGAAACAGTCTCCACCAACAGAAGCAACACAAATTTAAAAATATTTTCATCCAAAAGATGAATGAATGTTTGAAATGTTGAAAGTTGGTAAGAATGTCCTAAATGCAATTTAGAAAAAAACAAAGCAGGAGAAATGGATCTATACGAGAATTAGAAACATGAATATACTTGGGCATAGAAAGAGTAAACCAAAACCAAACCACATGGAGGGAAACAATGCATCTTTCAGGTTTTCTAATCAGGTCTAATTATCAATAATAAATAATCCCTATCTAGAGACAGAAAACTAAGACCAGCTTTGGTGATGGGAACTGGAAATGCTATTGCCTGGCATATGCAGTAAACCCAGTCCTGAATCAAACATCTTAACTCTACGGCTGGCAAGAGACTGTGCTTGGTCTTGAGTTCTCCAGCTTAAGACTTCACCATGACTCTGAGCAAAGGATCCAGCCAAAGTGCCTAAGAGACTTTGGTTCTCTTTTCAGGAAAAAAACCCAACATTTAAAACGTGCAACCTGGAGTTCCCTTGGCAACAGCTCTGAGACCTTCACAATATTCCCTGGCACCTATCAACTGCATGTTGCTTTTAGCAACAGCAGGGCAAATAAGTAATCTCATTCTATTTTGCCTATTTTGTTTACAGTGGAATTGTATTTTCCACTGACAGTAAAAAACCAATACAAATATATATATTATTAAAATGCTTATATTTTAAAAAAGTAAAGAGAAATTGTTTCTAAGCCATTAATATTGCAGATTTCTGGGCATCAAAGTGAAAGAAACATGTTGGGTAACTAAATTTAATTACCTAAGATTGCCTAAGATAATGAACATTCCCAGGCCTTTTCCTAGATTACTATTTGCAGTTATCCCGGCTCAGCACTATGGGCATCTAAAGGTCTGATCTTCGTGGCATACGCAGGACCCAAGCATCAAAAACTAGGGTATCCATTTCCCTGTCTTGGAGCCACTCTGTTCTTTAGTTTGAAATGCAGGTGCAGCAATAAGACTACTATGCTTGATACTGGAAAAAAAAAGCATTAAAAATATTACATAACACAAGGGAAAGTTTCTGAGCTGTTACTCCTATGTGCTGCCAAGGTTAACATCTGAATGGATTGTCTGCCACACACATCTCAGCATGGATACAGGTTTTTTGTAATACAAAAGTGATGTTTACATAAAATGAGCCACCTTTATTCTTTTTCTTCCAATCTCTGCTTTTTTTAGTTTGGGTACTGCAATCCAAATTTAAAAAAATATATATATCTGCTTTCAGGAATGTTACTTTGAGATTTATAAAGTAATAACATGGCCCAGGGTATTTTTAAAAGTGTGAAAAATATAATTGCCTTTATTAAGAAGGTTCTAAAACCAGTCACATTTTTAAGGTCCAAATTTTATTAAACGTGAATTTAAAATCTAGACTCACAATTTTGATGCCTGGGGGGCATCTGGTTTCACTTACACATTAGTTTAAAAGTACTTTGTTCAAGATTCTACATTATCTTCTTCATTTCTAGGTCAATCCTCAAAAAGGCTAGAAATTCTGGTTCTGGCACCAATCTGAATACTTTCACATTATTAGATAAATTGTATTAAGGATGAAAATCTATTTGGTGTCCAAAAATGTTTGTGAGCCAGGTGTATTAAATTAAAGATTTTTTTGTTAAAAAATTGTGTAATAAGAACAACAACAATAGATATATAGGAAAACATTAGCACCTGGATGGCTTTTCCTATGTATGGGATAATGGTGCACATGAGCTGACCTGGGTAAAATGTCTACCCAGCAAATAAAATCTGATCATGAAGATTTTTATCCTCAGTTGTGGAACGTGATAGCTTTAATCTAGCTATTCTGCTTGCCAAAGACAAGGTAGCCACAGAGGTGTGCTTGGGATTGATGCGTTCTTGGATCAGAAAGCATCTGCTACACTTTCACTTCTGCTGGCATGGGAGCTAGTAAGATTAATTTAAAGTTGTGCATGCCCATGCATAGGGCAGTCATCATCGTCTTCTACATGCATGTATCCAAATCCTAATGCAGGGGGTTTAAGTGATGTGTGTAATGTTAGGTGATTCATTTTAGCCACAAGTAAAGAACATTGCAGGCAGGATTCAGATACAAAAGATAAGAAGATACTTGACGAAGTATGTTAGAAAAATGTTGTGGACCTTACTATTTGCAAAGCAATGCAAAATACTCAGAGGAAATATTTATAGATGTTTGAGGTTATTAATCATCACATAGTTCACCTCCTCAGGGAACAGAGTACGTATTAAGGAAATTCTTTTATTATTAAATCAGAAGACAGATTTTGAACAGAATGTGCTCATCATGAGGGACTCTGTGTTGACAACGTGCTAAGAACAATGGCCAGCAGATCAGGCGCTTAGACTCTTCTGCCACAATGCAAAACATCATCTATCAAAATATTTAACAGTGTTGCAGTTTTATGAAGAATAGATTATTGCTTACAATGCAAAAGTAAGTGGTAGCAAAAACTACAGCATATTGCAGACAACAAACACACCACATAAAAGACTTACTTAAAAATACAGCTACCTCGTGTTTTCCAATACTGCACTCAAAACCACAGATTATGTAAAACTCACACTTATTTTAAAAATAAAGGAATAAAAAGACAGAGAACCAATCAACAAATTATTTTTCTGATAACAACACAAAGCTTGCCTTCAGACTTCATCATCTGAAGCATTAAGCTTTCATCAGGAAAGTAAACAATGTTCATATGACATCTCCACCTCACGATGAGACTGCGGGCATCCAAGGGTGGCAAGAGGACAACAAATTATTTTTTTCCCTAAGACTGGGGAGTGCCAGAAAAGTTGTTCTGAGTAGACTGTTCAATCCTGTAACTCTGGTATTGCCCCTTTTGCAACAGGCTCCTCATCAGGCTGAGCAATCACAACAGCTTGAAAAGGAGTTCACATTCCTTTTAACAAGCATTTACATGCAAGATAATGTGTGTTTGAACCGATTTATGCTAGTGAACAGAACTTTCATGGGGATGACTAGCATTCAGAAAACAATGTCCATCACTAGATACCCCTCTGCCTCCATCACTGAACTTGGGGAAAATGAAAGTGACAGCTTTGATTTCACAACCAACCGTTCTAGAAAAGCCAAAGCGTAAGGCCTCTCCCTGAGGAAAGATGCTTTAATCAGATAAAATTTTGGAAATTTTGTATTTTATTCTGTGTTGTGAAGGGAACACAACACAGAAAATAGAGAAATTTCTCTATAAACCTAACATTCACATATAACAACATTTAAGCTGTCTTTAAAAAGTACAGAAAACTATTTTTGTACTTTCACTAATTTCCTCTACCAAACCCTTCTGTACTTTGCTTTTCTTCCCTAGATTAATTTTGTGAAATGTCTTTGCTGTCTTAATAAATTTTTTAAATGCTGCCTTGATCTTCCCCATTATTCACCTCTTACAACACAGAGCAGATCTGATGCTGAAGAAGGACTATACCTTATTAATTTTTTTTTAGTGGCTTGCATTATTTCTTCCTACAGAGGATTAAGTACAGTAGAGTGCTTTCTAAATCATGTATCTTGCTTTGGAAGTAAAGAATGTCCAGAGCTAAAAAAATGTAAATCAGTAAATCAATACAGCGTAATTTCAGTGTCCAAAAATGCTTCTCTAGGTAGCAATTTGCCAGTGGGAATATCTGCTCTTTAACTCTTCAATCTTGTTGCACTGAAATTAACAACAGGACTCTTGGGTAATTTTAAAGTGCCAAACTGACCAAAAAATCTGCTGCATAAAACATGTGAATATGGCAGTATTTTGGTTCCCTAATTCAGAAAATATTATTTATACTGATAGAAGTAATATTTTTCCTTAAAATCAAGAGGCAAAACCAATTAGAGGTTAAACCACATTTCCTCCACGTTGCCTTTAAAAGAGTTGCTTGGGAAGAATCACAACAAAATTTTGTGTCATCACAAGAAATTTGTGTATCAATTCACCTCATTCGTGAATCACAGCCTTTTGAGGGAGGAATCCCAGCAACAGGTGAGAAGCCAGGAAAGTGTGAAATAACAGACCAGCCATCTCATCATCCCCAGGAGTCCCACATGGAGAACCTTTTCCTTGTGGGGAAAAGATTTTTTTAAGTGTAAAACAGCTAACAAAGTGAAAAAAAGAATTAAAACTGTTTTGATGAGCCTCATGCTAAGTCACACCTTAGTACCACAGGCTAGTGGAATGGAGCTGCAAGCAATTTGCAGGCTTAGAGCTACATTTAGCTCCAAGGTTGCAGGTTCTTTACTCTTGATCAGGACTGAACAGAAGATGAAAATGAAAGCACCAACCAATGATGTGAAAGACCTATGGGGACCTCCCCATAGCAGGTTATCTGGTTTTAAACCTCTTGTTTCTGATATCTCCCACTTGAAAAAACAAAAGTGTAACACCAGGGGTCCTGATAAGTAGAAAAAAAACCCCAAACCCTCTTGGAAGCATCTATTGCCATTCCACTTTA
Source organism: Phalacrocorax carbo (assembly GCF_963921805.1). Taxonomy (NCBI): domain Eukaryota; kingdom Metazoa; phylum Chordata; class Aves; order Suliformes; family Phalacrocoracidae; genus Phalacrocorax; species Phalacrocorax carbo. Next base: position 146,667,178 of record NC_087514.1, on the reverse strand, counting down.
AAATAAAACACAATTAAATACACTAAAATGAATCCAGTTTTTAAATAGCCACCTTCTCTGATGGATTCATTGTCTAGCTTGCAAGCTCTTTAAGGTAAATACTACATCTCACATGTTCGCACACTGGCTGAAGTAGCAAGATTGTCAGCTCATTTGAAGCCCCTATATATATTAATTTATATATTAAAATAACAGAAATGCATAGCATCTCCTGTGATTGTAAGAGTTAGGAGAATAAGAATGTCAATTTTAATGTTTTATAACTGTTCCCTTTCAAACATTTATCTGCTTTTCTATAACACATCCCAATTTTTGTTCTTATTTCTTTCTTTTTCCATTTCTTATTTCTCTCTGGTATGATTCCTTATCTGTTCTCACAGTTGCTTTTAGAAATGGAACCTAGAGGAAATTCCTCCTGAAAGATAACAGCTCTGTTTGCAGATTAAACAGTCCATGAGGAGATTTAGCACATGCAGGGGAGCCGATTCTGCTCAGTGCTGTGTACCATCAGTCAAACTCTGAGCATCAACTATCACAGCTAGCTTCAGTTGGCTTAAAAGTGGCAGCATTTTACTAGATTCAACCCTCTCAGTGAGGAGAGAAATAAAGGCAAAAAGAAAAATAAACGCACGGCTTAAACACGAGTGAAGGAAAATGTTGCAATCTAGATGTAAAGTAATGTAATTGTGCTGGGAATCTTGTACATCCTAAAGCTGGAATTACCAACACCTTTTTAAATCAAGCATCAGATATTAAATACTATATGTACTGAAAACTTCACTCTTGTACAGCTGACCTATTCTGCCAGCCTCTAGAACAGCACAAAAATCTGAATACAGTTTAAGAGAGTTCCTGAAACTACAGATAAATATATGTCATCATACAGCTACAGGCAATCATTAAGGAAAAATTTTGTATGCTGCAATACTCTTCTCACAGCCAAAGAAACTAATCACAGAGCATGTTTTAAAAATTGCTGAAACTATGAAGAAAAAACAAAATTACTGGATTTTCTGTGATTCAGCTTCCCAATATGTTCCCTGGTCTCTAAAAGTGACATACAGACTGAAGCACTAATCTAGCATTTCCCTATGGGATATGCTACTTAGAATTACCTAAGATAAAACAAACAAACTAATTAGAATGGTTTTCCAAGTAAGTTTTGGAAAATCAGGTGTACTGAATTACATGCATTGAGTTTGGTTAAAGCTGAACCAGACCCAAGAAATCATCTGTTCTCCACCTTCTTAACACTGTGAGTATTTGTGCATGTCTAAAGCTAAGACATACAGGTGCTCAGACTTTACAACAGTGGTGGGAGAGCCAAAAATAGTAGTAAGTCTCAGTCATTGATACAAGCACTTCACAGTTTCTAGTGTTTTTATCTTCACAGTATCTATCCAGTACCCTGGCCATAGAGAACAAAAAGAGCTGGACATTCATTTCACTCATCTTCAGCAACTCAAAGTTACTAGTTATATTTAGTCTGAATCAGATGCCTCAGCTCCTACAACATTGAAAGACAACACACCAGCACATTCAGAAGTTCACTTGCCCCAGCATTTCACACACCTACCTTAGACTGGGCTGAATCAAACCTGGTGGTACTAACCTCTCCCCACTGGTTACAAGGGGCTCCTAGAAAAATAACCAATTAGGCTCAGGCTAACCCAGCTCCATAGGCAGCTACAGTTCATGAAACTATTTCCAAAAACTAAGTCAAACTCATACCTAGCAAAAAATATATGCACCCAAGTTATACGAACTTACTGATCTTGACCACAGTAATCTGGTAAACATCATACAGGGAAAAAGCAACAGAGCAATTCTCACAGTTATGCCAGGCCCTTGTTTAGTATTTTACTAAGTGGATCATCATCCCTCTTGGAGTTGCACACATCTTTAAATCAGACATATGAGGGTGCCTTTTTGTTTTCACAGGACTACAAGGCATTTAGTCAGCAGGAGTGCAGCTTACATGACTACCAAAGTGGAAATTAGTGAAATAACATATTGGCTCTGCTTAGGAAGATTAACCCCACCCCTTTTTTTCCCCCTTAGTATTTTTAAAACCACTTTTAAAACCTGAAAACAGGTTCTGTTTTGATTCTGTAGTAAAAATGGGACATATATCTATGGGACATAAATTAAGGTTCTGTAAACTCACTTAGCACAAGATCCAGTGGCACTTTTGTTGAACGTGTCTAAAAAGCTACCTTGCTGGGATCCATCACAGCACCGAGCAGCCAGGTGTGCATCCTGTTATGCAATACAGATGACTCTAAATGGCAACCCTTCTTCTTCTTGCCCACCTCCCCCCTCCACCTCTTCCTATTCAGCAAAACAGTTGAGAGAGACCTCATTTTCATGAACTCCACAGACTGAAACTTGGTTTTAACGTCACTTACACACTACTGTGCCAACAGAAAAATTCCGCAGCCTTGGATTCAATGATATAGAAAAAAGAAGCAGGACAGGTGACTATGAACATCTGGAATTGTCCCAGGTTTGACTTTCAGGAGGCAGATGTGTCATCCAGTTAAAGCTATATCATAAAGTTATTGAATTTTTTAATGAATACATGTTTCTGAATGCTGCAGTAAAGCTGTCAATTTCAGATACATTAAGGAAGCATCATGCTGAATACATCCTCTACTTAAAATGCTGTTATAAGTGTCATATGTGCAAATGAATGCAGTCTATCCATCAGCAGTGTTTTTTACTTTCAGGAAAAAGCACAGCAATCAAACAATACCAAGGGGAGAAGTGCAAGTTCTGGTTTTCAGTATGCAGCGCCTTCCAAGAGGGACTGAGAGCCTCACTGTTCCTACTGAGCGCAAGCTTCAAGAAGGAGGAAGAATGTCTTTCATCAAATTTACAGGGAAATAAGAAAAGGTGGTCAAGGTAGAAGGAAGGAAAAAAGACAAAGACAACTCTAAAGATGTAATTTCATTGTGCACGGTGTGTCTGACTGCTGGTGAATAAGACAAAGACAATTCGATTCATTAAATGGAGACTGACAGTTTGTAAACATAGACTGTAGGCTATTGATTTAACTGAGTAAATTCCATCTATACTGGGATATTGTAGGGATGCACTAAGCCTTTTATACCACTCCAAGCAATTTGGCATATTTCTCTGTGTTGTACTTTTAGCTCTCATTAACAAGTGTTTATTTAATTTCATAGCACTTGTAGTGGGAGTATTGAATGTTTGCAAATTCTTGTAACCTCTATTAATTGGCTTCCAGTTCAGGAATACAAGACTCAGTTCCGATAAGAAAAAAGATGGTCAGATGCCTTTAGCAAGGAGAACGCCTGACAATGCTGGTCTTCATGTTTTGCTGTGGTGAGACTATAGTTGGAAACAATTTCTCAAAGCTAGGCTAGACCCCAAATCTATCAAAACATTCAATGGACTTAAGAACTTCAAGATATTGGTTACCAGAGCCTAAAATTAAAATGTCATGGTCTCCGAGCTTGGAACTAGCAGAAATTCAGTGCCTGAAACTGCATTTTAGATAATCATTTCCCTACAGAAGAGAGAAAGCCTATAAGCAGAACAATGCCAACACCTTTTCAGTTCCATCTAAATTAAGTATAAAATTTGGAAGAGCTACTCTATTGTAGCCTTACAAATAGAGCAAAAGGGAACAAGCCAGAAGGAAAGAGAGGTTTCATTTAGTCCAGCTACTATAATTTTGGAGACCAATTCATGCAAAGTCATGCTCCATTGAGTGCCTCACTTTCTCGATTTGGAAAACTGTGTATTTCCATGGAGCTGTTTGCCAGCTTTTCATCATATTCCCAGAGATGGCTCAGCATTACACTATGCCCTATGATAGTACACCTTACTTCTTGTTCCACAGAAATTCTCATTTATCATCTCTTGTTAAGGCTCAAGGTAAAAAAATTAATCTGTTTACTTCAATTGTTGAAACAAAGCAATCCATCACAGTCCATTCATTCTGCATGAATTACTGGCATCAAGCATAACAGATTTACTGTGATCCCTGCCCTACAGATCAAAAGGTAAAATCTCAAACAAATGTAAAAATTACTGAAAAATTCCAGTGTAGGAATGATTTAATGTAAATTCTCTTCTTCTTGTTAAATGTAAACTGACTTTTCCTTTTTATTATTTTCCTTTTTTTTTCTTTTTATGTCTTTTTTCCCTCCAGGTGCTTGAATACATTCATAATGAACCACTATGTGAAAAAAAGACTCAATGATGGTTAAAATCAGTGCTTCTGATAGTGCAGGAAAAAAACCCCAACTCACTATAATGTACCAGGGGAATGAGAAAAATGACAGGAATTTTGATACTGTAGAACTGGAACTTTGCAGCTTCCCTAAAGATTTTGCTTATGTCCCATGAAGAATGAATAGAAAACTACAAATCATACAGACATGAAACAAATATCTCAATTTTAGGAAAATGGAAGTGATACTCATGCAAATAATCTCCTAAGCACATATGACACGTTGAAAACAATGGACAAAGGAATGGACCATGTTTAGGCGTATGCTATGATCAGGGATAAATGAAAAAATCACATATATTGGTGCTTTGTTTTCCTCCCAAACAATGATCCAACTTTGTTTCTTCCCAGCTGGTCTACAACAGAGCAATCTGAGCAATCAACTGGCAAGAAAGTCTAAGCAAAACATGATAGTGATCTTTGCTTTTACAGTGACAAACTTTAAAATGCCATCTCAACTTCAATGTGCTATTTCTTACAGCCAAGAAATCTAACGATCTCCTTCCATAACAAGACTGCTATAGCTACAGAAAGAAAATGAGTTTATCACAACTGAATAAAACTCAGCTGTGAAGAAGACAATTTTCAGACCAGAACAAGCTTCTGTGGGAGCTAAAAACCTCAACATTTTGGTTTTTTCGAAGTGCAATAGGCACTCCATTGATTTTGATAAGACAGAATTTTATAGCATATATATGGTGTGCACATAATTTTACACACACACACACCCCCTTAAAAGTACAAGAATGTTGTATAAACCAGGGGAAAGGAGAAGAAGAATGAACCATGTAAGACAAACATTAGTCAAGCTGCTTAGCATGTTTCTGCAAGGCAGTGAGAAACTCCCTGATAACGGGAGTAGTAAGAATATAAACAGAGCAGATGTGGAGCAAGCAGACAAGGGGAGATGATAAATTATTTAAAAAAAAATGTGGCAAATATTCCTATCTTTATAAAGGATTAATAGTCCTCATTACATAGGTACCTGCAAATAGTTTGTATAGAAAGCGATAAATATATATTACAGAACTGATAGATAGAGTTCACAGTCATTTCTGAAAGGAAATAAGGTAATGCAGGCTATTAAAATTCAAGTGAAAGATTTGTAAAAAACTAAGACATCAGCTTTTAGTGTCAGGTAAATGAAGTAGTCCCAGCAGTCACAGGAAGGTCACCCCCATTTAAACAAGATGAAAACGGCACTGTTGTAGTCAGTTGATTTGGACTTATTAAGAGAGCACTTGCCAGCTCATCAAAGTGTGGTCTTATTCCTGTTAAGCTCCTTCTCATCCAGCATCTTTCCTCTTGATTATTAACGATTTTATTCAGGTACGAATGCACTGCTGCTAAACCTAGTGCAAGTCACTTGCTATAAATCTGTTTGGAAGTTTGATCACGTGGTCAGGGGACTCTTGACAGCATGTTTATATATTAAATATATACATCACACCTATATACAAACTTCTTTTGCCGTTGGGTCTCCCCATGCATTTTATTGTTCTATGTCTCTCTGGACTATGGCTCTCCGAAACCAGAACTGGTTTGGTATTTGTGTCTGACACAATGCCAGATTTTAACAAATAAGGATTAGTAACAATATTCCAGAGGGTGTTGTGCAGCACCAGAGAAAAGCTGTCATGAGGTCACACGTCAGTGGTGGCTGCTCACTGCCAGTGGGTTTTAAAGGGTTTAGAGGAGAACCCCTGCAGAATACTGAGCAGAAGAACCCCTGGGGAGTCATTCATCGAAACCCTGCATCCTGCTACCAAAAATAACATCCTGGGGAATCAGGTTGGGGAAAGCAAAAAGGCAAGGAAAAATAAAATAAGCAATAAACTAGACACATACCTACAGCTAAAATGCTTGGAAGTGAAAACTCAGCAGGGAGGTAAGTGTTGCTACATACCTCTGAGACCACATATGACACAGACAGTCTTGAAGACCCTCCAATTTCCATGCAGTTTAATTGTGAGTTTCTTCCTCCTTCAGGAATTAAATCAGTGAGAACCACACAAGTTAATGTGGCTTGTTGTGAGCTCTATCTCCCACAATCAGCACCTGGTTTAATTTTTTCATGAATTCTGCCTCTGTCGTTGCAAGTATTTTTTTTCTGATCCTGTATAACAGGATTGCAGAAGACGTAGTATGGGAATTTTTAGATGGAAAAGTCTGTCAAATTTGAATGAGACAGCTCCACTCTCTCATTTCAAATAATGCCAAAAGGTAGATGCAGCAGCTGTAAATGACGTGCAAGTAAGGGCTCAATAAGGCATCTGTAAAAAAGATTGAAATGCAAACTGAGTGGTCTAAATAAAGATGGCTGAACCCTGCCTTTTATTTTTTAATTAAAAATCTACTGCATGAATGCCTTATAATAAGTTAAAAGGGGTAAATGAATGATCCTGACAATATTTGCAGAACAAAACAGAACATTACATTTCTCTGTGACTTAAAGGGACGTGGTAAAAGTCAATCAGAACCATGATGCAGCCTTCTTTCCTCTTATTATACTTTTATTAATTCAGTTACTGAATTCTTTGAGACTCTCCTCTCCCACTGTTTCAACCCTGTCCCCAGAATGAAAAATTTCACCTTGACACTAACTTTTCAACAAAAACGTTTCTGTATTCATGGCTGGTGTGGAATTAGCAGCCGCAGAGAATGGCATTCATTGCACGGGAAGAAGATGGACAGCAGAAAATTGCTTTGCAGAGGTCCTCCCAGCCCAGGTATGAAGATGATAATTTTAATGCTAATTCAGGTGCATGTTGCTGCGACAGCCAGTGAGTATGCTGGTTGTGATTTACACATTCAAATAATAGTTACAGTACTTTGTTTTATGATGGCAACTATCCCGGACCACCACACTTCCTACCAACTTAAGTGAAGCATAATATCAAACTATATTGGGTTAACTTCACATTTCTTTTGTACTCAGCACTTCTTGGTATTTTCAGTGCTTGGTAATATCTCCATGCAGTTATTCCACCAGAGCTTTTACTGCCACAGGAAAAAATTATGTAACTCAAAATGACCTGCCATTACTTCAAAAAATTTTAGACCAATGTAGCTTTTGACATCACATCTGGTGATTCCAGAAGGGTGAATAATTCCTGCACTAAGTCCTAGAAAGGTATAAGGAAACACTGTGCTTAAGGGGAAAAAAAGCTCCTTATTAAGGCAGCTATTCACCTTAGGAGTTGCATCCACAGTGTGCTCCCAAGCCATGTGCACACATTTCCAAGCTTTCTTCCCTCCACAGCCAGCCCTCCCTCTGCATTTCAAGAGGGTTTCTGCAGCAATGCTTATAATCAAGTGCCATGCACACACACAACAAAATATCCTTTATGAATGACAGAGGATGAAAACGGCATTTGATGCTGCATTGAACAGAATGCAATTAAAATGAAAACAGCACTGTGCTTTATTCATTCATTCACTGATATTATCTGACAATTAGTAGACATAATCCTTCACAGTATTTGCCAACAGAGGAAAGACTAAAAAGTGCTAGAAACCGTCTTTTTGGGGCAAGATGAAGCTGTGACGTGGATGGGCAAAAGAATAAAAATGAAAGGAAGGGGTTGCACAAACAAATACCTGCTCATGTGTTGTGTGACCAGGGAGCTCCTGCCCCGCTCAGCAGGTTACAAGAGCCATGTGGCTGCGATGGCAGCTCCTGTCCGGCCCTAGTACAGGCAACTGTACAGCCCTGTTGATGCATCACATGAAACGGGACCATGCATCATGCCCTCTGGTTTAATGGGGAGATCTTGCACTCTTAGTGCTCCCCATGGGCAGGCTGGGCATGAGGTCACTTGTTCCGGAAGTCTTCAATGAACAGGTGAGAACCACTGCTTCCATAAATCACCTCTCAGATATTACTCGGCACACAGGTATGCACTCTCCATTTTTGCTGGCTGAAGATAACCATCTCAGAGTTACACTTAAATAGAGCAGAAGTCCTCACTCAATTTAAAAAGCTGCTCTCAACCACTTCTCGGTGGGTAGTTTGTGCCTGTCGCCAAGTTGCAGCGTGGTTTGCCATCACCCTGTCCTTGTGTCAAAAAGAACTTTGTCTAGGTCTTGATTTTCCCTGACCCTAAATTCTCCATTAGATTTCAAGCTACAAAAGGTGCCCAGATTCAGGGGTGGATGTTCTGGATGCTGGGAGAGACTGGGCAGAGACCCAGGTTTAGCTCAGTGTGCAGACACACATCTCTATCTTTGGATCAAGTCCGTAACCTCCTGTTAGCTACAACATAGCTTTCAGAAAGAAATACTTCAAAATACTCTATTTAAAGATTTTGTGTGAAGGAGAATCTGCTGAATACCTGTGCAAGCTGTTCTCAGGGTTAATTATTATAACCATTTTAAAATCATGTCTCATTTCTAGTCTTAATACATTAAATTGAAGCCTTCAGTCATTAGAACGCTTTATGCCTTTCTGCTAAATTAGGTGGCTCTCTATTAGAATAAATGTTTTCTCCAGGAGTTCTGCAGAACATGAAATGTCACCCTTTTTCTCTCTCATTGATAATCTAAAGAGATCAAGCTTCTCACTGGGAGAAACATCATCTTTGCCAATCTTTTCAAGTTTATCAGCATTATTTCTGAAGGGATAGGGTGGTGGCCTCACTAATGATGAATATTATTTCTACTCCCTTTTAGACGGTTCATGCGTCTGGAGACAGTGTTTGGCCTCCCAGTCCCCTCACCACACTGGAAATCACATTCCACTGGTCACCACACCAAAGCTCTTGAACTGACCTAGAGTGATGGCTTTTGAAAACCCCTCCTTTACTAGAAAGGTTACTTTTGTGTAACACTGTTTTTAGTGGCATTGAGTGTTTGGGGTTTTTTTAAAGTTTATGTATTTCAGATTGAAATACATCTTAATATCGTGTTTTTCTTCTATGTATCCAGTCCTGAAGTTGAGGAGATTGAGGAGGAAAAAAGTCGGGGGGGTGGGTGGGGGTGTGTGTGGAGAAATTAAGGTCTATATGCAAACAGGCAAAAATACCTTTCTGAATTGCCAGGAAATACCATTACATTTGCCCATATGTACCAGTATGTATTATAACATAATCCCTCATTTGAAATAATATAATGTGGTCTGTCATGTAATTTAAAAAAAAAAATACTACAAATATTCCCATTTGTTTTCAGCATAAGCATGGTGTGAAATTTCTGCCCTTAACTATCTCTGTAAGAAACTTCAGAAGACCGAAGATTAAGCTGAAGATCACCTTCATTATATATCACCAGTCATGGCAGGGCATTGATCCTTTGAACAAGCATTTCCTACTTCAGACAGAAAAAAAATGAATAAAATGTTAAAAATAATAAGAAAAGGGCTGGCTATGGATGTTACAGTGCACAATCCTGGTGCAACAGAAGAGTACAATTTAAAATGTAATAACTTGCAGCATTACATTCATTTCTACAGTACTGCAACCAATTTGCAAATAACAGGGACACCATCTGTTCTCTAAAGAACCACGGGAAAAAATGCCTGCTAGCAATTAAGAGGTTGTACACGAGACACGATTTCTGCAGATTTCACTTTTTCTTTTATTTCTGTTTTGTTTTGTTTGCTTGGTCTGGAAACTATGTCATCACAAATACCAGTGGATGGTCTTAACAGTGGTTTTTTTTTCTGTTCTAGCCTACTTAGCTTACAGATGTACTTTTTTAATCAGTGTATTTGGTATTCATGACTAATGTGAATTTGTAGAGAAGAGATCTGAGAGAATTATGTGGATTTAGGTTTAGAGCTTTTCCCATCCTGGCAGACTGACATTAGTTGAACATTTATTCTGCTCTGGCTAATGTATTCTCTCTCTCTGGCCTCTCAATTGTTCTTAGTTTTCCCTTTCTCTTTTTAATAGTTATGGTACATTAGTGTAAGTACTGCTTCTTTTGGGTTACGCTATTACTGAGACTTTGCTAACATGTGGACAGCAGTGCTGTCACAATTGATTTCACCATTACAGATTTCCACAGTCCTAGAGGCTTTAAATTTAAAAGAGACTATAGATTTGCTAATGCATTTTGCAATTTGATTGTGTTAATGTGTTCAGTAATGCACTCAGATCTTTGGGATAACTCTGTGGCCTGTGAATTGTATTTGAGAGTGATTTCTATGTACACAATACCATTCTGGCACATGATATCATTGCTATCCAAATAAGTCAATAAAGACATAGTTAAAAGCAAAGCAAAGTCATACAGGAGAAGTAAATGACGCAGGCTGCAATATTACTTGCTGTCATACATGTCTTCTTTGGCCAAAAAAAAGCTTTCCCTAAAAAAAGTGGTTCCAGTTCACTACTCCCGTTATGCCTTAAATAGTTAGCTGCGCTTTGGCAGCAGAGCTGCAAGGCTTATTTCGGTTTATGTTTACAAACTAGCTGCAGTAGGTCTAAACAACACCAGATACTTTCTTTTAATGTGTCCCCCCCTTGAAAGAACACATAATCCTCCTGTAGATTGAACAGCGTAAGGATTAGGATGAGTAGGAATTCATCTGTAATTTTAAGCTACATGATCACCTGAGCTCCTGCAAAAATCTATCCTTGCTGCAGAAAAAGCTTCCACAGACACTGTGCTAAATCGGTCCTGTGAGCCAACCCCCCAAAAACCTATATAAGCATTACTAGTAAGATATGATTGCATTTGTCACTCACACCAAAAAACAGGATTATCGCTTTCCATACTGAAAAAGGTCAGGACCAGTCCCTTAGGACAGAAGATAAAATGGACTAGCATCTTCAAAATGTCTACACGGAACAATCCTGACTCATGAGACACAGAGGAAGCCAAGGGGCACTTTAGCCACACTGGCATTAAGAAACAGAAACTTGCAATATCATTAGTTCCTCTTAGCTGCTAAGAGATATATTTCAAGATTGACAAAAACTGAGCATGTGTAAATTCAAAGCTATGCAGAGAACATATGAAGAGACTTCATATTCATTTACTGAATGATTTTAACAGCAGAGAATTTAATGCCAGGATTTAAAAACAGAGCATTTTACAGCTGTCAGTAAAATTGCCTCAATACAGCTGAGCACAGGCTTGGATTTCCTGGAACTGAACGTTAATTTTGAAGGAATCCTGCTCTTGCTGAAGTCTGGTAACAGCCAGCATTACACTGCAGTAGGCAGAACTGGACTTTGATCAATGAGAGAAAATCAGCAGTAAGCAGCAACTAAGCAGATCTAAGACGAATGCAATAGATGTATTTTCAGCATGGAGAAAACCAGCCACACTGGTTGCACTTAACGGGAGTTATGTTTTTAAATTTGATTTGCACTGTATGCTGGAAATCCTATTCTGTTCCACCGAGCTACAAGATACATGATCGCTATACCTAAAAATGGAAATTAAGAACGCTTATCATGTTTCACTTTTTGCTAATGTGAGTGCTTAAATGCACACTCATAAAAAGTGTCATTTTAATACGAATGGCAAGTCCTAACCTCACTTTATATAAGAGGAATTTCTGCTCATAGAAAACGGAGAGGAGTGGGCAAGCACATCTCTAGACCAGACCTCCAAGCACTTCAGGGGCAAGGGAAAGCGTGAGCCTGGGGTCCTCCAGCACAGCCAACAACACAGAGGACGTGAGGCGGCAGCAGGGACCAGCAGTGCCCAACTCCCTTGGCAGCGGGCAGGCAGCGTGCGTGAAGCATGGGCACAGGATCGGACTCTCTCATCGCATGTTTTCTGCTACAAGTATGAGCAGGGACGTACACAGGCAGCACCTGTGGCTCCCTCTGGGCTTCAGAAGCATGTTTCAAATTTTGTGAGCTAACAGAGCCTTCAGAGGCACCCATAGGCCAGAAAGCACAGTATTTGTATTTACATTTGAGAAACAACTTGTCGCCTGTTTGTGAAAATGGCATAAGAAAGCCCAAACATATCTGGTTATTTAGTTGCTTCGTTTGTTCAGAAAAGGCTGAACGAGGAAAACTACTCCTTGTTTGTGTTTGTTGAACCAAGCCTTAGTGATTACATCAGAGCAGAAATCATCTAAGAGAAAAAAACGTAACTACTCACTAATGCTTTACTTTAGGGTGCTTTACGGAAGCAGGCTATTCACACTGCTGTAGCTAGAGCAAGACTACATAGGCTAGGAAACCTCAGCCTAGCTACACTGGTTGTATATGGGTGGATGGTGCATTATCTGTCTGTATGCGATCAAATATTTCTCTGTTCCACCTGCCTCGCTGGTTTATCTCAAAAGACGTGATGCTGAAATGCACAAAAATCTTACTTTTCAAAACAATAGGTATGGCAGTACTACTGCATGTTTCAATACCCTGCCCGCTCACAGGATCAGAAGGGCAGAATACCTCTATGAAGAATACCCTCAAAACACCATTCTTCTGCCGCTTGGTCTTCCGTTCAGCCAAAAAGACCATTGAATGGAGTTCACTAAGTTTTGTCTTATCCCTCCTTCACTGCTCCCACCATAATTTCACTCTTAAGAAAGGAGAAGGGTGTATTTTTTATATGAAATAGATTTTGAAACTGCCATCTGTGAGTAATCCCTATAAAGTGGTATTGTTCTCACTTCCATTTAACTCTCCAGTTTCAGAGGTTTGTATATTTTTCAAAGTGAAAAAATTGTTCATTTTGGCACTTGACAATTTGGCCTAGGAGAAAAATAGTGTCATGACTGAGAAATCATTCTTGCAGTGATCAAGCTGCAAAAATAAAGAGATGCCTAGGTAAGGCAGAAAATATCCTTTCACAAATCGGTCTTTCTAAGAGCAACTCATTTCTACCATCAATTTCAGTTTGGTAATACAGGCAAAGATTCTCATTTGCACCTGTGGCACCAACTTGAACCTCTATTTTCTGTACCTCCGTTTAATAACCCATGCCCTGCTCCTAAGAGAATAAAATAAACTTGCAAGCACCAGGCTCAGTATTACAAGTCTGCAGGTCAGACACTGACACAGCAAAGATAAAGCATATCTACTGTAAGGGTAAATGTAGATTCTAAGCAAGAAACCTTCTCAGAGCCTGGTCCAAGCCAGCATGAATGACCATCAAAACCCTCATTGCTACCTGCTGCATGCACAGAGCACAGTTTTGTGGCTCTGTTCTTTTTCCACATTTTCTACAATCTGTTTAGAGAGGCAAGATACTATCACAACAAAATCTTCATGGCAAAAAGTACCTATGAAAACAAGGTAGCTCACTGCAGGGACATGGGCGCTTTCCCCTTGGAAGTTGATGAGGGGATAAACATGTACAAAATCATATTCTATTTCATATGGCCTGACAGGAATGGGATAAGAACTTACGGAGTACAGAAAAGCTGTACTCCAAGTCCAAACACGGATGTAAAAAGGAACCATTCTAACACTTACCCATTACCTGAAGCACTGCAGTGGCAGGCTCCTCCCATGACTGGACCCAGGTTCAGCCTCCAACCCTGCCCCACTTACTGCTCTGTTCTTTAGGCTCCAATCCTCTACTTTTCTTTGGGACTTGAGCAGAGTCCCAGGCCCCAGGCTACTGCTCTGGAAGGCTAAGTAGCCAATACAGACAGCACAATCTGATGCTGCATACAAGCATTAGGCAGCTCCCAATGAAGAGCAAGGAACATGATCGGCTCTGGAGCCAGCTCAATTGCAATAAACCATCCATGACCTCTGTAAAAAACTCAGGAAAGGAATTTGACATTTGCTGCAGGTTTCAGACTGGTCCCATAGAAGTCAAATATGGTTTTACTATGGATTTGCTTGAAACACTTCACCTTCTGTGCCTGGTTTCAATGAGGTGGTTGTCCTTTATGCTCCCTTCAACCCTTGATGAGGGCACTCCTGATGGACTAATGAGGAAGAAAGAAGCAGCAACTCATTCCACAGCTAACGAGTGTTGTTTCTTTCTGAAGTGCATCATTCAAAACAGATGGTGACACTTTTAATTAATGTATATCAAATAGAATCATAGAATCATTAAGGTTGGAAAAGACCTCTAGGATCATCAAATCCAACCACCAACCCAACACTACCATGTCTCCTAAACCATGCCCTGAAGTGGCACGTCTACACGTCTTTTAAGTACCTCCAGGGATGGTGACTCCACAACCTCTCTGGGCAGCCTGTTCCAATGCCTGATGACTTTCTCAGTAAAGAAATTCTTCCTAATATCCAATCTAAAACTCCCCTGATACAGCTTGATCTGCTCAAAGGTGGGAAGGCTCTGCAGAGGGACCTGGACAGGCTGGATCAATGGGCCAAGGCCAACTGTATGAGGTTTAACAAGGCCAAGTGCCAAGTCCTGCACTTGGATCACAACAACCCCATGCAATGCTACAGGCTTGGGGAGGTGTGGCTGGAGAGCTGCCTAGCAGAGAAGGACCTGGGGGTGCTGGTTGACAGCCGGCTGAGCATGAGCCAGCAGTGTGCCCAGGTGGCCAAGGTGGCCAACAGCATCCTGGCTTGTATCAGGAATAGTGTGGAAGTAGGGAAGTGATTGAGCCCCTGTACTCAGCACTGGTGAAGCCACACCTCAAATGCTGGGTTCAGTTTTAGGCCCCTCAGTACAAGGAGAACATTGAGGTGCTGGAGTGTGTCCAGAGAAGGGCAACTAAGCTGGTGAAGGGTCTGGAGTGCAGGTCTTATGAGGAGCATCTGAGGGAACTGGAGTTGTTTAGTCTGGAGAAGAGGAGGCTGAGGGGGGACCTCATCACTCTCTACAGCTACCTGAAAGGAGGTTGTAGCGAGGTGGGTGTTGATCTCTTCACTCTGACTACATCGAAACTTTAACTTGAACTCTACTGAAGATAATCTCAAGCAAAGCACTTAAAAAATCACAAGAACCCAGAAAAAGAGAAATCTGATTGTAACTCTCATTTGTAATATTCTGTGCAGCCATTCTGATTTACAAAATACAGCAAAAACCGATGAGTTTATTAACATACTACAAAAATGCTTCCCTACCACTCATGTAGCTGTTTGTTTGTAGTAGTAAATAATCTACGTTTAAATCATGGATTCACTACAAACCAAAGCATGCAAATTTCAAAACAAGCTATGTAGCTTTTGCATTCTGTTTCATGAAAAAGAAAGAGGGGAAAAGGAGAGGGAGGAAAGGAGAGAGGAGAAAAAAGGAAAAGGGAAAAAAAAAAGGAAAAGGAAACAAAGGAAAAGGTGGTAGGAACTGCCTTACTGATTTACAGTTTAATTAATGGTCAAATAATTTGTTGGACATCAACAAGGTTTTAACTCTGCCCTGAAGGACTATCTGGAAGTTCAATATTGTGTTAAGACTACAGTATGCTTCAGTGACCAAGATAAATCAATAGTCAACAGATCAGGGTTCTGTATCTGAAAAATAGAAAACTGCTGTTTTCTGCTAAGTTCTGGACTAATCAGTATCATCAACCAATATTTTTGCCATTTTCAATACCACAAAAAAGAAACCCATTACTCACTTGTTATTCCTTCCCTTTTTCACTTGCAAAGCTGTTAACCCCCCCAAAGATGCTAGTCAGTTGAGAAAACCAGGAAGGAACAAGAGCAAATGGCACAAAAGATCATTTAATTAGCTTGACTAGGCACATTAATGAATTCCGCTTAGACTGGAAAAATGCGGTGAACACCACAGCATCATGCATTGCTTTAGCTTGAGTGATTCAGAGCCCGTGCCATTAAAATGTACAGTAAACTGTAATTAAGCAATTAAACATGAAAAAGCATAGGCTGGGCTGAAATAATGTTAGACCCCAAATGCCTTGTTTGTCTTATGCCTTTAGCAGCTTCAGCTTTAACTCTGTTTCAAAATGACATATGCCCTGCCAGAGCTGTCTAACTGTGGTTATAAAAAGCTACCTCTTTTTCTTTCCTGCCACAAAACAATTCTTTAATTATTTTGTTCTTACACTTTTGTGTAAGCCCTTTCAATTCCTGTTAACCCTTTTGCTGCTCATAGCAGCTGCCTTCCAGACAGTGTGATGATGGTTAAAAGGCAAGAAATGGAGAGCAAAGATAGGCAGGCCTTCCTTAACATTAATAGAAATAATCACTTGGTCTACAGGATAGTTTTCGTATAACCTAAAAAGAGTGTCAACATGAAAAATTATTTTAATTAGGATTATAGGTAATTGTAAAACCTTATTGGAAGAGGCAGATTCTTTGCACCTCTCAGATCAGAATGCTAAATATAAAACCAGGAAACTCAGATGAAGGACATAAACACAGACAAGATAAGGTGATCTACATTGTAACAGTTATGACTATATCCCATTTGTACAGTCTTTCCACTAATTTCAGTATGTAAAAAAAAATCCAGACCTCACAAAGACTCAGTGACAAAGTCTGCCCTGTATGCAGCAGCAAAGTGAATAAAAGAATAAATTCTAGTAAAAGAAAGTAGACATCGGTATAGAAATACTATAACATAAGACTTCATAGATTATAGCAGTGTTTGAAATGGTCTAGGACATGATGATATGCCATATCCATCTTTTAAACATATGTTTTGGTGATTTCAGATGAAGCCTTAAGAATGAACTTGTTCCATGCCAGCATGTCAATGTTTTTGTAAATATTCATTCTGACCACTGGATGACCTCATTCTGATTCTCATAAAGCAGAGATGACAGTTGCTGAAAGCGTTAGGAAAAGATTAGGAAAAATAACTATAATTATACAGAAAGTGTTTTGCTAAGGAGAGTTTAAAAACAAACCTTACAAATCCTACAGAGTTTAGGAAAAAGCATAGCTATACTTAACCTACCATAGTGGGATATTTAAGCACCAGGTTTCACATTTTCACATGTGCATTAACTTATTTTTATGATGTTATGTTGTATCCCAAAGCATATTTCTTTCCATACAAACAGGAAGGTAAAAACTGTAAGAAATATTATTGTATAACAGGTACTAGCCAGCTAGGTATGCTTCCATTTTTCTTTCCAGGAGAACAATGACATGTAAGACATCTATAGGATTTATTTTTTCCCTCTTCTTTTTTTTTTTTTTTTAAACAGATAATACGTATTTGTGCTGCAAATACAAGAGCCACTAAAATCAAATATTAAAAGTAAGCATAAAAGACTTATAAGTAACTTGTGAGATATGTTTTAAGGGAAAAACAAACCAACCACCTCATCAACTTTTAAGATTAGAAAAAATGCAGGTATGTAAGGTGCATTAAAATAGTTTTCACATCTTAGTCTGAAGCAGCTGGTACTGAACATCAAAGGGATCAATCCAGTGAGACTGAACACTGGCCTGAATCAGTGCCACAAATTTTATTTTACAAGGCCTTCTCCCTGTTGTTAGCGCTGACTCTTGATCCCGGGCAGCATAAGACTTTCCTCCACCCTCAGACAACACAGGGAGCTCGTGTTCAGCAAAAGCAAACAGTGTTTGTGAGGTATCAAAACCCTCCCTCCTCTGCATAGCAGAAAAACATCTGTGCAGGGTCCAAGGCAGAACTTGGCTCCCAACAAAGGAACTGTCATGAAAAACACATGAATTTCAAAAAGACCTTTCTAGCCTTTTTCTAACACAGACACACACACACACGCACACTTAGTTCTTCAAATAGCTCTTCATTAGTCTACGGGGAGTCTTCCACAGCATTCCTAACCTCTGTGCAGAGTCATTTTCAAATGAACGACAGCAAAGAAATTAGAGACATTTGTGAGATCATGCCATATTTTGGAGACAGTGAACTGTCTTTTTTTTTCCTACCCCAGTAACTGCCTAGTCATGTTCCTGCCAAAAATTTGTTTTCCTCTTTCCATGTTTTCTGTTCTTCCTCTTTAAATTAAGATCACATTTAAGTCAAAGATTTAAAACAGCTGAGTTTTCAGGTCTGAATTTAGAATAGCCATTTACCCGTTTGAATTCTCAAAATCAATTTGACTTACTTCATCCAAGACTTTTATCATATTTTTTCCAAGTAATTTTGTGAAGTAAGCCATACTGCAACTACATAATCATCAGGCTGTGAATATTTAAAAGAAAGAGAAAATGGCAGTATGAAATACTTTATATTCTGATTTTGGCATATATAAGTCTGTCAGCAACAGTACAAACTTGATTTTGCTGACATCTTTCCAAAATAAATACATGAAAATAAATTAAAGGTTATAAAAGGGCTTGGCTTGGTGGACTTGCAGACTCACGTCCTCTGTTTTTCAGAACAGGAGGAATGTGTATAGTGGCTACGACGTGTCAGACAAACTCCACCAACAGCCATAACTCAGTGAGCCAGATGTGTGCAATCTAATAATCCTTGCAAATCAATATTATGTAACATTGGAGTTGGTGGACTTGCAGCAGAGAAGAATTTAGCTGTGACTAATCATTATGATCAATTTATAGTGTGAGAAGACACAATTACAGGACTGGTGATGCAGGCCAAACCAAGTTTCTTCGTTTTAAAAGACAAATACCAATCACCAAAAACAGCCAAAGGGATAAGACACTAAAAAGAATTATGGCTCAAAAGCAAACAAAAAGGCGCCAGTGTGATTTATCAGAGAGACATAACAGGTCATCAGTACATGACATAACATATCAAAAACCCCCTAGAATCATTATTCAGAGATTAATTACCTCTGGGGGTCATGTGGTCCAACCCCTTACTCAAACCATGACCGGTACTGTGATTTCCCCCTCCCCCTCTAAAATCTAGTTAGATTTCTTTTGTTGCAACTTGTGTCCATTCCTACCTGTCCTACCACCTCCGATTTTTAGCTGCAGACAGCAGTGAGGTCCCCCTTTTCTTAGGGCTGAACAATCCCAGGCCCCTCAGCTTCTCCTCATCTTTTCCTTATTCTCCTTTTTCTTCCAAAATATGCTCTGTGCAAATAAATCTTCACAAATAACAGTTCTTGAAAGGTAGGAAAAGCCAATGCAAACTTACTGAATCCCTGTGTATGCTTTACGGTAGCATTTCTGCATACACAGTTACACTATGTTCTTCACAAAGCTTCCAAGTCATTCACAACACAACTTGTGAGTGCATACAGCCAGTACATTATTCAATGTAGGACCTCTCCTCCACTGCTTCTAGAGCTAGATGACAGGTTGAGACTGAGGGAGCAGATACTTCCGTGGCCCAGAGCCTGACCTGACAAAACCACTAAGCAGAGCTGTCAGGTCACTGTCACCAGAGTGACCCTTCTCTATCTCCTCCTTCTGGCCTCATGGTCCTGTCCCGTCACCCTTGTGCTGACTCAAACTTTAGCTGGACCGCTTGCTCAGCCAAATCACCTCTCCAAGCTGCAACGGATGTTTGTTGGATTTTTTTTGTGATTGAAAAAGTCAAATCGGCTGACACAAGCCAATACACAAGAGACACTGTGGCCAGGCAGCCAGACCTGGGGAAAGCAGTGGAGAAAAGAAAAGCACCACCCTTTCGGTGTGCCACCATGACAGCTCCCATGGCCCACTTAACCCTGTGCTAAAAAAGGTAATAGGTGCTCAGGAGAGTACTTTGTCCTTCCCTCAGGCATATATACCCCATACCAGCGCTGGATGGTATCCTGTTAACAGAAACTTTCCTGAATGGAGGACTTCACTTTCTGACTACACAATCACTGGCATTTGTGCCCCGGTTTTCAGAAGCTCTAAATTTTCCTGCATTCCCATGCAGAATCTGGGCAGTGTTTTACACTGGAACAAAACACGTGTGAGCTTGCTCAGGACGGGCACCAAGCAGAGGGTTTCTAGCTGCTGCCAAACTCAGCTGAGCACAACACTCCCCTCAGGCAGGAAATTTTAACTACATGTAACTTGGCTAAATCCACATGGAAGAGGGGAATGGGGAAGGGAATTTCTGTAATACAGAACCTATCACTGTAAGATTTTAAAATCAGGCAGAAATCTAGACGTGAGAATTTCTCAAAAACACAAACTGATATACTGAACATGTATAGGTAAACCAGAAAAGTAAATAATTGCTTTAATAATAAGCCATTACTGCTCTCTGTGCATTAAAAAAATATCCCCAAATCCTGTTTTGACTGGAGAGACTGTCTTGCATGTAAAATTAACAGATTATATGTAAGCCTGTCTCATATGGATCTCTATTAATAGTGTGTACAGTAAGCTCCCATACGATAGAGTCAAGTACTGACCTTTTGGGTAAAGAACAAAGGACAAGAATGTGTGAGAGCCACAGAATGACACTACCATGACTTTGGCTAAAGGAGAAATATCTCCCTTCCACCGGGGTCATAAGCACTCTCTACAATGGGTCAGGACCAGTGTCAGGATCTCAGTTTTACAGTGTGTGGGGAAGAAGTCAGTGTTGAGACTGTGTAGAAGGTAAGAAGGTAAAGCAATGGAAGGAAACAGTGTTCAGCTGCACATATGACTAAATACATCTCCAGAGGCATTCTGTCTCCTAGGGTATGTTCAAAACCAACTATTCTTCCTTTCCTTAAAGCCCAGTATGTATTTCCTAGAAAGAAGGGAAAGGAAAAAAAGATTGAGTTATAAATTTTTTAAGAGGTGTTACAGCAACCTGAGCTACATACTAACTGCAGGTTTGGTGCCATCCCCTCATGATAGTGTTCCCACAATAGGGTCAGGGACAGCCAAAGCTTCCTGGCAACAAAAGCAGAATTCAGCTTTGCCACACCATTAATAAGAGCCTGCTTCTGGAGCCAAAGGGCTCAGCTTGGATGCCTGGGAGAAAAGGCAACAACTACAGGTAGCTGGGCTTTATGTTTGCCCTGCCCATCATGTAGTGCAGCAGACCTTCAGATCCTCCTCACCTGTGGGACAGGCAAAGCAGGAAGCACACCCATGCTGTTTGGATGTCCCTGGCACTCAGCTGCCCTGGCTTTGTCCACACCCAGAGCAAGCCCTGGTATAACAAACTGCTCAGGTTTTCTTTCACTAGCATGGAAGATGCAATGATGTTCACCATTTTATCTCCTGAAACTACTACTTTGTCTGTATTAAATGATAAGGTATTATGCATATATTTTACCACATATTATACATTTCAAAAGTTATAAGATCCATTTGTGCTGCCCTATCACAGTCCCTGAACTGTACTGTCATTCTGAGAAGCCTATGAACAGCATAAAATAGAGAAGCAAGGTGCTCCAAACTTTAAATGTTTTGCCATATCCTCCTTGCTTATCTTAGGCGGAAAGAGAAAAAGGCATGTACTCCTCAGTAACCAAGGAACGATACCCTCTATAAATCAAATTGCACTTATATATGCAAAAAGCATGGGAATTTTACCATTTGGTCTATTATAGAAGTGTTCATCCTTACCTAGGTTTCTTTATTTAGCAATTTTTTAGCAATTACTTGCTAATGGCACTTATTAAAACTCTTTCTATTTTAAAGAAAGGACGGGGCAAACATTTAGATGAGTCACATATATTGCTTGGTAAGTGTGGATTGTCACATGAGCGTAGAAGCATATAGCTGGTAAAAATTACATACAGGTTTTTGAGTTTAAAATTACATTGTTCTGTAATAAGAACATTAAGATTTTAAGTTATTTTGCATCCAGCAGTACCCTCTTGACAATCCCAGATGAAAAGCATGGCTAAACTCCCCATGCCACACTGTGTGTGGGGAGCAAAAGCAGCTTACTCCCTTACTGTGAGACAAAGGCAGCTCAGACTGAAAATATAAACTTCTCCTTTTTAAAAAATACAAGAGATTACCAGTGTGTTAAGAGCAAAATTCCAGCCAATCCGCCAGATTTTAATGTCTTAGCAGGTCAATAAACCACATTCTCTTTAGCCCAAAACCAATTTAATAGTTGAGATTTCTATCATCTCATCTTGCAAACTGATAAAGAATGTCTCTGCGAGAACGTCAGAAGGCTGATTAGTCTCCTAAGATAACTACAAACTACACAAGCAGAGGTAGACTGGATATGAAAACACAGCCTTAAGTGATCTTAAATTATTCCAGAGAAAATCTGATAAGATTTACTTTTATGTTATGAATATTATAACTTCTTGTGTTCTATTTCCCATGAAAAAGTACTAAGGACCAAGCTCCATGTAAATAATTTATATTAGTTCTGGCTCAGCTAATTAACTGAATTCACAGTTTTTAACTTGAGGTTTGTGGGTCTGAAGCTCTGCAAACTCCATCCAAGTGGTTCTCAATAGGTAATTAACAAAAGCAAACCCATTTTCAGTAAAATAAGATTAGCTGCACAAGCAGTCAGCAGTCATTAGAAAAACATACAAGCCTGTAAATTCAGTGTTAAAAATCTATACCTACCTTATTGTTTTTTAATTGTCTAGTGCATCAGGTAGATTAGTAGGATTATTTAAAAAAGTAAAGGAGAAAAAGCTTTTGATATGGAAGACAAAAGCAAGGTATCTGTCTTTACTGAATTTTTGAACACAAACTGGTCTCCTTCTCCCTGCCCCATAGTGCAGTATGACAAGCCATCAAAGTTTTGACATTTGCTGCAATGCACAGTAGCATCTTGTGCAAGGACTTGAAGACATCCAAAAAGCAGTATTTTTACTCATCTTTTCTCAGTACCTTCAAGAATTTGACTCTTCAAATTAAAAAATGTAAAATAACGATGCTACTACAAATAAAGGGGAGGTAAAAATCAAAGTGAGATGACTAAATTTGAGCAACTTCTTTCATGAGTAAATCAGAGCCATGTCAGACTACAGATAGTATAAGGACACAAACAACCCTGGAGTTAGAATGGAGGAAACAAGAGACTCCTTTCTTCTAGTGTAGACGAAAAAGCAATCTTCATTTATTAATGGAACAGATTTCCCTACACTTATCACAACTGGAGCCACAAAATTTCACACTGTGACCAATCACAAACTGTATGCTCTTAATTATAATCTGAAAAGTCTAGAGTTACCAGATTCTTTAATTAAATGTTCTCCTCCTGGCTTTAACATATCACTGAACAGGTAGTATTCTGATAGCCCAAATATATCTCTCTCAGAGATCAGAACCATCCCTACTCCTAAATGAGTCGTCATATAATTATAAAAGCCACAACTAAGACTATCGATCATCCCATTTATTTACTGATGACCTGTGAGTGACACAATTCCAGGGAGAGCAGTATTGAAAGAAGAAGCTGAGCATCCAGCAGGCCGGACAGGAGCACAAACCAGAAACTTTCAGTTTGCATCTGGACTTGTTATTGTCCACAGATTCCACTCATTCAAAACTTCCATCCAGCCAAAGCGATCAGAGTATCGACAGGAAACAGACAGGATGCAGTAACATGACTTCCACATGATGCTGGAGAAAGGCAAGAGCCAGTTTTGCTTTTCCTCATTGATTAACTTCTTGAAGCAATCCTTTAAATTTAGGGAAGGCTTCAACTAATGTTTCCTAAGATTAAGCATCACTTTAGAAAACTTTAAAAAAGTAAAAACAGTAAATCAAGTCATGGAAGCCAGGACGCTGTCTCACCTGCTTGCAGTGGAGGAGTTTCACAGTGATGCTGAGGGCAAACGGCAGTGTAACTTCTTGCTTAATACGCTGTGCATTAGTAGCACTTGGCAACTGCAACACTGATTAAGAGCTCAACATTACAAATGCTTATTCACAGAAATCATTGCTATTCAGATAAGAAAGCCTACTGAAAACAATGGGTCTACTAAGATACTCAGAAGGACTGAAGTCAGGGTAAGACTGTTCTACAAATGAGAAGCTAAAAACAATCTAAAGCGGCCTGGCCTATTCGCTGTCTTCAAGAAGAACCACACACATTCTTGAAGCAAGAGAGTAGGGCCTTAGTTTTAGGTCAGGTGTTTCCTTGGTTAATATTATTCTATGCTGTGTTGTGCAAGAAACACCCATGATTTAGCAAAGCTGTTGGTGGACAACACTCCCTGACACAACACTCAACCGAACACTCTGGCTAATTATGCAATTAAAAAAATGCATTATTTTTACCTCCTTCTCACATTGAAATTACTTTGATTTCAAAATCTGATAGTAACCTTTAAAAACACTTTGTCTCATTTTATACAACACAATAACAAGAAATAAGACACAAAAATAAGGTATGCCATGGGATTATAATGCTACTGTCCTTTTGCATTTTGCAATACTGGAAATGAGAATTCATATTGCAATGCTTCAATCCAATCACTCACTGTTATTTCAACAAGTGCTTTAACAGAGCACACAGCAAACATGGGTAACTTGTGGCTTCCAAACCAAGTATTTCTCTTGTGCTGATCAAGAAGCTGGTACCTTCCTGGTATATGGTTGACATTAGAAACAATCTGGCACAAAAGCAACTGAGAATATCAAAAGGGAGCTGCTGAAACCAGGCTTGCTGGGTTACACAAAGCACAGCTGCATGCCCAAACCAGCCTAGTCCCCAGCACGCAGTGATGCTATATTAGCCTTGCCTTATAACTGCATCTTCCTTTGAGATACATACATACATACTCTTCTTGCCTTTCTGAATTATGTGCTGTGTGACTTGCAGCCACATAAAGGTTCCCTTGCCTATTGTAGGACTAGTAGAAATCTGAAATGTATCTAACACTGGGACAGAGAAATGATACTTTTGTAAAACTTCTTTGCCTTTAAAATTCCATTCATGGACATGTATGTCTTGGTCTATAGCTCAAGACGGGTGATAAGTGTTAACTTTAAGAGGAGAAGTTTTCAAAAAGATTATCATCAGTTGCATAATTTAGCCAGTAAAGTTCTGGCATAGCCTTCCCCAGGTCCACAGGCATAATTTATATTAACATCAATGGGAACAAAGTGTACACAGAAAGGTAAATGAAAAAAGCAATCATTTATTATATTATTTTGAATATGTTAATGTGGATTTCACAGAGCAGACATGGTTTTTCATTTTCACAGTCTATGCCATGTTAATATCCATATTTTTCTGCCTCTAGGTTTAGCACTTGGCAATAAGCCACCAGATAAACCATGAAGTACAAAGGAAAAAGCAAAACAAAAGCATGCTCAAACGTAGTCTCTACAATCAGCAGTGCAGACTGTGCCAGATGGAGCAGATGATGTGGTCAATGAAGGTGCAGAAGGTGAAAGAATTAATCTAAGGGAATTAACAGGATGCCTGACACCAGACTGCTCCCCAAAATCTCTTCTGTCAGCTTCAGCTGCCTGTGCAGAGCCAAGTGCACATGGTGGACATGCACTAATTGTGCATGCCTCTCTCTTCTGTTACTGAATTTATTGATAGTTTTTACTGTGCTCATCTAATTTCTTTTCCATTATTTAGTTTGGCTAAGAAGTCTCCACTCCAAACACTTTGAATTGTCAATTATAGCTGCTAAAAAACTAATCTCCAACACTGTTTCTTGTACATTTTCCAGAATGTTGCCAAAGGTTTCAAAAAAATGCCCTTTCTTGAGAGCTCCTACCACCTTCATCCCACCTGCAGCACAGTATGCTTCCCTGGTGCATCTACAGTTATTTCTGGGTTTTCCATGCTCACAGACTTCTACTATTCCCATACAGTATACTATGGATGCATAATTTCATATTGTTTCAAGATCTGTATTTTTTCAGTTCAGCCTACTTAGAACACTGAAGATGCAAAGGAAGAAATACGTAGTCCAGGATGACAACAGGTTTTATCAGTATAGACTTCAATGTCTCCCAAAATGTTTTACCTTCAAGACACAGCATAACAATGTTCAGTTACAAACATTGGGAGACTTGGATATAAAGGCCTACTTCCTATAACAAGGGTTGATTTTTGAATGCCTCGTACTACAGTCTCAGATTATTTTTTTTTCTGCCAAAAATACAAAATTAGGAAAGTATGTATCTTTGTTTAAAAAATTTTAGAGATAATAACTTTGAAATTATGGAAGTTAACTTCAAGTCCCACAAGGTATACATGTGTTTGTGAGCAAGTGTATGCAGAGAAAAGGAAAGGCCTGTAACCATTTTGCTGTCTAGAAGGTTCATGCTTGCTCCCTGCAGTTTCCTTTACTTCTTTTTAACTCTACTCCAAGTCCTTTCTCTTAAAACTGCTGCAAGCCCTCAGAGAGCCTGTGACTGAGAAGCTCCCTGCCTGGGTACATGTGCAACTGCAAGCAGTATCATTACATCAGTGTGATATCACTGCTGACCTAACCAGGGCCATCTCTGAACTACCAGCTCAGGTTGCAACCATGGGTTGCAACTGCAGGGACAGGTTAACAAGGCTTATTAACTGGTTTAATGAGCACTGCCGTGACACCCAAGGTACCTCTGCATATTGCCGTAGTGTGTAACCCAAAACGGCTGAGGGAACTAGCACAGCTCTCCAAGGAACAGGGCAGGCTGTTCAGACAGCACATCTTTTGGGACTCTCCCAGACGCACAACTTGTTCAGCCTCTTGCTCACAGAAACACCTTTCCAGGAACTTGCCCCTCTTCTCCATATCTCTCCAAACTGGCCATGATCTCACCTAAACTGAAAAAAACTAGGAATCAGATTCTAGTCAGAATTACCCTTCAAGGGACAAGCACAACATAGTACCTCTCCCTTCTCAAATCCTCTGCAATGGAAAATCATTAATCTTTTCTTTCAAACATCCCAACAGAGTAAGTATTGGAGAGACGAGTTTAGTGAAAAGGAAACAGTTGACACTTTTATCCCTTTCCACAGCATCTAGGTATTATTTGTACTTTTAATCATGTGGTAAGTCCTCTGTCTCACTGCCAGGAAGAGACCTACAAGCAAAATACCTACCCTAAATTTTACTCTGTGACATGCTGTCAGATGCTGGCAACAGTTGATCAAGAAATCAATGACAGCAATAAATTCTGCCTTTTGTATCATATCCCATATTGCATATGGAAGTGGCAAATGCATATACAAAAAACTCTAAAGAAATTAACTTTTGCCTTATCTTCCCCTTTGTAGATTTGTTGGCCTACTGAATAGCCAAACTGCAGAAATGCTGACTAATACACCTTGTGTTTATAGTACCTGCTTTCTTAACTAGCTTTAAGTCCAAAAGTAGAAATAACAATTATTTGTTGCCTTGGAAACATATGAACTATGCATTCATGCCTTTCTCAATGTATATTGGGTTTTTTCTATAATGCTGTTACAGAGATCTACCAAAGCCTGCAATTAATCAGCTGGAATAAACATCACCTTTTACGATTCAATTATTTATCAACTGCTGATGGCCAAATTTGACTTTAAACAAAGTGCAGATGACTTTTGCCAAGTTTATCTCTGACCAGTGTCACTAAAATGTTTACCAAATAATGTCCTTTTCCCAGCAAAATAAAGAAAGATAAAATTTGCTCCTCATTATAATAGAAAAAACTTTGCTAGCAGTTATTATTTATCCTTTTCATATCCAGAGTTTCTTTGACTTGGAAAACTAAGCCAACTTCTGGCTTTTAAGATAGCATGTTGGAGGACATTCCTAAACTACCTCTTTATACTTATTTCCATATACATTAAAACTCTTTGCGTGCCCTACAGTATATCTGGGAGTCTATTGGCAAAAAGAAGTATAACTTTACATTGCTTCCACATTAATCATACCACAGTAACTACATAAATGTCAATCAAAATCATTGGTGTGAGACCAGCCAAACCTCACAAGTATCTCATGTTATCAAAACACCCTTACCATCTTGTCTAAATACATTCCTACACACCAAATTAGCACAGGGATGTACGTGCATTACGAGCCAATTAATAATAAACAACTGCTTTCTGAGTTAAAGGCAAATGATTAAACATACCAACCAAGTCTCATTTCTATTACACTACCCAACAATGCTCCCAATAAGCAAGGTCCCTAAGAAGTCTAGGTTTGTTTTTGCTTTTTGCTCGCTCTACTACAATAGCTAAAAATGGAAACATAGCCAACACCATTTTCAAATGTCATTTTCAAAGGTGTGCTTACATTCCATTTTCTAAAATGCAGACACCTAAATTGTAGACAGGCAAGCCCCACTCCACTGAGAGTTTGCGGAAAGATGCCAGCGGGAGCCGGGCAGCCGGGAAGCCTTAGGGCACCCGCTGCCACTGGCACCTGCGCAAAGAGAATCGCACAAAAGGGGGTAGAAAGTTCCCCTGCAAAGCACTTGGGGGAAATTGGTCCAAGATTTCAATAATACCTGGACCTCCCAGAAGGTGTTATGTTGCTTAAAAAATATGAAGAACCTAAGTCCTAATTATATTTGTAACAATGTGTTCAGGTTTCCCAGGTACAAGCAATTGCCCAGGACTTAAAAATTAAGATTGAAAAGCAATAGACTGCCATTTTACTACTGCTCCATGTCTGATTTCTCAGAACACAATATTATGCTAACAGCAGCAATATCTAAAGTTTCAGAAAATCTTTTCTTTGTAGTCACAATGGTTTTTATTAATGGTATTTATTACTGTAAGTGAAACATATGCTCAAATAAAGACCTTGAAGAGTACAAAGGCTATGACTGAGATGTACAAATAGACCTAGAAGTCAGGCCTCAAGTTGACATGCTACGGAAAAGACCCAATATACTTACAATTTTATTAAGATGGAAAAAGCCTTGATATACACACAATGTAAAATCCTTGCTTTTCTTCCCTGCCCATTATTCATCTAGATTTCCAAAGGTACTTTATGGGAAATTATTCTAAACAGCAGGTGATTCTGTACCCTATACTTAGAAAAAAGAAGAAAGCAGTTTCCCAACAGTCCCCAGCCATCAATCCTCTTGAAAAATAAGCCTGACCATAAGCTTAAGGCACCACCAGCCTGAGCTGGAAAATCCTCAAAGGGCATTCCAAGCTATCCTGGAGCAACTGACATTTCTTATGTGAAATGCAACTTCTAAAAACTTTCTAGCTGAAGAAGTTTTTTAGTAAGGAAAGATTTACTGAATGTGTATACAGTGAAAGGTATTTTCATTAGCTAATGCTTCACAGACTTTAATTAGAATGAACTTTCTCATAGGTTTCCTTATTTTCAGGAAGAAGTCTCACTCTTCTAAATGAGATCAATCAATTTTTTTCTCTGCACTAGGAGTTTTTTGATGATCAGTTACAATGATCATTTATGTTGGTGTGCGAAGAAGTTTACAACACGGCAGTAGCCCTTCCGTTAGCCCTCGCTAATGCCTGCTGCTCCAGCGCTCCTTCCAGCACAAGTACCTGAGAGCTCCTAGCTGACATTTCTGAAAAATGAAGTGTTTACCATCCTTACATTTTTCTGACCTGTTTAAAACATATAATTTATTATATTTTATATGTATATCTTTATAGTTTGTTTATATAGCACCAATATCTGAATTACAACTTTCCTGCGAAAACCTGCTTGCAAGAACTTTGTAGGTACATATTTGCATATATACAAATAAATGGAAAACCCCTTGCATTCCTTTGTGATTAGACAGCACCTCTAGCAGCACAGTTCGATAATACACAAATCCATTATTGCAAGAAAACAGATGAACAAATATCTGATGACTAACTTACTACAGATCAAGTGCTTAATACATTAAACTAGACATTCCTGTAACACCTTACCCCTCTGGTTTGTCAATGGGCTGTAGTGCACTGCCTTGGGAGAATCCTTTACCTGTTTCTGTGGCAGAGCCTGAAAATGCCACAGGAGACAGATAACAGTGCCATTGTTCAAAGCAACACAAAGTATCATTATCTACCATGATCACTGCAGAGCATTTTCTGGATATGGAGAGCTAAAGATATGAATAGTGTACAGTGGGAACTGAGGTCTTCCTTGCAAAGCTAGGCCAATGTTTTTGTGTGGGGGTGTGCATACACGTGTGAGTGTCTGTGAAGGAGAGGTAAGTGTACTGACAAGCTTCCTCCAAAAGCTTTACCTCAAAGTCCAAAGTCCAACACAACATCTTAAGTTTGCCTGTTAATGGGAATACATGTCACAATTCTAGTCCAGTACAGGTAGAATAACACGTCTTAGAATATTGGTGTTCAGTAATATTACACTAGCATTTTCCCCAAGGAAATCAAGATGATCAAGTCATGATGAGCAACCTGATCTAGTTGAAGATGTCCCTGCTCATTGCAGGGGGAGCTGGACTAGATGACCTTTAAAGGTCCCTTCCAACCCATACTATGATGATTCTATGGTTTAAACAGGTAGACTTTCCATTGGTGCACTTTTAAAGCATCTATCATAAACAATATGTCTTGCTTCCATTTTTAATAGATCAGGTTGTGAAGGAAGGAAGATAATCCTTGAAGTTATTCAATGTTTCACCTTACACAGGCAGCAGTTCCTAGGATATTATCTTAGGTTAGCCTTGTTAGACAAGACTTACTTAAATTAGCTGGCTTAGATTTGAAGATAAGTGCTTATTAGCAAGTCAGTAGGTGAGCAGGTAGGTTTGGCAATATTTTCACCAACTTTTGAATCCACCAGTATTAATTGCACATTTCTAGCATTTGTAATGAGCAATGTGCAGACTCAGAGCTTAAAGACATGATCCAGATATTGCTCAGATATTGCTGAGGGATGCGGAGTCAGAACTGCTTTAATGTGTTGCTGTCAGATACCTGGTGTCTGACAGGTAAAGGGTACAAAGTCATTCCATTAAACAATGATTATTGCTACTTCCTGAGCATCTGAACCCCAAGTTTCTTATTAGCCAAAAGTTCTTTCATAAGGATCAAAAATGACCAAGAACAAGAGTTTTAGAAGTCCATAAAGAACATAAAACCTTTAGAGAATTCTCCTGAAAGTGGTGGAGCAGAACACAAAACTTTTAGAGACTAATTTTGTTTTGTTTTCTGCTAATTGCATTTCAGACCTAAGTGCATGCATCATTCTGTTTTACTCTATTCACAAAGGTCATTATTATAATCTTATTGGCCAATGGCATACTTAAAGGGAGCTTATAAGAAAGATGGGAGACTTTTCAGTAGGGCCTGTAGTGACAGAAGAACGTGTAATGGTTTTAAAATAAAGGAGGGTAGATTCAGACTAGATGTAAAGAAGAAATTTTTTTTAATGAGGTTGATGAAACACTGTAACAGGTTGCCCAGAAAGGCTGTATATACCCCATCCCTAGAAACATTCAAGGTCAGGTTGGATGGTGCTCTAAGCAACCTGCTGTAGTTGAAGATGTCACTACTCATTGCAGGGGGGTTGGACTTAAAGGTCCCTTCCAACCCAAACCATTCTATGATTCTGATTCTATACTCCTTAGACCCTATAGCTAGCTCTTCCTCATCTGTATTAGAAAAATAGCTGTCCAGCAGTACAGGCGTGGACAGAATATACTTGTAACATATTGTTACTTCATTAGCTCATTTTCTAAGGAAAATGACAGCACAATTTAATTCTGCTTCGGTTGTTAAATACCTTCTCATAGTTGAGACAAAGAGAATACTTTGCTGAAAACTAGTCAACACTAGAATGTTCCTTGTTTTAGACGACTTTCAAATGAAACTAGGTAGTAGGAACATCTCTTTACCGAGAGGGTGGTCAAACACTAGAACAGTCTTCCTAGAGAGGAAGTCCATGCCCCAAGCCTCTCAGTGTTTAAGAGGCATTTGGAAATGCCCTTAATACATGTTTTAACTTTTCATCAGCCCTGAATTGTTCAAGCAATTGGAATAGATGATTGTTGTAGGTCCCTTCCAACTGGAACTATTCTCTTCCATTCCACTCCATTCCAAATAAATTGTAAAATAAATTAATACATTAATAAATAAACAAATGAAAGAAAAAGTAATAAACTGACACTTCCAGGAAAGTGTAAGTGCCTAGCAATGCACATCAGGGCTGCTACATTCAGTGTGCAGCAATGGGTAGATGGAAGGTGAATATCAAAGCATCGGCTCATGTCTATTATCAGCCTAAGAAACTTCAAGCACTGCAAGTCTCTGTTGAGTTTACCTTTGGAGAAAGACTGCTTGATTGAAGTAATTAATGCCACATTATTTCTTCTCTAGGTAATGAGTACAGCTCTCTCTCACATTGTCTTTACATTGTCAAATTCAGACATGCAATGTGATTTGTAAAAGCCAAACCCAAAATGTAGCATGCATTTAGATGCTTTACTATGCATTTAAGAGCCATATCTTCTACCATACCTTGAAGGAATTAACAAGTAAAAATAATATTGACAGAATGATACATGCTTTATAATTATATCAAAAGTGCATCTGAAGAATTTTCTTACAATGTCATTCATGACAATCACATACATAACACATAAATACATTGCTATCTAACAGCTGTGTATCTCCTCTCATCATCATCAGCTTTGAAAACTGAACACAAACATATTGGCTTGTTATCCTTTAAAAAGTATTGATGGTCACTCTCTCGCTCATTCTTACTCTGTTTCACCTGTCAAGCATTAATGACTGCCTTAGTTGCAAATGAAACTTTTATTAGGCAATTACCATCTAGGTCTATATAAAATCCTTGTCCTTCACTCCATGTATTGGGTAAAAACGCATCCTGGTTTTGGCTGGGACAGAGTTAATTTTCTTCACTGTAGCTTTTATAGTGCTGATGGCACACTGATGTTTTAGTTGTTGTTAAGAGGCAGCTAAGTGTTGCTAAGTAGTGCCTGTACTAGTTAGGGACTTTTCCAGTTTCCCATGCTCTGCCACATGCACAAGAAGCCAGGAGGGGAGGGGGTCATAGCCAAGCCAGCTGACCCAAACTGGCCAATGGGATATTCCATATCATATGATGTCATGACCAATATATTAACTGGGGGAGCTGGCCAGGAGGTAGAGCGATCACGGCTCCAGGACTGGTGATGTCAGGTCAGTGGGTAGTGAGCAGTTGCATCGCTTGTTGTTTGTTTTGGTTGCTTATTCCCCCTCCCCCTCGCCACCAGGGTTTCACCTCTCTCTCTCTTTTTTCTCATTATTTTCTTTTTCATTATGTTATTACTGTTGTTGTTATTATTTTTGTGTTATTTTAATTATTAAACTGTTCTTATCTCAACCCACAAGTTTGCTCACTTTTACCCTTCCAATTCTCTCCCCCATCCCGCCAGTGGGGGAGTGAGCAAGCCGCTGTATGGTGCTTAGTTGCTGGCTGGGGCTAAACCACAACAAAAAGCCATTGCCTGAGGAATACAGCAATAATACATTATAAAATATGAAATCTAATAAAACAGGTGCTGTGCTTCTTGCACCATCAAATTCCTGGATTTAACTAGTGTATAGAGCAGAATTGCCTGATGTCCTTCCCCAACAACTCCCACCATTACATCAGCGAAAAAAGAATGTTCTCCTGGCATTGCAATGCATGCACAAAACCCAAGCATAGTGTTTCTTAATCTTTTTTAGTTAAGAGGAAAAAAATATAGAGATCTCCCCTCTTTCTCTCCCTCCAAAACCTGTGGCCCCTCTGGTATCCCCTTACATACTTTTGCAAACTGAGAGTAAGGAGTAACAAAGCTATTATGAAAATAAAATGTTATTGCTTTAAAAAACTGTAATTTTACCTTTATAATTGAAAGTGAAAACAAAAAAATCAGTGATTTGTATACTTCTGACTATGCTTGGTAATAGACTTTGACAAGTCAGAACCTACACTAACACTGGACAATTATTGTATTACCTTTATTTTCCCCCATTGTTTGCTCATATGCACAGGGATGTTATGGTGCTTCTATGCTTCTTTAAAATTTGTACAGATTCCCGATTTTTTTGGATGAAGAATGATCACAATGAGTGAACAAAATTGTGCAAAATAATTAAGGAGAAGTCAGTAACACTCAGGCTGTCTAGCCAGGGCTAGAAAATCTGGCCCAATCTTTCACTCTTTACTACAAGAAATGCAGTTTCTGGCCAACTCAGCTGTCTATACACAACAGGCAGAAAGGGAAAAATGCTAGGTGTATGCCAGCCTCTCCAGCCTCACAGAAACAGGATGTCAACTGGCACCTGTTTCTGTAACAATTCCCTCAACTAAGTATTCTTTTGAACTGGGATTTATGCAGATGTTTATGTCAATACAACTCTAGCACAAGCATCTAACAGTGGATGAAGCAAGAGTCTTCAGAATAAATAATTTAAGGTAGCCCCTGGGCCAATGAGTGGAAGATGAAGGTTGGGGGGAAGCAAACCAACAACTCCTTTAACAATGCAACTTCTGTATTTTTTTTTCCATTTTTTCCTCAGAGTCTATTAAAAAACTAAATGTAACATGGATATGGAGATACTTTTCAGCTAAAGCAGTTTTAGCCACAGCTTTTTCTGTTAGCCTTTACAAAAGGAAGAATCCCCCCCCACAAATGTTCTCTCTATGCCTGAAACAGGTAGCAGATTAGAAACTTTTTGCATGTTCAAATAAACAAAAAGCAAGTAGAAATAGAGGTTAAGTAGGAAGCCTTAACAGTTGGTACAGGCATCAGTTATTCAACCTGGTTCTAAACTTTAATATCCAAAGCCTGAATGTGAAAAAAAGCATTGATAAAATGAAATCCAAAAGAAATGGCAGGAAGATTTTCAATAAAAACATAAGATGTTTTGACTACATTCTTTCATTTTATTCTCTATGATCTCATTGCCATTAACTTTTTTTTTTCCTCCCCATAAAGACTGGTTTCAAACAATGAAATTTAAATAGTATCAAGTTTGGCATATAATAAACTTGGGATTAATACGAGCAAAATCCTTCATATGTCTAATGTTGAGATGCATAATTTTCTTCATAACATACTCATTTTGAAAAAGCTAAATTGGTTCTCTCTTTTTTAGTCTTTTGTTTTCTCTTATGATGGGTTTGCCACTTGCAAATTCAAGTGTTACAATAATGACCTAGATGAGTGGAGGCTTATGCAATTCTCCTATCTAATTTTTAAAACCTGCTATTTTAGTTTTAATACACTGATTGACCATTGGAGTTTTCCTAGAAGCAGAATTCCACTGCAGAAGACACACAAAACTTATCCATAAATAGCAGATTTGAACCAAGCACGTAAAGGACACAGCAGGGTGCCAATATGAGAAAGTTTAACCTTATGTGATCCTCATTCTTGTCTTTGCTCAGACAAACCAAAAAAAACCCAGACCAAATGTAAGGCAGATTACAATTATAGTGTAAGAAAAGTACTAAGTAGTAAATCAATACCAAGGGAAGGCAAATTACAGGAAAGAAAATTAATTTTTCCTTTTTCCGGTGTTATATACGCTGTTGCGGACAGAAGTAATAATTCATGGGAAGTAGCAAAGAATGACCACCATCCATCAACTGCACAGAAATGGTAATAAAAGAGTAAAATACCCACCCCCCACCCCGAACTCCAAAACTCAAAAACTATGGGAATAGAGAGAAAACTGCAACGAAACCTCCAATTGAGTTGGTAAATATTTTAGAAAGTAAAATTAGCTGGAGATCTTTGGTTTTTAATGAGTTAAAGACCATTCAATTATTTTAGAACACAAGATTTCTGCTTCTACCCACAACAGAGGAAAGGGAGGACAGGCAGCAATTCCTGCTGTGAAGCAGCAATGGTCTCCAAATTCCAAGCACAAGCTGCAGCCTTTCTTTTGGCCAGTTTTCAAGATGTTTCACTAACTCAAATTTGTGAAAGACATTATTTTCTGTATGCATAAAAAAGTATATCTTCTCCAATTTATAGCATTTAATTTCTGAGTAAATATTAAATATTCTAGGAAGAGCAAGATACACAGTGTCATGACTTACAGACATCAGCTTTTCACACAGACTTCCCTTTTCATGCACAAAGCAGGCAAAATGTGCATGTGTCGATAGCTTGGTTTCTATTAGTAGTACAAATATTCCTTTCAAAGGTGTTTCTGAACGGACTGTATGATCTGCTACCTAAATAAAAGATTGAAACACAGTTCTGGAATAAAACTGATGTTTCTCCATCCAGAAGCATCATACCTCCTCATAATCATATCTCTGGCAAAACTGAAATCCAAAAGGATGTTCCCAGATTGTTGGCTTTCCTGCCTGAAAAGAATGGAGTAATTTGACGTGGCAAGTTAGGGCACAGAAATATACAGCTTTTTCATGAAACTGCCTTACACCACAGGAGATGTAAATAGGCTTCTTCCACAGGTCACGATAGTTCAGATACACCTTATTGTCAAGACTTTTCCCAAAAGACATAAAACATTTCAAAGTTTCTGAAAAAAAATCATGCCATCAGAATAACAGAAAAAAGGGTAAAAGAATTGGATGCTTTAGGTTGAAATCACCCATCTGCTGGAAAGGTCTAAGCATCTACATGCAGGGTTTTTAGTGTACCAAACCGATAATAGTGGTTAGTAAGTAAGCAAAAGACTTCTGTTAGTGCAATACACCTCAACACACGCTCCCTGTCCAGCCCAAACAAACTATTTTAAAGAACAGAGTAACGAAAAGGAGAAGGTGTTGCAGCATGAGGATGAAGCACAGTTAGACATGCTGGAGGTGGGTTCATTAACTCAGGCTTTCAGAAACCCCATCCTATTCAGGCATTCTCATGCTCTCCTTCAAAAAAGAGTATACTTTGTGAACTTGGAGTTCACAAAGGCAATTCATATCCTAATATCTTCATTATGTGTCCCACTAAGTACCAGGCAAGACAACCCTTGGAGGCTACAGATGTGGTGCATTAAGTTTCCAGACAACCACAGTGAAGAGATTTTGCTATATTCCTTACTCCTGCTGGATTTAATAGAGGTAGAGAAAATACCTGCCTAGATTTTAGTTTTGCTTGAAAAGCACTCAGATTCTGATTAATTTTCAAAAGATGAACATAGTGACGTAATTAGCTACCAGTCTCTGAGGGAAGGAAAATGGTTGGGTTTTTGTATTTCGTTTGGTTTCTTTTGCCTCGAGAAGGCCTCAATAAACTATCGAAACCAAAAAGAGTTCAAAGAAGGATTAAAGATGAAAAATGAAACAATACATTTAGAAAAGACTTAGAAAAGCTTTAATGTAAGACTCTCTGGAACCATCAAAATGCAAACAGGAAAACCTGCACTATAACTATTTGTTTGTGGAAGGAATAGTAATTAAGTAAATAAGCTAACTGCATATGTAAAGAAAGATGTTTGCTTCATCTCTCTCGGCTTTGGGTAAGACATACAAAATGCTGAATCAGTCAGACCCTCAAAAATAAACAAGTTTTACATCTACTAATGCATAGGACTTTCTTGAATTCTCAAATAATCAAATACTGCTGGATCTAGAAGATACACATGCAGTGATCTCCAGCTGCTCCATCGTGTTCCTTAGGGCCTGCAAACACTGGCTTTCTGAAGGAGAACATTTGCCAGGTAAAGGTTGGGAGCCAGGGCAGCTGCCTGGATTCAGCACCACAGAGGTGGTGCTCAATAACACAGCACAGAATGTGAATCCAACCAAAAACATTTTGGATTATACAAGGCACCACATTCACTACATAAAATATGAATTCAATTATTTTATTTGTTATTTAAAGTGCTTAATACTTCAGGATTGGCTGAGCAACAAAAGCAACTAAATTCTTGTTCAGCAAGACAACAATTATCCCAGAGGAGCAATTGCAATATGTGCTTTAATTCTCAAACTTGAAACTCAGGGTGATTACACAACCTGGAATTCAGAGCATCTGAAGGACACTGACAAACATATCCATTGTTTGCTATTCTGAGGAAAAGGCATGAACATGTCTGGCAGCTTTGAACATTTCAGTTCCAGCATCAGATCATATCACAAATAAGCACAAGGCATTTGCCGCTAGGCTAGCCAGTTCTCAGAAGTCCATTCATATAACACTGCTCCACTTCTGATTTATTTCCTTTTACTTTATAAAACCTGAGACTTACAGGAATTTTTCTTAAAGTCCCCGGACTTCTGACTACCATTCTGAAGGCAAGAATACAAACAAAGACAGTTCTCACTATTACATGAGGAGAAAAATAAAAGGCTGGAGACAAAGTCTTGACCTCATGCAAGATACTGGCAAAGTTCATTGACTCAGGGGAACCCAAACTTTACCCTAAGGCCCTTCTGTAAGCATATATGGACACAGACGACAGTAATAGCTGACATTTTAAAATGGAATGAAAGGCAAACACAGTGACATCCAAAGGGTAATAGCAATGAATCTCCACAGGTTTTCCTAAACCATTGCTGTGCTGATTTCTTCTGGAAAGAAATACTGTTACGCTTTCCTCCAATTGTGGTAATTGTATTTCTGCCATTCAGTATTGGTAGAATGACAACTTGTCAACATTTTAGTATGTTAATCTTATAAAGTCCGTCCATAGTAAGCCAGTAATAAAACTTCCCAAAGGTTTTCTTCTAAAACGGATAAAAATTGTTGCTCTGTTTTGTCTCAAAAGATGCTACCACTGAAAGCCCGTACTTTACTCCTAGCTGTCGGGATATCAACTCAAATGCAACTTTTCCAACTAATCTTTGCTCTAGGTCTGTTGAGATGATTTACAGGGTGAATAAATTGATTCCTCTGCCTCAGTCACAGGGTCCATCTAAGCAACATCATCAAGATTTGGTCAGCAGTAGTTATTGACCACTGGAATCAGCCAAAATGCCTCAAACTAAGATGACCTGGGAACCAAATGACTCTCTGGAGAAAGCCAAAGTAAGTATCTTTTTATGTATTTCACAGAAAGCATAGAAAATTGAGCAAGAAGAAATCTATTGCAACCCTCTGCATGGAAGCAGGCTCAATTATACCTCAGATATTCCTGCCAGACATTTATCTAATACATGCTCAAGTATGTCTACCGGTAGAGATTTTCCATGTCATTAGGCAATTTACCGTAGAGCTTAACAGCTCATGCAGTCACAAGTGATTTCCTAACCCCCTACTCTCATTTACTTTGCTGCAATCTAAGCCCAGATCTGCTTATCCTATCCAAAATGGATGGGGAGAGCAAACTATTGCCTTTATCTTTGCAACTACTTTTTAAGCACCTTAAAAATATTTCTGTGTTCCACTTGAGTCTGCTGCCTGTTTTACTAGCCCAGCCCCCTTAACACTTCTCTGCACTTTCCAGACATGTAGGCCACATTTGCTACATCTTCTTTGTCCTCTCATTTGGTCTAATCAGCTGGCTTGCATTCTTCCTGAACTGCAACGTGCAAGCCTGGACGCAGCATTTCTGCTGAGACTGTGTGAGCTCAGAAGAGAATAGACAGCCTTATGTTGTCATTCTTCTTCTTAGGATCCATTTTAGCCTTTAAAACTTCTAACATGGATCCTGTGTCTCGCCTATCTTTTCGCATTCCTGTAATGGTGCAGACAGCGTTCTGAGAAGCAAGACTCTTGCACATTTTCACATAGAATTGGCTTCTATTTCTTTCAGAATGCTGCTCTCATTTGTCACTATCATCTTGAATCCAACCCTCCAACATACTTTTAATCCTCTCACCTTTGCTTAATCTGCAAATTTAGTATTTCTCAGTTGATTTTTCAAAGCTGACAACCTATTAGTAAACGCGTCTAGCATGTGCAATATCTTCCAGGTTCTCAGATGAAAGCACAGAATTGCTCATTTCGTTAGTTTCTTTTCAGTGTTATAGAATCCATAGCTACAGAACAAAATATACCTATTTCTTCCATTATATGCTGAACTCTTTTTTACCCCAGGTATACTGCCACCCAAGTAATTTTCCTGTTCTTTATAACCATGTTATACAACCTGTAGTAAGTCGCTCATTGCTGAAAGATTGAGATAGTCAATGTACATAGTGTTTGCCCCTATTACCTTTGCTATTGTGCAACTTAAGGTAATATATACTTTTAAAAGACCAAAATGATTCTTATATCGTATAAGCATGGCATTGTAGCTGTTACTCTTTGGAGACAGTCTGCTTGATCTCACTTCAGCTGTTCATTGAGCTACACAACAGATTCCGAAAAAGCCTATTATTTGTTTGGTTTATTATAGTTGGTATAGTATAAAACTATTCATGACATACTTTTTGGGTAAAGCTATGCATATTTCTTGGATAAAGTCCTTAGTCTATCAGGCTGCACTGCCTAGTATTACGATACACATAGTACCCAACTCTCTATTTTTTATGTCCCTGTAGTGAAGTCATGTCCCACTGAAGCCCACTGAATTTCCGTCTTAACCTTCATGC
The DNA here is from genome assembly GCF_963921805.1 of Phalacrocorax carbo. NCBI lineage: Eukaryota > Metazoa > Chordata > Aves > Suliformes > Phalacrocoracidae > Phalacrocorax > Phalacrocorax carbo. Next base: position 146,626,898 of record NC_087514.1, on the reverse strand, counting down.
AGACAAAACTCATTGTTTCAACTGATCTTTCTTGTAGCAAAAGCCTGGAGGATGAGCTCTGGTCAATATCACTAATTTCATCAACATATTTTATTCTGGTGTGAGTACTTTTAATCGAAGTGTGGAGGGAGCCTAAAGACATTTCACATGGAAGGTTCATCCTCGAGGTCTTCTCCAGGCATGTAGAGGACACAGTTATCAGAAGTAGTCAACATGGATTCACCAAGGGAAGATCATGCTTGACCAACAGTATAGCCTTCTATGATGGTGTGACTGGCTGGGTTGATGAAGGGAGAGCAGTGGATGTTGTCTATCTTGACTTCAGTAAGGCATTAGACACTGTCTCCCATAACATCTCACAGGAAAGATAAGGAAGTGTGGGTTGGATGAGTGGACAGTGAGGTGGACAGAGAACTGGCTCAACAACAGAACTCAGAGGGTCATGATCAATGGAGCAGAGACTGGATGGAGGCCTGTCACTAGCGGTGTTCCCCAGGAGTCTCTGCTGAGTCCAGTCCTGTTCAACATATTCATCAATGACCTGGATGATGGGATAGAGTGTAACTACAGCATGTTTGCTGATGATACCAAGCTGAGAGGAGTGGCTGATGCACCAGAAGGCTGTGCTGCCATCCAGCAAGACCTGGACAGGCTGGAGGTCTGGGCTGAGGGGAACCTCAGGAAATTCAACAAGAGCAAGTGCAAGGTCCTGCACTTGGGGAGGAACAACCCCAGGCACCAGTACAGGCTGGGGGTTGAACTACTGGAAAGCGGCTCTGTTGAGAAGGACCTGGGAGTGCTGGTGGACAGCAAGCTGACCCTGAGCCAGCACTGTGCCCTTGTGGCCAAGAAGGCCAATGGTATCCTGGGATGAATTAAAAAGAGTGTGGCCAGCAGATGGAGGCAGGTTGTCCTCCCCGTGTACTCTGCCCTAGTGGGACCACATTTGGAGTACTGTGTCCACTTTTGGGGCCCCCAGTTTAAGAAGGACAGGGAACTGCTTGAGAAAGTCCAGCAGAGAGCTATCAAGATGATCAGGGGACAGGAGCATCTCCCTTATGAGGAAAGGCTGAGAGACCTGGGTTTGTTCAGCCTGGAGAAGAGAAGACTGAGGGGGGATTTCATCAATACCTATAAATACTAAAGGGTGGGTGTCAAGATGATGGGACTAGGCTCTTTTCATTAGTGCCCAATGACAGAACAGGGGGCAATGGGCACAAGTTGGAACATGGGAAGTTCCACCTCAATATGAGAAAAAACTTCTTTCCTGTGAGGGTGGCAGAGCAGTGGAACAGGCTGTCCAGGGAGGTTGTGGAGTCTCCTTCCCTGGAGACATTCAAAACCCACCTGGATGTGTTCCTGTGCCCCTTGCTTAGGTGTGCCTGCTCGAGCAGGGGTCTTGGACAAGATGATCTCCAGAGTTCCCTTCCAACCCCTACCATTCTGTGATTCTGCCAAATAAGGGATGCAATTAGGGAATGTTTTAGGATGATGGAAAGGGGTCTTTTCCATCAACACTATCTCTGTCATTTGAGGCCATCCACTGATCCTTGCAGAAAGGAGTTTCTGAAAAACGGGAATGTGGGACACAGCTATTATGACAGTCATTGAAATATGACACATAGGTGAGAAACAAAAACTATCCCTCCATCAGTTAGAAAATCACAGCTCTGGCTAATAAAAGTTCTACATTTCATCTCTGGTCTTTACGACAAGAGTTCTTTAAAACTATTAGCAGTATCTTCGGTTTTCTCAGAATGAAAGCTGATAAATTAGCAACAGAGAGAAGAACTCCTAAACTAGACCGTTCACTTGGAGTCGTTACATAAATGGCCTTTCTGAAATGTGTCCAAGACTTAAATTATTCTGATTAGTTGACGTCTCTGGAACTGGCAACAAGCCTTTTTTTCACTGTTGCTCTCATGGCAATTATTATTCTTGTTTCACTGCATATTTTACTAACATTTCTCAAGTGTCTAGTTATAAATCTCTTAAAAGGCTGAAGACAATTGAATCAGTAGAAGTAAAATAAGAACAGAACCAAACTGATATGATCCCTGCCGTTCCTGTATAACTATTTTTGAAGTTGAAAACAAGTATCCTACATCCAACCTGGAATTGATGAGTATGTACTTCAAAAAGGAACGGGGATGCTCTTAAGCCTATCCATTATATTTACATATCACAAAAGGATACATAATTCAGAACGACAAAGTTATAAGTTACTGCACACAGTTTGCTTCTTTTTGTTCAATTATTTTCTTAAAACAGGAAGCTAACTGTAAAATTAGGATTTCTAATATTCATCTCCACAACACATTTTTCCTTGTAGATAACAGCTCTCTTCAGATTCAAGAAAGCTCTAAAAGATCTCATTTATCTAATCTATCAGAACCAATTAATTTTACCAGAAATATATTCCTCTCATATCCTCAAACATCAGACCTTTCGTGTTCCCACAGTTCTTCTCCCTAAACTGCTATCAACTCTATAATTGGAGTTTGTGTCTCTTTGTTCCACAGTTCTTTCAAACACCACTTCAAGTCCCACCACTTCTCATTAACTAGTAACTTCTTCAACTCTCTTTGATAGAAGAGTCAAATCCCCCAAGTCAAAACTTTGTAAATTAGTATTCATTATTCCATGTTTCATGGAACGTGCATTATCTGCCATTGAATCAGGAATAGAAACTACTGTCTCAGTTTCTAACATGTTAAATAACTTTAGAAAACTGTTCTTTCATTGTCCTCTGTACAGATCATTCCTTTGACCCCTGTGCTGCCTAAGAGTGATACAATCCATGAGATTCCTCTAACAATATGGTGTGACATGCCATTGAAAATCAGCTGTGAAGTATTCTCTAACAGATGCTGTAAGAAATTTTCCATGCTCTATGATGAAAGAGGATGCAAGCAACCTTTTCATTACTTGCACCACATTTCAGCTCTCTTCTCACTTTTCTTCTTGCTCTCCCACACCCAAATGGGTAAAGGGCTTAATCCTAGTATGTTTGAAAGATCCAGTCCAAGCAACCTTAAATGAAATATCTCTTTCTACTGAAGTAAAAAAAGACTAAACATGCATTAGTACAGAAACTGTTTCAATTTCAGTGGGTTCAATATGGAAATACAAGGCTGTCAATTGCCAAAGATGCCAACCATCATTTTTTGCAAACAGGGCTCCAGAAAATTTTCTTATTCTACCAACACTCTTTTTCTGTTCAATAGTACAGGACAAACAGCCAGACAATAACTATTTCCACGCATACAAATACCATGAACACCACTGAAAACGCAAGGAGCTGAGAAGGAAATTCTTCATTACCAAGAAGTTAGGATTACTAACTGAAACATTCTCTACATGAAATACAAGATAATAGCAAAGGAAAAAAGGGTGAATGGACTTAGGCACTCCGGAAGAAAAGCTGAGAGCTATCAGTACAGACAGGTTTTCTCTGGACAGAAGATGATAAATGTACAGAGGAACTGTTTGTAAACTGAAAATTCATCCAGCTGATTAGGCAGAAACAATTTTTCCTTAGGATCTTAGCAGGGGTTTGCTTTGTTCTCTCATCTGACAGTACTTTCAATTACTGAGACAGAATGACAAAAGAACATATGTGCTCAATGATCAGAGGACCTGCACCATCAAACTGGGCATCTGCTACTCATTTCTGAAGGATGCTGCAAGTGAGACTCAAGTTAAAACCAGAATACTGAATAGTGCTAAGCCAAGCTAGCTGGAGCAGGGCCAAGAAATGGGGTGATCTGCAGAGGAATTTAACACAGTGGTCTGTAGAAAGTAAATTGTACCTGGGCATGCACCCTGTAATTGTTTCATTGTATTTGATCAACTACATTGCAGACGGATGACTTGGGCATACATACGGCCAATGACAGACCAAAGAGAGGTGTAAAGGTGATTCAATTTCAATAAAATATCCTTGGCTTTGCTTCCAAAGAGAGTCAAAGTGCACTATCATGACCCAGCCATTAATCCATGAAAATATAACTAGATCTGGAGGTACTGTATCCTTGAACAGGATGCATCACAGGAATAATCACCTAATTTATGAAGCTGAAGTGTCTCCTCTGACTTGATTTCATTCTAACCTGGTTTGCACCTGTCCCATGCTGTCCTGAATTGCTTACTCATTTTTGAAACTCTTATGGCTACCTACCACATTCACCAGCTGTAACAGCAGCTGTTATTTCTGTTGCCCCTTTTTTCCCACAAAGAAAAAAAAAAAAGTCTTTTTTTCCTTCCATCTTTCACCATAAACTGACAGTCTGGTAAAACACATTTTGCAAATAAAATTCTGAAGCATTTCAGAAATGGGGAGTTCAATCAATGCACTGAATCATAGTTGGTCAGTGACAAAATCAATAGGGGTACAATGTTACTTGTAACTCCTTTCTACTGACTGCATGGAATTTATGGGAAAGATGGTCTTCAATTAATTTTTATTTCAGTAAGTCTTACAATTTTTTTTCCTTGCGTTTCTTCAGATAAATCCTTGGATAACATGCTTAAAAATTCAGTAACAAAATAGTTTCCCAGGTTTTATGGAGACAGTAACTGTTTATAAATGTATGCTATGCAACAGCTTCTACTAGAAACCTTTGTAATCTCACTACATTGTGGGAAAGCAGAGAGGGAGACAACTCCTTTTCACAGAAAACAGGGTTAGCAGTGAGTTTCTTCAAAATGGTAAATGGAATCACAGAATAATTGCGGTCAGAAGGGACTTCCAGGATCGTGTAGTGCAAGGTCTGTTTAGATCAGGCTGCTCAAGACCATGCCCAAATGAGTCTTGAGAACCTCCTAGGACAAAGACAGCACAACTTCTCTGTGCATCCTGTTCCAGTATTTGATCATGCTCATGGTAAAAAGAAAAATCTTAATACCTAATCAGAATATCCCACATTAATATATTTTTGTTACCCAAACTTTTAAAATGTATGACTAATTTAAAATCATACTAATTACAGAAACACCTCCATATTCATAGCTTTTTGACCCCCACCTCCACTAATGCAAAGTTTGATTTGAATTTCTTTTCTCTCTCCATTCAATATCTGAGTGGTAAATTAAAATATGTGAACAGAATCTGTACAGGAATTCTGTACAGATGTAGGGGAAAAAAAGGATCCAGAATAGAGACCCATGTGGCAGTACATCATGCCACAGCACAAACATGCCTGTCAGTTGTCTAATAAACGATTATTACAAAAAAATCTCTTTACCCAGTCCCCTGGGTTTGCATTTCCTTAGGTAGACACCACAACTTCCATTGGTTTTATTATAACAGAAAGCCCTTTTCAAACTGGTAGCAAATGGAAAACAGATCAAACTTTTTAAAACTTTGAAGTTGTTTAACAGTGCTTTCCTGCAGAATATCCAAAAAGAAGGGATATTCAAACCCTTTGAGGAATATTAAGTTCCTGTGAAATAACAGCATTTAAGAATTTTATATAACACATCCCTAAGAATGGTACATACCCCTGAAGCACATTTTTATTGCCTGTGTTTGGGGATGTTCACATTGTCCTTGTAAGTGACTTATTCTATTTGACATTCAGCAGAGCTCTCAGACTGCATAACTTTTGGCAGTGAGTTCTTCAGGTCATGTGACATGAGTCACACAAAAAAACAAAACAAGACCAAAAAATCACATCCTTTTGTTTTCTTCAGCTTTTTAATTTGTTCCTTTCAATTTTACTGGATATGCCTTTCCAATATTATGAGAAGACAAAGCCAGAGTCGTTTGGTTTGCATACTCCATCTTTGTTAGTTTTTTCATCTTTCCTCAGTTGATGCCTTTCAGAACTAAAGAGTCCAGGACAAAGATATATCATCCATCTGGGCAGGTCTTTTAACCCCAAATTATTTTCTAGCTCATTTCTGAACACCCCATCTTTTGATTTCACATAGGATGACCTTAAAGGAATTCAGCATTCAAGTGAAGGACAGTCACAGAGAACAGCAGGAGAAAAAAAGCATAGGGAATGTTATACCCAAAACTAATAAAACAAGGCAAGCCATGTGGCTACCTGGGTTAAACAAAGACTAAAATGAGTTTTTCTAAAAACAGATAACACGCAACCTCAAAAACACTGAAAATGCAACACATCGATAGGCACCTTTACAGAAAGCCCTAGAATGGCATAAAATGAAATGTCATGTTATAGCATTCTGATCGTCAGGATGACTGGGAATAACATAGAAGGAGGAAATCAGATATTCGATCTGCTTGCACCTCAAGGTGGTAATTTGTTTTCCATAACTACTTCAGCTAGGGCTTTAGAGACCTGGTAAATGTTTCCAGTCTTGGATACCGCTAATTCAGTAGTGCCCAAAGAATTATAATGGCTGAAATGAGTAGCCATAGCCACAAAGATTGCTGAAGAGTTTACTGGGTCTTTTCCCTAAAAAAGCTCTCATATAGATGGGACTACATGGACCTATGATGATAAAAATAAACGGCAAAATAATTTCTTAAGTCATCTTAAATCACAGTTTTGCTCGTTCTGTTTTCCTTACTTTAAACTGAATGACAAATGGTAGTAAAATTTGCCTTTTGCAGCAATAGCAACAGATTTTTCTGCTGCCTCTGGCTACTGCCAGGAGCCTTGAATTTTACTTGGGAAATTACAGAGGCAAAAGGCTATAACTTCTCCTTAATCATTTTATTTTATGTCTCAGCTCTTGTAAGGTGCTTCAGCTGTAGAGTCTCAGACTAAAGTGATTCAGTAGTTTATATGCTCAGAGGATACAGTCACTCTGAATGGAGTTACTCTACTTATAAGGTAAATATGAGAACATGCTTCCACATTACCCCTGGGAGACTTCTCCTGAAACACAGAGGGCAAGTTCTGTCCTCGGCTGGAGGAGGCTGAACATAGGTGAGTTTGTAAAATGTTATCTGGCTTATCTGGATCTATTTCAACATCCACCTGAACTCTGAAAGACGGAAAAGTCAGGTGGCTGATTTGTGAGCGTATAAATCATCCCTTAACAAAATCTCTTAGGAATTGCTTAACACCTCTCTTGGAGGCAGCACAACAGCTTCAGTCTCCAGTGCTGGTTTCACTGCCTTATGTTAGCTCTTAATTTAAAGCTAAGTGTAGAGCAGGTCACATTCAAGTCACTGGGAAAAAGCCCAGTTACTCTTATGGTGTACGACCAAACCTTAAAAGAAAATAATAAAACCATTAATTAAGCCCATTTAAAAGGAAAAACAACAACAAGCAAACACAATCCAGCTGGAGTTATTTGTAATTACATGTAATTTTTCTAACCGGTTACTTTTCCACGTAAGCACAGGGGCCATTGCTTTGTTAAGCTTTATAAAAACCAAATCACAGAGCACCTCCTGTTGTCACACACTGTGAAACCTGGCTTGGCCTTTGTAATCATAGTATTTGGGCTGTAATTTGCAGACATATACTGACAGTTTCAGCTAACACCTTCTCTTATCCATCCCTTATTTTCCCCAACAAATGGAAAACATCTATGAAACATCAGATCTGAGAACTGAAGCAGTGCTTCCTCTGGGTGCCACGCAAAAGGTCTATTATCATCAGAAAACAAACATGTTGCTTTTTTCCATAAAGGGTGAATTCAAAACATTAAATAATTATCATATTTCAGAGAATATGAGTGCACTCAGGCCAAAAATACTGGCTGCAGGATACTGGCATCTTCATTTTACATCCATGCTAATGTGGAGACTCAAAACATTCCCTCCTTTACTTATTTATGTGCAACAACAATCAAGACCCTTTTCCAGGCAGCAGCAAACATACCAAAAAATAGAGTTCAGTTTCCACTGCTATTCTGTGATTCAAGGTTGAGAAGAGAGAAATCCCAGCAGCATGGCACAAGATAATTAAAACATAAACTATAGCTCAGCTTTACAAGTAATCTGTACAAGAGTGACAGGATGCCAAAGCTTTGGCACCTACAATGCATAAACAGACAACACACCATGTCCAGACGGGGCAGAGCATGATATCTGCTGTTCACTAGGCTATGTGAAATGCTTACTGAGACCTTGGATTAAGTTTACCTAGTGCATTCCTTCTGTTCATCCACCATCAGGCTCAGTAAAGCGAACGGGCTGTGAAATCAATAGCTTCCCATTTGTTGATTTTTAGGAGAGGCGCAACGCTGCTCTATGTAAAAGCGCCTGAACTGTCAACACTTGAATGAATCTGAAAGGACTTACCAGCCACTGACCCCAAAAGATAATGAGCACACACTAGTGACCATTCAATGCTTCCTCACTAGAGAGGCAGTTTCGTAACAGTGACAGAACCTTTAACTTCTGGGTCATCAGATATAAAATATCATTACTGTCCAGTAACTATTCAGTGATGAAAAGGACACAAGAAGAGCTGGCAATCACAGTCCTTTCTTTGGACTTGTGATGAGCAATTTCTGGCTAGACAAGTAGTTCTCTACAGTGCCAGGCTAAAGGATGCCAAATCTATTCTGTGCCAGCCAAGGGCTCACACAGGTATTTCAATGGGATTACCCAAGAGCTTGACAATTGAGTACAAGTTTGAAGGTTATGCTGGACTGGGACCACAGTGACCAGCACTAAGTCTCTCTTGATTAACTTCTCTGCATGAACATGTATTGCAAAAAAATTAGAAAGACCTAGATTCTGAAAGGTGTTTAGATACCAAAATCTCATTGTCGTAACATGCTTAAATATCTCTGAAGACATAAGCCAAACCATCCTCTATACTCCCAATTACTCTGTTGGGAGCCTTAGCGAAGAGGCCAGTGACAAAACAAGCATGCAGATGGGCAAATCCCATGTGTCAACATGACGTGCTAGAGAGGGCCATCATGTTTCACTGTACTGTAGCTCAGTCTCTTTTGTAACTGTACAAATTTCTGCTTCTCTCATCTTGCTGTCATCCATCAGCACTAAGGACTCTTCAAAACAAAGAAGAAAATGGTTCCAATTCTACAACAGTCCTATAAATGTAGCCATAGTTTAATCACAGTTACAAAACAACCAATACATTACACTGAGTCATACAGACTCCTTTCCCTAATCTGTACCAGGGAAAAATCTACTTTATTTGTAGAGACTTATTTCAACAGGTTAACTAAAACTCTGTTATAGCCGGATGCTTAAGGAAAGAAGCCATACTGGACCTGAAATTGATAGCCACGTAGCACATTCAACTGTGGTGCATGCTTTCTCTGTAATTCCCCTTCTCTGAATGTGTAGTCTTTGAGATACAGACGAATGGACAACACTTGTCAAACTGTGATTACTCCAGAAATTGAAATACATAAAATAATACCTGATGCAATCAAATACACATCCAACTGTCATTTGCTTGGAACATAGACAAGCAGATAGCAAATGATTCAATTTGTAATTAATTCACAGAAAGAATGAGGAGTTGAAAAAAAAAACCCTATATAAATACATTCTTCAGGACTTGGCAGAAAATAATGACTGAACAAGCATCTCAAAAGGAAAATTAATGAATGACAACAGAGGCAGTACATGTGTAATGTGGAGATAGACTGCAAGAAAATTAAACAGGTTCCTTATGGGAAAATAGTCACCTTCTCCATATTTAGCCCAGAAAAAACACATGGTTCCTAATTGAATTCATGGCTATTACTCAATCAGAAGCTTCTCATGAAGTCAGAAACTGTGAAAGTATGCTTCTGAAAACAGAGCCCCAGGAGATAATTGAAGCCTTAGAATCACAGTGGTGATTTTCTTGAACACTCATCCCCAGGTTACCCAAAATAAAATCCATCAGAGAAGATACAATGCAGCTACATAAAGGTTACAGTGAATGAGATGTAAATAAAGAAAGCAGACAAAAAAATGTATAAACAATCTTTTGGGAAAACTATGCTTGAGTATTTGCACATGTATGCATGCATATTCAACTTTACTATATAAAACATATCTGAAAAAAGCTCATTTTTTAAGAAATACTAATTCCCCTTTGAAAGCGCTGTCCAGAATCTTCACATACCTTAGCAATGTTTTAAGAGCTTTGCAATATCTGCAGTTTCAGAACTTAACCACAGTTTTCAAGATCACACGCAAGCAGGTTTTCTAAAGGAAACACTGGATAAAAGGGACATGACGTGTATAAACACCCCAGATGTCATAGCAGTGCCATGTGAATAGCCACAATCCCTGGCTTTAAACTGATGGAGATTTAAATTGAAGCCAGACTCACAAAGCAGATGACAGCCTGACAATTCACACGTTACAACTGCCTCGCTAACAGCAAGAAATATTTTTATGGAAGTTGTAGGGAGAAAAAAAAAGTATTATTGAATGAAAAATTCAGTTCATAAATCTTATGATCGGAGAGAGAAGAAAACAGAACAACTGGGTTTTTTCCAGGATCAATACTGAAATTAAATCTGTGGTCTTCTCAGCCACCCAGCCAGCTCTCAAGGACATTCAGTGCTAAAATAGCAATAATAAAAGAGCCTCACGTTCCTCATATGAGAATTAAACCCCACTCTGTGTTCCTATTCCAGATTTAGCAGATAATGGCTTGCTAACCTTATTGTTTGCCTTCAAAGTTCCCTCACCACCAAATGAATTTTGTCACTGCTGCTTTGAAGTTAGGGTCAGAGGACAGCAGGGACAGAGATCTGTTTGCACCATTTACCATTTAGTGCTACATAAAACCTGTGCACTCATTAAGGTTAAATGCCAACCATGTGAAAAATCCATTGGCCAAGTCCTGCTGCCATGGAGGGTAAATGAGAGAATTTAGCCATTCTTCAGTGCCAAGCTAGACAGAAAGCAAACCATACATCACACAGGTGCAAAACCATCTCTCTGTGCAGCAAGGTGCAGCATCAGCAAAGAAAGCTTAGAGAAAGGATTATCAGCCCAGGGTATGGCACAGTCTAATTTATGGGCTAAAAAGTATGTGGAGAGACCTTCAGATAGAGAAGCAGTACAAACTACTCAGAGTATATAAGACCCAGTGGGCAAAGGTGGCCAAATAATGGCAAGAGATTAAATAGACTTAATATACTACTGAGCTCTCACAGATAAGTACCATTAGCTCACAGATACTTCATTTTCTAAAAGACCAATTACTAAAGTCCTGCCACTGAATAAAGATTGCAGCTTTTACTCTTTGGCTTCTAGAGGGGAAAAAAAATAATTAGTCTGGACAACTCAGAAATTATACAAGAAACGAGCAAAAAATGCCAATAGATTATTTCTTAACAAATCCTATGATTTCTTGACACTCACAACATGTAATTTTGGAGTCAGTAAAGCTGAAGACATCATCGCAATACACAGGTGCCTGGTAAAGCCTGATTCATGAAGGCAGGGGTACAAGCCTGTCATCAACAGTATTGAAAAAGCCTGAACATTGCACTAGTGTGAACCTGTTGCTTGTTCAGTCTATACACTGGAGTAGGAATGCATATTCCAACGTCACTAAAGAAAATCTAAAATTTCACATTCCTATTTTATCCAGTTAGACTGACAAAAATCAATTTGAATAATATATTAAACTAGTGTCAGGCAAAATACTGCAGCTCTTGCTCCTTATAAGTAGGAGGTTTCCAGCCAGAGCAAAATTTGGCTGCTACATTCATGTCCTTATTACTATAATGCTTTTCTGACATCTGCTGCCCTATAATCAGTGCTTGGATGCCAATATTGACTTGTGATATGATACTGTACACCAAATCAGTGCTTCAGCAAACCAAAGAAAAAGACAGAGTCAGAAGCAAAATAAAGAATTCAATATCAAACTAACATGGAATGGAAGTTTGAGTTCTCAGGTGTTCCCGTTACCTGATACATTTTTGATATGCAGTAAAAAAAAAAATGTCATTCATATTAAATGAGTTACTAAAAACCATAAATTCCTAAATCACAAGTCTTTTTCAAACAATTGCTGCAACACATGGCTTTTCTGGAAGCTCTGAGGGTAGAGGTGGCTTAACCTCCTAGAGCTTCTCTTCACATGATGCTGAAATGTGTGCAATTGGTTTTGATGGGGCAGGGTGTAAAACTCCCTTAGTCATCCCTCCCCTTCTTACTAAAGTCTTTGGACATAAGCCTTTGTGTGTGGAGAGGCACAGGCAATATATATACCAGCTTGCTTGAATCCTGGAGTCCAAACAACACAGTTGTGATTTCACTCCGCCTGTGTTTTGAATGAGGGTGGAGGCTTCCTTGCTATAGAACTCATTGAGATGTATTAAAAATTGTCACCACCCTCAAAGACAAAAGGCAGAAAGAAAGAAGGAAACACTGTTCTCAAAACTGCTGGAGACCAGGCACAGAAACTGATTTTCAGTTAGGTCCTTTCACACAGACGGTACTTGAAAGAACTGAGGTTGGAACTGGATCTCCTGAAACTTGGTTTGCTGGCTATCCTATAACTGTAGGATTAAACTGTATGTTAGTCTTCATTACCTGAAGTCTTTAAGTCAGATTTCTTTTAAAATATGTGTAAACTGAGGCATTAACAATACAAGTTGTGCCAGGGGAGGTTTAGATTGGGTATTAGGGTTGTCAGGCACTGGAACAGGCTGCCCAAGGAAGTGGTTGAGTCACCATCCCTGGGGTATTTAAAAGACCTGTAGATGTGGTGCCTAGGGACATGGTTTAGTGGTGGAGTTGGCAGTGTTAGGTTAACGGTTGGACTGGGTGATCTTAAAGGTCTTTTCCAACTTAAACGAATCATTGATTCCATGAATATCAAAGTTGCAGACTCCTGGAGAACCCTAAGAACTGACACTCTGTGACTTAGTCGCTCACCACAGAGTTTTTTAGGTTAGTTTGATGATGGGTAGATGATTCTTACACACAGATATTCCTAACTCTCTCTTCCAATTTTTAAACTAGCCTGTACAGCCCTGCTATCCCTTTGATACTCTGAAGAAAGACGGTGAGACACTAGGCAATGGAAGAGTGCTTTAGTGCTCTTTGTCCCCTGTAAACAGATCTGCAAGACTGAAACAAGCTCCAAGAAGACAAAAGCAAGAGAACATAGTATCAGCACATCCAACAGTACAGTTAGTTTGTTAGACCGACCAGCTAGCTTCTCAAGCTTACCACAACAGCAAGCCTGTGGAGCTACATTTGCTTGGTCTCTCTAACATAGCTCTTCTGGCCACCAGTTCCACCACTTTTTCAAGATTCTCTTTACTACTCAACATTATATTGAGCCTTTCTGGTTTCTTTTGTGTAAATGATGTCTCAAAAAAGGGAGGAATGGTACAGACTAAGGAGCTGGGATTCTCTCACTATGTTTCCCAACTTCAAATGCCAGAGCCCTGTTCATTTGTCCTTTCAAAGGTTGCTTTGTCTTCTCCTGCCAGTGGGTGCTGGGACACACACCCCTCCCCTCCTTCTCTCTTTTTGTTTTTTACTATCTCTAGATTTTTCTTAATTACATGAAATTTCTGGCTTAGTTTTCAACTGCTTTTGCTTGTTAAAAGCTTAATATATAATGATAAAATTTTACTAATCATCACAGCAACTTTGTAATGACACATGCATTAGTCACATAACTGAAATTACTTCACCTTCCGGAGCCAACACAATCTAAACACAGTACTTGAGCATAACTTAATTACAGGATTAGGGAACGGGTTGTCTGATGTGCGTGACATGCCTGTATCCCTTCAGGGGGATGCTTGGAGGGCTGAAACACAGCGGTATGATGCTTCCTTTTCAATCCTCCACTACACAGGGCCCACAGTGGTTTTAAAAACCAATGACCACGCTGCAAGTTTTGGACAGACTGTAAAGGAGTACAGCAGGGCCATGTAAGTGCCTACTACAGTATCATTATAGAAAAACCTCGAGTGAAATCTGTAGTTAAACAGCCATGCCACAAAAGCTGTGCAGAAGCCAGCAGGTTAGACACACAACTGTGATGCTATGAAACCGTTCTTGTTGGGACAGTTGGAGCAGAAATAGCAGCGCTGCAAGGCAAGGCTCCTGGACAAGGGATACTCTCCAGGCAGCAGAAACTGTGGAGTTCATTTAGGTACACACTCTTAAGAGACCTCTTTGACTTTGAAAGGGAAGCACATTCAGAACATCATTGCGTTATTAGTTGCTGGTTTTTATATTTACAGACTAAATTTATTCATGGCCAATGTATAACTGTTCTTTACCTCTAATATCTCCTCTTCTCTGTTTTTTCTCCCTAAATATATTTATAGACATCTATTACATCTTCTCCTAGACTTTGTTTTGTAGGACTAAAGAAATTTATCCTACCTCACAGTGGATAAATTGTCCCTTTTCATCCCAGATAGGCTTCATCTGCACCTGTTGCAATTTGAATGAATTTTTATTACAAATGAATGATCAGAACTTCGTGCAATATTTTATGCTCATTTATACCAGTGTACTGCTGAAAAAGCTGGCTCTCCTATCTTTTAGCAACAGATTCACTTTTCCCACATCTGTTCCACATTTTTAAGGTCCAGTCTTTCTGCAGTAAAGAGGTAGATGATAAGTTTTTTTCAGTTTAGAAGCAGAAATTTTGGCTATCAGTCACAAAATGTGTGAATTTTAGTTTTGTATTATTTCATGCCTTTTTCATACTTCACTATCTTCTAATTATTTTTACATTATTTTCTAGTCCTCCTCTGACACAAATTAAAAGGAATCATGAGTATGACAGCAAAATTTACTAGCATACTCCCACTTTTTATGACAAATTTATTATGGAAATGCTAAAAAAGACCAGACCCAAAGCAAATTCACAAGGATTTCTATTTGCTTGGAGGGAAGCTACTTCCACATTCTCCTTCACAGAGTCTTGCCATGTCCATTACAATTGTTCTGTTAGTAATGATTTTCCCTAGCTGAACTAACCACTTCCATGTGATACCATACCAAATGCCCTTGGGAAGAAAAGTAAAATAAGACCTACCACAAACTCTTTTCACTGAAGTGTAAAATAATAATCTTCCCTTTCTCGAAAATTCTATCACCTAGTTCTTAAAAAATTTCAGTGATAAATCATTATGTCAGTATATAATTGAAATGCTGAAATTATTGTTTCAAAATGTGTTCTAAAGCCTAAGAGTATAATTGCCTGAGTCACTATTTTTATTATTCTGAAAAATGAGATACATGACAAAATGCCATGTATTACCAAATAAAAAAACAGATTCTTTTTTCCTAGAGAAACACTGAAAATCAAAGGGTGAAAAGGTGAAAGTTTCTTCTTTTTTTTAATTAATGTATTTTCCTGATTTAATCAAGTCCTAAAAAAAAAAAAGAAGAAAAAACATGTTTCTTACAAAATCACCTGCAAAACAAACAGTTCTGTTCCCCACCCCCACCCCCCACCCCCCATTTTAAATATTTAATACAGATTAAGCCTGGACACTGATATTCAGCTGAGAATATTTTTTATTTGTATTATCATTATGGGGTGAGGAGGGTAGGGAATTTCTTTGCTAAAACTGTTGGGTAAACTTATGAGAGATCTTTTTGAGTATCTATGTTTAAAAAGGCTCCTCTTTCAACAGAGGGCTTTGTATAAATAGCTTTAACATCTGTGGGCCTGCTGAGTTCCTTCTTTATTCATGTTTCACTGGACCTATAATTAAATCCTGTTCAAAAATGCATCACTTCAGGTGTCCTAATGAAGAATCCTGAGGGAGCTGGTAATAGTTCGCTGAGGGAGAGCAACAAAGCTGCTTCGCTACTTACAACTATTTGTTGCAAGATTCATTCTCTTCAGCAGATGGACGGCTACAGTAAAAGACAGAGACTCAGGGCTGGAGAGGCCATAAAACTCTCAAGAGCAGGAAATTACATAGGCATATCTGCCAATGCGGTCTATTTATGAAAAGTCATTAGGCGTTCCCAGGCTCTTCAATTCCTGCTTCCCCAAACAGGAGAACAGTATTTTAAAAGCAGTAAACTCAAATCATCTTGTTTTAATTTAAGTTTATTCTTGCTATTTGCTTTTATATGCTAAGCATATAACTCATGCCAAACACAAAACGTATCCACCTGCTACAGAGAAACCAATTAGATGTATAAGTAGGTTGGGGATTTTCTCCCTTGAAACTTGATCCATCAGCCTATGGAGAGTTTTGAAGCAGTAAATATATACTACAGTATTGATACCACATAATTTGGCTTTTGTTTCAACATGAGTTTTGGCCCTGATGCTAACAACTTTGAAGGCCCTGCGTTATTATGCTACGGACAGAAGACTCAGGGAGAAGTCGTCTTATATCTAAGTCTATGAGACCTGATGAGATGGATCCCAGAGTCCTGAGGGAGCGGGCTGATGTAGTTGCCAAGCTACTCTCCATGACATCTGAAAAGTCATGGCAGTCACTGAAGTCCCTGGGGACTGGAAGAAGGGAAACATTGTGCCCATTTTAAAAAAGGGTAGAAAGGAGGACTCTGGGAACTACCAACCTGTCAGCCTCACCTCTGTGCCTGGTAAGATCATGGAACAGATCTTCCCAGGAGGTACACTAAGACACACAGAGGTCAGGGAAGTCATTTGAGGCAGCCAGCATAGCTTCACCAAGGGCAAGTCCTGACTGACCAACATAGTGGTCTTCTATGATGGAGTGACTACATCAGTGGACAAGGGAAGGGCTATGGATGTCATCTATCTGGACTTCTGTAAGGCCTTTGATATAGTCCCCCACAACATCCTTCTCTCTAAATTGGGGAGATATGGATCTGATGGGTGAACTGTTTGATGGATAAGGAATTGTTTGGACAGTTGCGTCCAGAGAGTAGTGGTCAATGACTCAATGTAGAGATGGAGACCAGTGACAATTGGTGTCCCTCAACCATCCATATTTGGACTAGTAGTGTTTAATGTCTTCATCAATGACATACTGGGATCTAGTGCACCCTCAGCAAGTTTGCAGATGACACCAAGCTGAATGATGTGGCTGACACGTCTGAGAGACAGGATGCCATCCAGAGGGCCATGGAGAAGCTTGAGAAGTGAGCCTATGTGACCCTCATGAGGTTCAACAAGGCCAAGTGCAAGGTCCTGCACCTGGGTTGGGGCAACCCCTGGTATCAATACAGGCTGGGGAATGAAAGCACTGAGAGCAGCCCTGCTGAGAAGGACTTGGGGGGTACTGGTGGATGAAAAGCTGGACATGAGCTGACAATGTGCGCTTGCAGCCCAGAAAGCCAACCGTATCCTGGGTTGCATCAAAAGCAGCACGGCCAGCAGGTCGAGGGAGGTGATTCTGCCCCTCTACTCTGCTCTGGTGAGACCCCACCTGGAGTGCTGCGTCCAGCTCTGGGGTCCTCAGCACAGGTAAGACATGGACTTGTTGGAGCAGTTCCAGAGGAGGGCCACAAAAATGACCAGAGGGATGGATCACCTCTCCTATGAAGACAGGCTGAGAGAGTTGGGATTGCTCAGCCTGGAGAAGAGAAGACTCCAGGACATCATTGTGGCCTTTCAGTACTTAAAGGGGACTTATAAGAAAGATGGGGACAAACCTTTTAGCAGGTCCTCTTGTGATAGGACAAGAAGTATTGGTTTTAAACCAAAAGCGGGTAGATTTAGACTACATGTGAGGAAGAAATTTTTTACTGTGAGAGTGGTGAAACACTGAAACAGGTTGTCCAGAGAGGTAGTAGGTGCCCCATCCCTGGAGATGTTCAAGGTCAAGCTGGACGAGGCTTTGAGCAACCTGATCTAGTTGAAGATGTCCCTGCTTATTGCAGGGGGGGTGGACTAGATGACCTTGAAAGGTCCCTTCCAATCCAAAGTATTCTATGATTCTATGAAGCCACCTGCCTCCCAAGAGCTGTGTCACATGTCAGTTGACCGGACTGCACTCTGGACCCTTTTTCCTCCTTGGCTGAAGAGCTCCACAAGCCTCACACACCTTCTTCCTCTTGGGCGCCAGACAGCCACAATGAGCAGCTGGACCCAGGTTGCTCCATCACAGGCAGCTATAAACCTTAACAGGCAAATTGTTATTGGAGCCACTAGGATTTTTGCCAGAGTACGGAAAGCAAATTTAGACGAACATCTGTAAGTATAGCAGTGAAGAATGGTCATCAGTACGTGAAGTTGCTTGTATGAGGAATAGCAAAAAACACAAAGTGATCAGAGAAACCCTGATATCCTTGTGTAGTCACTTCATTTGAATGCATTATGAGATACTATTAGAAACAGTATGAGGTACTAGTAGAAGTGAAAAGTTGAAAAGTAAAAGTAAACGTCAAGAAAAGAGAAGTAATAGATGCTGTTTGCATTTTCTGTTGAAAACTTCCAGTGTCTATTGATTTATCACTTTGATTTTTACTGAGTATGAAAAAGATGATAAAATATTGAAAACAGTAATTAAGCTAGGATAAACAGGGTTGTGCTTTCCTGAATGCATCACACTGTATCAATAAACGAAAGCAAAACTTGGAGTGGAATGCCCTCTTAGAACAGTAAACAGAATGGTATCTCTGCAAAGTGAATACACCGAGTGTTCAAAGTAACATCCCTATTACAGAGACTGTGAAAACTGATTATAAATAGGCAAATAAAGAATAAAGACAAAAAAAATATTACTGTATAACTGGCATGGAGCCCTGTCTTTAAATATGTCTATATATTCACACAAGCACATATACATGTACCTACACACCCCATTTCTATCTGTACATTTATGAGAGGTTACACACTGATGGCAAAATGACTTGCAACTGGGCACCAGTCAAAATGGGTTCATAAATATTATCAACATATAAACCTACAATGTCCCACAGCTCGTTCTAAACATTTCTAATTTATTTTGCATCCTTCCAACACAGTTTTGACATTCTAAATTTCCTTAAATAATATTTAGCAGCAGGAAACGACCAGGACGATAAGACCTGGCTGCCCCTTGTACACACTGCTCAGTGCTGCCCAGACCAGAAGCCTCCCCCAGGCCAATGAGAACTGCAGAGCTGAGTCCTTCAAAAAACATATTTAAATGCCCTCCAAGAACATGAAACTACTGATCAGAAGTCATCACGTCCCAGGAGTGCCTATTGTCTTTTTTATCTGTTTGGATTTCAAGGACTAAATGGCTGGAATTCAACTTGGTCCCAAGTGAAAGGCTTACTAAGCTGTAAAACCTCCACATTACTTGGTATTATTAAAAGTGAATAGAAAATAAACTTGCCCAAATTAAATGCAAAATATAACCATGTATATTGTACATCTAGAAGTGCTTAAGGAGATTTTTGGCATTTAGCTCCCACTGACGTCAGGGCTAAATGCCCAAGATGAAGTACTTAGGGAATTGTACAGTAACAGTCACAGAACTGCATGGTGTAACTGTAAGTTAATTTCATCTTATTAACTAAATTCTCATGTTTTCAGTTTTGCTGCGAGGGCTCCAAATGTACTGTAGTCATTGTAAAGCCAGATATCCCAAGCTAAATAGAGCACATGTTTCATGGAAGTTATTAAGCAAAGGATTAGAAAACTTGTAATATTTTTTCCTATAAATTCGCTCTAAATATTCAGACAATTGTATATCTTTCAGAATTGAGATGATAATTTTACTTGATGACTTGATTAAATTTCCAAACCAGATAATTGTTCTTTAGAGAAAAGAAAAACATCCAGCTGATGCATTTAATTTATAGCAGGCCTTAAAATAAATCATACAGGTCATTAAATTTATATTGCAAGAGGCCTATAAATTAGATTAAATGCTCAGTTGCGTATATTGCACAAAAAAATTAACAGTTCACATTTGGCTGCCTTTTCTTGGTCATCATCTTTTTGGGAACAACTCTTCAGCATCTTGGCATATCTTTTTCAACTTAAACTGAGCTGATGAATGATTTATGTATTTATATCTAAGCTTCACTCTACACAATTTTCAGATCAAGAAAAGAATGCAAAAAACTGTTTTGCTGGGTTCCACATCCTATAGAATATATAGTTCTTCTAACACCAGAGCTTAAATTTGGGAGTACCTCAGCTGCTGGTAGTTCTCAAAGCTGAGCTCAGTCACAATACAAAGTCAGTTTTTGCTACCTGTGAGTATGTAGTGTAATTCAGGGAAAGACCAGGTACATTTTATATGTATGTCAGAAGAAATGTTAGGAAGTGACAGACTTTTTCTTTTGTCCTTGCACATGCAGGCAGAAAAACTTGTTCTTAGTAAAATGCATCTAAAGGGAGCATTTAGAAAAATGTCTTGGTAATCTTCTTGGGCTATGACATTTTTCCAGATTTGTCCTCTTCTAAGGAGATTTCTAGGGCCTTAATTTTCTCCTTCCCATAGACACAAGAGCTGCTGAACATAAACCTAGACCATTCCAGGCCTCCACTTCTCTGACAAGTCTTTGCTCCAGGACAGTGCAAATCTCTGCCTCACATAACTTCCACTACTACTTGCTCACAGCATTGAAGGAAAAATTAAAAGTTAAAAAGATGAGAAAGATGAGAACAGAACTGTAGAAAGGTTTTAAAAACACCTACAATGTCAAAGAAATACAATCCATAACTAAATAACTTCACACAGAGGCAGGGGTTTGGGGGGGGGGAGGAGGTTTAGGGGGTGTTCTTTTTTGTAACATCTA
This sequence comes from Phalacrocorax carbo, assembly GCF_963921805.1. Classification (NCBI taxonomy): domain Eukaryota; kingdom Metazoa; phylum Chordata; class Aves; order Suliformes; family Phalacrocoracidae; genus Phalacrocorax; species Phalacrocorax carbo. The sequence continues at coordinate 146,606,308 of NC_087514.1, read as the reverse complement.
TATTAGTATTCCCATGGAAGCAAAGCAGATTCCCTAATTACTCTAAGAGATGGCAGCTCTGCTCAGCAGTAAGCCTGAATTATATCTTGTAGCAACAGGGAGAGGAAAAAACAGTCTTGGATTGCCAAATATTTTAATGGAAGGTAAAAGAGCTGTTGGCAGGATGGTGGAGTTCTGACAGAAATTGTAAAGAGGCTATCAGCTTGTGTTTTAGTGAGTAGCTCTTGTATATTCAATTTTAAGTCTGTAGTTCCATCACTATGAAGTATACACAGTGTCTGCTCTGAAGGTTAAACATGAAAACACAAATTAGAACTGTGAAATTTTTTTTCTTGTGCCTATACCAAATATGCTGTGTGTGATCTTGGCAAATCATTCAATACTCCAGTGCTCCATTGGTAAAATGAAAATAAATAATAGCAGTTATTAGACATGGCAGTGTTGTGGCTAAATCCATCAGTCTTTACAAAGTACTTTAATACACGATGATGATGAAACCTATAGAAAAGCTTATAAATAGTTATTTCAAAATTCAAACCCATCAATTCTAAATCCACAAATGCTAAGTAAAATATATTACAGTGTATATATCAAGAGAGATGGGAGAGAGAAAAAGCACATGACATGACTCTAAATCAAGAAATGCACATGGGATTTCTCAATGTGTTTGTAGAATTATGACTATTATTCTTCAGATGCCATTTGGCTAGACAAATATGAACAGCAGGAATAGCTATAGTTCAATGAACTTTCTACTAATACCTTGGCAGGTGGGTATCAAAATCCCAAAGTGAGTAAGAGCAGAGATGCCTTGTTACTGATAAAACGAGCAAGTTGAGGGGGGCCATCTCTGAACTAGAAACATGTTTTAGGATTCCTGGGAAAGATGAAGACTGGAGCAATTTGCCTTGGCAAATGAAGACAAATGATCTACCATGTCAGTTAACAAGTTAAGGAAATACAGCCCACAATTGCAGAGGGATGTGCAGGACAGCAGAACACGTTTATGTTCAGCATCCCATTTATAATGAAGCCATTATTTTGGGTTATATCTTAGAGCTTCCTGCTGTGATCTGCAGTGCCACAATGATGGTCAGAGGATACTCTGTCAAGCTGCAAGTTAAACCACTATTGGCACAGTACAGCTGTAAATACACAGAAAATTACCATAGGTCCAAGTGAACTCAGCCTATACTTATCTTTATCATCATTATTCCTTTTTTTCCACTTTCTCCCTCAGAAAAGCATGCTTATAGGAGTGTATAAACAACTGGATCTTTGAAGAAGTGCTATGGACCAGAAGGGCCCCACTCTACCTTCCTGGCTTGTCCTCTCCCTATCCTGCCATGCCTTGCTGAAACAGGTGTTCAGGAACGAAAAAGGAAGCAGTGCTCCTGAATGCCTAGAAGCATAGCCCAGCACAGATCCAGACAGAAGTCTTGTCATTCCTCAGATATTTTTTACAAGGCAGCCATTGATAAGACCAGTCACCTGGCAGGGAGATAGACGTTGGGAACCTTCCTTTTCCAGTTTACCTGTCCTATATATTTAAGAAGTTTCTGACATACCTTAAACTGTGCAACAGATGGTTACTAATTTCTATGATATTCAGTACAGAATGAGAAAAAAACCTCCTGCATTTTTTAGCTTCTTTTTAAAGACTGAAAAAGAAACTGAATTAGAATAGAAAATGCAGCATTTTCCCCTAAAAGGACACTGCTTCCCTACAGAGCTTCTGAATATACCCTTTCCTATCTCTGCTTTCCGGCTCCCTACAGATTGAAATTAAAGGAGCAGAATATTTGTCCTCAGAGTAACCTTTTTTTTTTAATCAACATGGATGTTTTGATCTATTTCCTCTGGAGTTCCAGGCTGAATAGCCCCACAGAAGTAATACGGCTGCTGAAACATATAGAGTGAACTGAATCAGGCCTTTCATTCCTGCCCAGCAGACATTCTGACAGCTCTCATAGTCAATGCATGGACACTGTGATATTTGCTCCTCTTTTTCTCATTTCAAGAGCCTCAAGCACTCTGAAAGCCAATACACTTCCTTTACCCTTCCAATTAAGCAAATTACATTATTACAAATTATAAGCAGATAATGAAAATATAAACATCAGCAACAGGCAAACAGATCCTTCCAACCTCTAAATCCCAAATACCTTCAAAGAGTATAACCCTGGGAAACACAGTATGTTTTCGGTACCAAGGTAAAAATCACTCCCATTAATTATTTTCCTAGGAGTGTACAAGCCATGCTTACTGCCCATGGGAAAGTGGTATCTAGCTGCACTGTGACCAAAGATCCCACACTGCAATATTTCACATACACTAAGGGTTGTTGAGCACAGTACAGAATTAGAGGGAAGGCTTTGTGGGCTAAACACTCATTTCAAATTGACCCAGACTGCTCTTATAGGAGTAAACTGTGGCTGTGTTGAAGTATGTGAGGGCAGAATTTAACCTCTTTTTTCCTAAATTAAATTATAGATACAAAGGTCCTATAAATATTTTAGCAACACCTACCAGTGTGTTCTAGCACAAGTTAGTTTGGTGAAGACTTTACATATGCACTTCTCTTCAAGCACACACTTCAGTCGCATTTTTAAGTGCTGTGCCAGGGTATTTGCAAGGGTAGCAACTGTTTTTCTTTTTATAATGAATATACATCTTTCCTCTCTCTGCCTTCTCCTACTTTACGGAAAACCTCAAAGTGGGTTTGAATTCTACTTAAAAGTTGAAAAAAATGTTTCCCTAGATGTCTGAATGAGATTGTTGGAAAAAGAGGGCCAGCTGGCTGGCTCTACAATTGTACAGCATCAGTCTCAAAGACTCTCAGATAATTAGAGAGATTAAGTTAAAACTGCAGTGGACTTATGATGATCAATAAAACATAATTGTGTTGGTGCAAGACATAACTAAATACTGGACAATATCCCTGGCCGCAGGGTTTTAAAATTTCAGTAGGAATGCTGGCTTGGTATGCACCCCCACTAAGCTGTGTCATAAAACAGCAGAATAGGGATGAAATAATGAAATTCAAATATAGGCATGGAGGGTCAAGGCTAAAGCTAAAAGAATTGTTTTTATTTTACAGCCTATGCTAACTACAGTAAACTTCTGCAGAAGAAGTTGGACATAACTTCCTACCTTGAAGACCTCACCTTCAGATTATTATCTATGCCTGCCTGGGGAAAAAATGTGATTCATTAACATCTCTGGGTCATTCCTTGATGCTAACAGCAATTTTGTTTGTGTAAAGAGTAGAACAATAAACCATAAATTTGTATTCAAGAAGTAGCATGTAATAAGTGTTTACACTTAAATTTGATGTGAGCTGTATGTGCTTATTGCTCCTCAAGCTCAGGCCACATCTCAGTCCCTTGGAGACAAATAATAAAACCTAAACGAATATTTAGTTCATGCATCTCCTAAATGTGTCTGGCACATCATAAAAATAAAAAAAAATTTAAAAATCCCAACGCCCAGCTCTTAAAGGGGAATGCAACATGCATGCTTCAGAGGATAGATTAGTCTCTGTAGTCCTCTGCTGTTACCCACTACAACAATACAGGGAGGTGGCAGTCAGTCTCTTCTGCAGGCTGAAAGATCCTTCTCTCCAGAAACTTTTTCAAGATCTGCAACAATGCTGCAAAACTTACTGCCTCTGTTGCAAATGGCCTGGGAGTTTTGGTCCAACTAAATTCCAAGCTCCAAGATCACAGAGAAATCTTAAACATCTACAAATCTTATACATCTACATCTTTTACAGTCCACCCATCTGTAGGACACCAATTGCATAAACGTTTACTCAACAGTAGCAATGCAAGTGCAGTACTAAATAAGGAAAGTTTTCTATAATAAGGAAAGTTTTCCATAACTGAAGCCTAGGGATGCAAGCCCAAATATTCCAAAGCATAAAGTCTGGTTTTGGTTTTTGTTGTTGTTGTTGGTTTGTTGTGTTGTTTTGCATTGGGCTTTCTTTTCCCCCACTGATGGTTTTATTGATTTGGAAAAAAAGAATTTAAATTCCTTTTCAAATTAAGGGGGGGCGGGGAAGGGGAAGGGGGAAACGCATGTACTTTGCAAGCCAAGAATAACAGCTTTTTAAAATCTAATTTGTTTTTTTCAAACCTATCACTATTTCTGCAGAACAAAAAAAAACACCATTGGTGATAAAACAGCAGATGCTGAAAAGCACTGATTGTATTAGAAGATCTATTGGTTCTGTTTTAAGCCAGATACTTACTGTACAGGAAACTTCAGCATGATTTATAGCATCAGAGGCACAGCATTGTATGTGGACTCTGTATAAATACATGTGTTATACAGCATTTGTCAATAATCTTTCTGCCTAAAGGTTCATGAAGATACATTCCCAGTAAAAGATGCCATCATATTTGTACAGTAAAATAATAGCATTCACCTGTTAAAATGCTTATGTTCTGAGGATAAACTTTTTAAACAGTCAAAAAATATGAGTCAGCAGTGTTGCAAACTGATTGCTTTGGAAATCTTTCTTCTGAGTAGTAATTACTGAATATGGATTATTATTCCCAAAGTTTAATTACAGGAAAATAATTTTACCATTTGTGAAACATCATTGTCCTCTTCTCTCCAAGAACTCAATAGCAAAACCAAAAAGATTGGACATAGTCCTTCCAAATTGTCAAAGTGCCAACCAGCAGAAATCTGACCCGGTATTTATCCTTCAGACACACTTTAGGAAAGAAACTTATTACATTAGACTATAAAATGTACAAGTTTGGGATCTGTTGTATAAACATCTGAGAGACACATCCTTCTCCTGTTGCAAGCCTGAGTGACAACACCACCAGAAATGGCAAAACCTACAGCAGTCCCAAACTAAGCCTTGGTGTCTCTGCACTGATCTGAGCCCTTGGTCAACTCTAATCTGTTTTGATTTTTCCAGATAGACACAGGTTATTTGATCAAAGATCTGACTGGGATTTAAAAGCTTAGATTAGGGAATTCAAGGAAGAGAAAGAAGAAGGAAATTACAGAACTGAATTCGGTGAAGCAAGGGGAAACTGGAAATATAACTGGGCTGCTGCAGAAAAAAGCAACTCATACAATCTCAAGACACTAGAGATGCATTTTTAACTTTGGCAAGGTAGTCACGTTTTCAAAACCACCTTCCTATTTGTAAAATTAGGATATTACCTTACTTCTACAAGGTCTTCCAAGAATAAGAATACTAGTGAATATAAAGTGCATAGCTATGATGATTATGGGAATAACTGAGACAGCTGTAAGACAACTGTGGCCTGCAAAAGCAATGGTGAAGTAAAGCGCACAAATTAATGCTGACAAGTGATGGGAATCAGTCTGGGTTTGAACCTCAGAGAGTACCTAAACAAAGTTAGGAACACAAGCTGGATTCAAGCTTGCATTAATAAACAGTGTTAAAGGATTAAAATTAGTTCGAGGAGCTGATATACCATGAAATCATATCCGGGGTGGGTGTGTGTGTAATAAAACAAAACAACGACGATGACAACAACAACAAAACAACCCCCACAACACCACACCGTCAAACCAAACCAAAAAACAACAAAAAAACCACAACCCTTAAGCCTCCCCCCCCCCAAAAAAAAACCAAAACAAACAAACAAACAAAAAAAACCCCAAAAACCCAAAACCCATAAAACACAAGTAAGTACAAAGTTTGACCTTGGTATGGCAGAACTGCTAATCCTCAGGCATCTCAGCTGAGGCAGAGTATAAACCTGCCTCCTTTTAAACACTGGACCTCTTTTCAGGGTGTATACATGGCTAGCTTGAGAGGCTGATAATGGTAGTTCCTTTTCTCTATTCAATCTGACCAAGTTTACTATAGAAAGAGACATTTTACAGGTAGTTTATGCTATTCTAGAAAATGGCTCTGAATTAAACAGAACCAGTATTATCAACTCTGCAATGTCCATGTAATCATGCATGAAACAAAGCAGGGGCTGAAAAAGCCAAGATTATTGGTCAAAAAACAAACAGAAAAACAGGCTCAGCAAAAACAGAGAAAGACAAGCTTTCAAACAAAGCATATTAAAATCAAAAATTCTTTGCTATTGTAGAAAATTAAACTGTTGTCAATGCCCTTATTATCTTCTGTGGCACATTATACTTGCGGCTGCTGCTATTTTACCACGTGCCTGAACATTACCATTGTTATGGGGAAGAGCATTACTGATGGCCTGTGGTACATGGGGGCATGCAGAACAGGCATCCATGACACAACGGCTTCTTATCCCACAGAAAGACTTGATGACTTGGTGGTCCCTTCTAGCTATGCTATCCTGGGAAAGAAATTGTTAGGACAACTTACTACTACTACTATTATTGTTGTGATTATTTTATTTGTGCATTGGAAAGATGGAAATGCCTCCAACAGCTTGCAGTATGAGAAGTGAAATGAGAAGGTTCAGGAAGGGTAAATACATTAATATTAACAAAACTGGAAGCAATTATGTTTTTTCTTAGCTTGATGTTTAATAGGGGAAAGACCCATTTGGTTTTCTGTGGTTGAATGCAAACATGAAAAGCTGTGTACTTCCACAGTGTAGAACTACACATTTCAATTATTGTCTTGCATAATTTGTATAAGAAACTAAAAAGTGTTGCATTACATATACTTTATTCATAAAAACTGTTTTTAAAGAAAATGAATAACAGATGTAAGAAAAAGTAAATGGAAACCAGAACTGATGATAATCTATAATGGTGATTCGCCCTATCCATTTTTTTTGTTTTGAGACTACAAGTTAGATCAGTATATATATGTTTAAATAGGAACCAGTAATAAATTGTGTTGATACTGAGGTCATGTATCTGCAGCACACCAAATGCTAAGCTTCTAGTCCATAAATGCCTTCACTGCAAAGAAACCATAAATCTATTATCTTTACAGCAGCTGCAATCTGGAAAATGTGCTCTCTTTTAATTTAGTTGCCTCATGAATATCATATTAACCAAGAAGCAACCTGAGTGAGAAATATGCTATAAAGCAAAAAAAAAACCAACACCCTAACTGAATGATCAAGATGACTGTTTTTGTGAGCCATTCCCCCCTTTCTTGTCATCAAATAAAAGTAACGTTTTACAAGATAAAATGGTCTGTTCCTATAGGGCTTACAATACTTAGCCAAATTCTCCACAAGGGTAAGTCTTAATTAGAGATGACTAGAAAATTAATTTCCCACCCTAAGTCAAAATTTCAATCTTGTTCTGATTAAAAGTAAATAGTCAATGTTTGCTGTAGGATATGAAATGAAATATATACATATACGCACACAAAATTCCAAAACAAAGTGCTTCTCAAATATGCTTATACATCCTAATATAATAATTTTATTCTAAAAGTCAAAATTAAAAATTCGAAATTATACATTTTATCATTAAAATAAGAAACTCAAAATTACTTGCTTTGACGCTTCCCAGTTGAAGTATCTGACAAGAGCATGTCAACTTTGAAATAATTTTCCAATTTCAACGAGTTGTTTCTTTGAACATTTTTTGATTAGGCCTATATAACACCTGGTAGTATTAGAGAGAAGCCCGGTGTTCTATTTTTCAAGAATTTTTATGTTGATCTAAGAGTATTTATAATGCTCAGAGCTTTAAAACTACTACCTTCATTTTCCTCATAATTTTATTTTCACCTCCCCTACCTCTTCCAAACTGTAGTATTTTCTGTCTCTCTCTCTCTCTCTTTTTCAAATCTCACTTGACTGACAAGAGCAGGTCTGATCCATCAGACCTAGAGCACGGCCACAGGAACTACTGAAACACTGCAAGTGAGCAGGAAGCAATCTCCACATCAGGCAGGAATGGCAACACAGAGATGAAGAATGGGAGAGGAGAGCCTAGGAACTCTGAAACCAGTCCTGTCATGAAAGGATTCCTAACAGGCCCCTGGATTTATATCTCAGGGTGACTGAGGTTGAATTGCAAATGCATACTGTCTGGCTTGCAAATTCAAAAGGAGAGTCACATATACCCACACAAGAAAGCAGAAACATGCAGCTGGAGAATATCATGGAGCAACTATATTAATAAAGACTCATGCTGGCTCCCAATTCTCTATGGAGTCCAAGACAGCATTTTCCAATGGACTTTTAGTTCAACTGCTGACTCGTCAAAGGAAGAACTTGCACAGTGATGAACTCCCCTCTCTTTAACACTTCACCCTTCAGAAAACACTGAAGTTACAATGGATGATACTTGCCTTTTACAATCAGCCTAGTAACAACTCTTGTGAATAAGAAAGCTATAATTATTCAGCCCAGATGCAGTATTGCCCATTTAATATTTGCGCTATTGACATTACAACCAAAGTGGGGGTGGGGGGGAGATAATGCTTGAATAAAAGAAAAAATCGAATACGACTCAAAGTGCTTATTACTGGATAACCACTGCATCCTATTCTGCTACTAAATGTAGATGAAACTTCCAACAGAATCTGCCCTCCTAATTACAGCAGTTAAGAGAGCTACAGTGAAAACCATAAATGGCATTGCACCCCTGTAACATAAGCAGCCCTTTGACAAAGTTCAATTACATCTATAAAGAAAAGGACCAGAGCTCCTATCACCAACTGTGAAACAACATATACTTGAAATGTTACCAGGGATAGGTTAAATGGAAAGGTTTATATAGTCCATTTGTGGAACTCTCCCTATTGAAGTCAAGGATTTTTCACTCAATAAAATGACATGGGTTAAGTAATGACTGCCTGAAGTCCAAAAAAGTCACTATGAGAATATCTTTAAAGAAAAAAATAATTATCTGCTTATAATGGAACCTAGGTAGTGTTCGTATTAAAAGATAGAAGTTCTAACCAAGTAAGAAAAAAATCTGATTTTAAAAGCCTTATTTCATAAGAACTCTAACTAAAGCAGCATTTTAAATGTCTTTACCTTGTCTGCAGCCACAGAAAGTATACGTTAAAATCACATTAAAACCACATATATCATTGACAAATGAGAGACAGAGAACTCGAGCTAAGAGAGGACTTGAATTCATGCTTGTATTTTATCTAGCTGCTGAGTTCAATGTGAAGTAATCTGTATTTAAAGCTACCCACACAGAATGATTCAAGAGAGCTGGGTGGAGACCTTGAAAGGTCACATTGTCCAGCCCTTTGCTCCAAGGCAGGAACAGCTGCCTTTCTGGACAGAATGACATTTTGGACATATGTTTATCTAACCTGTTTTGGTGATGAAGACTACTCAGAGATAATCGACTCCCCTAGCCTTAACGTTTAGAAGTCTGCCTTGCTGCAACTGAAGTTGTTACTTCTTGTTGAGAACAAGTTATTCCCTTCTTCTCTGTGGAAGCCTTTTCCACTTGAAGATTGTTACCATGTCACCTCTTGGTTTTATTCTCTCTAGCAGTGTTCTTTCCTTTATTCCTTCATATGGCACTCCTCAATTAATCCACGTATTTCTTAAAGTGCAGTACTTGAAACTGAAGGGAATATTCCTGTTGGGATCTTACCATTGCTGAGTAGAGCAGATGCACCACTCTTGTGATGTCTTGTCTTGTATCTGTCTTCATATTAATACTTACATTTCTCTTGATGTATCATTCCATCAAGATGTTTGCTACTTTTGAAACTCTGTTTCACTCAAACACCAAGCCTGACCCTGGATCTGGCCTAAGAACCTGCTCCATGTGCCCATTTCAGAAGACAAAATGGTTGGGCCAAATCCAACTTGAAAACACACTCCTACACACTGCCTTTTGGTTGCGGGAGACGAAAATGTTGCACAAGCTCTTTCAAACCCAGAATTACAAGGACATTTAGCACAACTGCTTGCTCAATGTTGACAGCAATGAGTGCTAATTGAAGCTATGTTTATTAGTTGGATGAGGAAAAAGAAGAGAGGAGGAAGCGGAGGAAGTGTTCCATGATGAGACACAGCACCCAGCACTCACAAGCATTACCTCAGGGCAATGTTTTACGCTCATTTGTCAGAAGCCACAAACAAAAACAAAACCCACGTGCACTTAGCATGGCTCCTCTACATACTTCTCCATGGAAAATAATCTCCTGGCTTCTTCCAGTTCCTGCTGTGATTATGCAATTCTCCAGTTTAGTAAATATGACATCTGCCAATTGGACCGCATTAACACTCCCAGCTCAGCCCTCATCAAACCTAAGCGTTGGATATAATTTCACACTTCTGGCAATCTTGCAACATTTTCTTGGACTAGATGAGAAATGCTCCCATCAAATTACCTTTTGTTCACCCTGTAGAGAGCCCCCAGCACATGCTTACCTTAACTACTGCCTTCTCAAATTGCGTTGGTATTCATTTTCCTTAGGAAGCATGAGTCACACCAGGAATTCAAAATACACTCACACCAGTTACCCCAGCTATGTTCTCAGTCTACAAGACTGTGGCCTCGGTACATTTGGAAACTGGGGCTGCTATAGAGCTTTCTTTTTGCCAGTGCTTTCAAGGTTACCAGCAGCGGAATTGCTCAGTACTTTGACAGCCCAACAAAACCACAGCAACTTTTATTACAAACAGAGACAAATGATGCTTTAATTTTTATTTCTTTTAATAAGAAACTTTTATTTACTTTGTGGAGAAAATCAGTAAGAGTCAACTGAGCATGTTTTTTGTGTGATAGCGGTCTTTAGCCTAATTCAAAGCAAAGCAACTTTCCAGGCATCACTGCACAGTAGTCCTGCAGGAAACATGAGCTTCAGGTCCCAACCTCCATCTCCTGAGGTCTGTCCAGGTGCAGGGACCTGCAGCACTGCTCCACCAAAAATGCGCTGAAAAGTCCTTAATGAAAATGCTAACTCACCATAGGCCTGTGACTATTTTCCTCAGTGGGTGTCTTATCACCTGACATTATGAATTCCCTCATCTACCTCCTTCATGGTCTCAGGAGTGTCTTCCCCTAAAGGAAACAGCCCTTTTCAACAGCAAACTTTTTTGGAGGAATCTGGTATTCAGCAAGACAGCAGATGTTGTCCCAGCATTTTGCTTTGAATGGCCTGTATGTATTGCTAATAGATTGTTGCTCAGAACAAAAGAACATTTCAAACTATACAGACCTTTTCCTCATTTTCTACATTTGTTTACAGTGTAGAGAGCTGGTTTCCCTATAATTTATCATCAGCTCCAAGTTAAGTGTCAGAAAAAACCTAGCATCCGACTCAAGTATTTGCTGGGTTTTAAGTGCCTGTGTGAGGATGTAAACTCTGAAGAAGAATATTTACAGCCAAACAAAACCAGTGTTTTCCCCAAGAGGTTTTTAAACCTTCAGTGAACTATGAGTATCGATCTTAGTCTAAATTTGTGGAAATGAGTTTCTGCGAAACTGAATTTAATACCTCAGTCAACCTTATCATAGTCTTAATTTACCCACTGTTTACTAGTAATATTTCAAACCACTCTTTCGGAGGAAATGACAATGACAAAAAGCACAAAAAATAAAAGTAAGAACCAGGAACGAATTCTTATTCTTAGTAAAATACCCATGATACATAAATAGGATTTACTCTTAAATGTCACTGGAATCCTCTAACCCAATCGTCCTCATTTAAATATCACGTACAGGAAAAAAAAGTAATTTTGAATGCAAAGAGAAAAAAATACCTGACACACATGTTATCTAATATTGCATTTCTTTTGATACCTCTAAGGTAAAGGCTTAAGGTTCAAATGTGTAATGATTAAAGTTTGGTTTCAGTTGTTTTGTTTTTTTAAACAGAGTAAAGCTCGGGCAATACAGAAAATGTGACTCTCTCAGCAGTAGATAACAGCAAATGTGACTCTTTCCGCAGTAGATAAATGCTAGATAAACTCTGCTTAATAGTAGTTTATCCCATAAAAATAATTCTACCCCTCTCTGAATGCTGATGCCTGGAGACAGCTGCAGTCCGATGAATATAAATTATGCCAGGATTCTGGAATATGTTTTGACAGAAGAAAAATTACAATAACAGCCTCCTAATTCTGACTGATGGTGTTTGCAAAAGAATGTAACATTTTCAAGGCTTCTTGTGGCAACACTTCAACAAGCAGCGAGCCCTCACAACTGGGAAACCTTAATCATTGCGTGAGCTTTCAAAAGACCATTTGCTCCAGTTCACTAAATGCACGTCGTATTCTGTTTGGTTACTGTGAAGCACACATGCACACAAACCTTATGTTTAAGAACCTTCATCCTTGATATATAGCATTTTTTGTTAGCAAAAATGAAGCTCTGACCAGGCAGAGGGAAGGATGGATGGAGCGCTCCTGGAGAAGAGACGCATCTGGCCGGCTGACGCTGTGCCCTCTAGCGGGGACAGCCCCGCTCCCACCAGCGCAGCCTCACACCTTGCTCACAAAAATCTGGATACTGAAAACATCCAGAGGTAGCCAGACAAATTCCAGCATGCCTAGAAATTTATTTGACTTGAATTGATCTGACCTGATTTTAGCCAGCAAGGTAATTCTGATGAGCTGGCAAAAAATGTCTGTGCATACTTTTCTGTCTCTGTTGGAATCATGGCATATCCCTTTGATAACATCCTCAGAAACCCTCCCCCGGCTCCAGCTCTGCCAGGGCATACTAAATGTTTGCATTTCTTGCTACTGTTTATTTCATTAGTTTCAAGAAGGTGTTTTGCTACTGAGTATTCAAAGAATACGTCAAAACAGCAGCTACTTCAAAGATTTATTTTTTACTGTAATTCTTCAAAGGTTTTATCCGAGCTATCTGAGGAATGCAGTAGATAATAAATAGAGTAAAACTTTGAAACAGCAGTTGTAAACAGAGCAGAGACTGAAGTTGAATTTCCCTGGCTTTACATAATAATTATCCTCTTTTTACTGATTAGACACAGTCCCTCACTGCATTTTTTTTTTCCAAAGAAGAGCAGTATTAAAAACAAAAAAAAAAGAGGAATGACGAATACATGTTAAATACAACTCTAATTATGTTACTGACATTTAATTATTGCTGTCATAATACAGTCTTTTTAACCAAGAGGGAAGGAAAAGATGCCAAGGTTATAAACATCTAGCTGTCAAAACTGACACCAGATTGTCCATCCTACTAGTTGAAGAACACAACCGCTTAGTGTATTTTCTTCAGAATGTATTAGATATCAAAATAATATTTGCCTGACTATAAACTCCTTGATACCTCATATCACATTCAGGAAGACACAAGAGATTAATATATGATTTACGGATAATCAAGCTGTGGGTGTATCTTCTATAGCACCTCCTGGTGCAGACAGGACTATTACAACTTAACAGCCTAAATCGGTGATGTGCAGTAATTATTTGCCCACTGATACAATATATTTCATTTAGTCAGCACTGACACTTTCTTTTCCAGATACAACGGCTGGAAGATTAATGAACTTTGTGAGCTCAGTCCCCTGCCACACTATGTAGTCATTTTTGTTTTCTAATCTCACCACCACACCTTATTTTTCCTTATAACTAACGTTAACAAATACCAACATTTGTTGCCTAAAGCCCTAGGAGCAGCAGCATGAATTTTGCAGCAGTACACGAAAAGTCTCCTCCCGGTTTTTCCCTTTGGCCTCAAGTGACATGTGAGCCCCAGCAACCTGCTGAGCTACCTTGTCATTTAGCAATTCCCAAACCCAGGGGCAGGCCCCTGCCTGGGAAAATCCCTGCTCTGTCTGGCACGTAATCTCACTGGACTTTTCAAATAACTCCCCAGTCTCTCTTGTTCGGGTCAGTTACACTGTGACCACAAAACTCTTTACATTTCCATCAGACCTTTTAGAAAAGGAAGAAGGAGCAATTCTGTTGCACCAGGGAGGCCAGCGGTCATGTTTCATCTGATGATAATCTGGCTGGTATTTCAAATATAAAGGCTCAGGTTTTAAAAATATCTGTAAGCTAGAAGCTGCTGCTGCAGCAAGGTCCCCTGACACACAAAACCCACGACTTTCCTCACTTGTTCCTTCAGTATCTATCTGCAAACACACTAAACTTTCCTTTAGCAGCTTTCCCCTCCACAGCACAGGAATGCGGGATACAGAAGGCTTTAGTGATCTAAAGAGAACCCCACGCTGTGGGAAACAGTGGCCCGAGACAAAGCGCTACAGGTGCTGTGTGTCACGCATTAACAGGTGCCTCCGAGAAGGGCTGACAAGAGGACCCCAATACTATCACAAGCAAACTTAGTCAATAGAGAGACCCTCTCGCTCCTAAGGACCAGGTCCCACAGCCCCGTGGGGCTTCCTCCATTATTTTGCTCCTTATCTCAACGCCTGGTTTCCAGGGAAGGCTGCAAGCTACCGACTTCCGCGGGGAAGGAGAGTGCCCGCTAGCTCTCCCAGGCAGGATCTGCAGGGAAACTTTGCCTTCCCTTCCACGGCTCGCTGCCGGGAGAGCGGCGGAGCCCCGCCGCGGGCGGGGGGAGGCTGCGGGGCGCCCCGGCCCGCCGCGCCCCGCTGCCCGGGGGAGCCGGCGTCTCCGTCCCTCTCTTCCCGGCGCTTGAGTGGGAACCCTTCGCCTTCGGGGGCGTCTCATACATGGCTGGGAAAGAGGCTCCGGGGACCCCGCGAAGGGGCTGCGGAGGTGATCAGCACCGGCTCCCGGTGATGGTGGGGCAGATGTATTAAAGGAGGAAAGTCTCGAATTCTCATTAAAATAAATAAATGAAGTAATGGAGACCTCTTTCCGGAGAAGCCGGGGGAGGAAGGTGCAGAAAGCCGGGACGGCGGCCGCCCCGGCCTCCCTCGGGACCAGGGGGAGCCGGCCCCCAAACGGCGTTCGCCCTCTCCGGGGGCGCGGCCGCGGACCCCCGCCGTGCCGGTGCTGCGGCGGGGCGGCGCGGCCCCCTGACCCTGGCCCTCCCCGGCCCGGCCGCGCTGCCCCGGGCTCCGCGGCGCTGCCCGGGCCGGCCCCGCCCGCCGGCAGGTACCGGCCTCGCTTACCGCGGCTCTGCCTCGGCGTCTCCCCGCCGGCGAGCTGGCAGCGCTCGCTCAGGCACTGGAAAAGTAATAGAAATCCAGCGGCTAGTTTGCTTCTCCGCAGCCTCGCCATAGCACGGAGCCTGCCGAGACAACTCTCCGGGTGCGGGGTGTGCGCCGCTCCTCGTCGGGGGTAGGAAGTCCGGGGGGGCGGCGAAGAGCAGCTCTAGCAGGCGCTGAGTCGCCCTGTCCTCGGACCGGCACTCATTTAGCGGGGCGGCAGGGACGAGCCACCAGGGCTGAAGGCGCTGGACCGGGTCTGGGGGGTGGCGGGGAGGGGGCTCTGTCCCCCCAACTTGCACGGCCGCGCCGCTCTCAGTCCAGCGGCATCACCGCTGGGGAAAACAAGCCCAGCCTCGCCTTCAAGTGCCAAACTCTTCCCTTTTCGCCGCCTGCTGATAGATTTTAGGAGAGCCACTGAGATCCTCCCTTCCTGGCTTGCCCCCACCCAGCTCCCTTCCCCCGCAGGGTGAGGCAGGGTGCTTTAGGGACGGAGCCTCCCGCCGGTACGCCGCTACCAACAAAACCCCTCCACGGGAAACGAGAGGGGAAATCTTCCAGCCGGAGCCGGCGGGTCAGCCCGGAGCCCCGGGGGGGGGCGCAGGACCGGGAGGGCGAGCGGATGCGCTGCGGGAGAGGACGTGGGAGCGGCGGGGAGGCAGGCGGGGACGAACAAGTTCTCCTTCTCTTTCAGGGCGGTTTCCGCGGGCGGCGGTGGTAGCGCGGGGCCGAGGGTAGCCGCGGGAGGCGGGCGCTCCCCCGGCCCTTGCGCGGCCCCCGCCGCCGTGCGCGCCCGCGCCGCCGCCGCCGGCCGCCGCGCAAGGGCAGGGGGCTCGCCTGGGGCCGGGTCCCGGCCGCCCACCCAGCTCCGTCCCCCGCCCGCCTCCGCAGGAGAGCGGTGGGACGCAGGCGCCGGGGCTGCACCGCCGACAGCGGTGGGGCGCTCAGCTGCCGCGCTCCGCTCCGCGGGCCGCCGCACGGAGGTCCCGGGGGGCGCCGCCTCCCCCGGCACCGGGCTGCAGCGCGGGGCCGCTCGCTGCCCCGCGGCGCCGGGAACCTACAGTGCAGGGTGGGAGGCTGGGGCCGGAGCTCGCCCCCTGCGCGGCCGCGGAGCGGCACGGTGTGGGTGGCTGTGGGATGGCGGCGGCACGGATAGCGAGCTCCGGGGGACGGGGAGAGCCCAGCCCGGCGTCGCCCGGTTATTCAAAAGTTGCTTTGTAAAGAGATGTCTGTTTCGCGGAGCGACAAACTGTGGCAGCCCCCGAATCCCCCATCCCTGCTCCCTGCCCCAAATTTGCCCAGTGCTTCCGGGGAAACCGGCCTCCACTCACTCCCCACCCCCCCCACCCCCCGCCTTTATTTTATTTTTTATTTTTTTCATTTTTCTCTTCGCAGGTCGAAGAGTTGCCTATGTACACCCATCATTTCAAGAGTACAAGGTCTGGGGGCTCTCTCCTGCAAAAATTGATCTACATGCTTAATTTTACGCACCGTGAATAATCCCATCCCCTACATTAATCTGCGGACAACGGCGCGGAGACAGAAACGAGCCGAGGGCACATCAGTCAAGCCCAGACAAGCGAAAGGGGCACCGGGACCGGGCGGCGGCTTTTTACCAGCTCAGCAAACTGTGGCGCTGGTAATCAGTTGAGCTCCATGTAGAGAGCCATGAACGCACCAGCCTCTCAACCCTTGCTACAAAATAATTAAATTAATTAGGACGAAAATTAAATTAATCAAATAAATAGGGCTACAGAATGTCAAATATAGCAGATAACTAATACATAATCACAAAGGAACAGCCAGTAACAAGACTGTGTTTTTCCCTTAATTTACCACTGTTTCTGAGATTAAGAATTCATCAACTCCATTGTAATTGTCTTGCTCTTTAATCTTTGATGTGCTTATTTGTAAATCAAAGCACGACACTTGTAGGTTTAAGAAGTATATTTGAAGTATATGTAGAAATTAGCAAAATCTTTTTGACATATATTCAAATAGGAAACTGGAGGATAATACCAGTAAGATTTGTCTGTCTGAGTTTACAGTGGGTGCTTTAGTTCAACCTTTTTGCATATTCCCTTGGAAAAATAAAGATCCTTTTCAACTACTCCAAGTACTGTTAAAAAATAGCTGCAGAAATTCTTTCCTAAGAGAAGATGACACTGAAGATCTTATGCTAAGTAACAGCAGACTGAAATCCTGGCCTTGCTGAAATCTGTGGGAATTTGGGGAGTATGGTCATCCTATATACCAGGTGACCCGGATTATGCCACAGACTTCTGTGCAAATTTGGTCAAGTTATTATTAAAGCTGTTGCTGTTTCTTAAACAAAATGGGGGAGGAAGGTTTCTTCCTGCCGTTTGCATACTGTTTTTTTCCTTGACACTTGGTCAATTGCCCAATTTTCCCCAAGTTTTGCTGGAGTTGCTGAGAGGGCTGTTGAGCTTTTGGCCTTAAATGGAAGGCATAGGGAGGTAGTCTTAAAGGAGGACTACCTCTCTCTCAGCTGTTTGTCAGCAGTATTGTTAGATGACAATAAGAACAGTAAGGTCTGAAGAAATTTCAAAATCTCTTTTCATGTGCTTTTGTACTTTTTATCATAAATTAGAATATATTGAAGTTAGAGTAAATCTTAAAATATTAAAAACTTGAATGATTTGAGAAAAAAGTTTACTTATTGCAAAAATAAGAAATAATAAATCCTTGAAACCACCTATGTATAGTATAGAAAAGCATAAATGAGGGCAACTCAAATTTTCTCTCATTCGCTACCTGCTTCTCAGTCTTCCAGAAGTTTCATTTTATAGTTTCAGATTTATATTCTTCACAGATGTACTACCAAAAATTTTGTATGCTGAAGACAGGAAAGGATTAGCAGTAGTCAGCTGAAGATGAAAGTCAGTTGCAGATAAAAGTTCCAGCAACATACCAGGTCCCCTAGTCCTAATTTGCAAATGTTCTATGCAGCTGTGTGTCAGTTTTGCAGCATGCACGCTGGGAGGTTAGCATACAGTCACTGCATTCAGTACTTCTTGTGCTCCATGGTGAAAATCAAACTGTGCTCACCAAGGGAGGCTGTATGCATTGTCCCTCTTGTATTAAAAAAGATAATCAGGACATAGCTATATCTTCGTATAATTGTGTGGAAAAGAACAGGCAAAACATTTTACTGCACTAAAAAAAAAACCCCAGATGAAAGCTAATAATGAATCCTATAATGATTAATGACAACGTGTCATTGCTGGAGACGGATTCATAACAGAGGAGTATATGCGTTCATTGATATTTATAAAGCAAAAGTAAAACTGAAAGAACAACTTCTTGAAGGCTTCCTGAGGTTATGAGCTGTGTTTACTTGGAACACAGTGCCTGTGATAAGTTTTTATTCCTCTTATGTGCTTTTATCTTCGCCATCCTTGCACATTATCTCACCTCTCTTAGGGATATATCTTGCAGCAGCATAAACAGCAGTGGTTCCACAGAAATCAATGTGAACGCTTTCATTTTCACCAGTCAAGAATATGGCATTATGTTTTTCTTTTCTTGTGTAGCTCCAGTATCCCTGATTATAACATCAATCATTCAGGAAGGAAGGGTGGGAAGATTCTCCCTGTTCATTCTATTCCACTGTAATACTGCTTGCAGGTGCTAACTCTCATTCACACATTCATTTAAGAATCTGTCTTTTTTTTTTTTTTTTTTTTTTTTTGGTCTTTTTTCTTTTCATGTCAACATAGTCTTTTCAACCCACACATCTTCTGGGCTTATTGCATCTGATTATGAAAAGCAGAGTTTTTAACATTTCTTTTCTCTGTCTTTTTTAAAATGCTGCTATCTATTCTGCTCTGATAGGTACAGGTGAGGCATACCTCAGCTGCACTCCTGTAAGCATTCAGTGCTAGCCTGGAAGGATACCTGCTTCTGAATTTGAGAAGTCAGGGGAGGATCTTTGCTTCATTTGGGAGAAATAAACTGATAGGTAATTGCAGCATCTGTAAGAGTGGAGAGAATACCTCTGTATTCTCTTACAGGAACAAACCAAAGTGAGTTTTCCTGTTTAGTGAACTTGCATTTGCTGTTGTTCTGCAGAAGATTGTGCCTGCATGTTAATAAATAGACTACAACTAGCAATATCTTTTGTAACTGAGCAATGTCTAAAAATTACCCACTTTCCCACCTGCAGTGATAAAAAGATCTAGATAATTTTAGAGCCATAAATAATACTTGATTTACTAGGATTAGTCCCCACAGGTACAAAATTGAATATGTGATCCTTATGGGTCAGGTAGTCTGCAGTTTGTTGAGTATCATAGATTGAAGCCGCATATAGACTTTAATGCCCTAGAGTGAGTTTGCCACTGAGATTCACCTCCCTCCCTTTGGAGCTCTGCTGGTAGCTGAATAGGGCTCAAGAAGGTGAATAGTATTGCTATCAGGAATTTGGCTGAGGTATTAGGTTTAGTATTGTCAAAGCAAGGTGTTAGAGCTGTGAATTTAGAATGCTGCCCAGCTGGCAGCTGCCTTTGACTCTGCCAGTTCAAAGAAGCGCAGCATTTAGTGGAATCACTAAAAGGCCATGCAAAACTCAGATGTGAAGTATGAAGCAGAGAGGTAGCTTCCTTGTTAAATAGGAAAATACAGTGACTTTCCAGAGAAGTGGCACTGCACTATTAAATGAGCCTTTGTTTCTTCCCCTGTTCCCCCGGCTGGGAGAGCCTCTAGTCTCATCACTCAGCTTGACTTCCTGGGGCAGGCAACAAGGTTCCCTTGCTGGCTGAGTCACATCCAATAGGCATCTGCCAAATTCCCTGCTACTCTGTGCAGTGCTATATGCAAATGCATGAGTTTGTGTAATTGTGATTAATTAGAATATGCCTGTACTCTGGCTCTAAGAGCTGTGTGGTTAATGCTAGTGCGACTTTGTTCAGTGAAGCTTTCTGCTTATCTCTAGGACAGCAGTATGACAAACCTCCCACATGTACTGCCTTGTGCCTGTGCCTCAGTCTATGGCTAAGGAGAGGTTCTGTGGGGGTAAAGAGATAGTTCAGATTCATGGTGTGGTAGACACTTTGTGATGTGGAAACTGGAACTCAGTCTCATTATCTTATGTAGTGATAAAGTGGTTCACTGGCAATTTGAGGGGGAAAAAATTAAAGAGGAACATTTCAGCAAGCAAGGCATCATGAAAAAATAATAAAGCTTGAGGTCAAACAAAAGGTTTAATCCAAACCAGTTTTGATTCCTATTTGAGCTCTGTAATGATTTTAAAAGAATGGAATAGTTTTTGAAATGGAGCATCCTTTCAAAATGAGAAACCAAAAAGTTCCATCTAAAGTCAATTATTTGAACTAGAGATGCTTCAAACACGTTCTTTCAATGAATCTGCCTTTGCAACAACATTGACACAGGCACCAGTAATGCTGCACCAAACAATGCCTTTGCCTGCTTGCGATCAGGAGCTCTGAGGACATTACTCAACTTTGAAAACCACAAGGCAGCAAAGCACAAAACAAGGCCTGGGAGTTCCAAGTCCCACATCCCATCCTTGCAACTCCAGCAAAGGCTGTGGTTGTGACCCTTATTCTACATATGTCCAGTGCAGTGATAGCTATGGGACCCAGGAATGGAAGAAGAACCAGAAGGTTCCCTAAATGCTTGTGACAGGGCCAAGTTTAACAGAGAAGTTCATATTTCAGTATAGCACTGGTCAGCAGGCTAAGTTAAAGCTATAGGAGAACTGAAAGAGGCTGACACAGAAGAAAGAGGATGACACAGAAGAGAAAGCAAGCATGGAAATAAAAGTGAGAGAAAAAAAAAATCATTTTTGCCAATACTATTTCTCTGTTGTTGTGACGGAAACCTAAATATATATGGATGCAAACTTTTGTGTGATGAACCATATGTGCACAGCACCCAGGCCTTTTATCATGGGTGGCCGCAGGGAAGGTGGGATGGGCTAAGGAGAGGAACGGGGGCCAGAGCAATCCATTAGGTCTCCTTCATCCAGGGCAGTGGGGCTCAGCATAGGACAATGTTCAGAATGGACACATTTCTTGGTGGGTATCTTGGTACCAGTAGTGACTGAAATAGTCAATATAAAGAAAGCTGAGGGAAGTTTTTAAGTATAATAAAAATTTTCAGCTAAAATTAAAACCAAATGAGTTTCAAACATAGCTTTTCAGTGGCCACATTTTCCAAGAGAACAACCTTTATTAGCATCTACGGAAGTATACCAAGCAATTCTACACTAAGGCCTTTCTTACTCATGATCTGGAGCTGGTAGGAGGGCCTGAGTAATCACTATGGCCCATACAGTTGTGAGTAGGGTTAACTTTTTTAATCAGTTGAGACTAAAGAACAAAATCTGCTGCTGGGCACAGCAGGGGAAGCCGGACAAGGGTTAGGACTAGTGTAACAAAAAGTAATTGGGTTGGGATTAAGTTTTAGGTCAGCAAGCCTGGGCAAACTTTAATGCTAGAATGATCTTAACAAGTGCTTAGGTGAGACAACTGACACAGGAGCAGCTGTGGCACAGACCTTCTGTAGAGGGTCAATGCTTGGTGTTAATGATGGGTTGGGGGGGTAGGGTAGGGGAGAGGGCAGCTGCAACCAATAGTAAAAATTTGCGAATTGAAGTCTTGAAAACAACTAGGACATTTTTGCGCAGTGGCCACAGCAGCACAACAATTTCCTGCGCATTCAGTGCTCATTGTCCATTTGCCTTTTCCCAGCTTGCTTGCAGATGAAACCACACCACAGACTGCTAGAGCCATTTATGGGCAGGAAGAGCTCTGTTGCTTGGATTGCCATAGCTTGGTCTGTTACGGGCATCAAGACTGTGCAACATGTTTAGGGTCCACCTCATCTGCATTAACTAAGGTAAGTATGTACATACCAAATGGTGTTATTTCTTCAATTTAACACCTGGAAGAAATAATACTCTTGAACCACTGGCTCTGTTACAGTATGGGGACTATGTAGTACAGAACTTTGGCTTCTGCCCTACCGTATGGACAGATGTCTCTAGGCGCAGCAGTCATATCTGGTGCGCTAGAAACTAGTGACTATGCTGCATTGGGTTGTGCGACAGGGAAGAGACATTTTTTCCTTCAACTCAGGTTGTTCCCTCCTCATATGTGTTCAACCCTTTTCCCCTTCAGCTCAAGTCTCCATCCTCCTGAACCTTTCTGGAGTTGATCTACATAGCTGAAATCCAAGATCCAGGGTTGAAGTCCCTATTCTCATCCCTATATCCACAGTACAAACTTTGGTTTTGTTGACCTTTCCTCTTTTTGCAGCCTTTCCCCCTGCCCCCCTTTATTAAACATGTAAGACCTGCTTTTGTTCTGGACCTATAAATATATATATCTCAGTGTGGTATTTACATAGGTTGGACAAGCACAACAGTCCCATTAGACAGTATGTGCTCCTTTCTGAAAAAGAGTACAGCATTTTGCTGTATTAAGGCTCTGTGTTTTGTCCCTGTATCACTTTTATATATCCACTCATATCTCTTCTGCAAAGCTGTTGAGAGGAGTTTGCGTGCTTTCAAGGAGCAGTTTTGAAAAGTCTTTATCAACCCACAAACTAATCAGCAAACCTCACTAGCTGGAACAATCTAGCTGAAGACTATAAGTTTATGCTTATGTCCATATCCTCTTCCTCTGGCCAATTCTAACAAATAGGAGATTTTAAAGGTCTAAATTAACACTGAATGCTTTGGAAGAGACTTTCTCAATTCCAAAAGACAAGGATGAATTTTCAGCTGCAAGGCAGTCCTGTTCCTGGGTTCTCTCTGATCTCCAGTTACTCTGCTTGTACAGCTTCTGCATGTGCTTCCCAAATGATTATCTCATCAGAACCTCAGGGAGGAGCAGCACATGAGTACCCTGAAACCTGTTTCAGAAGAAACCCAGCAGCCTGCATCTACAGCATGGGTATTCCAGGACCATGCCAATGTGGGTAAGCTGGGGCCTGGCTAGTTAAATCAGTCACAGAGGCCACAGCCTATGCAGTCAGAGAATGGAGTTTGCCAGAGACATTTTTTTTTAGCACTGGTTCCACTGAACTGAACTAAATCACCTTCAGTACAGAGCTGATCTAGCTACAAAGAAATGAGAAATACAGTTACGTAGAAACTGCGTTGTTTCAGATTTCAACTTAGTATATCTCCCCTGTGTTGTGATGGAGCATCTTAAGATGCATGATAAACATTCAGTCTGTAGGAATGCACAGCAGATTTGCAAAATACCACTGTGACTTCTGCTGGGAGCAGGCTTAAGGAGGGGCTATACCTTCAAAGAAGAGTATAACCTAGCAAGCTTTCTTCCTTCCATTTGCTGTGGCAATACTTCCTTTGCTAGGGAAGTCTTTAAAAAGGGAGAACTCTTCAGCTGGAGGTTAAGCAGATGAATGTCTCCTTTTATCTTGTTTTGAAGTGGTCCCTACTTGCATATTGCAGATTGAAAAGGTTTCTGTAGTGGTTCCTATCTCTCAGAAACACAAGAAGTATTTCTTCAGGGGTAGGTATACCTATCTGCCAGGCAATGGGCTTGTCCCAAGCAGTAACTCCTGCTCTCTGACAGCTTCCACTCCTCTCTGCAGTAAGATTTCCCTGTGATTTGCCCCTGCAGATTGGTCCAATCTACCCTTGAACACCTTAGCCCTTACATAAACATCCAGATGTGTTTCTCTGTGGCTTCCACGTACACCATGGGGCCTGGCTGTATGCCTAATGAGAGAAATGGTAAGCAAGAGTCCAGTGAAGGGTAGCACTTACTTGATGATTTTTCATGTCAGAAATCCACCCCAGCTAAGTGTTTAGCGTGTATCTTTGATCTCAGAGATTTAGCTCTCCCTGTGGAGCAAAAGCAGATGCTTGGTAAGCTGTAGCTGTAGTCCTGACAACCCTTTCAAATGTCTAGACAGTGGAAAAGGATGATTACATCCTCTTTTAAACTCAACTGCAACAACTCACCATGCTTAACAAGTTTACCTCAGGATGACCCTTTGTTTCGTGGTACTGCAAGCTTCTAATACTATTGAAAGATGGAGGACGATAAGGTGGTTCGGGAAAAAAACCCACTTTTATTAACAGTAATAAATCTGACAGATGTGCTAGGTTACATATGGTCCTTATGTAGACTTTAGCACAGGTCTAAAGATTAAGTAGTTTTATAATATGCATGTTCAGCTAATATTTCTCATTTAAGGGTCTTGAAAACATTAACACTTGCAGAAAGGCTCTTTTAACTAATGCTAATTGAAAAACACGTTAAATCCTAGAGATAAGCCCAGGAAATGTCCAGCGTTGATACAGTTACTTTATGCAATGTATTGAACAGAGGAAGAGAAAACTAAGTTATCATCTGCCTGATATCAACCAAGTCACTGGAGGAGGTGTGGAAGAAGTTTACAGGTAACGTGATTTGGGACTACATTCACTTTTTTCCAGTTTTGCAATTAAGAACCTAAACCTTTTCCTTTTGGTAGAATAAAACTTCTGACTTTCTTGTTAATCGGCTGTGGTGTTTAAAATGAGCTCACACACATCTGATAAATCAGAAGTTCTTCTCCCTCTGGGAACCCAAACAAACTGGTATTGCTGACAAACCCTTTGGGTGCCTGAGAACTTGGAAAAGTTTAGGAATCTCAAAAGCATATCTAGTTCCATGCCAAATTGTGCATGGATATTACCTCCAAGAGCCAGATTTAAAAAAAAAAAGCTCTGAGTAAACAAAAACTATTCCTACTTCTGGCAAAGGCGAGCAGTTGACAATTTCAGGAAAACTCATATTGTGGTATGCTTCTTTATTCTTGTTATGTAGGCAGTTGTCCAGGTCAAACTGGCAGCTCATGCAAAAAAAATTGAGGTTACTGTTGTCAAAGTGTGGTCTTCAGCTTGATTCAGAAATGTTTTGTGGACTTCTTTGTCAACTTCTCTTTCTCCTAACATTAATTTTGAACAATCTTTATTTCATGTGATCATTAAAAACAATTTCACAGCAGTGTTTGTATGATGCCACTAAAGGAAGTATCATTGAATCAATAGGAGTTCTTGTTTTTCAGGGTCAAAGGACAAAACTTCTGGATGTATTTTAATGCTTTGTTACAATTTCTGTTTGTTGCACCTATTTCATTCACATAATGCTGAAGAAATAAGTCTCCAAAGAGGTTGCTGGTATGGTCGTGTCACCAATTCAAACTGGATTTCCAAAATAAGTAAGTAGTAAAAGCATACAAGTGATATATACACACTCAGTAAATATGAGAATTTTCTGAGATTATGACCTCTCATTTTTATGCTTCACAGTGAAGTCTGATCTGAGCTGCCTAGCTGCAACCGTCAAAGTTGCTCTGTTAATATCAAGAAGAATTAGGTCCTTTTATTTCTAGTGCACAATAAATATTGTGTACAGAAGACAGACCATGCACATGCAGATTGTAAAACAAAGTTTTAAAAATGAAAATAGCATCTTAAACTCACAGTGTTTGAATCCTGGCAAACAAAAGGTAAAAGAGGCTAAATTTTATTAAGTTTGGAAGCACTTAGCGATTTTTTAGGGACAGATGACACAGGAAAATGTTAAGTCTGTTTAACTCAGGAAGTCATAACTCACAGTTTCTCCTCAACCCACGCTGTTGTTTTGGCAACAAGCAACTGTTGAATATCATGGAAAGAAATGGTGGAAAAGAAACAATTATGTTCCTTTCAGTAATAAAATAAGAAGTCTATACAGCTAATACTGTTGCACACAGTCTGAGGATTTTATCTTAAATTAATCTTATTAGATATTTTAGCAGCTATAAATTTCCATGTTATGGAATGTACCTCAAAGATGCAGGTCAACGTCAAAGTCTATGGCAAATATACTTCAAAGTTTTACGATCTATCATTCAAGTGAATTGGTTTTTAGGGGTTTCACAGTAGAGTAGTTCAACCCAATTTATTTTTTAAAGCACACTAACTATTTTTTTAATTATATTTTCTTTAGTTTTGGATACATCTGCAATATTTTTGCTTAGGAAAGGGAACAGCACATTTTTCTAAATTCAGTATTTTGTCCAACACTAACTGTTACTCATACCAGTTCATATAGCTAATACCATTTCTTTCAGTCATTGAAACACAAAGAGGAAGAAGCCTTACATTCCCCATTTATCTACAATCCTTGTATGGTCAGTTACATTAGTCTGAATAAGAATTAAATGTGCAGGACCAAATGGAGAGGTTCTTGGCTAGCATCAGTCACACAGCACTCTGTTTTCAACACTGCTAAGGTAGTTTAGCCAAGTTAGGCTACTGAGCCAGTGTGTATAAAATAATAGCCAGTTGCAGTCTAGGGAGGGGAAAAAAAAAGGCATATACAACTGACTTGGGCATCCTGAATTTTTGTCTGTGCTAGTTCACTCCAACAACTGTAGAATATTTTCACTTTCTTCTATGGCTGAAGAACTCCTCTTAGAAAGGAGGTCCAGTCCAGCACAATACCAGGCAAAAAGTTTTATATGGTTAAGATATCAGAGCAAGGTCTTCAGGTGGTGTGAACTGAAATACTTGGAATCCAAAAGAATGATGTTAATTCAGACCATTTGAGGATCTGGAATATTGTGGAAGTACACGTCTGGACTTAGCCCTTCCCCAGAACACCCCCACTCAATGAGTTACAGACTTGCCTGCACTCATTCAGCAGGTGAAATAATTGTGCAGGTAACAATTAGAAAATGGCTGTTGCCATAACGCTATCCCACCTTTAAAAATGTCATTTTTGTTTTCATGAAAATAAATGAGCTAAGTTTAACATGTTGCACTACCTTTACTTTTGTTGGATATCAGATGAAATGTAGTTATCAGTCAGCATGACTACAGCTCGGAGAGTTTTACAAAACTGATTTGTGAGGGGAAAGGCAGGGTGGGGGTCTGTGAGGGCGCTGTGTACATGCATACACCTCTGCCTGCTGGAAAATGCAAGACCAGGCTTCTCTGGCAGCAAGAGCTGTGAGTTTATCCTTTCTGATTTGAACTTGGGGCAAGTTTTATTTAGCATACGAGTATGTGATATTCCAAAGGGTCATTACGTTATCACAGTTTTGGGTAGCTGTTTTTGTTTGTTTGTCTGGGTTTTTAAAATGTGGTTGGGTAGCCACTGTGAAATACTATCAGCTCTTGGCAAGAGCTTAAAGACAGGTTCTTCTCTTAGTTATGTGGAAATACAATGCTGCATGATTATAAACGTCTGTCTTTTTTATTTTTTCATGTTTTCTTTAGTAAATTTTCTCCATGTCGGTAACTATAGTCCAAATTTGCCAAATAATTATTCCTGTCTGGTTTGCTTCTCCAGTTATTGACATTCTTGTGTGGAGTTCACTGTCTGTCTGGACAGACCCATTTAAACACAACACTATTTCAGCAGTCACTTGATATAAAAGGTAAGATTAAAAGCAGTCTGTAGAAAAGACGCATGGAAGTGATGTTTTTAAGTCCCTTTCCTGCTTTTTGAGAGTTGTGGTTTGTGGACAGATACTGATTTTCAAAAGAGGAAGCTTTTTTAATGTGCTGCCTTTCTTTCTTTTCCCATGTGCTAAACTTCATTTCCAAGACATTAAATCTGCTTGAATGTTTCAAATTACAACAAAATAAGAGAAAATTGTTATATTTTTTCATAAATGGAAGCTATATTTGAAGCTTCACCGTTAGATTTTAAAAAGTTTTAGCATATATATATTGTCTTACTTTCCACTTCACTCTATAAATTTCCTTCATCTTACTTTCTACCTGCTACTCTAGAAAACATATTTTCCCAATATAAACTTTCACAGTTTTTCTAGTGCCTGCAAAATGTGATGCAATTGTAATTGAAAGACAGCATAGCTCATACGTGGGAAGGTAAGGGTAAGTATGTTCCTTAAGGTTAATGGAAAAAGATATAGCTACATGTGGTCTTGTTAGCCTGATTTATCCAGGTTCTCAAGCAGATGAGGCTTCTTAGTAGGAGAGGAAACACAGCCAGAAGTTACAGAATGAGCTTGTCATTCAGAAAAAAACGGGCTCAGTTCCTACTTTATGATTGGCTTTTTGCAAACCACCATGAAAGCAGATCCCCTGCTCCTAAATTAAGAAAATACCCTGTCCTTATCTTACAAAGCTGTTCTGAGGGTCATGCAGGGGAACGTGAGGTCTGACACTGCGTTGGTAAGGGCAGCCATGCTATAGATGGTGCTATTCCCACACTTCAGAACCTGGGTGACCTGGTGTCTGTCAAGCTGCAGGTCATGAGCTGAGAATGTCTTGATTTTTTTATTTTTTTCCCTCCTATGATGTTAACACAAAGAGCAGGATTATTAAAACATTTCCCTCACCTTCCTCAAGTACTATTCAGCTTCTCTGCTTTGGGGTTTTTTATTTGTTCCCATAATATTATCTCTCCCTACAGCAGTTTTCCTCTACTAAATCAGGTCATTATTCATCTCACTCTCCACACATTGCCCTCTCTCCCTAGAGCAAGTAGAAGAGGCTCATTCATTCTATTCAAGCATGGAAAAAACATTTTCAAAATGCTAGTCCTAACTGTTATGTCTTGGAATCAGCTTAATAATTTGAATTAAATCCTTTGTTCAGAAGACAAAAGAACCAGCAAAGAGGATAATGGATTATCCACTGTCATGTCTCATCTGGAAATTATCTAAAGGCTGCTTTGATAAGTAGAGTGAGAATCAGTGGTGTGACTAATGTAGCATCATTATACTGCTATAACCTGTAAAACACAGAGATACTGGATCACAGGAAATACTGTTACAGAGCATCCAAACTGGATAACAACAGCAAAGAAAACTCTGGCATCTCATCCATTATATATATATTGTATTAATAAAAAAAGATGTTTGCAGTAGGAGTGAGGTATTCGAAGTCTTTACACAAAACACCTTCTTGTTGATGAGGACAGAGATGTTTTTAACATGGCATAAGAGGTTAATTAGGTGAATATAGACATACACATATTCAGACAGAAATCTTATTACTTATTTGTCTTGTGGTAACTATAATAATATGTAAACCTGTCAAAAAACCTAGATACTGTCCTTTAACAACAGAGATAAGCAGGGTAATGTGCTGTCCTGAGCTCTGCTGATGGCTGCTTGTAAGGAAGCAACTCCACTGGCCAACCATTTCCTGGACAGTTACAACAGCAATCTTTGTTTGCCTTTAATGCTACTCTCCAATCCACTTGTAATACTTTAAGTAGCTCTAAAAGACCTCCCTGTACTAAAACAAGGATTTAATATTTCCAGTAATTTCACAAACGAAGTGTTTGCCAAATGTTTAACAAGGATTTTGGCACCATCCTTGTCTTCCTCCTCCTGGCTGAGGAAGCTGTGATGAACAATAGCAGATATTTAACTCAGAATTGCCCCAAAGAACAAAATAATATTTTATGATGTGTCCTATTCACTCTATGCGCTGTTTTCATTCTTTGTTGTACATTGATCCATCTGAAACATCCACATCTCTCACAGCCCTCTCAAAATTTTTGCAATACAAAGAAGAGAGTGTGAGTATTCATGAGAAGTGTCTCATGGATTTTGTGTTCCTGCATATGGTAAACTGGTTTTGCCCTAAAATCAGTCAGACTCTGATAGTGGTTACTTAAGAACAAGAAATGTAAGTTTATGCATAAAAATCCAGGAAATAGATTGCAATAGTAAACCACAGGAAATATTAATGGGCAAGAAGGTCAACAGAAGTTAAGCAGTGACCCTGAAGTAATAGTACATTACGGTTTTCAACTCCAATATACTGAGTACAAAGAAACAAATTGATTTTTTAAAGCTTTGAAAATTAAACCAACCACAGTAAAGGTGTTTTACTACACACATCAGCAAAAAAGTGTAAGCCCTGCCATAAAAGCTATTCAAGTAAAAACAAATCTCACCAGACACAGAAGGCAAGATTCTGCTCTTCTTAATCAGGTGATGCCTCCCTAGGGTTGTTGTTCCCTAATGGCTTCGTTGCTACAACAGACAGCAGAATTCGGCCTAGCCCTGGGGATGGGTGCAACATGATAGTAGAGAACAGGCTTTCTTTTGGAAAAGAGAGTTGAAGAAAAAGTTCTGAGGTGAACTAGAAGCAAAAGCAAATTGAACATTTTCTTCTTTAAAAAAAAAAGTTAAAAGCCCCTTTTCAATGTAATCACTTTTTAAAAATCTCAGGATAGGGTGTCAGAAGCCAACATCTATGCCTGAGGCATGGCCCATAGCGTCTGCTCAGCAACTCTTCACTACCTCTACATACAGCATGTATCACCCACCTCTGATTTACATAAAACTGAGGATAGATTAGTCCTGCATTATCAGTCCTTTAATTTCAGAGTCACCATTTCCCCTTTTGCAGGGAAATCCAGACTCAAGTACAGCCTCTCTTGCAGGCTGTAACTTGCATTAGCCTGCTGGTGCCTTCTGCTGTGGGCAAGGCCCCTCTCCACACCAGGTTGCTCCAGGCACTCCAGAGGCACCTGGAGTATCTTCATCACTCACCTTTGCCCAAAATGATTTGCAGTCTTTTATAGCAGCTGTCCCTCATTAGCTGCTTAGTGGAGGAGTAAGGGGGAAGAAGGGGGAGGAGGGTGGATTGAGGTGTTATTAACCCTTCCCGGGTGACTGGTGCAGTGTGAAGTGTATATTCTTTATCATGGTCTTTGGTAGTTCTAGCTGGTGTGACTGGGAGAAGAAGGTTTGTAATTGTCAGATAAGAGCAGGCTGAAAAGTTCTACCATTTCAATTATAAACTGCATAAAACCCTACCTGTGGCTGAAAAACAATTATTAAGGTAGCACAGAGATCTTAAAGAGACATCAGGGGAGGTTTAGATGGGATATTAGAAAAAATTTCTTCACTGAAAGAGTGGTCAAGCACTGGAACAGGCTGCCCAGAGAGGTGGTGGAGTTACTGTCCCTGGAGGTATTTGAAACACATGTAGATGTGGCACTTCAGGGCATGGTTTAGGAGACATGGTAGTGTTGGGTTGGTGGTTGGACTTGATGATCCTGGAGGTCTTTTCCAACCTTAATGATTCTATGATTCTATTCTAACACACGGTTGACCTACATTGGTACTGGTCTCAGTAGTCATTTCTTGAAATTAGGTGTAACCATCTTCCTACATTTGCAGCTCACAAAGAAAAGTGTGACTTTCAGGGAGAATGGTGTTGTAAAGATATTTGTTGAAGAAAATCTCAACTATGATATTTTTTTACCATTGCTCAGAAATATCAATGGTAAAAGATCTCATTCTACTTTTTGATTGATTGCTGTGGTTATGAAAACAAAGCAATTTCCCCAGATGTTGGCTCTGAATTGATCATGTATTAGAAAAGCTGTCAGGAAAGTAATTGCATTTTAAAACATATAAGGCATGTGCAAATTTGTGTTTATTTGTCTAAGTCCTTATGTGTATGTATTCCAAGTATTCTAAGTTTAGAAACAGGACAAGAAAAAAATACCTGTCAATGAAACAAGTAATCTTTATTCTGGGTACATTGAGACATATTTTTTGTCTTAATAAGGATCAAAAATGTACAGTTTGGGGAGAAGTATATAATAGGAAACCTATGCCTAAATTTGTTCCTTATATAGTAATAGGTAATTGGGTTCCAATCCCTTCCCTCCCTTTTATTAAATAACGTACAGCACAAAAATAAAAAAAAGTAATAAAATGCCTGGATGCTCAGGACTGAAGGTGAATAAAGGTATCTTTTAGATACTGTAATAATATCTTCTATTAGGAATATTGCTAGCACAGTATCTCAAATTGCATTTTAAAAATATATATCCAGATGCCAAATATAGTCTTGCCTGCTCTCAGGATAGACAGAGCTTTAATCTCTGCAGACACAAATAAGTGCTCCAGAATTTGGTGCGTTTTATACAATAGGTTGAATTAACCCTGCATAGTAGGGCACTCTGCACATCCAGTCTTTGCTGACAGGAAAGGTATAGACAAGTATACATTGTGCTGTCTGGATTTGCATTTTTAGATGGCAGCATCCATCCAGATGGTAGCACAGGCTACTTGTTACTTGTTCTACCAAGAATGACACCTGCACCTTTAAGCGTCAAAACTTTTTGGGAAAAAGAAATTAATTTTTCATTTATTACTACTAAGCTAAATATTTGTTGTATTAATTGATGATATTAGCTGAGGACAGCAATTTTATAAACTGTGAGAACGAAGGGGAAATGGTCTTTTACTGGTTTGTGGTCTTCAACAGGCACTGGGCTTGAAGGAGCCAGATCAAAGCACCGTGGTCACTACTTCACCATGTAGCACATACAGCCCCTAGTGCATGGTCAGCTCCATCAGGACACATGACCACTTGAAAAGTCTTTTCCATGAGTGAAAATGCTTGTCAATCAGAAGCCTGTGGGCTTGTGCAAATCGCTGTGCTGCAGACTCATGAGCAGTGTCCCAGTGAGTGAGGCACCACTCTGGGGGAGGTGTGGGGAAAGTCATCTACCCAATTCCCTATAAAGTAAACAAAGTAAGCTAGGTGCAGTGGAAGATGCTTCCCGCCAGGCAGCACACTCAGGAGATGCAATCAAGCCAGCTGCTGAGAAATCCTGAGGAGAATAGGGCATGTCCCTTCTCAGAGCTCTCCGACACTTGTCCACATACTTACCTGCAAACCCAAATGGTAAAACTGGGGTTCATAGCATGAAAGACCCTTCGCTTCCTAGAGCTTATTTTGGATAACAAGCTCATTCCCTTCAAATCTGTGATGAGGACTTGGTCTCGATGTCTGGCCCCAGCTCCTGAGAAGACATGCATTTTCTTTCAAGGAATTGGTAATGAAAATATATGAAGCATAAGAACCAGAAATCAGGGCTCCTATGCAAGTACCTGGTTCCCTGGTAATGAATCTTGCATTCACTCTAAAAATGTGTGTTTGCGAGAGAATTTGTGGAGAGCACCTATAGCTTGCCCTTGCCTATGTACTTTTCTGAAAAAGTGTAGATATGAGTTTGACAGCTATTTTGTTTTCCCCTCCCCTTCCCACCATGTAAAAAGCATAGTCTAGGAATCCATCTCTCACTCTTCTGAGATAAGTGCACTAACCACCAGGTAATTGTCCTGCTCATATTTGTGAACATTGTGTATTGCTCCATGTTTGATCCTCATACAAGAGGATGTTCAGTGTGTGCTGGTCACCAGAGCGGTGTAGGGTGACTTTATGAATTAATTGGGAAACTAAAGTTGTCACAGATCTCAGGCAGGATATTTCATAGAATTATAGAATCATAGAATGATTATAGTTGGAAAAGACCTCTAGGATCATCAAGTCCAATTGTCAACCCAACACCACCATGTCTCCTAAACATGCTCTGAAATTCCACATCTACACATTTTTTGAACACTCCCAGGGATGGTGACTCCACCACCTCTTTGGGCAGCCGGTTCCAATGCCTGCCCACTCTTTCAATAAAGACATTTTTTCCTAATATCCAATCTAAACCTCCCCTGATGCAGCTTGTCCTATCACTTGTTACTTGGGAAAAGAGACCAACACCCACCTCACTACAACCTCCTCTCAGGTAGCTGCAGAGAGAGATAAGGTCTCTCATCAGCCTCCTCTCCTCCAGACTAAACAACCCCGGTTCCCTCAGCTGCTCCTCATAAGACCTGTTCCCCAGACCCTACACCAGCTTTGTTACCCTTCTTTGGACATGCTCCAGCAACTCAATGTCTGTCTTGTACTGAGGGGACCAAAACTGAACATAGTATTAAAGCTGCAGCCTCACCAGTGCACTTGAATAATGAAATTTAAGGATGTATTCCAGTAAACTTAAGCAAGTACTTTCAGCAGATGTTTAAAAGTTAAATGTGTGCTTAAAAACTTCACTCAGTTTACCCCTTGAACAGAACTAGTCTGACTTTTGTCGTTTTCCGTAGTTACGTCTTTCGCTTTATAGCTAGAACTTGTGCTTCCCACCATTTTATAGATATTAAAGAGAAGCTGATAGGCACTCCAACATTCAGGGGACTGAGTTAGACTAGCTGATGTTTATCTGTTAGTACTTAGAAGAAGCTAATTTCATATAAGAACAGTTCAGAACTTTTTGCTTCTGAGAATGTATATTAATATTTTGGCACTCTTATGACATAATGCCTTTTGTTACAAAATTAGTCCCACCTAAGAGTATCCATGATCATCCATATTGTGTAATCATCACGTAGGATATGATGTGTTTTCTAAACAGAGTTTTCAACAGCTTATGATGACCTTAATTACACAAAAAGCTATGGCCATGCTTGTCTTAAACCATTTGCATAACCTTGATTTTGATGGGACTGCTCTGGGATTACTGACATGTTTCAAATTAAGCATGAGCTATGTATGTTTTTGGAATGTGATTGAGGGAAGGCTTGATAAGGCAATTCATTGGCGTCTTTCTGTTAGTTTCAAACTAGTATATCTATTCTTTTTTGATCAATCACAGATGTGTTGTGCAGAAGTACACTACAAACTGGGTGATCGGATGTGTAGTTACACATTGCACATGACTTCAGGATCTATTTCTATTGTTTTTTAAGGGCTGCCATTAGTGTTTAACAGCAACGCTCTGCAGCGTTACTTTCTATTGAAAAATTATACAGACAATGTTATGTCATAAGGAAAAGATTAACAGAAAATAACTTTAAATAAGTATTAGCCAAACTGAATATTTCTTTTCATTAGGTTACCCCTTAAAATTACATTTAACACACACCCCCCAAGTATAATGGAAAATACATATTTTGTAAAGTGTTTATGTATAATACATAAAATGTATATATATAAACAAGAACAGAATATAGTTATATATTATGCATGTATGAAAATCAAAATCAGCTCCTTTATGATTTAGATTCCAAGGAAATTGCTAAGGGAAATATTTCACAGGGAGCTGTTAAACATATACAGATGGAACATATCCTATAAAGCATCACTGCCTAAATTTTGCTGCTGGACAAGGTGTCTTTAGCAGTCGTAGGGGTTTTTTCCTCCTTTTAAAATTTAATAATGATTGCTAAGGTTAAAAGTTCCCATCATGCAATACACTGTCCTTCAGCATAGCTCAAATCAAATATTTTGGGCATTTCCTTTGGGCAGTTTGCCATTGTTCTATTGGATTGGAAGTTACAGCAATTTGACTGGTATGTCTATTAATCTGTTTTTTCCCTTAGCTATTGAAAGCAAGTATTGTTGTGTCTGTACTGCAGCTGAAGTGGTTTTGCAATTGAAAACTTGCACGTTTGCTTTCTGCTTACACAATGATCTATTCTGATACAGAGTTCTGTTGACTGCTGCATAAAGTAGCAAGTGCTATCACCAAAAAAAGTACAGCTTTACTAGAATAGCAATACTTCTTTGTTAAATAGAAAAGGCTGTCTGTGTGATTTACAGTGCTGGCAGTGTATTAAATGTGTCATGTGGGTGTCAGAGAAGGACAAAATATCTTCTTCTGATATTGAGGCTCCTCCTGTAAGTCTGTCTCGGTCCTATATAACATATTAATTATTTTAACATAATATAAATGGAGAAGTGACGTGATGTACTTTTGTGGTGCACTGCAGTTCTGTAATTAATAAATTCATAATATAAAATTGACATTCCAACATGCACTCAGTTATTCACGTATTGTTAAGGTGAGAAAGTGTCATGAAACTTGAAGCCAAATAGAGAAAAAAGGTTAAATGAAAAAGAATTTCTCTTAAGTGGACTATTTCTTCTCTTTTCTCAAATGTTTCTTGAGGAGTTTGAATTTACTAGTTAAAACACTCATTAAACAAACTTTTATGTAGTATAGTATTGTATATCTCTGGAACACTGATGTCCCTTTGGGCACGCTTTCACATAGATTAGGCCATTTTAGAAGATTAAAGCCAAAACCAAAACAATCCATCCTCATTCCTGTCTCTGCAAACCATGTCTCTCCCAACAACAACCAAGCAACCAACCAGTCTTGTATTTTCCTGGCTACATTTCTCCACAAAGTCACTTGAGGCTCTCCAATGCAACCCCACCTGAGATATACATATATATAAATATCTAGATACATCTACCCCCAAAGGAGAGTGAATTGGGGCATTTCTGATATTCAGAATGAGTAAAATACACACTGCAGAGATCCTTGATATTTTCATCCATGTGAACTAAGACCTTTTTATTCAGGAAAGAAGAATCTGCTACGTATACCGTTTTGAGCAGGGTACATCTTTTCTTACTAAATTAAAACTTATGGAAGGTTTGAGTGTACCCAATTAAAAAACAATCAATCAAACAAAAAATAACCCCCTACATCTTTGTGGTTCTAAAGAAGATACCACTTTCACATACCTTATTAATAGATTATTAACATACTTGTAAAAAGTACTCAGAATTGCAAATACTTCATTATGTTCTTACCATTGGACAAACAAAAGGCCTATAGTCAATAATTATGGTACCTGAACACCAAGCATACATCCAGATTTGTGGAATGACTCTGTAAAAATGTCAATATTAGCAGTGCTTCTTAGCCCCTCACTTTGCCACCACTTCCAGAACTGTTTGTTTTGCACCGTTCTCCAGGTTCTTTCCTTTTTCCCTACATTTTACCAGATGCCATACTGCTGGTGGTACCAATGGTCTTCCAATGAGACTCAAAGTTGTTGAATATCATTGAGATGACATTGAAGCCTAAGATTTTCTTTGACTAGAAAAGATAAAAATTATACCTAATCCTGTTAACTAGGCATGGCTGTTTTATAGGCAACTGTTCCTAGTCTTTGGGACATAGCAAAATGCTAAGGAGACCCGTAGAAATCAAAGTGATAGATGAGCTCCAGAACCATGTCATCTGAAAGGGAAAATTTTTGTATTGCTTATATTGCAAATTCAAATTGAAACAACAAAACCTCCACAACAAATTTGTCTTTCTCATTGTTATACTGTTACTTTGCTTTGTGGTGTGTCAGATGGAAGAGCATTATTTGTCTGAAATGAAATCTCCCCCTCTGCCACGTGCCTTTGTTAGTTCCCGGGGCTGTACCCTCTCAAACATCAGGCAGCATACAGCACTCATGGCACTCATGGTGTCACAAGATAGCATAGGGTAATGGAGAAAAACAATAATGCTTCAAATGTCTGTGATGGTATGTTTTGGGTACAGATCCTACAGCATGGTTTGGAACCATCTGAAAATGATTTGGTCTAATGATGGAAGTCTCTTCTATGAGAAATGACAATGGGACAAGGATAAAGCAAAATATAAGTGATTATTTAAAACATTGAAACCAAGGCGCCTGAAGTTAGGACTTTAAGTACAAATTTTGTCTGTTAAACAAGGGTCTCCTAGTGTGTCTGGAATTTCTTGAGGAATTTCTGCAGTTCCCATTGGCTTCAGTAAGATTTATAGGCAATTGAAACTCTTGAAAATCAGGTGACATTATTCAAGATAATCAACGTAGTAGTGCCTCAGGACCAAGAAAGCCTTGAGGAATTTGCAATTTGATATATAAGTTAGAGACAGTACAGAGGATAAGTATAACTTAACCAGCATGATTGAAACAAATGGCATATTTATTCAGAAATCCATTTCCCTTCCATGTGGGAGAGAGAATAAGTGAAGGGTTGAATGATCAGTGAAAGAGGATAGTAAAGAAGAGGATAAAAAGGCAGAAATGAAGATTGAAAGGCTGAAAAAGATAGAAAGATTGAAAGTTGAAATAAACAGCACATTGGCACAGGAAAAGAAAAGTCCAGCCAAAAGCATAGACAGTTCTATGAAGGTGCCGAGGTCCAGAGATGTATGAATGTTGCTTGCGTTTCTTCATGGCAACTAGCATCTGTATATGTGTATAGATATATGGTCAATTTGTGTCAGGTTAAAGAATATAATGCAACCTTAACTTTATTTAAAATAACATATATGTGCAACTTGATTAACCAGCATCATGGTAAAAGAAATCAAAGCTATCCATGTGACCCCTCCAGTGAGAGATTTTATATTTTCTCTTGTAAGACTTTTTGTAAATAATTGTATTTGCAAATCATCTTTTCAGTTTGCGATAAAAATTGTACATCAGTCCAAGATCTCTGTAGGGTATCCACTGGGTACCACTTACATTTTAATTTCATTTCCAGAGAGCTTTGAATGAATGAATGAGGTGGTGAGTGAGTTTAATTGCTGTTTAGAGGTGGATGACAAGCTAAATATAAAGAATGAGCCCACATGTCCCTGCTTACGGGCAACATTTTATGCAGAAACTTTCTACTGGAGATTTTTTTGAGAACTCCCACCACTATTGCAAAACACAATTTTTGGTCTGAATTGTTGGGGTTTTTTTCCTCTTCCAGTTAAATGCCTTAAGAATTTTCTTAGGATAATTTGCAGTGAACTTAAAGAAGGAGCATGTTAGTTTATTCTTTGAGTTTTATCTGTAAGGAGTAAATGGTCCACAAACAGGATACAAATGTGAAAATAAAAAAACTTGATCCATAGACACCTTAGTATGTTGAATATTTATTGAGATTACTTCTCTCCCCTGCCTCTCAGCATTCCACCCCATACATATTCCAAGACAGTTTTGTTGGAGTTGAACTGAATAGGGTTTCCCAGGTATCCACGTTTTGGTAGAAAAATTAAAGTGAAATACAAAGCCATACAAACAGGAAAATAAAATGAGAGAAAATCCAAATGTATCAATGTTGACTTTTAAAACTGTCATATGTGAGAAACAGATCTTCAAAAGAAGGTTCACAAAGTTAGTAAAATAGGCAGATTTTTAGAGTGGTTTGGAGGAGCAGTTGAGGTGTTGCTAAAACGCGGCAACAACACTCCTTTAAAAGTTGCCTTGATTGATTAACATACACAGAGGAAGCTATTAAGAGTTATCAGAACTTTTCAAATTGAGCATCCTTTGGCCACTGAATTTTCTCAAGGGTGTCCAGAGAAGCCACATGCAGACTAAGACAGCTAAAAAGAAACTGCAGAGTAATCTAATCCTTTTTATCTTCCGGATATTCTAGATTGGTGTAGGAGTAGATATCTAGGTGTATAGTCCTAGGAGTATATTCTTTTATCCTTTTGATTTGATTTGTGTCAGTAGCAATTTTGCATATAAGCTCAGGGCACAGCGTAACCCTGAGAGTCCCACTTACCTCCTTGAGTTAATCTATTACATGATTAATCGTGTTGTTACAATGAGTACAGCCCCTTTTTACAAAAAGAAGCAAATCATTAATTCCCTGACAACACTTTAAGTGAGTCATGTTGAATACTTTAACTACGAGGGTAGCCCTAATACAGTTTCATTGGAGACCAATTGTAATGTAGTGCTCATTAATGTCCACTTCTGGCTAAAATGTCCATGTGAATACCAAATAGATTACTAATGTTAATGCTTTTGACATAGCATGTTTCTAAATTAACAATATGTTAGTACTCAGTAAATAGTATTCGAAGCCATAGATGTCAAATAGTAGTAATGTTGACTAAAGCCTTACAAATTCACATACCGTATCTATCATAAAATACTTATCACAGAATGATAGTTTTATAATGTGCATTAAGATGTTGAATAAAAAAGAGAAATGAGTGACTTGAAGAAGTAGGACTCAGACTAAAATGAACAAAATGAAAACAGCTTTCTTTTGAGGAAAAAAAAAACACCTTATAATTACCTTTACGTTATTTAGACTTAGCATCCCAAACTTTCAAAATATGCAGAAAATATTAAAGCACTAGATTATCACTTTTTTTTTTCTTCTCCATAGCTGTATGCTAATCATTGTGCTGAGTGTGAACTGAGTTTTTCCTCCTGTTATGATCAATCAAAGTCTTTGTTCTGGGAATGATCACATAATTACACAGAAGATTAAAGAATTCCCATGAATAATTTGTGTTCATTTCTCCCTGTTAAACCCATTTAACCCAGTTGAGTGTGCCTTGCTGACTTGCCTCCAAGACTCACATTTTCATTGGAAAAGTAGAATACCCCCACTTCCCTGTAGTTGATTACTTTTTCTGGCTTCATCCTGTTGCCAAAATGTTTCCCTGAACTTGACCAGCTCTTCTCCAAAGCATAAAAATTTGACATTGTTCATAAATAAAAGGACAAATGAACTCCGTTTATGAAGAAATGTTCAAAAGGAGAGACATGCATATAAAATTCATTGCACTATCAGAATGGAAATTTCTTTTTAGTAGTAGGAACCAATGTTGAGAGACGTATTTTAGCTTGTGATCCATGGAGGGTCAGAGTACTGCAAGAAATTCATTGTCACATCACAAGCTTCTCTTGTTTAGCTTCTACACCCCATTCTCACCACCTGAACATTCAAATCAAGCTTTATGTTCTTGGATCCTCTTCTAGGCTGAACACTATGTTGCTCTTTGGCCATATTAAGATGAGGGCAAAAAAAATGTGGTTTTATAATAGAACAGTAAACATGCTGTGTAT
This sequence comes from Phalacrocorax carbo, assembly GCF_963921805.1. Taxonomy (NCBI): domain Eukaryota; kingdom Metazoa; phylum Chordata; class Aves; order Suliformes; family Phalacrocoracidae; genus Phalacrocorax; species Phalacrocorax carbo. The sequence continues at coordinate 146,565,843 of NC_087514.1, read as the reverse complement.
TCCTAGTGTGATTGAGGTTATATTTTGATCTATTCCCTTCCCTCCACCTTTAAGATTCCCCTTGAGTATCCTCATAAAAGTAAAATGCAAACCCACCAAGACTAATATGCTCTACAGTTTACCATATCTTAGTTATCATATATTAAATATGATATGTCATATATTAAATAGTAGTTGACTCGGCCATGTTGGACACCTTCAAGAGTCATCTGGACAGGGTGCTGGACCATCTTGTCTAGACTGTGCTCTTCCTGGAAAGGTTGGCCTAGATGATGCCTGAGGTCCCTTCCAACCTGGGATTCTGTGATTCTGTGAAATATCCTGTAGAAAATCACACCTATTTTTCTGAGCATCCCTAATAATGATTATAGCTGCAGATGGTGAATTAAAATACAAATATGAAAATTAACTTCCTTGGCATTTTTGAAGATCTGTGGTTGGCTGTTGAAGGAACATGCACATTATGGCCACCCTTCTGGTCAGCTGCATACCTGCTTTCAAATAAAAAGGGGCTACAATATAAGAGCTACAGGCAATGATCTGATAACAATGTAGGAACAGTTTGGAATGATGTTACTACACATGTTCTTAATACTGTCTTTCCTTCCTTTGCTGCATTTTTACTACTTCATCCCCACACAGTGAAAAACAATTTCCCATTCACAAGTTTTAGTAACTGATTGGTACCTTGGAAAATAAATGACTGTTTTTAAGCACTTAGCAGAGAAGAATCCTGTTGCGTGTCAGGTGCCTGACTTCTCACATGCTGTAATCTACATGGAGCAATACAGCCCTCGACATGTTTTTCTGCTTAGCTGTTTATGAACTTCCGTTTTTGTTAACTTATATATGAATTCTCCCCACCTACTTCTCTTTCTCTTCCCCCACACAAACTGAAAATGAAAGGCAGAAGATGTCAGGTTTTGACAGATGCATTACTGCATGTTATATGTACACATTAAGCTCTTTTGTCTGATTTGTACAGAAAGAGGTCTGGAAAACATCTGTACATAAGGGAACATTTGTATGTATACTTGTAAGGAGGATTATCCAGTGAGAATCTCCATATCCCATACATACATTAATGAAATTTGGAGTCAATGAAATAAGACAGTATGAATGGGATTAATATTATTAAATCTGGACGTCTCTATTGCAGACATCATGTCTAGACTGCCTTTACAATCAACAGAAAGAATTAGAAGCTGCTAAAATTCCATTTACTGCACTCTAGGATAGGCATCTACCTGAGGACAAGATTAACTGAAACCTTGCCAACTGGATAGCTACTGAGAGTGGGCATTTTTTAGGTGGCTCTGGTGTTCATATATGGCAGCAAGTCCAATTAAGATACAGCAGATCAGAACAAAGCTCTAACTAATCCAAGAGCATACCCCCAGCTGTGTCAGGTATGGAAGCAGGTCATGAAAAAAGCCTGAGTCCTCAGCCACAGCTGAGCAAATAAGAAACTATAAGGAGGACAATTTTGTCAAGGAGGAACTGGGTGCTACCAACACCATGGAATCACAGAATTACAAGAACATTTATGTTGAAAAGGACTTCTGTATTATATCTAACCCATTCTCCAGCTCAAAGCCAGAATAACTTCAAAATTGGATCATGTGGTTGATCAATTTTATCGTCTTCATGCTGATCAGGCTGGCGGTGGTGAAACAGGGCAAGGATGAGAGAAAGTCACCATCAGCAAGAACATGGACTACATCCATGGAGATCTCAATTGTAAAGGCCAGCAGATGTGGGAATATATGGAGAAAAGGGGCAGCAGTACAAAGCACTGGTACAGGTTCAAAGGCACAACCAATGACCCCAAAGAGAAGCTCTGAGGAAGGCCTGAGCCCTGCAGTATTGGCAACGAGAAGGGTGCACAGCCATATGTTATACATGAAGATTTATAAACAGTAGATAACTTCCTTCTCCCCTTCCCAATCTCTTCCAAAATCTCAGAGTAGTGGCCAGTGGCAGATGTTGAAACAAGTATTGGAACAAGCTACAAATGCAACGACCCTTTCTAAGATAAGTATCTGGCTATCTTTGTGTGAAACATGGTTGGTGATGTGTATTGTAACTATGTTTTATTTTGAAAAACAGATTTGCCAAAAGCAAGGGACTTGCTTGCTTGCGTTCTTTATGATTGTGAGATTCTGGGAGCTGAACAACTATGAAAAGAACTTATTGACCACGCTGCAGGTGGTATTAGGTTTTGTTAAAAGTTTTGGCTTGTAATTTATTTCTGCTGTTACCTTGGATCGTTAATGTACAAACATGTTTAAACTAGACTAAGTACAGTATTCATCATCTGTATAGAGTATCCATCTTCTAAATTATTCCCAGAAAACAGGCCGCTTGGAAATACTTTATTTTTACTGCTTAGAATTTATGACAATAACAGCATCAGCTTACAGAGGGTATTTAGTCAAGGGCTATTATTAATTGGGAGAAGTAAAGACCTATGTAGAAAGTTTTAACAACATTTTTTCCTGGCATATTCTTTAGATTTTGAAATAGAAATTGTGGCAAGAATGACCGAAAATACAAATTCTACTTCTCTCGTTCAAAATACCAAAAAGTTTTTAAGAAATGAAATAAAAAGTATAATTTTTATTTTAAACCTTTCAGTCTGAGGCTGTTATTAGGCAGCTGTTAGGCAAGAGAAAATAACCATACAATGAATATAAGTAAATCTTTAGTTCTTGGTGAAATAAGATGAATAAAAAATGATTGGCATTTAGGAAGATGAAAAAATCTGAAATATAACACTTTCTTTAAAAATATTCTGTCAGTTATAAAAATGGAAAATCATTTCATGAAAGGCCTACCTTGTTTCAGAGATAATCCAGAAGAGTCCCAGTTATCTCAGAAAACAACTACTGATGAGAAATGTGATATTCTTTGAGTTCTTTTGCAACAATTATTTATAATCATATGCTTCTACTTAGGATGTTAAAATATGAGTACCATTAAGAGTAAAATAAATATGTTTTGCTTCATAAGCAAGAATGTGATAAAATTCTACCATTACTAATTTTATCCTTGTTGTTATTGCAGTTTTTTACAAATATACAGTGTGACACAGTTCTTAGAGATTTAATGACTATAGCATAACCAGCATTTTAGTATTTAATGAAATTCCGAAAGCAGTGCCAGTCTATTGCAGAATAAATGAGAATTTGACTACATGGGCTCGACGTTGTAGGAATGTTCAACGCCTGTTTATAATGCGGAGATCAATCACACACAGATTTATCAAAATACCAGAGTTCAGAAGCTGGAGGCAGTTGGCACTTTGATGGATCAAGTGTATTCTCTGTGTCTCAACTTAACGAGTACAAGTATAGTAGGCAAATTCTATGTTTCTGTCTTACTAATCTTGTTTCAGAAAGAAAAAAGCATGTGCGGTCTTCTTGTCTCAGTTCCCTATTTAAAACCCCCATGAATAACATTTGGTAACTTCCAACTAGACTTGGCATTAAGGCAGGTGTGTGTACGAAAGATGGGAAGCTCTGACTGGCTTCGTTAAAGTAGCAGCAGGGCAGGAGACAGCCATGCAAATTCAGAGCACAGAGGAGGAGAAGTTGCAGTGTGAGTTTGTGTGCTGCCAACTGGCCAACCAGCCAAACGTGCAGCAGCTGATCAGCACATGTGTAGCTCGGGACAGACAGCGATCGATGCTTCCTTTTCGGCTTGTAGTTAGAGCACATGAGGGAAACAAGCTCAAGAAACAAAGTTTTTGGGTGGACTATGGAGCTTCGGGAAGAACTGAGGGTACTACAGGGGATTAGAGAATAGAAGGGAAAGGGAAATAGGAGGTTTTACAATGCAGCAGAGAGGCACTTATGAGCATGTTGCCTGAAAGGTATGGAGAGAATGCTGGACAAACATCTATGGGAATCATGCCTTGTTACTTCTGCTACCCATGAAACAACATTCCAGTCAGATAAGAAAACCTAAGTCAAAAAGTAGTTCTGTGGCCCCAGGTAGAGAGCTGTGGACAACTGTTATGCTATTAAGAAAAAGTGGAAGAAAACCAAACCAAAATGGAAACCAAGCAGTCCCGTGCATGATGGGGTGAAGCTAGGCTTCAGAGTGTTTTTCTGTCTGGAGTCTTGAAAGTCTAATGTCAAGCATTTCAGCTTTCTTTGAATGAAGGTATTAACAGAGATACTGTCTACTATCCAGACATCCGTTTTTATGAAATATGAAGGAGTTTAGTATCTTTGAAACTTGCCAATGGGTTTAAAATTAAGTAGGCTGTAGAAATACAGCAAGGGAGGAAAACACAAGCACAGCAGGAACACTTAAGCCTTCAAGCTAAAAATGTCCACCATATAATTCAAGTGGGCATTATGGAAGATGATATATTGTCAGGTTATTTAAAGTGTGAACACTATTATATGCCTGGAATCACAGAGGATGACACTCAAAATCAGGAGGCAATCCAGAATTACCCACCAATGTCTTTCTGAAGTAGGCATGGGACGACATAAGTTTCAGCTGTGTGGGAGGCCATCCTATTCAGCAGAAATACAGTTTCCTGAACATGCTAGTTTCCACCCTCTGTTAACCACTAAGCTAAATATATCAGTAGCGCTGTGGTAAGCACTGTAGAGCTGACCAGAAGTGAATTGGGTCAGATATGGCTGTCAAGGTTAATAACAGACATTTTTAAAAATTAATTGTACATACGGGTATGTCACACTGATGAATCACATGCTGAGCTGATATGCAAATCCATGATTCATGACCATTTTTGATTTAGCTCAATATGTTTCTAATTATACAAAGACTTTTCTTTTGCTTCTGCCCCTTGGAACACTAAAATAGCTATTTAAATTCCCTTTCTAATGCAAAATTCCAGAAATATTTAAGTCATCATTTCTCAAATAATAGACATAAAATTATGATTCCCAAACCTCAAGAATCTGGATTTGATTAAAGATTTTATTAACATACTGGAATTTGAACTGTACAAATGTAAAATGAATTCATAGTTATAGTCACCAATCTCATTCTGTACCAACAGAAATGACAGAAGGCTATGTGTATATATATATTTTACTGATGTATGGATACCATTTTTAACCTAAAGTTACTTTCTGAACATAATTATTTTAATAGAGTTATTCTATGAAGAGTTACTCATTCATATTGCAAATGCTACAGTATCATGACATACTTTCAGATTTTAGAACAAATTTTCAGGCAAAGAGTTACAAGAAATATTGATCCTGTTTTATGTCTATTTTCAAGGAACTGCATAATTTCTCCATGTCTTCTGATGCTTCACCATAGAGAGGATTTGGAAAAGAAGTAGCATTCACATTTTCATTAAATGGATACTAAAAGAAAAAACACAGAATGAAATTTAAAAAACAAGTTATTAAATTAATTTGTTAGAATGAACATATGAATGGCTGCAGATTCATTACAGAAGTAACATGTGATGTTAACTTCACAGAAAACTATAAAATCTCTAAACTTTTTAGACCAGATTTTCAGCTGATAGCAATTATAGCATAGCTCCACCAAAACCATTATCCACCACATACATCTGATCAAGTCATTTAACCTTCTTCTGCATCTGTTCCCACCTTTGTTTTACTTGTCTCCAGAGCAATTTCTCTAACACACATATAGTATTATTTTGGGAGAACCTGTGTACAGTACTGTAATTGCAGTGGGTTGCTAATTTTGGTACGTGGTATTATAATTTAAATGACTGGTTCTAATTTTCTTGAATGAGGAATGTATGCAAAAAGAGAGCATACGAACACTTCAGGTAGGAATTCTGTAGTTCTAAGCATTTTCTTCAGCATCTGCCTTACTGGATTGACTTTAAGTGACTTTTTTCCCTTTCTTCTGTAAATTAATTTTATTTAATAGCCAAACATGTTTCCTGCATTAGAAGAGAAATATGTTATTACATACCTCATGCCATGGAGAAACACTGATTTGAACAGCAGGTGAGGTGGCGTACCCAGCAGACTATAAAAAGAAAAAAAACCTCTTCAGAATATTTTTAGTGAGCTGCAAATAATATTCTGAAAATATCTTTCCATGTGGCTGTCCAAGTAACGCACTCTATGGATCAAAAACTCTGAGGCAATATTATAGGCAAGTGTGTGGCAATGCTAGGCCTGCATGGTTTCGGTGTTCAGAAAGGTCTGGGGAGAATTGTTCTTTCTTTGTGAAACACAGATGCTGCGAGTGCATAACTTGTGGGAATTCAGCTGGAGGTAAGAGCTGTTGCTTGTGTTTTATCATATCTTTTGATTGGTGATACACCATTCAGATTTAAGGCTCATCAGACTTAGAAAAAACTCATAACTCTTGTTTTCCCTTTTAAAGGAAGAATTAGTGAAAACACATGTTTTCCCAGTCTTAAACAAAATAGAGGAAAACTTAGTACAGCACCGGACTTCAATCACAGTGCCTGGGGCTGTCTTCTGTGAAAATGTCTCTCCTGACACTGTGCTTCTGTTTTTCAACTTGCTATTAAATGAAGCCTGTCAGGAATCTATTTTAACTAAAATAAAAATGTCCTGATAAATTGGACATGATTGTGATGGGAATGTTTCCAACTTGGAGCTCTTGCAAACCCCAACCTGTAAGTGAATTAATTTGGTCTAATATCTCTAAAATCAGGTGTAAGGAACCTTTTATAGAAAGTAAATGACATGTCATAGTTAATCCTGTTCAAAGCTGCAGTGGAATCTTATAGTACTGACTGTGGAAACGACAAGGAAGTTTTATTTTCTATTTCAAACCAAGACTAGTTCTCTCAATGCTAATAAGGGTAATATCAAAATGAGGGCAGGAAGGATGTTTTAAACATTTTTTTTTTCTCCTTTTACCTCCAAGGTGCTTTTTCTATATTATTTTCAATGATAAATCAAATAGCAGAGATAGCTGCATTTTAAGTCATTCATATTTCTCCTGTTATAGGTAAAACATAAATTTTAGCTAGCACTGTCATTTGATAATTAAATCTTGCCTTTAAATCTTTTGTTGCAATATGTTAACTTTTAGATACATATTTTATTCACAAACTTCTTTGTTATTCTAGCAGTCTCTAAATTATGATGGACAAATGGTATTAGAGAAATGTGTGACCAAGTGTTTGTTCAGTGTCAAGGTGAATTTTACAGGGATGGGAATAGTAATGTACATTCAAGGTACTGGGAAGAGTTATAAACTATTTTATTAAAGTTAAGTGAGTGTGCAAAGGCAACTTGGGTGCTGAATCATGCATTTTGCATTTGTGATGTTGTTGGTTTTTGTTGTTGGATGTTTGCTTTGTATTTTTTTTCCAGAAGCAAAAAGTAGACAAGTCTCAGTGAGGTTTTTCTTCTGTATGTCTGGTTAAATGTTTCATCCAAAATGAAATTTTTCTCAGATTTAGCAGCCCACAGTCAGTATTAGTTATAAACACCAAGATGTTCTTAAAACTGAATTGACTTCAAATCTGTCTGTCTTTTGAAAATGCATTGGAACTGATCTGAGCGATATAGCAATTTTTAATCCTTACTTCTTTTATTAAAAAGCATTCAGTGAGGGATAACACTGTTCATTTTAATGGAAAGCTTATTTGAGGACTACAGCCTCACATTTTTCTGAATGCATAGGAGCACCTATTGCTACTTACCTTTACTTTCCCAGATGAAGTAAGGTCTTTGTACAATGGGTTGGCAAATGAAACCTTAGCGGTTTCCTCCAGTTTCCTTGAAAAGTCAAGCAAACAACAAAAACACCCACAATATCACACAGGTTGTCAAAGAACCAAACAGTTTCCGGTTGAAAAGACTTGAGTCAAAAAATATAGATGGCTAAATATATTTCCAACTAAGCTCTACTGAAATGAATGAAATTACGTGTTCTGTGTAAGGCGTGTGTAGGTTAAAATAATAATTTTTCATTTGTTGCTGCTAAAAATATATATGCTTTTGGACATGCGTATAGCTATTAGGTATTCATAAAATGCAGGTACAGTGCTTTACGTTAAACAAAACATGATATTAGCTAAAAAGTTGCATTGCTTTAATGTGTTTGCATGTCACGAGATCATGTTCTTCCTGTGTTTTGTTAGGCTCAAAGCTCAAGACACTTTAGTTATTTATATATTATAAGAACTCTTTTTTCCAATTAATTAAGAAAGCACTTGCATTTTAGGTCAAAGTCAAAATCATCAGAATTAGTTTTAAAGATATAGAAGCTCCCCATGTCTTCTGCTACAAAATCAGAAATATTTAAGGAATTGCTGAAGTTATTGGAATGCAAAGGTTTCATGAATGAACACAACGCCTTAAGTAATTTATAATAGATGAATAGGACAAATTGTACTAATTATGGGTCTCATGTCCATTACCTCAGCTAGAAATCTAAAGATATACTTTCCTGACAGATATTCCTTTTTTTTGGAAACACTTATGACCTGTGCAATTAATCCCATTAATTCTTCAAAAGCAAAGGAAATTTGGAGATGGAACTTTTTGCTACACCTAATTTTTTTCTATATAGATGACTGGTTGCTAATACTCCACAATGCTTGAAATCACCAAAACTGTTCCAAACTCATATAAAAAGCAACAGCTGCATTAGTTAAAATTACTCAAGAATGAAGCACAAGCACACTTCCTTTTCTTAATCTTTGCTTTTGAAGACATGCATTTAGTTGGGTTTTTTTATCACTAATGCTTTTATGAATAAGAGTCTATACACGCCGTTGTGAATACAGAAAGCTGTGTTTGTACAGTATTCTAAAATGTAAATTTCCTTAAAGCTAATATTCAATCTCAATGATTGAGAGATGTATTTTTTTGTATTTAAAAGTGTTTCTATTCCAAAGGTGCTACTACAGATGGTTTAAGCAGTGTCTCCCTAGGAACTGACAGACAGCTCTGTGTTACTGTGCCATGCAGGGCTGAGGGGACAAGAGCAGTCATGGAGACACAGCCGATGATGGTGCTGGGAAGGGAAGGTGGTATTCCTCAGTGAGAGCCACAGGGGAGCTGCAACATTTCTTTTGCAAAGAACAAAAATCAGAATGGATGCTTAAGATGAAAGCACAGAAATATATCACTGTATGAGTTAAATCAGTGCAAGAATCTAAGTTTGGGTTTTAAACTAAAACAGACATATCTCCTTAAAATCTTTCACAACAAGACTGCCTTCTAATGCCAGTCTCATAATTCCATTTGATTACCTGACACAGCTCTGTGGAGAGCTGAATATTTGAACCCGTTGATTTGTTCATTTTATCTTAATCTTAAATATAAGAAATCATTATATTCTGATGCTTTTAGTTAGTTTAGTGAAGCTATGTTAGGTTATTTATATTCCTCCTAAGTGTATATTTGCATACTAATCTTCCTGAAAAAAACTCCACAAAATATACATAGAATTGATTTTTTACTCTAAAATCACCCCATGGCTCACAAAACCTGAGGCCAGAAGCAAACTCAGATAAGAAGTTTTTAAGTAACTTGGCTCTGCTTCTAAACTAGTGCCCAAAGGGCCAGATTTGCATGCCTTAATTTTGGTGTCTCATTTAGACATCACAAACCAACTGTATGGCCTAACAGCATGATACAGAATTTAGTGCATCGATTCTGCTTACAGTCAGTGGAGAGACTTCCAAAGGGCAACGCAAGCCAGACAATACACAGCGGGAATCACCTTTAAAGTGCCAATAGGAAATTAGAAGGATATGGATGGGTCTGATTCTCTTTCATCCAGCACTCCCCCATTGAACTTAAACAATTTGTGCAAGACATATATATTGCTTACTTGGGCAAGAACACACTGACTACTTAGGTCTGTCCTGAGGGCAGGAAGGACTCTGAACACAGATCTCCAGCTTCCTCTGCAAGGAGAATAACTAACCAGCAGGATACTGAGCCAAACTGTGGGCACCAAAGAGAGCGCTGGCTGAGTTCTTCAACAGCATGTCTGTGGTTGCTGTGTTTAGTGCTGAAATTGATCCTGTCTATGTGTGTGAGGTTTTCTCAAGCATGAAAATTGAGTCTTGCTCAGGTTGTCCAGCAGATTTCACTCCACTTTAGGTCTGAATCATGAGAGAGTGTATGTAGTTGAGCACCTAATCTTAGGGATCATGGGAATTTTACGGCCAAAAATATGGGCAGTGGTTGAATTTATGCACCCCAGATTTAGGTGAATGGAGAATAAGCTTTCTTAAGTTCTCTTCTGTTCTTATGATCCTTTTTGTCAAAGCAGGGCTTTGGAAGCCACTTTGAATATATTACCTTACATGTAACATATGTTACACATATATGCACATAGGTGGATATATATGAATGTATCTATACAGACATAATCATAGAATCATAGAATGTCCTGAGTTGGAAGGGGACCCACAAGGATCATAGAGTCCAACTCCTGTATGGTTACACCCTGTTTGTGAAAGTAGAAAACAGTTTTTTCTAAGGGATACCAATAATTATCCTTAAAAATTTCTGAAATATTTTTGAATGACTTAAAACATCTCAAAGAATGTACAAGTGAAAATTTAATCACATGTTTACACAAGTGCTATAATCCACCAGTTGGATGAGGTGGTAGCTGCCTGAAGAAGTCTGTGCTTGGGAACTGAGATGACATATTCAGATTACTTTACATGTTGTGCATACATCCCTAGAAGTAAAGGCAACACATCAGATCTTTAGTTAATAAGAAATATGGAGATTTCTTTATTAGAGCCAAGCAATGGTATGCCCGCTCCGGTACTCTGTCACCAATATAGAGGCTGCTGAGGAAAGCACAAAAGTGCAGTATTAGTCAGAGGAGTGAGCGCTGCCATCTGGTCATCAGTTTACACACTAATTTTAAACTGTTTGATTGGGCAGTTTAACTAAATGTATTGCAGTGTCTTGAGTTAAGCTGATTCTTGCAGTGCTTGCTGTTACTTAAGTGAAACATTGCCCTGACAGAAAGTGATAGCTTATTGCTACAGCAGAGAGCAATATGCCCATCACAAGGTCTCATCATGGGAAGAAAGTTATATATGTGTTACCACTATACAGTAAGGGCAAGGGTAACTCTTTACTCACAAAAACTATGGTCCAGAATAATTAATCAATGTGAAATGTTTATAAATCTCATTTATGAAGAAAACCTATAAATGGCAAGTTCAGAACACTATACCAAGCAAGGAATAGTTAGGGGTAAAAATGCCAAGCATCGGATGGTTTAGAAAAAAAGCCATAAAGACTCAAACATGTGGGTAAGGCAGCTCAGAGAGAACTGGGTTTTCTAACATAACCAGAAATACCACAGTAGGAAAGGAGAGGATTAATCATCGTGGGATGAGGTCACATGGGTCATAGATTTGCTAAGCTCATTTGCATTCTTTAGTAGCAAAAACTACTGCCTTGTCATAGGTTTCTCCACTGCAGCTTCACAGAGATGGGAGAAATACCTGCCAGTGTATAAAGGGACTGTTGAGTAACATCATGCTTTTTAATGGAATACTGAAGCATCTAGTTTTAATTGTTTGGATGCAAAAATGCAGAATTTTGTACTTTTCAATGAAAAATCAAATTTTTCTTTTAGACAGTACACAAAGTGGTAGGAAATACAGTACTAGAAGAATGTTTATCATCAGGTCCATAACAACAATGACTAAATCCTAGTGGGCCAAAGATTCAATTACAATTAAGATACTAATTAAATTAATCCCTTAAAAGAACTCTTTATAGGTGTTTTTAAGCTTCTGTTCTAAACAGAAACTATAACTCAAGACCTCAATTTCCAAAGCATTTATAAAACCTTATAAACTAAATTTAGGTTTGTAGAAGTAGGCTATATTTTGCACATCCCACAGAGGAAACGGGAGGTGTGATGTAAGGAGGGCAGACTTTCCAAAAGCTGCATTTAGAATCATCTACAAGTCACTTGGATGCTTGATTAGGCTGTTAATATGCTGTCTGGGTTTCCTAGGTTCGCACATTGTACCTTTTGAGCCATTTTAGGAAACTATTTTTTTTTAGAAAATCAGTCCTTTGATCTTTCATCTTTCATCAAAGATCTTTGATCTTTGATCTTTCATCAAGACCTCAATTTCCAAAGCATTTATAAAACCTTATAAACTAAATTTAGGTTTGTAGAAGTAGGCTATATTTTGCACATCCCACAGAGGAAACGGGAGGTGTGATGTAAGGAGGGCAGACTTTCCAAAAGCTGCATTTAGAATCATCTACAAGTCACTTGGATGCTTGATTAGGCTGTTAATATGCTGTCTGGGTTTCCTAGGTTCGCACATTGTACCTTTTGAGCCATTTTAGGAAACTATTTTTTTTTAGAAAATCAGTCCTTTGATCTTTCATCTTGGTGATCCTGAAGGCTATAGATGAAGAGATTTGTTCTGTTCTTTCAGCATGTCACCTCTTGTTTCCTTGCAAACTTTCCTATGTGTGGTGGTTTTGAGATGTACATTTCAGAAAAACTGAAGACCTCTGATTATAACACTGGCTTTCATCCTTCAGAAAAAAATATTCTATAGAAGAAGAAATGGATTTGGATAGCAGCATTAGACTAATAAAATTACTCCCAAACAACAGTTATAGCTGTTGCTTCCTAGTTTAGTTTTTCTTTTTGTCATAAAACCACACCTTTTTCTCTCATTCTAGAAGAACAGTGTCTGTCTCCATTTGAGTTCACAAGCTGAAAATTGTTGACTAAATGCCATTCTGTTGTCATTCTGTTTATCACTTTGGGATATAAGAACAGAGGCAAAGCCAGCAATGAACTCGGGCAGTCCTTCAGATCCACTTGGAGAGCCTCCCTTGGAATATGCTATCCGCTCCTCCGCACAGGGCCTCCAGAAGCGTATGGTCTAATTGGAGAAAGTCCTGGAGACAGCAACTGGGAATCATCATAATCACAAGAAAATCTTAACCATGAAGAAAGCCTGAAAGCACTGAGCTTGTTTAGCCTAACGAAAACAGCCTGCAAGGAGGCATGACAACTGCCTTCAAGTACGTAGAAAGCTTTTTGCAAAGAGGAAGGGAATGATTTGTTCTTGTCCATGGTGAATAGGAATGAGCTTAAATTGTAAACAGACATATCAGCAGTTGGAAAAAAACCTAAGAGTAAACTTTCTACCTAAGGTATCAAAATTGCCTGAGGATGCCATCGAATTCACGTTGCTAGAGGTCTTGAAGTGCAAACCCAGAAATGATACGATTCAGCCTGTCCTGTGGCAGGATGAAAAATGGCCTCTGTAGGTCCTGTTTTCCTATGATTTTCTATCATTTAAAAATATTTTCTCAGACCACCTCAGTAATTCACTCTGTTGCCTGTGTGGCAAGATACATTATTGATACACTTTGGAAAATTTTATGTTCTGCGTTCATTATGACTGACAGGACTGATAATGGCTGAGGTACATTAGCATTGCAGCTGATGGCGCAGATCAAGAATAGGAAAGAAACAAGCTGAAAGGATCCAGGGACATTGACTGCTTTGGAGGCAACAGCAAAGAAACATAGCTTAGCTGGGCAAAAAGTGTTTGATTCTCACTTTTTAAAGTAAAATGAAGCATGAGAAGGCAGCTGCAATAAAATGGAAGCTGAAATGAAGCTTTGCTTCTATTTGGTTAGTAAGGACAGATGCCACTGAAGGAGTGGAATAACCAGCAGCCTTCCCTGCTGGACTAGCAAATATAATCTCTGGAGCATGAGCAGCAATGTGAGAAACTTATAAACTTCCTCTGATTTGGGGTTTCTATGCAGAAGTTTCACATATCCTCAGCTGGCAGCTGGGAAGTAGCTTGCATGTCTGAATGCCGTGGTGGTAATGAAGTAGACTGCTGCCAAGCCATGTGGCGAGCTGCTTTTGTCCATTAGAAAATAAACTTATATGATGACTTCCAGCAACTCCTACTCAGGCACTGAAGAGTTTAAAGCCTGCAGATCAGAGAGGAAATTCTTGCTAAGGAAGGAGAAGAAGGAGAGAGCAAGGGGGAAGCAGCACATTCTTTGGGGGTTGAAAGGAGGGGTTAAGGCACTATCAATCTTTCCAGTAAAGAAAAAGAGGGACAAACGTAGCTCTCAAACTCACTGCTGTTAGTGACAACTTCTTAGCCAGAAATTGTGTAAGGGGTCACCAGCCTACCCCTACTGCCTGCTACTTGGTTTTCTGGTGAAAAAAATTAGTTCTATTGAACTGTGAAACTTCTCCTCCAGCTCTTCTGCACATTCCTGTGCTATTTCTATTGAGGCATAGATGGACTTGCACTCCATTTTAAAATGTCCAGGGAGCTAGCACCTACAGCTGATACTGCACCTGTAGAGGAGAATCTGCTAATGCCTGCATGTGTGGTTCTATACCAGTAAGGAAAAAGGAGGCACTAATAGAAATTACTAAAAAATAACTAGCAAAAGAATTTATCAAAAAGCAGTAAATATTGGCTCAAGCATGTGAAAGCCCTGTGAAAGAATGGCCAAGCAGGCACTCCTAGAGTGCCTCTATCGCCTAAAGACTTTAAGAAAACACCATGACCCAGGAAAGCCTTTGAAATGAAAATGAATTGTAGGAAAGTATCATTCGTGTGCACAGTTAAATTCCTCTAGTTCATGAAATCCCCTTAAAAAGAAATCAGGAGTAAAATCTCATGCCTCTGTGTGGTGCTGTCACATTGTACATTTTATAGACTTACACAAACACGAGTCACTTCTTATTCTAAAGCTTTATCTTAAAGATCCAAACTTCAGTATGATAACGTTGGCTGCATTTTGTCTAGTCACTTCTGATTACTGATTAAACAGTTAAGTGATAACTTGCCTTAATTTACTACTATATTTCCAGCTGTGATTTTTGTATACCAAATCATGTGAGGCACTAGGTATTGGAAGAGGGAGAGAAAAACTGCCTGGATGAGCTTGTCTTCTCAAATTCAAAATTTCAGATTTAATTGTTTTCAGTTTCACAATTTCAATCAAATCACCATTTATTAGCGAGATTATTTCTTGATACGATGCCTATAAAATGGATTTTAACTTACATGTTAAGTCAACTGTGATTAAAAACAAAATAAAAATTTATATTCTGTACCACGGGCAAAATGATTTGACAATCATAGTCAGTTCCTAATAGACAAAAACTTGGACCACAAAAATTTCCATCGTCATAGTTTACCATTTTGGCAGCTCCAGTGAAAACAATAAAGATGAGAATAAGCTTTGTTGTGAAAACTGTCTAACCCCTTATTTCACAGCTCTGATTATCTTCATGTCAGGGCTGTAATATTTTCCTAGTGCCATAGTAAGAAGATCCTCATTTAACCCTATTTTATTCCATACCTAATAGGACACTTAAGTGTTTGGCAACTTATTGCAACAGGGTTCCTTTTCATATACAAAAATGACTTTTTTTTTTTTTTTTAGCATGGATAATTACAAGAAAGGAAAAAATATTCCGTGGATACAGTTTGTGTTTAGAAGTGGATGGCAGTGCAGTAACACTTAAGCAGATGTTTATGAAAGAAAAATGTAAACGGGATTGTTTAGAGCACAGGAAAGTAGCATAAGAAAAAATAATCGGTTGTTGATTAAAACACCATCAAACATGTTTTGAGAAAAATATTAGACTTTTTTTTTTGCAAAGGTATTAATTGCAATTACCAAAAACAAAACAACAAACAAACAAAAAAAATGAAGCTGCTCTTACAAAGCAATTAATCTTGCACTTCTGAGGTGCCTTTGCATATGTGTACTGTAGCAGGTTGTATAAATGTGAATGAATTAAGTCTTAAAGCCCCTGTGAAGTAAGATAAGGAAATGCTATTATTCCTACTTTACAGAAGAGGAAGCAGACATAAAGAAAGTAGGTGAAGCTATGCACTCAATTAACAGTTAGACAACTATTGAATGTTCCCTCTTCAACATTTTTCTTCTGTGTCCATAAACAACTCTACCTGTCAGGGGTAGCATGCAGTGTTAGGAGATGTGTCAGCAGCAATAACGTCAGGACAGGAGTCTGCACAATTTAGTAGATAGTTTGTGAGATAACAACATCCCCAAAGAGAGAAAGGTCTATAGCAAAGCACAAGTTTAAAGGGAAAAAGACAGCTTTGAAGATGAATTCTGGAGAAGAAAATGAGGGGTAAGGGAAATCTAACAACATGAAAATGGACAAGGCAATGCACAACAGGAATTGCTGAAAGGGAGGAAGGGACCGTGGTAGGTACTTCCTGAAAGAGAAGGATCTAGCAGAATAAGTCAGTAGATGGGCAGAGAAGAAATACAATTGTTAGAGGAAAATAAGAAACAGAAATTTTATTTTTTTAAATATCTTAAATTTGGGAGGAGAGAGAAAGCAGAGATTATCAGAGGGATGGCAGGAGGGGCTAGGAAATATATCTGTGTAATAATGAACTGCCAGTCTAAAGCATATCTTAAAAAAATCTCTGAAATCAAATAATTGGATGCAGAGATATCTCTACTACCAGTAGTACTGTTATTCAAAGCACTTGAAGTAAATTTTGAAATAAACCATCACTGATTTTTCAGATTTTTTTCCTTTACTGAGGATTCACTTTCTGCTGTATGATGTCAGAAGATAATTTAATTGCTATTTGCAGAGTACTAATAGCAGCATATTACTGGATGGAAGAAATATAGATTTGGAAAAAAAAATAATCATCTACAGCATTAATTCACCACAAGTAAGACAGGTCCTTGTACCACAAGCCAAGAGGTCTTTACTGGCATGATCCTAGTGCAAGAGGGCAGTATTGGATAAAGGGTGTGAGTCGAAGTGGTAGGGGAAATGGGTAGAAGGAACAGATAAGGTGGCATTGGTGAGACACATCTAAAGAACACTGATTAAGATGACTAATAAAATATTAAACAGAAAATCAGATTGTGTGTCTGTAGTAAGTCAAGGGGAGGAGGCAAACACTACAATTTGTAAAAAAGTTGTGTAATTCTGCAGTCTCACAACTTGCATTTTTTCCCATTTATTAAGGCTTTTTATGAAAAACCCTAGTATTTCAAAATAGAACTTCCCTCACCCCCACCCCCCACCCCTTTATTCCATTCAGTTATCACAGCGCAAGTTCTCAAATGTGTGTAAATATTGAAATATTTAGGGCAAAAATGTCCCCCCAGGTGCATGTGGTACTCAGTAGCTTCAGGAGGAGCTGTGGATCTCTGGTAAAAAACTAATTTGGCCTTTGGAGGTTTCAAGAAACTATAAATACCTTCTATTTTTCATATTTAACTATCATGTACAAAAATCGGGGCTAGTGCTGTTAAGGCAGATAAATGGCGAATTTTATAATTTAGGAATAATTGTACAACATTGCAATCACAACATTCTAGGCGGTCAAACTGTAACTCATTGTTTCCAGGCTGGGGTCCACTAAGGTTAGCTTTAGTTGCAAAGCTAGGTTTATGCTTAGTGTTGCATATGTAGGCAAACAGACTGTGGGGATATTTAAAAGTTGAAACTGAAGAGGCTGAGCAGTTAACCATTGCTTTGTGCCACATTTGTGTCTGCTTTACACAAAATAAAAGTTTCACTTACGTTTCTGGCACTTTCTTCTTTGAAAGGAAACACAAGGCAGCAGCTGTAATTTTAATCAGCAAGAAACTTATACCAAACCCAATCCAAATATCTGCAAAATCAGAGCAATCAAAGACAGAAATAAGTAAAAGGAGACAGTCAAAGAATGAATTGAAAGATGTTTCTTTCTTTTTACAGGCCCACCATATCGAAGGAGACTTGAAGATGGAGTCTGAAGAGGCTTAGTACTTATGTGGCAACGGTTTCCTTTCCATTCTTTTCCACATCTGTGAATAAAAAAAAAAATTCTGAAAAAGGGAGAAGCAAGAATCATAAACAGTGACAAGCACACAAGAAATGCAAATCCTTTTGAGCACTTTTGCCAGTGTCTAAATCTCACCCAGGAATCACAAAGAGCAGCATCAAAGTTAATAGAATGGTATGTGAGAAATACACAGAACAAACCTAAGAGAGAGACAAATAAAACAAAACAAAGTTCAAAGATTAGAATTGGCTCCCTTTCCCATGTTGCCATTGTATTGTTATCCCACAGCAAAAGAAATTTGACTAATTTCTCTGTTATCCCCCATGTGAGGGTTAAATACATTTCTGAGCTGAGGATCTGGGACCCTAATGTAGAGAAAGATATATGATTAGAGATGAGAAAGATGTTTTTCTCCCCCAACCTAATCTGCCTCTCCTTTGCTTTTCCATTTTCTTGTAAAAATGATACCCCTTCAACAAATGTGTCTTCAAAACCAAAGCACTTCATTTGAGCTAACAACTGCAGCCATGTCAAATTATTCTAAATTGGATGTTTGTTTCAAGTCCGGTCTTGAATTGAAGTAACCAAAATACAAACAATCTGACACAAACGATGTTTCACTTGACACTTGTTGCTTAACAGTTAATCGCAGCCACCAAAAAAGTGTATATTGTTTCTCATTTTAATTTGTCTGGCTTAACTTTAGCTACATGCTTTCATTGTGGCCTTCTCCATCAAAATGAAGGGACCTTGGAGACCCAGGTGAGCATCAGGTGCTCCTGCTGAGACAGGTGGCAGTTAGGAGCACCCTACACAGCCCTTCTGGGTACCACAGGGAGCCTCAAAATGGTTGTAGGCAGCTACATTTGCAAACCCTAAATAATGACTATTGTAAAGGGTTGTTAGAGGGATAGCTACATATTGACACCTAAATTTCGGGCACCCCACCTGATGAGCTGAACCCCACTCTGATTGTCACACTGGAATGACTTCTACCAACTTTTCAATCATCTGCATGGCTCGTGGATTATGAGCTTCATAAATTTTCAACCTTTTTTTTTTTTAAAGGACCTCCAGAAAGAAATTATGTATAACAATCTAGTTTCAGTCCTACTAATGTTGCATAAATGGGAAATTTGTTTCACTTCTCATGATTTCTGTCTGTATAGTTTCACAAACTGTATTAATGCGAGGACAATGTATATTGAATTGCTTTCTTACTGTAACACCAATATTTTTTTCATAGTCACCAATTTTTATAAAGTAATTTATATTTTTGTAATTGTGGTTTCCTCTCCTGCCCTTGAATGTATAATACGAAATTTCACATATACACAATTAAATCTTTATATTAGGGTTATTGTATTTGAACATGTAAGAGAGAACTTTGTATTGTTTGTCAGGGTTAAGCACATGGCGTTGCCTATGTGCCTTATCCTAGCATTTGCACACTGAGTTAATTGAGGTACTATGGAGGGAGAGGAGTATTTAATTTTCCCAGAAAATGACTGAGCATGGTGGATATAGGGAGAGGAAGGGTAGCATGATAGGAGCACCAAACATCAGTCTGCAGCCTCAGTGAAATTTAGGAGAATCCTGAAAGGATCAGGGCATGTCAGAAATCATATCTATATCCCAGTCTCAGACATGACAGGAGGAAAGTGATTTCACTGAAGACCAAAAGACGCTGATGTGGGATTTGATATAACTCAGGGGTCAACTGAAAAATAGTGGGTGGAGAACATGCCGGGAGGAAAATACCAGCCCTACTTAAAGACAGTCGGCAGAGAGAGATTTATTTAACCCATTATACTGCACTGACATGAGTTTTCTCTGGTTAAAATGTTACCTTGTTCAAGGTTAGTAATTGGTACACTAATGAATCCTAGCTTTAGAGATGAGCTAGTAGCATATTCTGACATGCTCATTTTAAAGAAAAAGTGGCACAATTTCAGCTGACAGCTCTGGCTGAGCTGGAGATGCATTGCATTCAGTGACTGAAAATACCTGGTCCCTTCAGTCCTTCTTCTTCAGCATACTACAAAAAATCATGTCATTCATAAGCTGTTCTTTTATGCGGACTGATGATTTTATACAAATGTCAAATTGCAGTTGGGTTCATATCAAGCCCTGTGGATCCATGTAGAAACATTGCAATCTGATGGTAATCACCCATCAAAATCATTTTCTGATTGCTCTCGATTGTATAATTTCCTTTCTCCCCATTTGCCAGATTTTGTGTTGAGCTAGATATGCTTTTAACCAAAATTGCCCTCTTTCTTGTCACTGCAGAATTTACTTGACTGTAAAAGAAAGAATGTGAAAGATTTGCAGCTGTGCACAAGCACTAGTCAGAAGGTGGCAAGAGAGGTGCCATCTGCTCCTCTGGAGCCACAGGGGCATGACTCACCTCAGAGCTGCGAGGAGGTAATTTTCATAAAGCAAGCGTGTGTACTGTAAGAGTGTGGGAGAATCCTACTACCCAGTAATAACCAAATACATCTTCATATGCTATGCTTCCATTTCCTGATAAATATTTCCACATATTCATGCTGTGTTTGAATTATGGATAAAAAGTTAAGCACTGTTTAGTTGCATAGATAACTAGTTTATCTTCTTATACATACATACAGGTTTTATAATCAACTACTAGCTACCTTAGTCTGGCCAGTTATTCCCCTCCAAATCTCCCAATCCCAACAGTATTGTTTTATGCTACATGACACATACCAGTAGGAATCTGAAGTCAGACCGTGAACATGTGCAATTTTGGCCAGTGAAATGATTTTCCACTGTGTGGAACTAGGTTGTACCAAAAGTGTCACCTTATAATACTGCCATTGCTTATGAAAAAAATGGGTAGAAAATGGATTAAGGTGGAGCAGATAGCATCTCTGAAACTTGGTAAGTGATTCGGACAAATTAAAAACCAAATAGGTGTGAAAAATACTGTAAAGCATGAAGCATGGGGACCATTTCTAGGGACGTGAAAGAGGAAGGCAAAAAAGATGAAGAAAATAAAGACAACACAGCTAATCCTGAATGACCAGGATGCCAAAGGAGTGCAAACCAAAAAGCTTGAAGAGTGAGTATATCAGTTGGTTAAGAATTCCCAACGTATTTGTTCATTTTTATCTTTGGCAGGGGAACTTATCAATCATCCCTGCCACTGATCCACTGATGTAAAATCCAGGTTACTACTTACAAAATGCTGTCTTCTCAAGTAAAAAAACAAGCCAAAACCCCAAGAGAAAGTAAGAGTTACAGCTAGCTGAGAAGCTGTAAGAAAATAAAAGGTTCTCAGCTGATACAAGCACTACCTCTGGCTTTTACCAAAGCCAAGCATTTCTGTGCCCAGAATAGAGGGGACCTTGTCTTAAATATGCAAAACAATCTTGTTTTATACATGTCTTACAATATTTTGATCCTTTTATATCTATCCTTTGTAGAAACTCTAGCTGACTACAGTGATAGCTGTGGTAGAGAAATCGCTCTCTAACTTGAGAGGAGAGAATAGAATAAGATTTTTAATGGTACCGGTAACTGCTGATAACTCAGATTAGAGAAGATAACAGTTCTAGACTATAATTTAAAATTAAATATAAATAAATTTAAACAAGCTACTCCAGTTATTTCACTCCACTGAAAAGCTGAGGGGTATTTTGAAAATGAATAAATATTATGGGCATGGTTTTATATTGGATAATAGGAGGTATATGCAAAAATGCAAAAGATTGAGACTTGATTGGTTGACAGATCTGAAGCTGATATAAGTCCTATATAATTTCCTATTAAACAAAAATCCAGAAACCATTTCAGGCTGTAACCAAGCAATCAAACTATTTTCGAAGCTAACCAAAACTTATACAACAAAACAGAACCTACTGTCCTTAGGAATGAGATACATGTACCCACTTCTCTGAGTCTGCCTCCTTGCAGCTTTCTGCCTGTGCAGTCCTTTGCAGCTGTGTGAAATGGTGTTATTCTCATCTCGTGACATTTCCCATATACTTTTCACTCTGTCCAATGCATGTAGGACTGGGTGATTGATAAAAGAACAGAAGTCTCCCTCTTTTCATCAAGGAACAAAACAAAAATATCAGGAATAAAGGTGGGAAAGGCAAGTTCCAAACCAGGTGTGGTATTAGTTCATAGTGTTTTTGAGGACATGGAAGAGGTTTCCTTACCTTTTTGTATTGAGGGCACACAATACATATTCCTGGGCTTTTGCAATCACAATAATACAGTCTCAACCCCCAGACTTGGTCCTTTGTCTGTTACTGCAAAACTGTATCAGTGAGTAACAGCAGTAATATCAGGCAGCCTTGTAGGAAATGAAGTCAAACTTCAAATTTCTACTGTGCAGTCCTTGACACATGCAATCATGAAGTGAACTTTAATGACTCTAACAGCTCCAGGTAGGTCAGAGCAGCCTGTGGTATGCACCCAAGAGGTGGCTCACTTGAAGTCCAGTTAATGAAGGAGAACATTCTTAATTGCCTACCCACTGCTGTGCATGGACTGTAATTACCGTGCTTTACTTTCACATGGGAGGCAGATAAGTTGCTTCTTCAATGTCACTATTAGCTTCCTCTCTGATGAGGGCAGTTGGGGATGCACAAATGCTGATGCGGTGGAAGGACCTTACAAAGCGCAGATCAACCATGTCTTCTGGGCAATGTGTTAAATCTTCATTAGGAGGGTAATGGGAATTTTGGAGAGCTTCCTTAATAATTCTTTTCTGTTATCTTATTTTAGAGACAGACAACTCTGAAAAGGCTCTGAATTTATCACTTGAGCCATGAAGCTAAAATTCCACAATATTTATGTACAATTAATTACCTTGGACTAATTACATCTTGACTAATTAGCAGCAACATATTTTACATGAGTCTTAAGCTTATCTGAAATACAGAGATAGCCATTGCAATCCATTCAGACAGGAAGCTCCTCATAGTTGAAACAGGAGGAGCAAGAGAGAAAGACAGATGAAGTAGCACTTGAATACTTCCATCCCAGTGCACATCCTAATCTATCCTGCCTGACAAAATGTCTTCTGCTATTAGCAAGTTCTTACAGGAAAGTCACCCTGGAGGGGAGAATGTTAACCTCCAAATTTGCTTCTAGGATTTCCAACTCATTATTTCCTAATATAGATATTGGTAATGCAGAGGAACAAACTTAGCATTGCCTGTGTTGCTGCGTCCTGTGCCTGTGGTTATGGCTCATCTCACTCAGAATGAAAAATAAAAACCAGATAAGATTTTTTTTTTTGGTTTTGATGTTCATTCAGGGCAGGTTTAATTTACAAGAACATGTCTGGCTGATACACTGCTGCATTTCAGAATATCAAACTTTGTGCTGCATTACAGGTAGCATATGCAAAACTCAGAATAAGTACAGATGTGTACTTGATTGCTCATTTTCCTCTTGGCATCTGATTCCTTACTTGTGCAATTATTTTCTCCAGTCTGAGGCAGATAAATGCGATCACTCCAGTGCATCAGTTTTACATAAGCCTGTTGGGTAGGGGCAAATGACAAGAGAAGAGCTTTACAGTAGGGAATCAAGTCCACGACCTCCAAGAACAAGCATGAACATAGTTCCTCATTAACTTGGAAAGAAAAAGTTCCAACCAGCTTTATTTTCAAGGAAGATTTTGTGGCACGTGGAAAATTGAATGCTGAAATCTGTTTGGTTTGGTTTTTGTTCTCTTATTTATTTTTTTTGCCCCCAACAACAGTAATTACCAATATTTCATACTGACTAAGGTTGTTCAGTATAAAGCAGTGTTCTGCTTTTTTATTTTTGAAAGTTGTCAGCTTTTGTCGACATACTGTATTGGTTTCACTTTTTTTCAAGAGCCCTCATGTTTTATGTTGAACGTGATAAAAGGTTAAAAAAATGTTAAATCATATGTGATGCTGTCGTGGTTTAGCCGGCAGCTCAGCCCCACACAGCCGCTCACTCACTCCCCCACCGGTAGATGGGGGAGAGAATCAGGAGGGTAACGCTCGTGGGTTGGGATAAGAACAGTTTAATAATTAAAATTAAAAGAAACAACAACAGAAATGCAATGTAAAGGAGAACAACGAGAGGCGCAAAGCCCTGGGGGAGGGGGAAGGGAGGGGAGAGGGGGAACGAACCGCCGAAATGAACCACACACGCCGCAGCCGCTCGCCGCCCGCCGACCCGACGCCGCGCCGCCTCCGCGCTGCCACTGCCCCCCCTCAATATATTGGTCATGGTGTCACATGGTATGGAATGAACCTGCCATTGGCCAGTCGGGGTCAGCCATCCCCACACAAATTTCATAAGTAGATGGGATTGAGGTACACTCAGCATGTGATAAAAGTAAAACCAGCACGAATTGCTATTTTTGTCTGCAAGTGTCCATAACATAGCTCACTCAGTTGCTGGCAGAAAACAATTAATAAATGGGAAGTACAGAACTAACCATTCCTACTTGCAAGAGCTCTGTCTGCCATTCTCACCAACACCTCTTGGCCAAAGTACACGTATTCTCTGTTGTGAGACACACCTGCTTTTCTTATTTTTATCTGAAACATTTGTCATACAGAAAAACCTAATCTGCTATGTCATGTCTACATTCAGAATCACCAACAGTTAGTCAGCCATTTAGCGTGGATGGTATTAGTAGTATGTAAATTAAGGAATTAGTATGTGGATGATTGTATTTATAGTCTTCTGTGCATTAAAATAAGGAGCATGACTGCACACTTTGCAGTATTCTCTACAGTCTGTACTTATGAATCTGCCACAATGCACCAAGCTAGTATCTTCTGTGTGAATGCAAATTTGCCATTGTGATGTTTATAATACATTTGCTACGTTTATAATATGTTACATGGGGATCATTACACAAGGGCTGACATTATTCAGGAGCTGTGCCACACCTATTGGAGTGCAGACTACTCCAGGAGTGATGTCAGAGGATACGAGGGGAAAAAACCACAACGCACAACTCAGCTCTTTGCAGAAAACAGATTTTACATCCCTCTGCTATATAAGTGTAGAAGAAGTTTCTCTGCTGACTAGCCTTTGCAATCAGTGTTATGCAAAATAAGATTCACTAGATGCTTATGAGTATGATGGAAACAAGAAGTCTTCATTCCATTATGGGAAAAAAGTAACCTCTACTTCAGCAATGTAGTTGTCTGTCTGCAGTCTAGCTATTACTGACAATGTACTCAAAGAAATAAAACATCATACTCTCTGATTAGTCTTTATTGCTGAATCAAAGTATACAAAATTCCAATAGCGAATGTTGCATGAATGGCCTCAGAAGATATCATACTTATGATGAATGTAACTTATTGCCTGATGACTGTGGCTGGAATTATAAGTCACATTATTTCATTCATGATTAAGCTCAGAGGAGATGTGAGACAAGGAGAAACCTCTCTTGGAAAAGGCATGTGAAGTGGATGGTTACCTTGAATGTCAAGAGCTTCAGATCAAGCATTCAAACATCACAGCTAGCAAGGAATCCAGAGAATAACAAACTCAGGAATGAAAAGATGTACAAACTTTGGTACGCTGCTTCTTAAAGTCATGGAACCGTGGGGTGGAGGTGGCAGAGGAAGAAAAACATCTGGATACATTACCAAGTGGCTACAAGTTAGCTACACTGTGTAACCTTAGGGGGAAAAAAAGAAAAGAAAAACAAAACCTGAGTAGTACATGAAACTGTAGCATGTAGATAAGGGCACATCAAACCGCTTGGAGAGAGTCAGGTGTTCTCTGAAACACTGTGGGCTGTTCTAGTCATTCCTGTTCAGACAGATGAAGTCAGGGTGGGACAGTGCAGACATGGACTACTAAGGTGAGCAGAAAAATATGAAGTCTGTCTCACAAGAAGATTCCAGAAGAGTTCAGCTTGTTTAGTCTACTGAAAGGCATGTGGTTGTTCTCTAGAAACACCTTGGAGGACAAACAACAGAGGCATTGAGGGGCTTTTAAGGTTAAGGGAGGATACTGGTACAATTAAAAATTGGGTATAAACTGTCTGTGAATAAATTTATGAGGAAATTATTAGAACGTATCCAAACAGAAGAGCAAAGCTCTTATCTTTCCTGCATTTCTCATAGTATGTTTCTTCAGAAGAGTCAGCTGTTATCCTCTGTACCTGGTGCCATGTACTTCGAAGAACTTCAGGTGCTGGAAACTCCCAGTAACACAGCAAAGTAGAGAGGAATATGCAAGCCAAGAATTCCCCGTAATTGGTCATAAAAGAAAGCTAACTAAATTTCTGAATAGAATGATATGATGTGACTGTGTGTGACAACAAGGGCCTGGATTTGAGGGCACAGATATATGCTTCTATTCTGGAAACTGCTAAAATTCATAACTGGCAAATACAAAAGAGTCAACATGAGGCAGAGTAATATGAGCTATAAACAGATTCTAAATTAAATATAAGTACTCTGAGAAAAGATCAGGGCATCCTCATAGATTATTCAATGAAAGTAACTGCTCACTTTGTATCATAAAAGCATGCACTATGCATAGAGAGTAAGATAGAAGACATTAGCGATTACAGTGATTAAAATCATATGGCAGAGACTGAAATGATCAGATTTAATTTATACAGAAGATGAGTGGGAGCAGATATGATGAAGGTAAACAGAATGATATATGATAAATGGAAGAAAAATGGTGTGTTGCTGTTTATCCTCTAGAACATTCCATCAAAATGAAAGGAAATACATCTTAAACTAATAATATGGAAGCTATTTGTCACATAGTGCTTAACTGACCTGGGGGAGCCCTTGCCATAGTAAGTCTTAGAAGCCCAAAACTTAATGATATGTACTGGAGAGAGCTCCTTAAAACAGTGAATGAAACTCTTTAGAGATTGCAGAGTTTAAAGTGCTAACTGATGGCAATTTGGGAGAAAATTTTTACATTGTCATAATCATTTTCTACATGTATTTTCTGGTTTCTTTGCTCCCAGCACGTGCTATCAGCTACTCCCAGGTCCCCAGCACGATACGCTGTGATTACTCATTGCTCTTATAGCCACGATGAAAGGTTCTAATTACAGCCTGTGTTGAATAAGAAAAGGTAACTGCTAGAAGGAAGGACTTAGTGTATCTAATTGCTTTTAATATATATACACAATGGAACTACAGTGACCAGTTTTAAAGTTTAGTGTGGGACTTAATTTTTCTAACATTAACAACCTAAAATGGAAGGTACGCAGAGACAGTCCAGATAAGCTTAGACTATGTAAAATAAAGACAGAAATCCTAATCTGGATCCTTTACCATTGGTTATAACAGTGTCATGATGACTAGTTCAGATTAGGGAGGTGCATTTAGCTGTTACACAGCTAGGCAAGAGGAACAACAACTTAATGCTTGCTGTTAAATGTTTAAACAGAAAACAAACAGCATCTGGTGTTCGAATAGGAGCACGACAGTGAACTTTTTATCAGGGACAGCTTGTGAATTATATCCATTAGGTCCAGGCAAACCAGTTATTGAAGGTGGAAGAGTAAATACTATCTACAGCTTCAGTCATTTTAAATAGAGATGATCATAAAATTTCTGAGCAAATATTTCTTCACTGAAATTAGTTGACACATGAAAAACCTTATATTTCAAAGAAAATTTGGATTTAAATTTTAAAGACATTCTGTCAGTGTCTGAAACCAGCATGGTCTCCTGTCTGACTTTTTTATTTGGCTCCTAAGCTAAAATCTCGGAACAATCCCAAACTTTGAGGTTATGCTGCTGAGAATTACACTGATTTGACAAACAAATAATTTTATGGCTTCACTAAAATCCTTCCTGATTCAAACTGGTGTGACAGTCTTGTACATGACAGATTTTTTTCTGGTGTATTTTATCCTATCACAGGGAAATGCAGACCTATATGGAAATAATTTGATGTGTCTTTTCCTTTGGTGCCTTTACTTTTCAATGAAATAGGCCCCAGCAGACTTTACTAAGGGTTGGTATGTGATGCACACTCTATTTTATGGCACAGATTTATTCAACTACAGCAATGAAGCAGAAGTATGTGCTCACAGCAGAGACTCAGACCTGAAATTCAGCATTTCAAACAATTATGTTCTTTCTAATGCTACCTTTTCCCACCTTCTCAAATAATAGTTTTCTGGTGACATATTTTCCACTATCATAAAATAACACTGACAGTTGAAAGCTCCAGTGGGACAAATCGTGGAGTTACTCCTGGCACCGCAGAAAGGATTTGGAGCTAGATTCAACAGGGAAATGATTATCCATTTAGCTAACCATTAAACAAAATAAAAGGCTTAAGATTTCTTCTATTAAAAAAAAGTGTTTTTTAAAATGGAATTTTCTCTAGGACAAGAACAGTATCTCAACCCAGCTTTATTTAAACATCAAACCACCAGAAAACATATTGTTTAATTCTAACTAATGCTGACATGAGACATTCACACAACAGGAAAGAAAGAGCTTGAAACAATATAGTAGGTACATTGATCACTGTCCACTGGAGATTAGAGCTCAAATTATGACCGAGTCCTGAATTTCAGCCCTCTGGTTTGAGTCTGGAGGTGTTCTTTATAAAGAGTGACCATCAGAATAAATAACATTGTCCATATAAAACTCTTGCCATTTTAAACTTGGATAAAACAGTGAAAATTAGTAATTTTGTGAATTACCAGAATTAAAAGACTAGATACTGGGAGCGCAGGGCTGGCACCTTGAGGGAGGTTCGGTGCAGGTGCTCCAAGTGATATGCCTAGTACACAGAGCATTTCACTAGTGAGAAAATGGACTTATCTCCATTTTCTCTTACTCTAAGAACCCTAGAAGATCAAGCTAATACAAATTACCATTTACAATATGAAATGAATCTACTCAAGAAGTCTGTATCAGTACAGCATTATCTGAACTGCTGAAGCAAAGTGAAAAATCTCACTGAAGAGATACGCATTGGCTTAAATCAGTTTACAGTATACAGCCAGTCCTTTATGCCAGTCTGCCTGCCCATCTTTGTTTTTATTTTTCCTTTTTTTTTTATTTGGTCCAAAGTTCAATGCCTTTCTTTCTTTGCCCCTCTCATGTTTATCTTTCTTCTACTACTTCCCTCCCTCCCTTTTGCTACTTGTAGAATATGCACTTGGAACTGATGCTTGGTTTGCTCTTGAAGAACACTCCAAGAAGGGGAAGAACATAGAGAGAAAGAGAGAAAGGAGAGAAAGAGACAGAGAAACATATGTCTCTAAAAACTCTTTTTACATGTTTGTGTCTCAGATATAGCCCCTAGCTGCAACTTCTAGAGGACTGAATGAAGATTAAGGAATGATCTGACAGAAAGCCTGACCGTGCAGCTGTATTGACAAGTGGTAGCAAAATTCTTTTGCTTTCAGAAGTGGCACTGATTTCATGGTTAGGTAAAATTAGGAAATAATGCATTAAAGTATAGAAGTGACATCTAGTTTTAAGATAGACCTGTTAATTTCAAAGAAAAAGTTTTTGCTTTTATAACAGTTATGTCAATAGGACAGGTGGGATTACATATCAGTAGAAAACCTAATAAAGGAACTGAATATATTTACAGTGGCTGGATTTTTCCACAGAGACCTTCCTTTCTTTGCTTTATTTTTGCTATATTGTGGCTTTATTTTTTGGGGGGTGGAGGTTGTTTTTTTGTTTTGTTTTGTTTTTTTTTTTACTGTTTGCTCCTATTGCCTTTAATGAGACTGTAATAATACTACGTAGTCACTAGTTTATTATCTGCACTATAACTAGTTAGGTAAGAAATAATAGGTATTTATTGCAAAGGTAGTTCCCATATTTGCCTTTCGTTGACATTTATCCTCTGAGTAGCTTTTGTACAGATGAATCTGCAATGTCCAGGTGAAATTAAATAGTTAGTTAAAAAGCTTGAGCAATGGAAGTGTTTTGTCTGTGTTAAACCACACATTGGGCACAAATGAAAAAAAATGTGATGAAATTATTTTCTTTCATTTCCCCTTGCCCCTTTCCAGCGTTGGTCTGGTCTTTTTATCAGCTGAAATGGTCTGCTTTAACCAGAGCCTGCCAACGCAGGACATTGCTCCTGGCAGGTGGGTTGCAGTATTATTGGAGATTATAAATCATTTTGTCATTCTCAGACAGTCATAAATTTATCTGTTTACATGGGAGACAACACTGTACAGTACTATCTAATGCCTTCTCAACATCATACAGTCTAGGTGCAAAAGTACAGGCTAGGATTACAGCAACACAAATATATTCTTTAAAGATTTTCACTTGTATTTTAAATGTATGTTGACAAGAAACAAAGAAAGGAAACAGCCACAAAACTTCTTTTTTGCTTACCCTCCAGTAATACAGAGACAATGGTTAACACTGCATTAGGATCACTCATTCCGCAGAAAAGCCTAAGTTCTGCAGCAAGTTCTACACGTGCCAATGTGGTCCATGGAAAAGAATGATGGTGGGATGTTGTCTCTGTATAAATTGCACAGTCCTCTTCTGATATTAAAGATGAATTTAATGGAAGCTTGGGGAATTCGCTTTCTACTTTCTTGCTACCAAGTTAAATTTATGAAATCTTCAGAGAAATGACCTTTAAACCTTTTATGAGAACCTAAGACACTTTAGATGCAATAAAAATAATTTCATCACAACCTTTCTCCCAGCTCTACATTCTGTTAATATTATTATGGTTACAGAGTCAAGGATTTAGGAGAGGCTGGAATTAAGGATTCCCATGCAATTTCAATTCAAACTGTCATGCAGTTATGTTCAGGTACATTATTTAATCGGAAAATCACAGACTCCACCTGCACTTCACTCACAAGTAAAAAACTTTAGTCCCAGTCTTAGTGTTTGGCTTTGCAAAAATATTATTATCATGACACATAGCAGAAGTAATTTACTATACCTAATATAAACCAGAAAAACTCCTTCATTGCTACAAGTAGCTAAATCATCTCTTCCGTCATCAGTGTTCAAACCTTCAAACTTCAGCATGTAATACTACTCTATTAGTTGTCATGAAGAGAAATTTGAACTTCAAGTACATTCTTGAAACTTTTATTGAGGAGAATAGGTAGCTCGAAACTTGGCTTATTTGCCTAAATTCAATAGAAGATGGAACGGGAACGGCTTATTTCAACTGTTATACTTGGCAGTTTGATAAAGCAAAATCTTTCCCATGGCCTTTAGTGTGCCACATATTGCTAATAATATGGAAAAATTTCTAAGAGCATTCTAATATCCATTCAATAAACTCTTTTCTTGGTTACAGTCAAGGAATATGCAGTACAGATGAAGAACAGAGAACTATTTCCCTGATGTTAACGCTGCTGTGCAATGAATCACTGGATTTGTACAATTCAGAGCAGCCTTTATGCTCCTTTAACTTGTACCACCAGGCAGAGCAAAAGCCTAGTTAGCTTGCATTGATGGTCAACAGCCCTAACAGAGAGAGGTAACATCCAAAAATCTCTGAGGTTAAAGAATCCTTGCTATGTTCTGTTTTTCTTCTGATGACCTTATGTCAACAATTGGGATAAGGTGGCAGGGAGCCATTACAAACGTTCTGTATTAATAAGGGACATATTTACATTTTGTAAAGGCACAGTGTCAGTGGAGTAAGGCACAGGACCAAGACTTTTATATAAGCTGAAGTCAGCTTTTATATAGCTGAAAAACTGACTTCATTAACCCATTTCTCTGAAGGCAAGGACATTGCAATTTTTCACCTATTTGGAATAAAAAGTGTAAATTATTTCTGCATGGTTCCTAGCAGATGATTTTTTTTAATACTCTTGAAACAGTCTGTTACAAAGCCGGTACAGTGCTCTGCCTATACTCTTCCACATCAAATAACTTAAAATCAAGAAAACATATCTTAACTTCACAAATCTTTTCAAAGAAATAAAGTAAGAAATGTGTCACATTACTGCATATCAGTTACTTTTTGCATTCATAGTAAATAAATTCATAAGATATTCTATCAAAGCATGACATATTCTGAAATGTATTCTCAAATATGGCCTGAATTAACCAATTCTGTAATGTGTAAAATGAGTTTGAACTTATTGGCACGTGACAGTTTTCCATCTTTTGAAAGATTAAACACTAATAAGATGTTTTCTAATTTCTTTTCTGTTTGTTTTGGTTTTGAATTTTTTTTTACTAGAAGGATTTTCTCATAGCAGTTCTGAATCTGTTAATGTAAAAAAATAATAAACCAAAGTTTTATTCTTCTTTTCATGATGTACTTGATGACCTGCTTTACAGAGTTGCCTGTTTTGTTGTCTAAATATTTCCTGCTAATTTTTTCTGTACTTTTTCTTGTCTTGGGAAGTACTCTTAATTTTAGAGCTCAGTAGTTTATTGTACCTTTTTTATCTCTCCAAATCTTGTATAGTAAGATGTTTTTCGTTATATTGTGATATTAACCAAAATTCACCATCAGAACTGATGTTTCGTCTGGACCTGGACTACTAATCCCTGGAAGATATGGTGTGGACACCAAGTATATGCACAAAACCATGAAAATAGTGACAGACTAATGAAAGGCTAGCATGTTGGCCTTACCTGCCATTTTATCACAGGGTGTGCGATGCTTTTTTTCATATTGAATATTTGAGAATCTCAGCCTGTTTCTTTCAAAAAGTAAATATTTGCATGTTTGTTTTCAGCTTTATGTTAAGTTTCTTTAATCAGTGTGATTAGCTTTCATTGAACCCTCTGATGGAGGTAGCAGGTTGCCCTTTTCCTGGGAAACTACTGAGCAGCTGGAGAAGGGGTGGGGAGGAGAGAGGATGTCACAGAGCGCATCAGGCTCGGCAGGACAGGAACACAGAGAACAGAGCTGCCAGTCTGCAGCTCATGTAAGATAGACTGAGAAACAACAGAAAGGAGAGAGAGACAGGCCCTCAGAGCCAAGGGGATGCATCCTTGGTGTCAGAGGAGAAGGAGCAGAGATTGTGGCCACTCAGAAATTGTCTGAGTTAACTGCAACAAGCTGGGAAGTGAGGCTATATCTGTGAGGACAAGTAGGCAGCTCTGAGTAAACCCTTTTATTTCTTCTCTATTGCCCCTAGTCACACTGAGCTTTCTCAGTTTAAATAGTATCCAAATAGTATCCTAATTCAGATTCCAGTGAAAGCTGGGTTTTAGTTTAAGCGCCATTTATTGTTCAGACTGGGTATATTCACTTTTAAGATAGGGCATGTTGCAAGTAACTAGAGCCTTCCTTTGGGATCCTCATATTGTGGTTATGATGATATGGTAAAACTTCCAGTAAAAACCACTGGCCCAGATAGCAGCTGCATCTGTAGGTGTTTTCCCATGCACAAACAGAAGAGGAGACATCCAGCTGCTGGAAGTGGCAGGAGCCTGAGCCTGCCTCTGCATGGCTGAAAAGGGGGCAGGCCAGAGGAAACATCCTACATGACGGGCTTTGTCTGTGAGCTAATGGTTGGTACTTACTTTTGTAAATTTTTTTTTAAATATATAGACACTTTTCAGCTACAAATTATAGTTCAAATTATAAAAATTTGCATTTTCTTTATTGACTCAATTATCTCTTTATTGAAGATTTTAATATCTTGAAATATTAGTTTGTATATAGTGTTGATTATTAAAAATTTTAATAAAAATGTTTTGCTAACAGTGGATTTAATAATGCCTGGTTTCCTATGTGTTCATGCCCATTCATACTTTCAGTAACATAACTTTTCTAATGCCCTCATGATTTCTTTCAGATCTTCTCTACAGTACTCTCAACTCTCTGACATGAGCACATACTGCTGGGCAAGAGTTAACATGGTGCCACAAGAAAAATGTGTGCTGATTTTCTTGTTAATACATGCAGGGCAAAGAGGATAGGTAACTATAGAGCTCATACTGGCATTGTGCCTTAATTTGGAGAGAGCAGAGGACTAGAAATTAGGTTTTCATGACTTTCTTTAGTAAATATTTTTTTCAAAAAGTTCTAGGGATATCATATCTTGGACATCTCTCTTGTCAACATTGGCCAAAACTGACTGACCGGCTAGGTATGGGTGTGCATGGAAAGAATCAGGGACTGACAAACAGAATAGAAGTACAGTCACACTAACTTTGTTTCCTTAGTGCATCAGGATAAAAAGAAGTTTAAAATTACAGAATTTCTCCGTTCTGTTTGTAATTGGGTCCAATGTCCATTAAGACTTATTCCCAACAACAATCTCAGGCATACCTTTTCTCATAAGTCATTGTGTCTGAGTAGACTAAGGGAAGATTCACCAGTTATTTACTATAAATCCCAGAGAGCAGCCCTGTGCCAGAGCTGCATCTTGATGAATGTCACAAGAGGAAATCTTGATGAACGGACACCCTTTTAATGTAGGCAGATGTCAGCATACACTGTGGCATGGACAACCAGCGCCCGGATTTTTTTATTCCTTCCTTCCTTGCTTCCTTCCTCCCTTCCTTCCTTCCTCCCTTCCTTCCTCCCTCCCTCCCTCCCTCCCTTCCTCCCTCCCTCCCTTCCCTCCCTTCCCTCCCTTCCCTGCAAATTGGTTGTGAAAAATCTTGTAGTCAGGTTCATCCCAGAAGAAATGGAAACGAAAAACAATGTCTATTTTCTTAGCTCTTACAACAGTAAGGAACAATACTAACCAACCTGGGAGAAAACAATATTTTGCCAGTATTTACACTTTTGTTATCTTGTTGTCCTTAATGTCCTACCTGTAACTTAATTTTTAGCTCTTTGTGCAATCTACCTCCACCTCTATCATTGACATTACCCTATTTCTGTTATTAACCAAACACAACCCTTTCTTAGTTAAAGGTCTTACAAATGTTTTCAGATCACTTAGAGCTCCACCAGTTTAGAAACACATCTACATATCCCCACACAAGTGATTTTGATCCTACACTGCCTGGTCCTTGCCTCTCCTTCCAGATTCCTCATCCTACCTGAGCTTAACTGAGCAAGATGAATACAGAGGACTCAGCTCTCTGTTCAGGCTGAGCTGATGAAAGGTTAAATTAACTGACTTGTAGGACACTGAACAACTTCCATGTGAGAGCAAGTTATTTGGAATGGTTCAGAGAAAAAATTTTGGCTCAGGCCTCAAGCATACACAGGACTGAGGTCCTCCAGCTGCCTGTCCCAGCTTTTTAATGAACTCTAAAATGACTTGACAGAATAAAAAGCCCCAAACTGAACTCTAATCTTGAATACATTAAAATAAAAAAGTATAATTATTTTTTTCTCACCTGCTTATAATAAGTAAGACTTTTAAGTGATAGTACTTAAGGAACAACATTTTGGGATGCTGTAAGCAATTCTCAAAGTTTGATTCATAAATATATTTGTAATACTTTATGGACATATAGATTTTCTCCTTTAAGCAGTTAAAGTTATAGCAGACTTCTATTACAAGGAATTCAATTCAGTAGCCTTTGCTGAAATATCCAGGAGAGAAAGGAATGTTTATAATCCTCTTTTATGTTCAGAGACTTACTTTGAAGGTCAGCAGTTAGATGGGGATATAATAAAAAACGTTGGAGCAGTTAGGATTTCTGAAGATAGAAGAGTAATAGTGCTGTCCACACAGCTGCAGATTATAATCTTTTCTGAGCCTCTTTGCTTGATTTGGTTTGGAATTCCAACAAAAAATTGTCTTTCCTGATATTTTATATTTTGGGCAGGTGGTAGATACCACACGACTAGTTTGTAGGATATTTTTACAGAGGATCTTACTAAGAAAAAAAGTAAGGAAGCAAATCAAACTTACCAACCAAAAACAAAATAATGAGTTGTTGTAAATACAAATGAAAAATAATACCTTTGTCACTGGTTTGACATAGTGGACACTTGGTTGGTATTAATTTAGGAAAAATCATTTCATGCTGGATCTGAAGATACATCAATATCAAGAAATTAAGACTACAACAAAATAAGACTGTAACAAAGAATAAAACAAAACCAGCTATGTTAAGAGTCATGTGAGAAACACTGGAATTTTAAATTTGGGAAATCCTTTCATAAGGATTATAAAAATTATTCTTTGAATATTCAAAAATGACAACTGTCAATCAAACAGAATGTGTAGTTGAAGGACTGGGCTTTGTCACAAACTTCAAATCGGATGATCAAAAAAATCAAGGTCAAGTCCTTTATGTAGTTCATACTGTTCAATACCATGATGAAATTGTTTCATTGTTCAGCAGACTAGCACCTTATTTTTGGTTACTTAAAAGTTTAAATCCCTGAAGGACTGCTTAGCAACAAATTCAAAATTAAAAGGAAAAATGAAGTTCAGGGTTTCATTAAAAACAGTATCTTCAAGTCAAATACAAAACCATTTAAAACAAAGTTCTACTGCAAAGTAATTCCTTTTGGTAAGACATGAACAAAATCCTGCCCAATTCATGGAGTGAACGCTGGTGTAAGGTTGGCTGGCTTTTTCACTGTACACTTCCAGATGGAGAGAAGAACATTTACATCAGCTGAAAAATTGGTTTAGTCATTACTGTGGTGTTACTTAATTTTATGAGCTGCTTCTAGTGCTCAAGAATGAAGTTAGAAATTCATAACCTGTGGGGTCAGGGTATTGGCAAGAGTGGAAACAACATTTGTTGCAGGCATGTACAAATTGTAGGATCTACTCAGTTTTGTAAACAATACTGATTTTTTTTTTTTTTTAATTTCACCATTGAAATGTTGCTAGTATCTCAGTCTTTTCTTGAAGGGTTAAGGGTTAACTTGAGATCAACACTTGGTGTTCTTATGAATAACTCTTTATACGAATTTATTTACCTTTGATGTTAATTATTTTTTCCCAAGTATTTAATGCTGCTTTGGTGCTTGTCCCTAAGCAGTTCTGTTCCAGCTCTTCTTTTGTTACTTCCTCAAGAAAGAAACTTTGAGAACTTACTTTCCATGAGGATTCAATAAAAACAGCCTTCCTGTTGCTCTGGTCACCCACACAGCAAAAAGGAAGTTAAACTGTTTGCTGACATATCTCTTACGGTTTGGGCCTGAGCTTTTGCTCTTGAGCCTGCTGCCAGAAGTTTGACTTGCACAGACAATACTTTGTGGGTGGTGACTTCACTGGGAATCAAGAGCCAAGAATTGGAGAAATGTCCTGTGTGCCATATCTGTGGTGATTAGGAAAGCATTACTGGATCCACACTTTTAAAGTTACAGCAGATGTGCTTATTTTGTGGTAACCACGCAGTGGAAGAAAGCCGTTCTCTGGCCCCTAAACCCCAGCTTAGCTAATCATAAGGAAGGTTAGCAAATGCAGTATTTTTCTCATGACATTTCATAAACACAGGGTTTCAAGATGAATGTGGATGGAAAGGCCAATAATTCTTCCACTCCTTGTGATCTGCATAGAATTGTGGTTTGCCTGAACTGTCTGAAAGCTCAGGGTAATTATTTGGAAAGATCGGCACTGTTTAGAGAGCTAACATATCTTTATCAATTTCTATCTTGCCCTTGAATTCATCGGAAAATACAGATGAATCTCGATACATTCATTGCTAGCAGATATGTAAAGTCTACCCTAGATCCAGATGTGGAATGTCTATTAATATAATTGTTATTTCCCTACAAGGAATTTAGCTCACAGTTAACCCCAAGGAAGCATAACACAT
Organism: Phalacrocorax carbo; assembly: GCF_963921805.1. Taxonomy (NCBI): domain Eukaryota; kingdom Metazoa; phylum Chordata; class Aves; order Suliformes; family Phalacrocoracidae; genus Phalacrocorax; species Phalacrocorax carbo. The sequence continues at coordinate 146,528,400 of NC_087514.1, read as the reverse complement.
AAACTAACATTTACATAGAAGAAGTGAGTAGAAATTGAAGATGTAAAGATATTGATTTCTGTTTAGCCTAAGCATATCTGATTTACTCCTGCATGCACACCTGTTTTGTTTTAGTACGTTACTGAAAATAACCTTTATTGAATATTCTTAGCTAGAGTCTGGTACTTCATTACCAAAGCACAGCAGACTTTATTCATCAAACCATTCCGTACATCTATCATTGCCTTACTGTGACACTAATCTTCCAGAAGCCTCAGTAACATTAAAAAATGAATAGCAAAAGTGTGCTGTTTATTAATTTTGTTTTCAACATTTTGAAATAAGCACATAAGAAAATCCAGGTGTCCTGCAAGAACTCATATTATGCTTCTGCATTTTTACAACTTTTTTTTTTTTTTTTTCCAAAAACTGTTTTACTGGCTTCTCAGGGTACCCAGAAGCCTCAAAGAGCATGCAGAACCTTAAAATTTGTTTACATACTTAAAATATACTATTGCAGTTCCTGTGTGTGTTACTGTATCTGGGTCCCATTTCATCAAGGTAAAAAAAAACTCCGAACTGTCTCTCTCATGCAGAGCTTAAAACAAACCCACCAAAAGGCCTGGAGGAGACAGTGCACTGTTATAAGATCATTACTGATGAAGAACTAAGTCACAGAGAGGAAAAGGATTAACTTTATTAATACTTAAGCGATATTGTATCAAAAAGCCTCCTGACAGTAGGTAGGATATGGGCTTTTAAATGGCTTGTGTGCTTTGAAAGACCTTATATTAGGGGAGATGCACAAGCTGAGCTCAGAAATCCTCAATTCCAGACTTGTACTTTATTCTCAGGACTAGTTTTATACCTTCACTGAAGCAGAATGAATGGATGTGCCCAGTAAGTACTCAGTAACTCACGTACTTTTTTCTGTGGCCTCAGAATTTTTACTTCAAAAATTTATTTCTTAAAGGTTCAGCCATCTTTCCTGCCAGACTTAATAAATCTGTGCCTGAAACTACTGCTTGAACTGCCCTAAAGATAACAACAACGCAAAAAAAAAATAAAAAAAATTCCATGTGGGTTCTTTGTTGCAGAAGGGTGAAATTAGTCAAGAGGAATGCACGCACTGGCACTTCTCTGAATACTTAGCTTCAATAATTTTTTAAACCACTAAAAATATTGTGGTTTACAATTTTTCTGTGCTTCCTTTTTCACTGGTATACACCAGAATATAAGCCACAGATAAAAGAGTCTTCTGACAATCTCTGCATTTTGGTAACATTAGGAGGGAGACTGTTTTGGGATACTGGGTGGAAGTACTTTATAATGAGGACACACAAGAAGGAAAATTATTTTTCAGATGTTGAAAAAGCATTCCTCTCCTGGGAACCTCTTCCCTTCATTACGTAACATATACATGTTCCTGATGTGGTTGTACACTGATAGCCCAGGCTTGTACTGCGAACAGTGAATCTTGACTGGATGCTTCCTTAAAATTTGTACTCAAAAAAACCACAGAAAGGTACAATCTAAGAAGGAAGACAAGTATTTTTTCCTTTCTAAATATTCTAGAAATTTCAGCTAGGTCATACGTGTTATTTTCCCTTAAAAATAACTTTGTAGACACTTTTCTGATTAGACAGCTTTTTGCAGAATATTTTTTTTGAAATTTCTGCTTTTTACCAGAAAACTTGAAATTGTTATTTTTCTAGTGAAAAATGATTCCTCATCTTGAGAATTTGAGTAAGAATAACACTATTCTCATTTTCATTAGTGTGTCCTTGGGGTGAGAAGGGAGTGAGAAGAGAAAGAGGGATCAATCTTCTAACTAATTTTTAATTCTATCATGCAACATTTAGCAAAGTCTAAACAAATTAGAATTTACAGAATTAGGGTAAAATCTGCCTGCCTATTTAAGAAATAATATTATAACCCTAGTATCCTATAAATTGCACGCAAATTTTTCTTCTCCCAAGTAAAAAGAAAAAGATAGAAATTAATATGTTTAGCCCATGGCATTAACAAACATTTTGGTTGGATTTTTCTGTCTGGTTTTTTTTTGGGGGGCGGGTGGGGGTGAGGTGTGTTTGGTTTTGCTTGGTTTTTGTTTTTCACTTTTTCCTTTTTTCCCCAAAAGGCCTTGTGAACTACAAGTTACTTTCCTGAGCCAGCCCAAAGAAAGGGAAATTTTTGATTTTGGTTACTATTGCAGCACGTGTGCTTCTGAAATGTCATCAGCAGAGCTTTGAATGTTGCAGTCTAGCCTGCCTTTACAAAAGAATTTTACAGTTCTCTGCTGTGCATTTTTTTGGGAATACTTGTACCTTCTTCACAGTTTTAAGAAAAAAATATTCAAATAAAGGTGACCTTGAAAATTTACCAAAGTATTTGCTCCAGCTTTTGCATACCAATACCAGCTGTGAGGACTTCATACTGCTGGAACAAATCAGGTTATTAAAAAAGGCTAGAGACTGTAAATGAAAAAGTTGTAAAAGAAGCTCGAATGTCAACGGCAAGACTATTGTTCTATGCTTTGATTCTCTGGATTTATAGGGAAAGCCTACGCCTAATTCCTTCCTGTGCTCAGTCCTCATTTCATGCACATTTAGAATGAAGTTATTTTGAAAGAGATACCTGCTTTCGGTTCAGTAAGTATAAAGGATTTGGTCAAATTATGCTCTAAACTGACAAGGGTGCAGAAACCTGTTAGACTATAGAAAATCTATTGCTGCTGTTGTGTGCTGGGTAGGGGACAGGTCATGCTGTCCATATTACACCCTGGATTAGCATCCAGTATTTAGAACTTATTCAAATAATCCTTGCTAAATGAGGAATGTTAGATGGAGTGGGACTGAATTATGAAGGCTTTGAAAGCAGGGTCAATATTTAATATTTGATGCAATAAGAAAGAGCGAGCAGAGATGCAAAAAGAGCAATATAGTCAAAGCAATGGTCAGAAGAATCCTCTCTGCAGCTGCTTTCTGAGGAATATCTGCCCAAAAACCTTGCAGTTGTCCAAGCAAGGAGGGACAATGCTGCAAACTGAGGTTCATGATGATGACAGCTTGGGCAAGAACTTTTGTTAGATGTTGGGTAAGAATACATCTTAAAATAAAAAATCAAGAAAGAATGTGCAAGGTACAGACGCAACCAGCCTGTAGGTATCAGGGGAAGTTCAGGGTGTAGAACTGTAAAATAGCTCAAGATGATTAAAGAAAGTTTTTCTGGAGGACTTTTTCACAAGACTAAAACTCAAGTTACAATGACCGCGTAATGGGTGTAGACTGCAGAGTGAAAGCTGCTTAGATCTTCACCATCTTTTTCATATATACAATGGTCCTGCCATATAAAACATATATAGAGAAAGAATTAAAATACCATAAGGTCCATTGTTAGGGGTCACATTATGACAGCTATTAAAATCTTACTTTGGCCTTACAGTATGATATATTTTAGTGACAATATAAATATATAATTTTAGAAAGCTAAGAAAGAGTAATCTGATAATCTATCAACTTCTATATTATATTTAAATACACAGTTGTGTTGTACATGCCCATCTTGAAACATGATGCTCTTAGTTCTGTAACCGTTCGATTTTTGTAGGTCAGAATAAAGCATCAGGTATATCAATAACTTCTGTGTTTACAGTGACTTGTGACTTGCTGTCTGTAGTAACAACATGCTGAAAAGTATTATAAAGGCACAAAGTATTAGAAAGATAGCTGTAGAAGCATCATATCCCTCTCTCTATATATATAGGTATAAAAGCTAAATGAAGTATACTTACTATACCACCTGAGGAACTGGGACATACACAAGTCTATGAGACCTGATGAGATGGATCCCAGAGTCCTGAGGGAGTGGGCTGATGTAGTTGCCAAGCCACTCTCCATGACATCTGAAAAGTCATGGCAGTCACTGAAGTCCCTGGGGACTGGAAGAAGGGAAACATTGTGCTCATTTTAAAAAAAGGGTAGAAAGGAGGACTCTGGGAACTACCAACCTGTCAGCCTCACCTCTGTGCCTGGTAAGATCATGGAACAGATCTTCCCAGGAGGTACACTAAGACACACAGAGGACAGGGAGGTCATTCGAGACACCCATCATGTCTTCACCAAGGGCAAGTCCTGACTGACCAACCTAGTGGCCTTCTATGATGGAGTGACTACATCAGTGGGCAAGTGAAGAACTATGGATGTCATCTATCTGGACTTCTGTAAGGCCTTTGACATTGTCCCCCACAACATCCTTCTCTCTAAATTGGGGAGATATGGGTTTGATGGGTAGACTGCTTGGTGGATGAGGAATTGGTTGGATGGTCTCATCCAGACGGTAGTGGTCATGGCTCAAACTCCAGATGGAGACCGATGATGCGTGGTGTCCCTCAGGAGTCTGCACTGTGACTAGTAGTGTTTAATATCCTTGTCAATGACTTAGCGGGGTCAGGTGCACCCTCAGCAAGTTTGCAGATGACACATGCTGAGCAGTGCAGTTGACACACCAGAAGGATGGGATGTCATCCAAAGAGACATGGAAAAGCTGAAGAGGTGGGCCTGTGAGAACCTCATGAGGTTCACCTAGGTCAGGACAACCCCCAGTATCAATACAGGCTGGGGAATGAAAGCACTGAGAGCAGTCCTGCTGAGAAGGACTTCGAGGTACTGGTGGACTAAAAGCTGGACGTAAGTCAACAATGTGCGCCTGCAGCCCAGAAGGCCAACCGTATCCTGGGCTGCATCAAAAGAAGTGTGTCACCAGGTCAAGGGAGGTGACTCTGCCCCTCTACTCTGGTCTGGTGAGACCCCACCTGGAGTGCTGCGTCCAGCTCTGGAGCCCTGAGCACAGGAAAGACATGGACTTGTTGGAGCAGTTCCAGAGGAGGGCCACAAAAATGATCTGAAAGCTGGAGCATCTCTCCTACAAGGACGGGCTGAGAGAGTTGGAATTGTTTAGCCTGCAGGAGAGAAGGCTGTGGGGAGATCTTATCGTGGCCTTTCAGTACTTAAAGGGGGACTATAGGAAGGGTGGGGGCAACCTCTTTAGCAAGGCCTGTTGTGACATGACAAGGGGTAATGGTTTTAAACTGAAGAAGGGTAGATGTAGACTAGATATAAGGAAGACATTTTCTACAGTGAAGGGTGGTGAAACACTGGCACAGGTTGCCCAGAGAGGTTGTGGAGGACCCATCCCTAGAAACATTCAAGGTCAGGTTGGATGGGACTCTGAGCAACCTGATCTAGTTGAAGATGTCCCTGCTCACTGCAGGGGGGCTGGACTAAATGACCTTTAAAGGTCCCTTCCAACCTAAACCATTCTATGATTCTATGATATACTGGTATAATCTAGTTTGTTGTTGGATACACGCTGTATGCACATTTTTAGCCTTCCTCTACTGTCTTATGGTCCGTCAGAAAAAATTCTCAGCTATTTACATTAAGTAAAACATTCCTAGTCTGTGGTGCTTTGCTGATCTTACCACAGAAAACATGCTGATAGGCTTTACTGATAGTATAAGGGAAACCTTGACAAATGGAGAAAAATTTGGTAAAATACTTATTAAAACACTAGGAGTATAATAATGAATAGCTGCTGTGTAGCCTCAAAATGTATTCTGCCAAATTGCCTCACCTTCACCTCTAGAAACAAGAGAGATGGGAAGATAATCTCCATGGATTTCCATGACTATGTAAGCACAATATTTTCCACACACTAAAATATTAAACAAGCTTTAGGAGACCTTTCTTCCATTTTTTCTAAGTCCCAAACAAATTTCACATTAATAAAGTGTTAATTTACAGAAGAGATAAAGAAAAGCAAGGCAAATAAATGTTTTTTCCACCTATTGAAGGCTGTTGTAACGCATGGTTAAAAACCTCCTGCTGTCCTATTTTTAATTTTTTTTTATTAGACTACAATGCAAATAAAACCTTGAACTTTAATTCACCTGATAAAAATCAGTGGTTTGCAAAAGAGTACCTGAAATCTGCAAATAAAGTTACCAGAAAAACAGGAACTATTTATAATCTAGAATTCTGCTTTGTGAAACACAAGCATTGGGATATTCAACTCTGAAGCACTGCTTTAACAATGTTTTGTTCAGCTCCTAGTCACGCAAAGCTGCACTATCAGTAGCTTGTGTAGGAAACTCAAGCGTGCAAGGACTGCATAACATAGGCTTCATTTAACTGTAGGTAGTCCTCTTGTTAGCTTCATTTTACAACCCTATGCAAGTTTTTTTTATTTGCACAACTTTTGCCACCAAACTCAGTCCAGCAGGCATTTTCTCAGTGGAAAATATAATAGTTAATAAGGATGAATGGCAAAAGGATTACAGTACAAAATTGAAAAGTTCTAACTGGAAACAAAGAAACTCATGAAGCAATAAAAATAATTTTCTAATATATTAAGAAGTAAATGATCCAGAGATTAAACACATTTAATGTTAGATTTTAGATAATCCTTACCATATAATCTCACCTAGCACTTACATTAAAGAAGCCATCATCACATATCATTGACTCCAATACTGTTTTATCTTCCAACAAAAACACTTGTAGAGGATTAGCCTAGGTGCAGTGCATCTGTTTATGCACAGTTGATAACTGAAATCCATCCAAGGAATTTATACAGATTCCAAGGTGCTCTAAGTACATACAGAAACAGATAAAAATGGAGAAGCCATTTTGGGTTTGCTGACAATCCTTCCTCGCTGACCACAGAGAGAATCACTACAGTTTTGGCTTCCATATGACTGCACAGAGGGTGAGTTAAGGCACAGTTTACTTCAGCATAGCCAGAAAAGCATATGATAATTTGTTGTCTAGTCTGTTGATAGAAAAGCACAAATACTGGAAATAAACAAAGACTAAGATAAAATGTCATGTGTCTTGGCCAATTAATTTTCTCGTCTGCAGGAAAATAATTTACTGAAATCCAAACCTTTCTCACCTCCACCATTTAAAAATGAACAAGCAAAATCTCAGCCTCCTGCAGTTTACCGAATTCTGAAGCCTAGCTTGATGACTTATATTTATTCCTGCAGTAACTCTGGTGTTGAGATCCATACTGTAACTCTTGCATGTACCACATTAACCTGACAGACTTTAAAGTTCACATATATCTTACAATCCAATATATATTTTTAAAAGAAAAATATTTCTGTGCATTGAAAATATGACTTGCAAACCAGATGCAGACAAAATTATTTTAGCTTAAGTGTATATACATTTTTTCTATAAAGGACATACAAAAGTCTGTGTGGGAATAGCACAAAGGTACTGCTTCCATCTTATAGATGTAGGCTAGTAGCTGATTGGTGCAATAGCAAACATGAAAAGATCCTTCCAAGCATTGAGAAAAATCCTCTATGTTTGTATGTGTGTTTAAAATTAAAATGCATGGATCTTTCCAGATCAGTCAACACTGCAAAAGCTGGCAAGAAAATTTCAAGAGTTCTTAATTTAGTAGAATTTTCTGCTTTTAGGCAATCCCTTAGCCACCTAGCAACAGCACAAAGGGTATAATTCTTGGAGACTTAAATTCACACTGGCTGAACAAGACGGAAAATTGCAAACATGTAAGATATCTTGAGGACATTGTGACACCAGGGTGTCTAGTGGGTCAGACAGAGTAGGCCACATATCAGGGTGTAACTAGCGCAGAATAAAAGATGTATGTCTCCCACGTAACTCATGCAATAACACAGATTCTCAAATACAGATCTCCACCACGCCTATCTTTCCTGCCATCCTCAGCACAGGCTTATCTGCATCACAATTTTCCTCACTGTAGTGAAAGTTCAAAAGACTTGTCAACATGCTTGAAGGTATATATGTTTCCCAAAAGTCTCCTTTACAATTTTTATGATACATTTTGCATTGTATTAGATATGCTCAACCAGTAGCCTCCAGGTACCTCCTACAGAGAGGGCTCTAGTGGTGAGCTGATTCTAGCCAATGAATTTTTGATATGCAGACATGTAGATGTAATCTTAGGGTATGAGAATACTGGTTTTCACACCAAGTACTGTCTCTTACTTTCTTTTAAATCCAGGAGGACTGAGTCCGAAAGAAGATTGTTACTCAAGGTAAGTGAGACAAGTGATCCCAGACTGTGTTAATTATTATTTGATTTATATAATACCAAATCTATAGAGTAATTTATGTGCCTATAAATAGAGATACCCAAATATGTTCGTAAATTTCTCTGGACAACAGACTGCCGCATGAATGTGAAGGGGAGGGGGCTGTAGCACAAGAATCTTTGCAACCCTTGTGCTCATGCTTTATTCACTGGCATGTAATTCTTCAATTGTTCCCTATTTTTCTCTTTTGAAAAGTATTTATTATTTTTTCAGCTATTCTTTCCTGTTTTGAACAAAATAGAACAAAAAATGTTGTGATTTAAAGCTTTTCATCTATGGTTCCTACTCTTCAGCATCTGGAGTTTGTAGGAGTAACCCTTCAGGGAACCCTCCATACTTTGGCAAACATTCAATATCTAACATTAATTAACATTCTCCCATATAAAAATCTCTCGTATTATCACGCACCAAACATACTCTTCTACAGATACACTTTCCAGATCCCAAGCTTGTCCCTATTGTAGACAATCATATCCCCTGAATTTTAAATGTAATAATGCTCATAGTTCTGGGGTAAAAGTCGTTCTGAGGTAAATGTGCACTGCACTTACAAACAATCAAAATCTCACCATGGTTTCCTACACCTTGTAGTTCATTTTGCTTTGGTCTTTTTAAAGTGTGAATTGAAAATCAAAACAGGAATATAGGGTATTTATCAGAGAGGTTGAATGCTTTTAGCATCTTCAGCACTACTACTGATACTAAATTTTGTAGTGAGAGGAAATCCAACTGAGGAGAAATTTTTTCCCATAAGCATTTTTACATGCTCAAGTAATTTTCATTGTACCTGACAAATTATATTTATTCACCTATACCCTTCTCAATACGATTATAGTATCTTCATAGTAAAATATCAATTATTTTGATCAGACTCTAAATAGAATTCTCACTCTGATCTTGAGAGTTGCAGTGAGGCTGATAATGTAGTAAATTCACCTTTTAAAAGGAAACATGCTGTTACTTTTATTCCCAAAGCTACGTGTTAGCTCCTCTCAACTCCAAAATCTTGCAAGAAAAGGTTGTATATAATGTTTTTCAGGGACTTTAATTTATAAATTGTCCCAGAAATTCCTTGCTGATTTTATATACAGGTAAAAATCTCCCCACTCAGCAAACATCATAAAGAGACAATTTGAAAATATCTGGGTCACAGTTTGATTTCCATCATGACCAATGGACTATATCTGAACTACGACCTTCCATTATGAGTGCTATTCAGATTCTAGCAATGGGTCATTCAAGAGAGACTTTTTCCATTTGTCAGATAATACTTCACCTTAGGGAGACAGAGAAAGACTATAAGCTACTTTGCATGTTTCCAGTTTTACAGATATCTTGTGCTTTAGTTTTCCACAAAATAAAAGAGACCAAAATAGAGGAGTTAAGAGAGTAAGTGTGATTTACATTTGAATCAGGTGCTAGAGATTTCTCAAAAACACGATCAGAAACATTTGTTGTGAAACCAAGCTTTGTGTGTATTCAGTTATATTTGTTTAATTGAGTAAAACATCTGGCTTTTGATTGCTTGCAATCAAACTTTAAGTTACATAGAAAGAACCTTGTTTTAGTTTTAGAATAAAGAAATTGAAAAAGACAGATTCCTTCTGAAATCATTGGATTCAGCAATCAACTGATTCGAACCACTCACAAGTGACCTTCACAGGATGTTACTGCCTCACTGGAGATGGTGGCAAACTGCCCTATATATTTGATTAAGTCTTACTGAGATAAATGTTGTTTGTTGTTTTTTTTTTCCCCATTATTTCTAGGGTTACAAACTGCATGAAGCAGCTGGCTCCAGTGTGATAAGGAGGTGACCTCAGGGTTATACTTTATCTGCAAAGAGGAGGAAAAAGATCAAAGGTCGAAATAACTGCTTCTAAATAGAAAAAGATAGCCACTGTATCCATTTATAAAGAAATAATTGAGAATTTGCTCAATGGCAAGGTTCTCACTAGGTAAAACTGATTTGGCAACATGTTATTACATTGAAGTCACTTGGTACAAGTGGGGAAAACATAAAAAAAGAAAAAAAGAAAAAAGGAAAGACAAATTTGGCATGTTTCCTTATGGAGGATCAGTATTTCCTGAATTCTCATATGGGAAGAATTCAATGGATTTTACAAGTTTTTTCCAGTTTATTTATGTTGTGAAATGATTGCTGAAAGCCCTATGAGTAGGTGATCAGCATCAACATCAAAAGCTGTTTCATTACAACTATTACAAAGTAGATCAAATATGTGAGGCTTATAACTTAATGTTTCGTTCACATTGCACATTGCACCATAAGACCTAGTGTTTGGGGATGGGAGGAGAAACAAAAAACCAAAAAGGCATGCAGGTCATATGAAATATACCATGACCTGACAAGAAATCAGTAGTCTGGTTCTGCACAACAGCAGTCTTCTAGCATTATCATTTGGATATCCTGAAGATAGATAAGGAGTCACCATGTGACTGAACAAAATTCCACAGACAGATTCAGTGGAAAACAAAATACCTCAGTATAGAGATCCAGCCTATTAAATGAAATATACGGTTTGGACAGAGAAGTAATAACATAGGTCCAGAGCTGGTACAGGGAACACTAAAAGATAAATTACAAATTTCAGAAATATTTTAGGTTCTTAAGGAAGGGCATTATGCCTAGATTATGTATATGATGATTCTTGTATGCTAGCTGTCTTCCTAATGCAGAGAAAAAAGAATTAAAACATTAATTAGTAATACTTGAATATAAAAAGTGCTACAAACCTCCAGGTGAGCTCAATTGACCAGTCCATATGACTGGAAAAAGCAAACACAAAAGGTGTGAAGATGATGAATTAATTTTAAATTAAAACCCTTGAGGAAGAAAAAAAAATCACTATTCAATTGTTTTATAAAAAAGACTCTGGCATCAGCAAGCATGCGTGACATTTTATTGGCAGCCAGTTCTGTCTGGATTGCGTAGACTTTTGTTTATGTAGGTCTGATTACTGCTTTTTTAATGATATGGAATCAAAAGGCTACTGAAGAGTTCAATGTCCTCCGATGCTTACTGTTCTCTCATCTCATTCTTAATGACATCATGTTTACCTCTTTTGGATAAGGCTATGGTGTTAGAAACATGAAAAGCCGAAAAGCAAGAGGAATATTGTATCAGGAACAGGCACCTTGATTTTATGCAACTTTTCTGAATAAGAAAAGATAAACACTAAACCAAAATTAATATATGAAATAAAAACTTTAGGAAAAAGTTTTCTGCAAGCAAATCTTTAAGGGTCATTTCCATCAATACACTATGTATTTTCTTTCACACGAGCTGTGTCTCATTTATGCTGGAGAACAGAGATATTAACTTATCTTCCCATTTACAGTTTTGCCCAACTCAGGCAACCTTATTTTGTTATTTTATTTGCCCCAGCATCACTTCTGAGATGACCTTTGGGTAATGGAAATATATGAAAAAAACTTCTCGATGTTAGCTCTGTATGTTTAATATGTATGTCTCCATATAAGAATATGCCTTTGTCTTCATATCCCAGAAACCAAATATTAGCATAATATTCTTTTGCAATGTCTTATGTTTTTGGCTACTCATCATGGCTTTTGTTTTTATTCATGGTTACATTCTTGTTCCATTCCTCCTCTACCTACAACTGCTTTTGCATGACTATCACTTTCTCGTGTAGATATATAGGCTTTATATAGCTTTATCAATTTACTTGTGTCACACTTGTTCAGTAAGTCTAAAAGAAAATTCTTAGGAAGGAAGTGACATCAGTACCAATTTGCTTTGCTTTAACAGTTAATAATCTGCAGTGATTCAGAAACTGCTGTATCCACAATTCTGCCTGTAACTAAGGTGGGAATCTCTGAGAGCAGCAAGAGAGCTGAAATGGAAACCGCTGTCTTCTCCCATTGTAAACTCTCTTTACTCATGAATTAGATAAGTCTATCTTGTCAGGCTCTAGGCTTTGTATTTCCATCAAATCACAGGCTAGATGCTTCCAAGCATTTTATTTTCTTAGGTAGGAATACTATTATCACACCATTTTCATGACACACTGTATGATATTAAAACAACACACCACACACACACCCCACCCCCCCTTTTAGTTTTTAAAGATAACTACCACCATCATTCCTCAAAAATACAGTAAAACAGTACATGTAAGAGTACATCCAAAGGCAAACATGTTTAGAAAAACAATCCCCCACATTCCTCACTGGAAAACATTGCCCAGAAAGGATGTGGAATTTCCATCCTTTAGCACATATGATACTTGACTGGAAAAGGTACTAAATGAGTCTACTGTGACATTATTTAAAGTTGCATGACACCTTGCAGGGCTTCTCCTCAAAAATGTGTTGTACTTAATAGAAGTTAGTATTTTGAAGACAAAATTAGATTGTGAGAAAATGTCTCAACTACCAAAATTATTTTTTTTTATTTTTCGGAATAGTATTTGTTATTGTACCAGTGGGGATAAAATATTTTACTTGCATGTTAAAACTTAACATCTGTGGTTTTAATAATGAGCTTACTTTAAAAATGAGGAGAGAAGTGAAAAATAGAGGAGCAAATAGCCTGTAGCTTTTCTAAGGAGAAAAAGGATAAATCCCCTTCTCTGAATGAATTATTACCCAAAAAAATAAATTCTTTTATAAAACATAAAAGGGAAAGTAATATTTTTCACTTTTATCACATAAAGCAACCAAACAAAATAATTCAGTTCCTATACTTTTGGGCCAAATCACCATTTAGATACACAACTACAAATGTAACCTTAATTAATTGTATATGTATAATGACTCCTTGAAATTCTAATCTCCATAATTCAGTTAGCTAGATGGTACGTATTCAATGTAATTTAAAAACTGTTTAATGTATTTCTAATTTATAACATGATTCTTTAATTACAAGCCAGTGAATGTAATTACATTTTCTGCTTAAGGATAGAGACTTCTTACAGCTCGGACATTAATAAAAATACTTTCACCATACTCTTTCATATTAGTCAGTAACTGGTCTGAAATTTGATCTATTACATAGAAAGTGTTTGTATAAAATAAAATGAAAGACAAGCACCTTATTATGTTTATTCTACATGAGTTTTAACACATTTTGAATGTGAACATTCTGTATTAATCTTGTATAGCTGGTATGAGAGTTAAAATTATGTATTACCAGTCCAGTAATTTTTTTTTCTGTTTTCAGGGGTTTTTTCCAGCACTATTACGATTTTTGAAGCCTCACCCTTCCACTTCACTACGTCATGAGCACACTTTTCTGAGCTTGCCTGTTCTCATCAATATTCCTTTCCTGTTTCCAAAGGACTGTGGTCTCACTTTAAAAAAAACCTAAAACACAAAAAATCCCCACTGGACAAACAACTAGGGACAGTACACATGTAATCAAAGGAATAATTTTGAAATCAGACTACTGAAATTGCAAAAATTAAAAATTCTAGGTGTTATTGCTCAATTTATCAGGATTTGCATGTGCAGCCAGAGTAGCTGCTTGCTAGCACTAGCCACTTGGCTGCACATCTACTACAGAAGGGAACTCACTCAGGACACAGAGGAGTAACATTTTGTGAAATGAGAGTAGCCATAGCATTTCAGACTAAACCTTCATATAGTCTGGCAGCCAAAGAGGATAACTAAGAAGTAGTAAGAACAAGATAAACATATTTTATATGTGTCCCATGAACTCTCTTGACCAAACAGGAGAAGCAAATGCAAACGGCTTTCAAACCTAACTCAGAAGTAAAATACCAGAGAGTATCAGGACAGCCATCAAGCTGTGTTGTATTCAAGGAGGAAGCTAACCATCACCTGCAAAGCATTGGTAATCTTCATTTACTCGCAAACTCTTGCTGAGAACATCCACCACCATATCAATAGTCACATTGTCAAACACCGTGTCCTCTCACTGCTGTCATTGCAATCATTATGCACAAGCTAAGAAAAGCTGTTTTCTGTAGCGTGAACAGAAATGACAGCAACCTGATATACCAGTCCTGTTACCCACTCCAGTATATTTTCAAACTTTATCTAGACTTGTATCCACTGCTATCTTTTCCACCTGGTCTACACATATCTATTCATAGAGCTCACCTTCTACCTTCTACTGATCCCTCTTAGTTACATACTGTTGAAAGAAAGTGAAGTTGACATCCTAAATGTTAATTCTATATATCTAAGCAAAAATAGAGCACACACATAAAAACTTACAGCATCAAAGAAACTTGAGAAGTACTAAATGTATAACCTCTACTATCAAATTTCAATGTCTTCAAATAGTTGACTTCTTTTGCCTAAGTGGCTACTGCAAATTTCTTTGTTCCCATGCTGACACATTAAACTATTTGGAGGAGTCTATACAGTTAAATAATTCAACCACATTGCATTAAAAACACAGATAAATTCACCCCTTATCACCAACAAAATTGTTTTCCAGAGTCTGGATTCTTTTCTATCAATATATCGCAAACTAAGGTAAGATGACCAACAATTTTGGTTTTTATAGGAATTTGATGGAACCATGAATCAAATTAAGCTTTGAGACCTGTCTAGACTTTTTTTTGTCAAACCAAAATTCTCAGAGAGGCCAAAAAGACTTTTAAACTCCAGACACAGGTATGGTTTTACAGAAACTATAACAGCAGCACCTCAAGCAGAGGAATATCGGAATCTATTGTGTAAGAAAAGATAACAAAAAATAACTTTTAGGATCACTGTAATCTCCACACAATTACCTCTGGGTATCTAGGAAGACTCTCTTTGTCTGCCACTCCTATGACAGGGCAGTATCTGTACTCTGCTCTTTTCAGGGATCTCCTTGCTGTCCCACAGGTGTCCTGCATTCTTACACACTCTGCTTTTTCCCCTGACCTACCCTGCCGTCTAGAAAAGCAGTTGCTTTCAAGAGAAGAAGATAACCACACCAAATATATCATCCCTTTTTCAGGAAATTTAAGGTAAGAACTGAGAACAAACAGGCAAAAATATAGTGTCTTTTCCACATTAATTTCTAGGGTTTCTGTTTTTTTTTTTCTATGAAATGAAAACTGGGTTACTTCTACATTTTTTCATCATTTAAGGTACATTTTTATTCTTCTGTTTCTTTTCATGATGTTGACATGTGGGATTTCAAATGTCATGCAGAAGCTTATCTTAGAAAGGGATAACTCCCCTGTTCTTATAGGTATGAGTTAATACCTTCAAAATATTATAAAGCCTTGAATGGTATTAATATTGGACTGCTGATCTGGCTATGCCTTTTCCTCTCCATTTGCTATTGTCCAGTCACATCCTTTAACAGCAGAGTTCTCAGAAAGCCTTCCACTATTGCAACGTGCGCTACTTTTCTAGTCTTGAATAGAAATAACATATTTCCCTAACACAAGCACATACAGCTCTTGGATTTATGTTAGCTCATCAGTTAGGTCATTTTCATTTCTGTGCCTTTGCTCCAATTATCTATGCATTTCATCAGAATTCAATATCATGTTTCTTACTGAATGCTGAGGGAAAGTATCCTATTTATTATTTTACTATTCCAACTATCTTTTATTTATGTGCATAAAGAACACTTGTTAATTTGGTTTCCTTTGATTTCCAAGTCCTACATTAATTTAATTTTTATAATTCTTTTTTATCCCTAAAATCTCAGTTACTCCCCCAGTGCCTTTTCCCTATAAGCAATTTTCTTGTTGTTCGATGGTTTGATCTACCAATTGTAAACTCCCCAGCTATTCCCAATCCCTTTATTTTCTGTTGGCTATCTATTTCACATTTCATTCAAGGTTGCACATTTCATCTGCAACCTTTCCCTGTGTTTTTAGTCCACTTTCATTCTGTGTCCCAAGAAGTTTTGAAACTGCCAGTTCAATGAAATTCCAATCTTCTTGCAGAGACCGTCCTCTATTCTACAGTGGAGGAGATTCTTTGGGAAATTTGAAGGTATTTAACAGTGTTTTCTGAGAGCTACATAACATACAGTACTCTATATGAAATTGTATTTCCTAAGTATGTTATTTATCACATTTCTTCAACCAGTAAAAGATAAACTTGTCTTGAAAGATACAAATTCTGTGATAACTGAAATTTTGTTAGCAGGCTTATTAAAGTGAGTTTCCTAGTGACTAGGAGACAAATCTTAATGTCTGGTCTTGACTAAGATAGATACCCTGATAAAACAGTCACTACTTTAGTGAGTTGGCAAACTCTTTGGCAAGATCCACTGAAGCCCATGAAGGACAAACATATGAAAATGTATAACATTGCTTTCTTTGCACTTCAAAAGTCTCCTGTAATTTTCCAGTGGGAAACAGAGTGATATCTTACGTAAATTAATCCCTTCAAATAGCCTGAGACACTTTCTAATGATCATACATTCCACATCAGAATTGTAGTTAGTCATTATTTGTTTTTCAGCATAGAGCATTTCTAGAAAAATGCAAGCATATATTTAACACTTTGTGCGGCGTAAGTGGAAAAACATTACTCTCTTCCTCCAAAGTTATGCAAAAAATAACATTATAATAGAAATACATCACAAGTTCAGGCAAAGATGAGAATATGGCCTGCTGTAAATCTCATCTGAGGTACAAAACACCTGCTGCATATAACGCATCATCTTCCATGGAAGCATGTGTCGCTGAATATTGATGTGAAACATGAGACAGGTAACTTAAGGTTTCAGGCCAACAGGTTGTCCCATGTAAGGATAGATGAAAGTTACACAAAATTCTATCTGATAAATAATATTCTTCACAAATCTGTTTTAACTCAGCAACTGTAAATAAAAATACTGTAGACATACTGAGACTTCCAAAAATACACTTCTATTGAATGTCATTACAGTCCCTGGGGAACAAAACAGCTCTTTCAACAGCCCCTTTTCACAAAGCACAGCTCAATCCCCAGTGAAACTTACTGGCAAAAAGGAATACCATATTTGATGATGCAGCTTCCTCCATTTTTGCAGTATCCTTCAGGACAAACTACAAACATAAAAATAAAAATTATAATTTAAATTACTACCTTTTGTTGCCATACTTGTCATTGCCTGATTTTCAAAATGGCAGAAGATTCACACCTATCATTTTAGGTGCTTAGCACTTCCAAAACCTCTCCCTTTAGACCTTAACTTGGTGACACAAGAGTCAAGTCATAAATGCATTAAAGTCAGTGGGGTGCTCTTGAGATTCTAGAAATTCTTGTGCTTCACTTTAACAGTCTAATAATTTTTCTCAAGGCAGAATTTCATTTGGAAATGGAGCTCCATTGAAATGGAGCTTCTGCCACTTACTCTATTTTCAAGCAAATAGGAATATATAAAATAAGAGCCAAAGAATTAAACATATTTAATTAGTACCTAAGTCTACTTTATTACTAATAGCTTAGATATAGGGGTGATGAACAGATGCTTGCTCCTGGTCACCAGCCTTCTAATTGAAGATGTCCAGAATTTTAATGCTTAGGATCATAATCTTATAAGAACTAGAGAAATTGGTCTTGAAAGGAGTAAAGATGTTTAAGTAGAGAGGGAAGTCAGTGATATACTGTCATCAACTTTTGACATCCCTTCATATGAATTTCCACATCATCAGGTTTTGTTTTACTGAAGTTTGGTTTTACAGTCCTACAGTAAGAAAAACTCAAAATAAGAAATGAATCCCTTCAGTCTTCTATAATAAGAAAATAAGTGATAGAATGCAAATTAGACTTAAAGAATTAGGTCAAATTCTTTGATTTTTGGGTATATGCTACATAAAATAATTTGCTGAGGCAAATAAACAGTGCTATTCAGTGTGGACACCTCCAGTTTTAAGAAGAAATTGTGTAAAGCAAATTACTTACTTGAAAGGCCTGCTTTCTGACAAAATAATGGAAGATTTGCAATTTACTATCATGCAAGTCTGCTAGTTTATGCCCTATAGTCTATATTGAACTAATTTCTGAATATATCCCATTTAATTTAAAATATTTCTTATAAATCAAATTTATTAAGTATGTATTCTCTCTGCATTTTAAAATTGGTAATTGTTTATGATAAAGCATGATTCCTTCTCACACACTAAATTAAAAAAACCCCATGTATAGCAAACATATATAATTAACACAATACTTCTGGCAAGTTTTGTTCCCAGAGAAACCAGTGGATGCCTCATACTAGAGAAGTAAATATAAAACTTCTCATTTGTGAATAAACATTTACTATATTATAATGAATTATATTGTTATAATGTATACTATATGTTATGAACTTTATCACATAACTGACAATAAATTGTAAAAACAGAGAGTTAAATTCTCAGCTAATGAACTTCACCAAAGTCAGGGGAGTACAGTTAACATAGGCCCACAGTTCATAACTGACTTGGAGAACAACTGCAGTAATTTCATATCACAGAACGGGATATTTAGAATCTGAATTTAATTACTTATAATGTATGTTCTTGTTAGGTTTTATTAATAAAAGTCTGATTCAAGTTGGATATATATTGCTATCCTGTTCTTACCTTTCTCCTGCATTCCCTATTGCAAAACAAACCAGAACATTGTGGAAAATGCACTGCGCTAAAACAAACGCTATATGTATCGTTTTTTTCTTTTTCTTTTTTATTTTCCAACTTGGATTTATGTTACAGTTTAAAAAAAAAAAAGCCTAGTAACTCAGAAATGCTGAGCTCACTTAAGTAGGTTATTCAATTGGCTAAAAGCACAGAAGTATAGTAGAGAGGTTTGTAGTTTTTTTAAAAAACAATGTGTTTATACCTTAAGAAACAACCCTTATGCAGGCATTAACTAAGGATGTTATTTTCCATCTTTTTCTCACTATTTTCCTATTTCATCAGGAAAATTCATGCCTGATATAATCAGTTTAGGTTTCAAAGAAGGTATTCAGTCTAGCTTGAGGACTTTGTAAAGATTCAGTAGGAAATGGCTACTTTTTTAATTTCAAATGATATTTTTATGCAAAACTAAGTACCTGAACAGCTGGACTCATCAGGGCTGAAATCAATGCAGTCTGCAATGCCATCACAACGCTGGGAGATTGCTATACATTGATTAGTTGACGCACATAACAAAGAACCATTGAAACAATCTGTAATGGCTGGAACAAAAAGAAATGTGACAGTTATTATCAGCTTGTAATTATTTTCTCACTGTTGAAAAACTACCAGAAAACTTGATTTGTACTATAGTATCTAAACCTGGGCCTGTGTGGCCTCTACAAGCTTCCATCTTCAAAGGCATAAAACTTTACTATTAAGTAGATAAATAAATAAATAAACACAGAGCACAGATGCTACAGAAGCTGGATTTTCCATATTATATTTGTGAAGAAGAGGTGGGCAGATTTGCTTAACACATTGACAGGGTAAGCTGCAAACCTGTAAAAATGTATCATGAAACATAATCCACTCTTATTCATAACCTAGTTTTAAAGTGGTGGAATTAATTTTTAAGTACAAACCAAAAATTTGACATTATATAATTTCCTGCTATTACAAGAAACCAAATACTGAGAGTTAACATACAAAAAGTAGATAAATACTGTACTGAAAAATCTAAACTTGCACACCTTTTTTGTTCTTGGGCATTCAGTTATATTTTCTATGTTTGTTTGGAAGAATTATGAGGGGGAAATCTTGCTGGAATCACATAAGCCTTCAGGTACTGAATTATTCCTGAGTCACCGAGCTACAGGATGTACCTGATAGTGCTGCAGACTCCTGGAGAGTGTAACACCATTTTGTCATTTTATCTCACAGAATGTTCTCTTATGCTACCTTAAACTATTGCTTTTTAAGGTTTTTATTTAGGTAATTTAAGCTGAACTCTGTTACCATGACACTAATGCAAATCAGAGGGAACTCTTCTGACTCCATCAGAGTTAGGTATATTCACATTAGCTTGTGAGTTTAGAGCAAAGGAATGTATCTAGGAATATCAAAAATACCCTGCTGCCACGTCTAAATTTCATAATACTTTCCTGCTCCTGGGTTCAAAAGCCAGTGTACACAGCAATAAGCTTCCCAGGCTAGATGGCCAGTCTCCTGGAGGATATATTGGTTCCAACCTTAGATATAATTTAAATCACTGGCCTATATAGACTGCAAGATTGTGCTAAATTTAAAATACTGTGATTAAATTTAGGCCACAATAATGGAGGCAAATCTTGCCAGTTTTGATCTTGCCAGTCAACTCTTGCCAGTTTTGATATTCTTTCAGAACTATGAAATTACTCATGTGAGTAAGGGTTTGTGCGATCAAACCTTTTAATTACATGCACTGATGATTGTCTAAAGTCTGCAGAAGAAAGCTGTAGAAGAATACTAGCAACTACGAAGAGGAGCTTGCTTTTGTTTCCAATTTCAATTCATCTTTATGAGAACTGGCTGATTTTAAACCATCACTATCCTGTTCTGCACATGTGTTTATATCAAAGTCTCTTCAGTTGACTGGAGAAGTCTTGATATTGAAGAGGAAATTTGCTGGTAGTGACAGCAGGATAAAAGCAATAACAAGAAGAACAAAACATTTCCTTTTCTGCTCTCCATTCTCTTGACCACTTTGTCTGGTGGAACAGGTTGTGGCAGACTGGAAAAACCCAGCAGATTACAGCATCACTCCACATTTGTAGCATATCTTGCCATCTATCTCTTATGATTGTCAGCTTTCCAGAAAGTAACTAACAGTCCCATGACCTCTGCTATATTTTCCTGCCCAAATAATAATCTCATACTTATTTTGTGTATAGTCAGATCCAAATCCTGGACACCATTTGCAATTTGGTGGATGATGTCCCAATGGTCTTTGAATCAGTTTTACAAGTGATCATTTGCACACAAATACCCAGTCTGTAAATATAATTATGTGTTCAGACTTCAGCAGAAACAAAGTTGGAAATTTGACATAAAACATACTCTTCTTATGTGCTTTAGACCTTGTTTTGCCTGCACATGTATTTTGAGGCCACTGTAAACTATGTGGATATAGAGTACTGCTTACGGTTTGTCATATGTATTATGACTAATACAGAGATTCTGTTCCTGAGCTCTAACTTGCATTGAGGGTTGTGGTAAGAAAAGAAAGTGTCATTTAACCCTTTATTATTTCCCCTAGTCCTGGACTGTCTGCTGGACTCATACCCGATGATAAAACAGAACTGCCAATTATTTTTGGTCCATTTATATCTGTTGATCATCAAGGTGGTTTTGACATACATTGCACAAATCCAGCATTTAAGACAGAAAGGACGATGACACTAAGTTATTGCTGCCAAGGTAAAGAATATTAAGAGCACATTTACAAAATAACGTTACTTCTCTTATTGCATTGAAACTACAATTAATATTGCTTACTGTTAACACAGTTACAAGTAGCTTCAGATTTCTGCAACTAGTTATTCTTTACTTTCAAAGGAGACCTTCAAGTAGTTTTTGGGTAAAGATATTAAATAGAAGCATTACCAACAGTGAAGATATGAAAGTGAAAATACCAGCTTTCTGCCTATATTTCATTTTTCAAGTCCAAATCTCTAGAAATTATAACAATGTCACAGCCCCTTTGAAAGTATACTATTTTTGATATTTATTTAAAATTTACCAGGACTACAACAGAAACATTTTGGTGCACTGCAGAGAACTGAGATAATTTTTTTTATTCTTTGCTGTTAGCACTTCAGGCAGATGGTGTTGGGGCATATAATGCATATTCCCCATCGGTTCTAATATGTTTATTTTGCACCCTTACCATTGTAATCAGGCAATTTAAAAAAAGACAAACATTAAATGGGTGAGATAAGGTACTTTTCACTAAAATTGACAGCGAGAAGAGGGCTGACCAAGTAGAACATCTGTAACTGGAAAACAGTTCCAAGATTTTCTTGTTAAGAACACCAAGTAATAAAATCCAACACATTAGTAGGTATAAAATAGTATTAACATAATACTGTACAACCTAAGTGCTGAGTGAACTGTACGGGAAATTCTGTCTGCATAAATCTCTAAGTCATGCAGAAAAGCATTTCTTTGGTAGAAATTGTGGTTGTAGTAGAGGTCTGACTAACGCATTTTTTTGTTTATTTTTCTTTGTTCTGGCCTTCCTTTGGGTTTTATACTTAATTTCAGCAAGATGCATTTTGGCAACTGATCTTCATCCCAGAACACTTTCTCTGATGAATTCCTTAATTCAAAAGCCAGAACATTTCTGATCATCTATTGTTACAGTTAATGAAGGAAATTGTTAAAGGACATGGCACACACGAAATAGAAGGTGCCAGTAATTCCTAAACATAAATTTTCTAAAATCAACAGGAAGATTTGATCTGCACCAAGGGAAAAAAAAAAAAAACAACCCACAAAACTTTGCTACTTAATTCCTTCTCTGTGTTCATAACTATTTACAAAAAATGTTCAATTTCAATATAAAATCTGTAAAAAAATTTCAATCCCAGTCTGTGTTATTATTACAGTACACATAGGCTGGAGTCACTAACACAACAATCAATTTTCTAGATTACACAAACATTTCAATAAAATAAAATTTGTGAGATATTTACTTTTTCCCTCTCTGAATTTTCTTTGTTGACAAACTTACATGGTGTTTCACATGTTAAAAGTAGTCAGCTAGAGATGAAAAGCTGCACTGTCATGGTATATACATATCAATGGGTGAATGAACCATGACAGTAATCAGCTTTTCACTGATTCCATTCCAAACTACTACTAACCACTTACTTTTTGCTTTGCCCTGCAACCAGTATCCTCTTCAGAGAAGAAACACAAGTTGCTGCTTCTGTATTCCTGTGCTATACTATGTTTATAAAGTCAAAATTGAATTTTGGAGTAACAATGTGATTACGGATTTGACTAAGTTTCCACCCAACTCACAATCCCAAGGTACATAATATCTATGTAATTTTTTGTTCTTTGAATAGGCCAGAACTTAATTTCACCTAATTCCCTGGGCATTGCTTAGAAGTCAAAGGCACTGAAACAATATATCAGTTCTTTGGTGTATAGTGATACTTGTGGAAATTTTGTAGCCTTAGGATTTTGGGATTTTAGAAGAACACTGTGGTGTGGGGTTGGGATGTACATGTAGTAGGATACAGCAGAGACGTCTCTAATAGAGGACAAATTGAGGAGGAGCCAGGACTGATTGAAGATTAATGAAAAAAAGTTTATTTGAACTTAGGAGCATCTAGAATTTAAGGTAAGAGATATCCCCAAAATCATGCCTTTTGCAACAAAATCACAAAGCCCGCTTCTAAACAAAAATGCCTAGAAAGTCATGCAGAGATAGTCTGCAAAGTCCATGCAGGTTTATACAGTCTTTTGTTAAAAGAAATGGCATGTGTGTGGCCTGCATGTATATTCATTAGTTTTGATACAAATTATTAAAGAACTTGAATTTCTAGCCCACTGGAAACTGATGTTTTCCTAGTTGTTTTGGTTATGGAAAGGATGGAAAATAAAATGTTAAAAAACTTTTGCAGAATGAAAATTTAGGAAGAAACGTTTTAATACGTAAAAGGCCCCTTTTTCTTACCATGTAGCTAATCGTTTTGACCTTCCTGGAATGAAACATTTGGTCTCAGTTCCTCTGCCAATAATGAAATATTTTGAAATGGGCAGACACTCACTTTTGTGTCTATCTATCTGAAACGTCATGGTATCTTTTTGAAGTTATGGAGCTCAAAACCTGTTCTCCTTGCATTTTGCTTGTGAGCCGCTTTCTTTGATCAGGGCAGACATTGCTGCTACTGAATGAACAGACTTGATTTCAAAATCCTTGAAAGATCAGGATTGCCTTGAATATTACTGAATTACAGAACTGCAAAATATCTGTCATACTGTAATCAGAGATGAGGCAATACAAATATAGCTGATTGATCTATGGAAAAAGTGGAAATGCTTCCAGTTATTA
Organism: Phalacrocorax carbo; assembly: GCF_963921805.1. NCBI lineage: Eukaryota > Metazoa > Chordata > Aves > Suliformes > Phalacrocoracidae > Phalacrocorax > Phalacrocorax carbo. The sequence continues at coordinate 146,504,336 of NC_087514.1, read as the reverse complement.
ACAGAAATACAATACAAATGATTTTAAGCATTTATCAAGGTTCATAGTCAGGGAATTGGAATGCATAAGCAGAATTATTTACAAATGTAGAGTGTCTTTCCAGGTAACACACTATACATGACACAAATAATACTTTTCTTGATGAGGGAATAGTGAATTTTACGCTACACTTCATTCTGTTGCTCTTTTTCACATCACTATTTTAGGAAAGTAAGTTAGCATGGCCTTAACTATAGCAATGAGAGTAACTTACGGCAGCCAACTTCATCTTCATTAAGGTAGCAGTCTGGCACACCATCACATTTCAGGAGGGATGGGATACAGCCTTTGGAAGGACACAGGAACTCTGTTTGCTTGCAGGAACCCAGAGAGGTGTTAGGCACCTCTGTGGGACAGTTCATTTCATCACTTCCATCCATGCAATCTTCAGCCCCATTGCATTTTGCAGTGACGGGCAAACACTGCTGCACATATGCACATGTGAACTGGTTGCTACTGCAAGTTGGAGGGTGTGGATCAGCTGATCCTACAAGAAAAAAAGAGAATATTTATTGACTCTTCTTTCAGTAGTCATCTATACTGCTTTTGAGATGTACATAGGGACTGCTGGGAAGGCAGCTGATTTTGATTACTAAACTCTAAAAAGACCCCTAAACCCTTGTATAAAACCACAGCTCCTAATTACAGAAAATACAGTTAAAACATTTTGCCTCATTTTCAGCATTTATTTTGATCCCATTGTTCCTTGTGCCATGTATGTATAGAAGGGTTAATACCAAAGTATTAATAAAACTTATTTTTCAGGAAAGGGTTAAAAAATATTCTCGACAGCCCTCAAGTTACAATCTTCCTCTACTTGTGTATTGAATCGGTGAACAAAAATCAAAGACACTATGTAAGTCTGTATCAATAAGAAACTCATTTCATGGAAAGCTATTATCTGTGGTAAGGTCTGAACCCTCAGCAGAGTAAGAGAAAGGCTTTCATAAAGTAGCAACAAAGATTTTTACTGACATATTTTATTATCACTCTGATTCTGCAGCTTAGTTTGATGCTATAGAGAATTAAATCAAAGAAAATCCTAGATAAAATTTTAGACTTTAACTAGTCCAGGTAGCTATCAAGAAATATCCCATGCTTACTCGCATTGCTGGAAAAATACTGGAAAAAACTTTCTATGATTACTTATACAAATAAATTTGTCTCCGACACTTAAGTCCTTCTTTCTTCCTATGAAAATCGTTGCAACTGAATTTTACCAGCAGAAGAATCAGAACTATTTGTGGAATCTGAATTCTAAGAAGCTCTGTGCTAATGCTGTGCTCTTTACACCAACGGTGTCTCCCATGGGAGCGATGTGATGGATTCCTGTAATTTCTGTTTCATGTGCAGAGAAAGAGAAAAATCTCCAGAATTTAACTCTATGTATTTAATTTTTTCTAGGTAGAGTTGCAGCAGGTGAGTGAAAAAAGTAATATTATGGTAGAGACAAGGAAAAACAAATTAATGTCACCACCTCTGTAAAAGACAGAAGTTTTGCTATTGACTTGGGCTGAAGCAGAGCAGATCACATGAAAAAGTTCATGGGAGGGTTTTGGCTCATCTTTTGAAATGGTGCAAGCATTGTTCTCTGACTGCAGAAGTCAAATGTTACTGTTGCATTAAGGCATGACATGCGGTAAGGGAAAACAGGGATTATGGCATTATTTTACTACTTTTAATCCACTGGGCATAGCAGTATGTTTGTGCATTCTGTGATACCGGGCTGGGGTGCTACAGCAGGAGAACTTTGCTGAAACATGCCCAGTTTCTAAAATACCTGCGTCATGAATAACAGTAGCTTTTTGTACAAAAAAAAAGAACAGCTAATGCATTCAGATAAACAGAATACTAGTATTATTTTATGATCTGGTTACTTGCAAAACAGTGACAAGGAAAAACAGCTCAAACTGCTAACACTGACCTTCGCTAGCTTAGCAATTTCTCATTTTCATGTGACTTCATGTCAGAAATCATAACTGAAAAGCTTCACACAATAGAATATTCCTGACATCACTTCAGACTCCTAGTGTTAAATCCTGTCATTCTACTAGAAAAATGTATTTCATACACTGGACATAATCTAAACATGAAAAAGAATTTATTTTTACACAGTGAAAATAATAATCTACTGATCTGTTGGCTTGTTTGTATTCAGAATTACATCATGAATACATCAAAGATGTGTACTTTTAAATGGGATTGAAAAGATTACATTTTCGTTATATACGTTTTATAAATGTGTTAGTCTCAAAAAATTATTTTCATTTATACCACTTCAAAAGGCTTATGAAAGTTGTCTTTAGATGGTTGATTACAGACATTTATATCACATAGTGATTTTATTTTTGGACCAATTAAAAGTATTTTAGATTTTGCATTTTTTTTCTACTTCGTTCCCGTATTTTATCAGTTAACTAGTAGAACATAAAGATGTTAGAACTGAGTTTATCATGAAGAAATTTTATCCAAAGCCATGATTCTGCTGAGATACTAATGAAATGTATGGAAAGTCATAGGGAGAACATATTTCTCTCTCTATTGATACAAAACTGGTACTGTTAAAAACAGAGCAAATCTTACGCAATGGATTTTTAAAAAAATTAATTATAATTTTAGTTTGTACTTGCTCTGAAAAAAAAGGTGCGATTATGCTAGATAGCATTTCTTTTCCTCCTGTTACTTCTGACCCTTTTTCTCAGAGTGCCTAGGGGGCATTTAGGCAGTGAAAATTACTTAAGCTGCAGTCAGTTCCACTTAGGCATGTGCTTTTGTTGTTGCTTGTCTAGTTTTAGATTTTCTGTGTTTGTCCTGATACAGTGAAAATTAACCCTGTGCAGTTCCAACATATTTGACTGTACAATGGTCACGTTTAAGGAGCAGGGAAGATTGCATTTATAGCACATTTGTGAGCACTTTTGGCCCAGTTTAATTCCTGGTACTTGTCCTATTCATGATATATTTGTTAATAGGTTTCTACCCAACCTTTTTCAGAAAAAAGAAAATTTGAAATCCACTCTTAAATTCATTAATGCTTGAATGTGTTGCTTGTCATGGATCTGGCCTTGAGCGTTAAACTATCTTTGGGCTTTTGTGACACTGATCAGTTTAGCCTTATTGTCCCAACCATATAAAGTGCTTATGCATGTAAAGGATCTCATACTACATTCAGTAGTTAGGCAAATGTTGGAATGCTTTATTGAATGGGGGATTATTATTATTTTAATAATAATAATAATAAACAATATTAATAATTTTCTATCATGATTCCCTATTGTTAGAAAACAAGGTGTAGAAAGAAGTTCTTCCTGACTTGCATGTCAATTATTTTAGAGTGTGCAATATTCATTGAGAGCAGTGAAGATGTCTCCAATTCATTCTAAAGCTTAAGTTAGGGGTAAGGTTAACCAGGGGTCTTGCTGAGGTCTGTTTTATGTTTTCAGTATCTTACTAAAAATCCAAAGTTATACCCTAAAATCAGCAAAATCACTATAGATCATAAAAATAAATAAGAATATACCTCAAAGACCATAAGAATATCAGTCTGCTTATTAACTTGCATTATGTATTAATTAGTTCACATCTGTTCGGTTTCAGATGCAGTAGGAGAATTGTGCTCTGGATGACATTATATAAAACATTATGATTGACGTGATCTACCAAAACTGTATTCCCAAGTTCAATCTATTTTCTTTACATAAAGTAGGTTATAGATTCTTTTCTTAACTATGGATTAAATGTGCCTGGTAAAGTTTCTGAAAATTTATAAAACATTAATTTATATATACCTAACATTTAAAGCTAAGTAATTAGGAATATGCAAATCCAGAAAATCGTGAAGTAATTCCATCTGTAAAATCTCAAGCAACATATTAATGCAAAACTAATTGCTTGCATACAAAGCTACTATCTATCTATGTAATTATTTATATTAAGCTCATCATTGCAGTATCTGCTACTGACATGTTTCATTCTAAAGAGTGGCAATATTCATTCTCTTTCCTTGCCACTGGGAAGAATAGAACTAAAAGGTTAACAGTGCAATGTGGTCTGCAGTGAAAGATGAGCTGACACTAATGAGAGACTCATCACAAATACCCTCCATTGTGCTGGGTTACACAGCGGTATACTCACCTGGCTCAGTTGTAGAAACAAACTTTAAACTTATGCATATGCATGAATCTTATACCCGCTCTTGTAGATATATATGAAGGTTATGTAAACAGGAGAAGCTGAAGTGTGTTCTTTCAATGCAAATTGAACTATCCATCTGTGGCCCACAGGCCATTTCAGTCATTTAAAATCATTAGATTCAATAATTGCCTAATACTGACATGCCAAAAAAATGTTTCCCTCACCTTTTTCCAAATGCAGAAAAGATGTTCCCAGCTCACCACTCATCTCCTGAGTGTTGTGTTGTTCCTATTTTCCAACCACATTCAGGAGTGGAGGAGATATTGTGCAGGTTATTTTTTTTAGAAAGCAGTATCTATTTGAAGCTGTTTAAGGATTTTGAGATAAATCTACTGAAAATGATGTGTTCTAAGTAACGCAGGATAAAAGCTTAGCTTTCTGTATCTGGGCTGCATGAACACTGAAAAGCTGGACTGGATATCCTCAGGAATACATTCAGTACTTGCACACAGATGAAAGGCAAACAAGTCAAAAACAATTTCAGAGAAAATAACCTTTGCTCTGTGGAACACCAAGTTTAGATTTAGATCTGCATGGCAAACAGCAGCAATTGTTTGTGTTCCATTATAGCTAAAGGAATCATGTTTTTTTAAGTAGCAAGCTAAGGACATGTCCTTATTTATTTTACTTTCCATCCAGCATTTTACTTTACGCTTATTTTTATCTTGCTTAGGGCAAATAACCAAAATTAAAGAAAGGGTTTAAAAATGTGCGTGAAACATCTACTTGTACATCATAAAAAAGATATTTTAATTAGGTCCTAAAAATGATATTTTAATTAGGTCCTAAATCCTTTGTGAAACCTACTTATGCAGCTGTGCTTGGTGAGTTATGTCCTAAGGACCAAGAATTACTCCCCTATAAGTACCCTCACACTTTGAAGAGAAATTAGATAGTTGAGATAGATATAAAAAAGAAAAAAAAATAAGACCAGTATTTAAAGCAAACCAAATCTGGTATGTACTGATTCATGATCTACCATAACTACAGCTGAACATACTTGCATTTCATTTTTGTCAGATAAAATGGATGCTTTTAGATACATTTTTATTTCAATGTGCTAACCATCAAAATATCTGCTACACTAAATAGAGCTCATGAGCTGATGATTTGCGAGTAAGGAGCCATTACAGTATGAAAAGTGTTAAGTCAGTAAGTGCTTATTGTCAAGGACATAACTACGTATTTGTGGGATGGGGATTTGTTAAAGGCTTGCTGTGGTTCGATGAACATTTTTTGTATACATATGCTTTGTTGCACTACTGTCTCGTCATCCATGGAGTGTACCAGTCCTGTTTCCTGACTGTATGCTGAACTTCACAGGTCAGCACTGTAAACATTTTGCCTATGAATCACAGGGATTCAGTCATAAGAAACCACAGAACTGCTATTACCCAAATGCTAATATAAAACACAAGTTTGTATTAGACAGTCATTAGCACAGCCAGAAACACACAAACATGTTTAATTTGAATGAAACAACACCTCCACGCTAGCCATATCTTTTCTGCCTTTCTTGTTCAGGTATTAGATCTCCAGTGCAAAGTAGGTCTCCATTTATATTTATATATGACCCATAACAGTGAATTCTAATTAAGACTAGTAGACATTGTCATTAAAGTCAACACTAGGAAGCATGAAGTAAAGTTACCACGTCCTATTATGCAGCATTAACTCAGTTAGAGCTTGCTCTAAAGCCCATTTAGGTAAATGGGAAAACTCATTGATTTTAATGGGCCTTGCATCAGACCCTTGAAAACTAACAACCTGTCTGATATATTTGCATAAGTAATTTGCCTACTAAATCTAATAAAAACAGTGGACCTATTAACTGTGGCTAAAAGAGGCCAAAAATAATCCCCTCCAACAGTTTTCATTAGACAAGAGTATAAATTAATTGCAGGTCCAATCCAATGTATTAATTAAGTTGAAATAAATGGCAGTCCTCACTTTCACTTCAGTAAACATTGGATCAGGGCATGAAATCAGCCCATTCAGGGTGTCTGCAAGGAAATAACCTTGTTAAAAAAAAATTAACCAGACTGAAGTTGTTGAAATACTTTAACTATCTGTCTGTGGGTCTTTATCTATGTCAATAAAGCTTCTGCTACAAAATAAAATGTTAATTTCAAAACTTGTAAAAAGGCAAAAAAAGGGGAGATTTAATCTGATCAACTGAATCTTTAAATCTCTTCCCCTCGTGAGAACACAGAAGTATGGGGCAGGGTGCTGAAAAGGATCCCAGAGACCCTGTCATAAAGCCAGAATAAACAAAAGCAGAACTTGGCCCAATGACTTCAGTGTTTTATATGTCTGCGCAGAATTGTGCAGAATTTCTTTTAAGTGATCACAGTTTGCTAACATACAAACATAATGGAAAACAGACAGGCTTACTGCCAGTAAAATCAAGCTAGGATTTATAGTTTCCACTCAGAGAACTAACACTTCTGCCTCAAAAACACGGACTACCTGTGACAGAAATATGGCAATATTTGTCATACTTCTGCTAAGAAAAGTCCAGGAATTGCTAGCGATGCCTGATATAGTGATGGAATCATGTATTTGTTTATTTATTAGGAGCAATGAAGAACTGGAGAAGCTGTGAAGCTTTAGTTTCCAACAAAATGAGGTTGTCCGGACTACAGGACAGGTTTAGAGTGGAGAAAAGGGCAGTTTCTTGGAATCAGCACATTTTCATAGGTGGGGTGGGAGCACAACACTATGCTAAATCTTTTCTTTCTCATCTTCTAAAGAAAGATAGCTTCTACAGGTACAAATTTACCATCAGCTGAGAAGACCCCTGAAGAAAACTATAGTAAGCTCCATATAGTTTCTGAGATAAATCTGAGCTTGTGATTTAGTCTTATTAAGGAGACATATAAGTTTTACATAATGAAGAATCTGAGAATTTTCTCCTAAGATAGTATCATGAAAATATTGCATTCCAAAAATGATTTCTTTCTATCCCTCCAAGGAAATATGTTGATTTTTATGAACAAACTTAGCAAGGCAAAAATACCATCTCTGTGATTTGAAGCTTGCTTGGGTTTTTTTGGTGTAAACAGATGGGTTTTGAAATGAAATGAAAGTATTTTAATACACTATTAACAAATCCAAAGATTTTTAATTTCCCAAAAGACATCTAGCTTAAATCAGAAGATTTCAGTATTCTGTACAGGTATAAGGCGGCAGAGAGAAACTGAAAGATTTGGACCAAGGTATTACATTTACTTATTTAAACATATATGACATAATTTCATTCAGATCTTGCCACTAATTATGCTAGTTTATATAGACTAACTATTTTACCCTAAATTTATTCCTAATTCCCTTCCCTGTGAAATCCACAAAAAAACCTGTGACTTCACTGCCAGCTAGGTCTGTGCACTGGAAGGTACTGAAACAGGCTGAAGAATCTCTTTAAGTTACTATGACCTGGATCATAATTTTTACTCTTCAAGAATGCAGAAATGCCCTATCTCTGCCAAGCAATGAGGCTCTAAACCATATTCTGGTTGGTTTCAGGGAGAAACTAATTAACTAAAGAATCTATTCACAGTATCTCCAGTATCCCCAGTCCTCTATCACTTCTAATCTTGCTTTTCTCTTCCCCTCCTTTGCTTTTACAGGCAGCCTCCCCCAGCAGCTCCCCCTGAATCACCTCCTGCCCTTGAGAAAAATACTGCCTGAGATCTCAACCTGAGGGAGAGTCCTGCTTCACTGTAAGCATGAGCAGACAAGCTAACAGTGATTCCCCTGGCTCTGCAACTTAAAGAAATCAGAAGTCTCCTCTACAGAGTTTTTGCCCACGATCTATGACTGTAGGATCAGCAACTCAGGCAGTTAATCCTTCCAGTATCTCCAGTGTTCCGGCTCTGGGAGTTTCAGAGATGGATCATTGACTTGGTCTAAGCCTTTCTCAGATGAGTTCTGTTCCGCTGCAGAATTTTCTTACTGTTGCTTCACAGGCATGCATGCATGCGTGCGCACCTTTCAGCAAGGCTTTTTCTGTAACACTGGGCTGTTTTTTTCACGAACAACACACAAACACCCACTGCACTTTTTGGGTTGTTGTCTCTTAATTAGATGCAGGTGTCAGTTATGCTTTTCTTATAAGAGCTAGTGAAACGGGAGCTACTAAAAGTGCCAGAGAGCATACAAAATTATCTGCAAATGGATAGTTTCTAGGCTGTTTGTTTATTTGGCTAGTTTCCCTATAATGCTTTTGCTGGTCTGCTGGTTTAGGGTCTGCACAGGAGAAACATTTTTTGCCATGTCATATTTTGCTTTTTGTCTGAATTCAGGATTCTTTATTTTTATGACTCTGAAAACAAAAGAGTTTTGGACGTTTCCAATCTGATACCCAAAATTATAGAGTTTATTTTATTTCGTTCTCTTTTTAGTTGGCAGGTAGATAACATTATGCCATAAGAAGGAATTATGGAGGTAGATATCAAAAATTTTTAAAATATTTGGACACTGTAGCTGTTTGCTAAATAGAAAACTTCTTCATAAAGATAAATAATTCTACATTCAGAGGTGTATCTGAACAATGTGCACAGACAAAACCAAATGTTCAATTATCTCTCATCAAAGATTTCTCTGTATTGGAAAAAGCAGAGGGTCTCTGAGTGAAATGGTATCCAATAATGCAATTAAAGATCATGTCACTGTACATAAACACACAGATCCTGTTGTGAAGCAAATGGAATTCTGTGGCAGGAAGAGTAGGAAAAGTTTACAGACAATCAGGATTCAAAAAATGTCTTCCATGAAGCAGAGATAAAACAGGGAGACGTCTTCAACATATAAGAGAAACAAACATATAACAACTGGCCAAGATTTTATTAAATTAGCATTTCCAGGCATATTACTTTTGCTCTGTGTTTTCTAATCTGAAATTACAAGGGGATTGACTTCTGAAGAATGGCTACTCACTGTTTTCTGAAAATTAGATACCTTTAAGATACCTAAAGAAAGCATCTAAAATTATAGTAGCTCAGGCTAATGGTTGATTTTGAAAACCTTAACCAGTGACCATTAGCTCATTATCCACACAGATTTTTTTGTTTGACTCTTTCTTCATGATATTTATGCTGTATGGAAACAGTCTTTATAGTCACTATTCCATTACTAAGTTATGGGATGAAAAAGTCTTAGGAACAATCTTCATTCTGCTATGTTTCAATTATAAACACTTATCTGAGACAGTTTGTGTTAGAAGATGTCAGGGATTAAAGTCCATTTCCTTCCACCTTCAACAAAGAGAGTTCTGGCCCTTTGGCACTCTCCTTCATCTCGGCTTGGTGCCTGAATCTGCACCTTTCATGCCTTTTTGATAAGGTATTGCAGATTGATATTAGGCAAAGCCTAATTCTGCTGTTGTTTGGAGATCAATGGAAATTGTTTAGCTCTGAAAGAGCTTTAGGACTGGGTCCGTCAGGCATACATCTTTTGTGAGATCAGAAACTGCAATATGGAGAAGTGATGAAGAAATCCCACCCACCAAACAGAAGAGTGAAACACCAACTTTAAATAAAAATTTTATGCTTTTCAAGACCTAAATGAGAAAGCACTGAACAGCTTTTCTGTTCATGAAGATAAGCCTAGATTCATACAAGCATCAGCATTTAACTTAATTCCTAAATATTAAACATTTCCCTGATGTTAAAAGGGGATCTGACAAGTTCAAGTGAAAAAAGACCCTATGCTGAGACTACGTATGGCTCAGGAAGACTCTGAATTACAAATGGCTGGCAATGGGAAAAGTATCGGGGGGAAAACAGTACATGTAATTCCCCTTTTCTTATACCGTTTCCCAGGCATCCATAACTGTTGGAGACAGGGTATATTGCTAGCTGGACCTTTTCCTTACTTACTATGGCTGACCTGAAGTTCTGAGTATATCTGTCCTAAATTTCATGATTGAGATATAATTTCTTTTGTTTCAGCACCTCTTTGCAATATCAGCTGTTCTAGAAAGTTAGGAAAGATGATCTATAGGAATGGATCTGGTTATCTCTCCTTACTGTCTTATGATGCTCAAAGAACTTGAATTAAATTTCTGGAGGATATTTGGTTTTAGGATAGTAGGAAGCCTTTGTCTGCATTTTAAAAAAAAAATCTTTAAAGTACTAGGTGGCTTGGGCTTGAACGTAGAGTCAAATCCAGTCCTGTAATTCACCGATGCTGATTTGCTTCTTCTGTTTGTTTCTTCATGACAAGTGAAAGCTTGCTCAATGTAAGGATTATTTAAAACCTTTACAGCGGGTCTAGTTTGTGTTTTGCTACAGGGCAATGGGAAGACTTGAATGAGTTGCAGCATGTCAAAGCAAACTTTTCACCTAAGTGAAATCTGTCAACAACCATTGAAAATTTCACTGTAATTAGGTACTTAAATGGCAAGCCTGACCCTTTTGTTGGCAATCTGTGCAGTGAAGTCAAGAACTATGACAAAAAAAAACCAGCCCACAGTGTCTTGGGAAATAACATTGGTTTCTGCACAATTCCACCATGATCAGATGACACAGTGTAAGAGACAACATGTCCTCTCTGTGCTGAGTGTTTTGCGTTATTTGATTTGCCCCTATATTGCTGATGTATCCTTAGGTAATGGTATTTTCTACTGCAGACAAATCTTCCAGGTGAAAGTGAAGCTGCAATAGGGTGTGGGTGGAAATTTGTAACACTGGCAGTCCTTTCTCATGTGTTAAGTTGGTCAGCTAAAAAGACTTTTTAAAAAAATGTTTTGTAAAGCAACAAGAAAGGAATGGATGAAAAAGAGAAACACAAGAGTAGAAAAGGCTTTAAAATAAAATGGTGAAGGATGATAAAAAGTAGTTCACAAAACAAGAAAAGATGCAAAACACTTCAGATATCACTGAGCAGCTGTGGGAAGTAAACTATGAAAGCAAAGAGACTAAAAAAGAAATTAAAACCCACAGAATGATAAGAAAAGGTGGAGTAGATTATTTTCTTTGAATTGATAATTATTTTACTAAGCAATGTTGATACTGAACTGGTGATAAACACTGAAAGCATGACTGATGGTGGAAAAGTATACACTGGTTTCTCAAACACTCTAGAGCTTAGGGTGCTGCATGACACTCCTGTTTTTACCCAAGATTCAGCCCAAATCTTAAAGTGTCAATGTTATTCTTTTTGAATAAACCAAAACATAAAGCAATTACTTAAAGCAGTACTATTTAGAAGTATAAGTTCACAAAATCTGTGGCTAAAGAGGGGCTACCAGGTAACTCCAGCATGAAAGGGCTGGAGTAGCAGTCAGTGCTGACTTTGTACCTTCTTCCAGCAGATCTCCATAAGCACAAATAATTTGCTTGGGTGATCTCTGGAAAAGATCACAAAATATATTTATTATTTATTTGTTTCTTGAGAATACACTCCCAAGAGATAAAAGCGTTATGTAACTAATACCTCTATTTAAATTACACAGTTTGTCCATCCAGTTTATTTCTCCAGTAATGAATGTGTGATGAAACATAGCATATAAGGAGAAAGTTTGGATGTTAGACATCTTTTGATTAATGCTGGGGTTTAAATTAAGTAGAAGCAGAATTTTAAGAATTTCTGTGATGCCTCCTACTTCAGCTGAACTAGAAAATATCATGAGAGTTATTAGTGATACAAAATCTGATTCAACACTTTGGTATTCTTGATCCATCTGAAACTAGAAATAGAAAGGGTTTTTTAACTTTTATTTTTTAAAAATAAGATATTAAATAAAAATAGTAAATAAAAAAAATCAAGGTATTTGTTAAAAGTTTAAAGAAGATGGATAGAACTGAGTAACAACTAAATTATCTGGTCCCTAAGATGTACTAATTCCTGTAATATAAAATCTTCACACCCCTTTATCAGGAGAAAACAAAGGACCCTGAAAGGTAGTAAAAGTGCATCTCATTTAGCAGTTGATTCTGAACTAAGCTAGATCCGCCGCCACTGATCGCTGGCACGGCAGCTGTCTCCATGTATGGGGCACCACCTAGAAGTTACTGCTGCAGTAGGCCAGGGAGTAGCTTGACTACACTTTGTTTAAATGTTCAGAAATATTCTTGCATCTGTAGAAACTTTCTTGGCTAATGAGGGCTGCCTATCTAAAAACAAATAAAAACCTCAGCTGAATTAGAGCTGCTAGTAATGTTTTATTGCTTAGAGCTCCCAACCAGCTAAATTGTGATTGCTTCTGTTTAGAACATGTTGCCTCAGGAAACCAAAAGTAATTAAAGGCAAGCTGAAAAATAATAATACAGAGAGAGAAAAAAAATCTGCAGTAGCAAAGCTACCTACTGAAAGGAAGAGCATTGCACAAAACCTGTACTGCAGGTAATACACTTTTCTTTGAGCTAAGTCTTTGAATAAACATGATGAGCAAAGATCAAAGCAGAACTGGTAGTGGAGTAGTTAAACTTTCCCACTGTTTCTGTTAAAGGAAAATGTTCTTGCTCAAATATCTACAGGGCAGTGATTTCATACTATTTGCAAGTAATATCGTCAGATTTTACCATTTGAATTTGTAAATGGTTACTCAGAAACAATTATTAGTAGAAAAATAGCACCTCCTCCTAAGTAGCTGCTCTTTGTCATGAGCAATAGTAAAAAGTCAGAGACATGTTATTCCTCCTAAACTGCCGTGGTTTATTTTATAATACAGATTTTGTGTAGTTCCCTTGCCTCTTCACAAGCACAGATTTGGCCTACCTGGCCAGCAAGGATTATTATGATAGGAGTCTTTCCAGGACAGTAAAATACCATGGAAAAACAGAAAGTCAGTGCACACTTAAGTAACAGCATCTAGGTATTTTTTTGCCTGGATAGGAGATTATATATCAAATTACAAACACATTAAGAGATTTCCTTCCATTAGACAATTTTTTTTAAATACACACCTGGGAAAACAGTAAAAATGTCTATAAAACTGGGAGAGGGGGATGGATGATAGGAGAAACTGGAAGAATTATCAAGGTGCACATACAACTGTGGAGTGGCTGGTGGAGACAAAAAGTGTGTGGGGAATGTGAAAATAGGATGACTGAAATTGGATGCCTGATTAAGTGAGTGACAAGAGATGGGTTAGTAGAATTTGGAACTGTGGAGGCATCAGGATTGGGGGAGGATAGATCTAGGATGGCACATTTAATGCAAGCTAAAGGTTATGAATGGAGGAATAAAGAAAAAAAAGTGGTAAAGATAGAATTCTCTGTACTTGAATTCCAAGTAATGGATTTGAATGAGTGGAACATGATCTACAGCAGACCATGGGAGAAGGATGCAATGTGACAGGAATTAAAAAACATGAAAAAGACTTCCTGCAACCAAGCTGGCCAACTGATGTTTTTCCAATAACAACCAAATGAAAAATGATTTTCCAATAATAACTAAAATTTTCTGTATATTCAGGAAGAATGGGTTAATTAATAGAAGAAAAATCAACTGAGAGCTATCAGAAAGCATGACCTTCAGAGCTTCAGAAAGTCTCTGAAGCAGATTAACACAGATTAGGATAGACTGGGGGAAGGCAGAATTTATTATGTTCTTCTTTCATTCTAATACATTTACTTAGCTGTCCATTATTTGCCATACCAAAAGACTTGCCTAGGCTGCTTTTAGGGTAATATAATTTATGCCACTCTTGCAAGAGCATAAAGAATTGACTTATAAAGAACAATGTTTAGTAAAGAATTCATGTACAGACCCTTCCCAAACCTCTAGAGATCACAGTAAAAATATGTAGGAACTGTCTGGAGTATTCAAGTGAATACAAAGACAAGTATTCTGCATTTAAGTTAAACATGTCAACTGTCCAAGAAAAAGTCTGTTTCTTCTTCAGTCAAGACAACAATGATATAATAAAGAATAGAGCAATATAAGCTACTATATCCATCATGTAAGTACTGCAGCTTGTAAGAACTAATTCCAGGCTGATCGCCAGCTTACTATATGAAGGAATATAAATTGATTCCTGAAGATGTCTGTCTCTTATGCAGGTGGGCAAAGAGCCTAGATAACCAACTAAGACTGTCTGACTTATTTTTAGGTGATTGCATGTAGATAAGGTATGAGTTTTTGACTTATCCAACAAAACCGTGGGTAACCAATATAACTCTAAAAATGTTTCTTAAGGCTTTCCTTATGGTATACTATACCTATAAGATGGACAGAGTATGTTAGAAGTTAGACACTTTGAAGTATTCTAGAACTGGAAGATCTCTGGAGAAAAATAGGCTGATTAGAAAATGTTACTTTATAAAAACTACCTTATTTCTATAGTTATGATTATTTCAGGATACCTTAACATAAACTTTCCATGGAAATTTTTTTCCTTTCTCTGAAGTCATGCTTGTTCATAATAAATTACCAAAGTATAAGTTCCATTAAAAGTAGAAAATGGATTTATATACATTGTTGGAATATAGACCAAGATCCTCCAGTTAACTACAAGGTACTTAAAATATATAATTTGAAAATTTCCCTTTATATAATGGTATATTATTCATGAAACTGCCTACATAATTCTTCAGGTATGGTTAACAAAGATGATTAATATAAGGGTAGAACAAGTGCTTATGTACATGATCTGCAGCTCATTAAAGAACATTCCAAAACAGTATTTGTCTGAGCCTATTGGTGACATTATTCAGAGAAAATAAACAAAACTTGTTCAGCTTGAGCTTGAGCAAATGCCACCTGCTTGAGCATATATTTCATGTTAAGCATTAATCAGCATGTGGTTAATTCTCATTAACCAGCAACTCTCATGAGTATATTGCTCCTCATCAGGCAGTTTCTTGGACAGCATGACAACTAATTCATACACAGGCTGTCTTATCTGAACAATAAAAGCTGTATAAATAGAAAGAAATATTATTTAAAAACATTTCTATAACATCCAATACAATGTATTGGCATTTATTTAACCATAACAATTCCTAGTTGGTCTTTATGAACGAAGACCTACACAAAGAGTTTTATTTTTCTTTGGTTTTCTTCCCCTCTTGACTTTTTAGAGTAAGGAATGGCCAATATTCCTAGAGAATCTGTATTTGCACACATACTTAATTTTTTCTTCTGATATTGTATCGTATGCTATATTTCTTTTGCAGAGTAAACCACCACCTTTCTTACAGAATAAATGTGGCATTATAAGGCATTAAATTTAACTCTTTTTTTTTTTTTTAACACAGTTCAAGTCACTTAGCTTGTGGAGCAGAAGTGAGATTGTAAATTCTCAAAGAGCCTGGTAATTTTACTGTACTGCTGAGACATTTTATGAAGAGAGCAAAGATAAAAGAACTAACCATTTTGTTTTTTAAATAATTGTGGACCACTTTGATACTCGTAAAACTCTTCCATCCCCAAAGCAGGCCTTCTCTGACTGTTTTCATACAGGAGAAA